>NC_132838.1:75241787-75860001 GCF_048164855.1 Canis lupus baileyi
TGGAGGAAGGGATCTCAGAACCAAGGAACATGGGCAGCTTCTAGAAGTAGGAAAAAAGCAAAGAAATGAATTCTCCCCTAGAGTCTTCAGCAAGAAACATGGTTGATCTTATCCAGTAAGACCCACATTAGATTTCTAAACCCAAAGAATTGTAAGATAATCAGTTTTTATTGTTTCAAGCACTTAGTTTGTAAACATTTGTTATGGTGGCAATAGAAAATGAAGACAATGTGTAATTTCAAATTTATGTGGGGTTCCTTGGATTTGGACAATTTGTACTACAATTTTGTTGTTGTTCTTGGGGATGGCTACTGTTCATTGAGTACTTACACAGACATAGGCACCACTCTATGTGTCTCACAAAGAGTAGTAGTTTACTTAACCCATACAGCAAGTCTGTGGTGGGAGTACAATCAACACCCTTGTTTTCTGGAGAGAAAACTGAGATTCAGAGCAGTTAAAGTAAGGTGCCCAAGTTCTGACCAATTGTTCTTGGTGAAATTGTGATTTCGCACAGGCAGATTCCTCAAGCAGGTCAGGTTCTCTTCTATGCTATACTGTCACCTTGCTTTGCCACAGGGGAAAGCCTGTTTTATAGGTGGTAAGCCTTAAGCCCTGAACTGTCTGATGAGAAGTTGGTAAAGCCAGAGGAAACGCCCTCTGGGCATGTGGTCCCCAGGGTTGGGCTTTTTAGTCAATCACGGTGCTTGTTGAGAAACACAAATTGCTCCGGCACCTGGCTGCAGACAACTGTTTAGTTTGTATGTTAAAGGAGGGGCAGCACTGAGAAGTGCAGAGGGCTGGGAAGAGGGGACGGGTGGGATGTCAGAACAGAAGTTGTAGGCACCCAAGAGTAAATGGGCTGTGGTCTCTTGTTCTACAGCCTCTTTTAACAAGGTGATGTCTTCATCTTCTGGGGCCATAGTGTGGCTTGAGAGTTCATCAAAACTAAAGAATGTGGAACGAAAGCAGAGCGACAACACTAAAGTGTAGTTTCTATGACCATAGTTCTACTTCGTGGGCCATAGAGCGTTCACAGGGCACAGCAACCCCTTAATCCATCTGTTTCCACTTGGCCAACTAATTTAAAGAAATCAAATCACCACACTGCAATCAGCGCAACAAATCTTACTGATCTTGATGGGAGAGCGTGAGGGGGTTTTCCTGGCTTTTATTTAAGACTGCAAAGGAAAATTATTCAATCATACCCTGGCCCTCAACATAACCATTGTCACAGAAAGATAAAAATACAGGAGCTTCCAGCCCCACAGTAACCCTTCCACCACACTTTAAGAGTCTTGCTATGGGACCTCTGTATATCGCCGCTTCATGGAATGAGTGTGTGGGAGTATGAAAATATGTTCTCCATTGTCTCAGGTCATATAATGTTTATTTTTCAGCATGCCGAGCTGACTTTTTTTTTTTTTTTTACCTCTGTAGTCGTTCCGTGCTTTAGTATTGTCCAACCAAATTAAAATTCATCTCAATAATTTAGATTAATGTTAGTCTTTTTAATGGAGAAGTTGCATAAAAAATGAGACCATTAAAAGACTCCTCTGGCAGCATTACATAGAAACACAAGCATGCAATATAATAGTAATATTAATAATATATTGTTTTATGTGGTTTTCATCCCAAAGGATTTCAAAGAGCTTTACCAACTTTGCAAATGTTTGTATATACAAGTAATGCATGTGTGCATTAACCTTGTAGATGTTCCCTAATATTATTAGCTCCTCCCCCATTTGAGCCTTAATATTATTAGTATTCTCCATATTTACATATTATACACTTTCTTCTCTTATTTTTTAAGCACAGTGAGCACCAAACTTTTTTGCTTGTGTACTCCCATCAATAAAAATGTTGAGGTCTCCACCCTCATTACACATGTATGTAGTTATATATTAATCACTCCCCTGTACTACAGTATTGACATATAGTGTGTATTACAAAACATACCTAGAAATATAGAAATTAAACATGATGATATAAAGATGAAATACACAAAATGTGGAAGGGTTACTACTTCTGAGGTTTTCATACTTTCATTAGCTTATCTCCCAAGACCCAATAAACGCTTAGAGGAAAATTTACTGTTAATGATACTGCACGTGAGTGTATATTTCAAATAACGTTCTTGATCGTTTCTTCCTCCCTTTAGCCAATGTAAAATTTTTTTAAATGTTTCATTATGAAAAAATGTTTAAATATATAATAGTAGAAAGAATAGTATAATGAAACCTCACATTTTATCATTTTATCATTCACCTTCAACAATTATTAACATTTCTAATCATCATAATTAGATCATTTTAACTGGTACTATAGCTAATAAACACTTCATAATGGAAGTGAGGTCTCAGCTCTGCCATTTTATCTTTGTTCATTGTGCTTGCATTTTTAATAAAGATACGGGAATTTAGCAAACCAATTTGCTAAATTGGTGTGGATGTGTGTGCGTGCACGTGTGTGTGTGTGTGTGCGCATGTGTGTATGCATGAGTGTATGTGTGGACTGCTTAACTTTACCTCGATCACTGTCACAGGGTAGGTGTCACACGAATAAACTCTAAATACTCTCTTGGTACAAGAAGAAGTAAATGCTGGTGGATAAAGAGTCCATGCAAAAAAGCAGCCAGCAGCTGTAGTAAATTCTGGAAAGAGCAAAATCTCTGCAATTGATTCTCAGAGAGTGAGGGCAGAAAAATTTTTTCATATGCCACAGGGTCATTTTCAAAAATTTAAAGACATAACTCATTCAAATATAGAATGAACAAGTGTCAAAATGCATAAACTCATTACTAAGGGAACCAGTAAGATGATAAAGCTGCAAAGGACATTTAAGCAACTGGAGTTTACGAAGTCCATTAGGGAAGACACACATGGAAATGTGCCTGTGTGACGTGACGTGCTTGTGTGTGTGTGTGTGTGTGTGTGTGTGTGTAAGTTAGAGACAAATCTGGTTACTATCCTACAGGACAATATAACAGTAACCTTGGGGCGTCTCTTCTACGGAACAGAAGTAATTTGCATCTCTAGCAGACACAAATCCACAAGTTAACATTTAACTTCAGTGTCTGGGCTCTAATCAATAGTAAATAGAAATGTCAACAGAGGTTCAGTCTCCTAGAGAATTGAATAACTCCCTCCAGGGCCAGAGGAACAATGTTTCAGTATGGCATTAAAAGTGTGCAGTCATCCTCTTGGCCTTGTAGTCAAATTTGGATACATTTTCTTATCACAAGGATTGCTCTAATAGGATTTCCCAATGTAGGGGAACTCCTTCAGAACCAAATACCTGGCACACAGACTGCTTAAGGAGTTGAAGACTACAGCAGCAACATGACCAAGGCTGGGGTTTTCATCAGAATGGTTGTCAGTCAGTCCTTCCAAAGCAATGCGTATGCTGGAGATTGTTCTAGTCAAGTCCTCATGAGGATGCTGAAGCCTGAGAGGCAAAGTGACTTGCCTGGCATACCTTTCTTGCTTTATCTTTTTTTTTTTTTTTTTTTTTTTAAAGATTTTACTTATTTATTTATGAGAGACACAGAGAGAGAGGCAGAGACATAGGCAGAGGGAGAAGCAGGCTCCCTGCGGGAAGCCTGACGTGGGACTTGATCCCAGGACCCCAGGATCATTACCTGAGCCAAAGGCAGATGCTCAACCACTGAGCCACCTAGGTGCCTCTTGCTTTGTCTTTTGAGGCCCAACTCCAAAGCTATCTTTTGTCTGATGCCCAAATTCTACCCATGTTGATAGATGTGTCTTCCTCATTACTGTGATCTCATGGTATTTTGTTCATATATTTACTATAATGTGTGCCACACTGTTTGATACCCATTTGTTTATTTGCTTGTCTCGTTGGATAGGCTTTGGGTTATTCAGATGTAGGAATAATAACAAATTCATCTTCATATGTTAGTGTGGAACTCTGTGCTTGATGTATAATAAGCACCCAAATGATGTTTATTGACTTGAGTTGAAACTGTCTGAGATCCAGCAAGTTTAGTGGCAGAGCTGGGAACAGGACTCACCTCTCCTAGATCTAGACAACTACTCTTTCTATAAGAACCCAGTGCCCTTCAAAACTTCACTCCTGTATTATAAATGGTAGCCTAGTGTCATGAATAATGTGTACAGCCAATGGTATACACAGGAGTTCAGACACATGGAATCTTTCCTTCCTTAGACTTCCCTTTAGTTTCAGTACTTAGGCAAGCAGCATAAAAAGGACAGAAAGACCCTCCTCCATTTCTCCCTGTCTTGGAGTGAGAGGCCCTCCTGCCTTGCTAGTCTCACAGTCATGCAAATACATGTAATCTCCTGGCTCTGGCTATAGATACGGCTAACAATCTTCATAGACTGATGACATTTCATTTTCTCCTAAAATTTCCTATTTCTATAAGAGTGTTACATATTATAGTTATTTGATAAACATGTAGATAGCTTTTATCAGATAATATGTAAAAAATAGTAAAGAAGAAAATGAAAATTTTAAATTACTTAGTTTCATCTGTCAAAGATAGCTACTCATAACAAATTTGTGTATATCCTTCCAGACATTTTTCTGCATGTTTATATCTGAATATACATAACTTATTTAATTGAATTGTGATCATACTGCCTATACTTTTTATAATTTGTACTTTTGAAGTTACCAATAAATATAGTTTGAATGTCCTGCCCTGTCTATTTACCCTAAAGATACAGATGTAGTGAAACAATGGGACACATGCACCCCAATGTTCATAGCAACAATGTCCACACTAGCCAAATGTGGAAGGAGCCACAATATCCTTTGACAGATGAATGGATAAAGATGATGTGGTCTATGTATACAATGGAATATTACTCAGCCATCAGAAAGGACGAATACCCACCATTTGCTTTGACCTGGATGGAATTGGAGGATATTATGCTGAATGAAGTAAGTCAGTCAGAGAAGGACAATTATCATATGGTTTCACTCATATATGGAATATAAGAAATAGTGAAAGGGACCATAAGAGACAAGAGGGAAACTGAATGGGGAAAAATTAGAGGGGAAGACAAACCAAGAGAGACTTCTAACTCTGGGGAAAAAACAAAGGGTTGCAGAAGGGGAGGAGGATGGGGTGATGGGGGTAACTGGGTGATGGGCACTAAGGAGGGTACTTGATGGGATGAGCACTGGGTGTTATACTATATGTTGGTAAATTGAATTTAAATAAAATATAGAAAAATAAAATTCAAAAATCTAAAAAAAGTCCTACCTTGTCAATAACTGTATTTGTATGTATAATTTGTAATAACTACATATCATGTCATTGTTTTGATGACCAAAGTTTATTTAACCATTTAAAAATATTTTTTTTGGCCACTTCAGTTCTTTCTAATTTGTTGTAATTATAAACAATTGCAAGATAAATATCATTGAGGCTAAATCTCAGTGCATATTCTTTCAAAATAATGCTTATTTTGTGAAGGTTTTTTTCTATTAATAAAATTTAGGTTCTTTATTGGTGATAATTTTCTAAACCTTCTTTCGTGCTTCAATTCTTTCTACTCCAGTGTCTCGTTTTCTTTCCCTGGATGCTTTGAGCCAGTATTGTGGCTGTGTCTGCCTTTTCTCCTCCTCTAATAAAAATTCTTTTTATTGACAAGAGGCAACAGCAAAATGAATGAGGAGAGAGAGAGTCTCTGCCACTGTTATTTGTTCTTTCTTATTTATTTATTTTTAAAAGATTTTATTTATTTATTTATGAGAGAGAGAGAGAGAGGAAGAGAGAGAAGCAGGCTCCATGCAGGGAGCCTGACGTGGGACTCGATCCCAGGTCTCCAGGATCACACCCCAGGCTGAAGGTGGCATTAAACCACTAAGCTACCAGGGCTGCCCTCTTATTTTTTGAATATTCTCTTCCTCTCCTTGCCTTTTCTTCAATATAGGTCAGAGTTACTCTTTCTCATGGCCAGTCACTTGCAGGACCAGCTAAATAATATGGTGACCATGGCCAGTAGACGGACCATCACAATGCCACTGATCACTATCACCAAGATATTTCATCTCCATCAATGTCATCTGTGCTTCTTAAATGAAAAAAAAAAAAAAAAAAAAAGAAGGTTAAACAGTCCAATTTCCTAAGAAAGAGCCATATGCTTTTGACTATTAATGAATCATTGAAAATTATTATTTCAACAATCTTCTGGGAGTGAAATGTTTTCCACGTGTGGGATTGCCCAGTTGTCTTGGTAGCACCTGCCATCTGGAAGAGTTGTCTGGTGTCTCTGGCTGCATGAGTTTTCCAACTCTTTCCTAACATTTCCAGAAGACATTCAAGTCTTGAAATGCTTATTTTTTCTGAAGTGTGGCAGGAGAGGATACAGTTGGTTGGAGAGGTGATTGGAGAAAAGTTCTGTCCTGTCTGGATGCCCCGGAGTTAAGCATGATTGCAAAGTTGCCTTCTTGCCTCATTCTCAGTCTCTCTTTCTCTTTCTCTCTCTCTCTCTCTCTCTCTCTCTCTCTCTCTCTCGTCCTTTGTCTTGCATGAGACCCTCTTCCTTTCAGAAAGCATTGTTCTTCCATCATGTATGGGGACAGCAACAGGAAGTTAATGCGACTGGGAAAGATTCTGAGAGAATGGGGGGATGGGAGGAAGTGGGGAGACCATCACACATGGTTAATAGTTGCCTCTTTAATATTTCAGTAAATCATGAGATGATGGTCTTCCCTGTTTTCCCTTTCTGCTGATCTTACTCAGAAGATGAAAAAGTGTGTGTGTGTGTGTGTGTGTGTGTGTGAGAGAGAGAGAGAGAGAGAGAGAGAAGATGCTGTGAGGATTCTGTCTTAGACTTGGCTAAAGTCTCACAATAACTGGTATCAACTCTCACATTCCAGAGTCAGGTGTGGTCTCAGTCTCCTCAGCTGACATGTAAGTACAGATTTAGAGACCATAGTAGACCACCCACTCCAGGTTTACAAAGAGGTTAAGAGGCCACAGAAGAAGCTGAAGATTAGGTCGAGGATTTCTTTGGAAGATCTATGCTCTCGGTCCTACTCCCACCTCTCATAGAGGGGGAATATGGGTGTTTCTTTCTTTCCTGATAACTGAGCATTGAGAGGTCGCTGGAATCCTTGAACTGTGACCCCTTGAGTCTGAGGGATGGCGTCCCATCCCAACGGGATCTGAAGGATTTCAAGCTGGCTGAGGTAGCCTGTGTTACAGAATCAAAGGAAACCTGGAGTTAGGAACCAGGGCCTGGGAGAGAGGGTGGGGGGAGCCTGGCAGGGAAGACATGTCATCACTGTGCCAGAAGCCCTGCAGGTGGCGGAGGCCTACAGAACTGTATCTGCCAAGACTCCAGCGAAGCATGCCACGAAAGGTCTTCTCTCACAACCAGAAAACACCACTGTAAGATCCACATCAGTGAAGTAAGAGTTTTCTAGTCTACCTCTCTCCTTCTTTGGGTTCTCTCCTGGAGAAATTGCCAGTGAGGGAAGTAAAGAAGCTAATCACACCTCTCTTCCTCACTGTGACATTCATGCCTGAAATGGGCTTGGACTGGCAGACTGGGAAGCTTAACTTCTAGATGAAGTTTAGGCTTTGATTACTACCTTGGACTGGATACACCGATAATACTGAAATGAGATAAATTGAGAGATTAAAGAGAATAGAGGTGGTTTTATTACCTGAGGCTTAACAAATAAGCTTCAGTGCCTCCTGAGGATTTTCTCCAGGGCAGAAGAGCCAGAGCAGGTTTGATCACACAGTGGGCAAAACAGAGTCGCCTGTGATTTGCTAATGCGAACATTACTCTTTCAACATACAAGGTAACTTATTCAAAAGCAAACTTGAACCTTAAATGCACATTAAAATGCTGCTTTTTTTTTAAATTATGAGAGTTGTAATTCTATACCTACCTGTAAGTCAGACTCAATTCTACAGTCTATAATAAATATAGTACATCTTGCCAAAGTATTATATCAGTCATGGCACCATATAAGCATAAGAAGATACTGGTTTTAATTACTGAGGAAATCCCGCCCCCCTTATAAATCTGGAGTCCACTCACCACTGAGTGGTTGTTCTGGGCCTAAGTGTTCTTTCCCTCTGTGAGGAAATGACCCAAAGCAATCACTGTTGTGTGTGTCAGTGGATCAGGTAATTACTCAGCGACATACAATAACCTTTTGTTATCACTCTTGAAACAAGGGGGGCGGGGGCTCAGTCGGGGGTCAGTGGATCTAGCCTGGACTTGACCAGGCAGCTGGCTCATCTGCCCTGGGCCGGCTCATAGATCTGTGGGTCGGTAAGGGGTCAGCTCTGTCCTATTGCTTTGTCTTCTTCCTGGGACCAGCAAGCTGGCTGGGATGTGTTCTCACAGTGACAACAAAGGCCCAAGAGGACAAGGGGAAATGTGTGAGGCTTCTTCAAACCTAGCAAGGCTTGAAACTGGCACATGGTCACGTCTGGCTACATGCCTGTGGCCACATGTCCAAGTCCAAAGTCAAGGGGCAGAGACGAACACTTCATCTGTAATGGGGTCCGAGCAGGAGTACAAAGGCAGGAAGTGATAAAGAATTGGAGCACCCAGTAAAATCTACCATAGATGGACCCCTAGGACTAAACATCTCATACAGGAGCAAGTGGGTACCTATTGTTTCTGCAATTTGTGCCTCCAGATCTGTCTTGGGTGCAGTAGGTCATACAAGGAACCAGGAGGGAGAATTTGTGGAGTCTACCCAGGGTGGAAAGTTCAGTGCTCTTTCTTTTGCCATTTCAGAAGGCAGCTAGGACCAACTTTTGTAATTCCACTCAAAATGCCTTAACATTTGCTATTTTGAAAGCCTCTCCTTATTATAACTATTAGAGAATCCCTGAGATCATGGTCCTAGAACTCACCTGGAGCTATGTTGTAGCAGGGAGCCGAGCAAACTATCCTGCCTTCCAATCCATCTTCAGAGGAGAAGCAGCGCAGCAGATTGAGCAGATGGTGGTCGCTTCTCAGGGGCAAGAAACGCTGACTGAGTCCTGGGCTCTCCTCTAAGGAAGCAAAGCAAGGAAACTATTATTTACTGAATACCAGCTCCATCCCAGGAACTGTACTAGATGATTTTGTGGAGTATCTGATTTAATCTTCACCAAAGGAATGCTGTATGGTAGTCAATAACGCCCCGCATTTAATACATGTGGCAACTGACATAGAAAGCAGTGAGTTGCCTGTCCCCAGCTGCCACCCCAGTACCCGGATGTGGTTAGTGGATGAGCTGCTCCATTTTGCATTCACCACGGCAATCAAGCCTGAGGTGCGGGATCTGCTGCAGAGAGGGTTCCTCAGAGTCCCCACAGCTCTGGGCTCACATACTTCTACTTTCCACACTTTCACTGAGACTCAGGAAAGTGCCCAGTGGGGGCAGCAGAGAGGGTGCCTTCTTCCCACAGGCACATGTTGGGGGTGATTGGACTGTGTGACTGAGCCTCATGTGGAAGACTTCCAGAAACACCTAGCTTCCCAATCATTATGAAATCTTGCCTTGTCTTCTAAACTGAGGCTCTGTGTCTCCCAGAATGAAAAAGTTGAATTCATATCTGGTTTATTTCTCAGCAAGAGAGTACCTCAGCCTTTCTAAGGTCCCGGGCAATCTTTCCACGTGATTCCTGCCCCTGGCAGGCCCTGAGGTATGCTCCCTGTGGGCCCCAGCCTTCATTAGCTTCCAAGAAATAAAAACACAAGCTCTGCATCTCGCTGTCATCTTTTCCTGGGCCAAATGCAGGAGAGTGTTGTCATGGCAACTGCGGCAGAATTTAGGACACAGAGGATATTTTGGCCCTGCTGCATCTTTGGCCAAAAGTTATGCCATGTCACTGTGACATCACGACCACCCATTTGGGCTGTGGATGCACTCCTCTGTCTCAAAGTTATGAGCATTTCGGTTAATTATATTCTCTTCTCATATGCTCACTCTTGGGGCCCTGCTTCCCATCCAGCTCTCCAGTCAGGATAGTTGTGGTCTGTATTCAGATGTCCGACTGCCAGACAGGCGCTGGAGGAAAGCATGTGTGTGGGCTCTGCTGGGCCGAGTCTCTGTGCTGTACCCTCCTCTCCAACACACTGAGATATCAGGACCACAGGAACTTCCGATGTCAGTGACCGAGTTGGAGGATTTCGCAAAATCATTCTTAAAATTCATGTTACTCTTCTCTTTTGGGGCAACTGGGGGAAGTTTGAATGTGGAATGACTATTTGACATGGTGAAAATTAATTGACAAGGGGAAGTGGCAGACGTTAACAGATCTGGTATTTCCACGAAGATGTTAGTAAGATTCATCTCTAATTTAAGGGAATATGATGTATTTGCTTTCTTGTTTTGCTTAATTTTTTTACAGTGCACATACACTGCTTTTGTGACAATGAAAATTTGTCTTAAATTATAAAATGGGAATCCAGTATCCTTCTCTAATACTATCGAGGTTCCAAAAGTGGTTAAAGTTTGTGACTAAAAACAAACGAAAACAGAAGACATAGTTTCTGTTTTCTTTTCATACCTCACACACAACCCCAAAATTCTGATTTGCAACCCCTGCAGAATCACTTTTGAATATGTAAAAGTGAAAATGAATGAGATTATGGAAATAAGTGCTTCTTAACCAATTATTATCATTTCCTCCACCCAAGAGCCTAAAATACTTGAAGTCCATGATGAGAAATTTGACAGTGAATCTTCTCTTTCTCTAAAGCACCATACCTGGGGTGCCTGGTTGGCTCAGTCAGTTAGGAGGCTGCTTTCAGCTCAAGTCGTGATCTGAAGGGTCCTGAGATGGGGCCATGCATTGTGCTTCCTGCTCAGTGAGAAGTCTGCTTCTCCCTCTCCCTCTGCCCTTCCCCCAACTTGTATGCACATGCATACAAGTCTCACTCTCTCTCTCAAATAAAGAAATAAAATCTTAAAAAAAAAAAAGCATCATACCTCCCACCAATCTGTCTTATCACACAGCCAGGACACTTTATAAAGGGAAATGTCCTACCACCTTGCCCCTGATGGTGTCATCTGGGAACCAGCAGCATCAGCATCACCTGGGAGCTTGTTAGGAAAGCAGAAGCTCAGACCCCATTCTAGTTCTATGGAATCAGAACTTGCATTTTAGTGAGATCATCATGAGATTCAAATAATATTAAAATTTGAGAAACTGCCCTCTATGTCACCTTTTGGCCTGAGAGGGTTTCTTACCTTTCCAACAATGGGAACCCAGTTATTCTTGGTTGCAGCTCTTACTCCTATCAGGTACATGGCACACCCTGTGAATGGGTCATTTTTCAACCAAATCCAGAACATGAAAAAACAGATGTGGACCAACATTTGGCTCTGCTCTACTATAACCAGCACTTGTTCCTCTTTGGCTCTTCCTTGTCCTGTTACTTCTGTTACAAATGCCCCTTTGTGTTACTTATCTCTGCAGCAGACCAAAACATAGTGTTTGAAAGCAAGTACCTGTTGTCTCCTAGTTTCTGTGGGTCAGGAAAAGCCAGTATAGCATGGCTAGCTGCTGTCTTCCCATCAAGTTCTATATCATCAGACTTAGCAAATAGAAAACACAAGGTGCTCAGTTAAATCCCAGTTAAAGTGGAATTTCAGATGAACAATGGATTATTTTTTAGTACCAGTCCCATTCATTGTTTGGGACACACATTAAATAAAAAAGTTATTTTTTGCAACATTGTCTAGGCCTCTTGGGAGGTTGCAATCAAGCTATTGACCAGGACTGTTATCATCCTGGTTGACGGGGTGATTAGTTTTCTGTGTCATCTTGTCTGGGCCAGGGGCTCACACGGCTTGGTATGTGCAAGCAGTATCCTGGATATTATTATTGGTACTTGCAAGTAGTATCCCGGATATTATTATTATTTAATTATTATCCTAGATGTGCCTGTGAAAGTGTTTTTAGATGAGATTAACATCTGAATAGGTAGACTGAGTAGTCTAATGTGGGTGGGCCTCATCCAATCAGTTAGAGGCCTGAATAGAACAAAAAAGACTGACCCTCCCGGTAGTAAAGTGAAACTCTTCCTGCCTGACCTGCCTTGAGCTGGTTCTGTTGTCTTTTACTGTCTTTAGACTTGAATGGAAACATTGGTTCATTTCAGCGCAATCTGCCAGATTTTGGACTAGTACTCAACATCATCAACTCTCTTGTTCTCAGGTCCTTGGACTTGGACTAGAACCACACCATTGGCTTTCCTGGGTCTTCAGCTTGCTAACAGCAGATCTTGGGACTTCTCACCCCCCATAATCCTGTCAGCTAATTCCTTATCATAAATCACTTCATCCACATGTGTATATATACACATATGTGTACACACACATACACGCACACACACACCCATCCTATTCCTTCTGTGTTTCTGGAGACCCCTAATACATTCTGCTTCTAAGCACTCTCACACGGTTGTTTGATTGTGGGAAGGCTTTGGGCCCTCACCATGTGTGTCTGTCTACAGGGCTGCCTCATGACATGGCTCCTGGGTGAGCCATCCATGAAAGAATAAGAGAATACAACCAGTGTGGGAGCCAGTCTTCTCATAACCTAATCATGAAAGTGGTATTCACATTCTAATACTTCTGCCACACTGTATTTGTGAATCACTAAGTCCAGCCCACATGCAAAAGGGGGACTTCCATAAAGATGTGAAAACCAGGAGGCAGGAATTATTGTGGCTCATGTTAGAGGCTGCCTACCATGTTCTTGCTTCTTCCCACCCACCTGGGAATATGAGTTAGAAGGGGACATAGATATTAACTTGCAGTTTGTATCCTGGAAGCCCATAACAGTTACAAGAAGGTAGTGATGTCTGAACCTTACTCATAAAGACATCTGATGATCATTCCAAAGATATGAAGATGGTGCAAAGAACCCTGGGAAAATGGATCCAGAAATTAAAGTGGCAGGAAGGCCCTGTAGGGTCTGAAGTCCCTGCCTGGGGATCTGCTGCAGGGTAGCTCAGCTCTTGCCTCCACCCAGGAGTTTCTGTTAAGTTTTACTTGAAGAACCATACATAGACTCCCTCATTTTCTCAAATTTTCCCAAAATTCCTTATTAGGATTGAAAGAGAAATGTCCCAAGAATACTTTTAACATTTTAAACACAAAGTGTCTTTAGAAGACTGAGAAAATAGGACTGGGGATGAGAGGAGGGTGTATTCTAGAAAAATCATCCAGAAAGGATTGTTTGAAATTGCATTCCAAGAGCTCATTGCTGCAGACAGAAAAGTGACACCTTTGTGTTCATTCTGCTTTTCCCCTCCCTGCTCACAGAGGAGTCACAGATGTGACTGCACTTTAGGCCAGCCCACCTCTGAATCAGATCATGCTCAGAGCATTTTATGGTCGGGGAAAATGGGATCAAATATAAAGGGAAATAAAATGGTAGTGATGAAGGGCTTTGAGCCAGAAATGCCATTAAAATAAGAATATGAAATAAAATATGTTTAACCATCTTAAGGTCCTTTTGTTTTTGTTGTTGGTAGGGTTTTTATTTTTTGTAAAATATGCTATGCAAACATTAAGAAAATTATTTTCGCAGAACTCAGCTTCATTTGAGGCAGCCATGTAGAGTCGTTCCTAATAATTATAAGGCAATCTCCAAAAATAAAGTTAATTCCCTGGCAGCCTATCAATTTAAATTCTCACAAAACAAAACATCTTTCCAAAGTTTCCATTAAGCAAGGGCTGGCCTTGGAAGCATATATGTATTTGGTAAAAAAACAAAAACAAAAACAAAACAACAACAACAAAAAACACAGGATAGAAACAAAATAAGTGGTTTTTACAATTGAATTCTCAGAGCATTTTGTACATCATATAATATCATCTGTATCCCAAAAGTAGTTGATTTATTTAAGTTTAACAGGATAAAATTGAAAACAGGTTCAATATGGAGATATCCCCAGTGACCTGAGAATTTTCCTTTTACTTATGTCATGAAATTTGGATAAATCCCTTGTTTAAATTTATTGCAGAAACAAGGTTTGTTGTAGCCTTCTCTTCAAATTCCTTCCAATTCCTTCAGAAAGAAGGAATTTCTTGGGGGGCCTAAGGGCTGTTGTAGAATTGGTTAGGCTCAGCATATTAGCATTGATATTTTCAAAAGGGGATTTGGTCTTGAAAGGCAAGAAAAAAAGTGGATTAGTTTTTCTCACAAAATGTGCAGCTTATCATGTTTTCTCTGTATCTCTTTCAGGCCTCTGTCAATTCAGCAGTTTTTTTTTTTTTTTTAATTGTATTTATTTATTCATGAGACAGAGAGAGAGAGAGAGAGAAGCAGAGACACAGGCAGAGGGAGAAGCAAGCTCCATGCAGGGAGCCTGATGTGGGACTTGATCCCGGGTCTCCAGGATCACGCCCTGGGCTGAAGGCAGCACTAAACCACCAAGCCACCCACGGATCCCCAATTCAGCAGTTTTTAAAAAAAAATCATTAAGTGTTCAATTCAAAATACATTTATTCTGTTAAAGGCAATGTCCTAAATGGCAGAAGAAAAAGGTGGTTATGAAGCAATTACTGCCGTCTAGAAACTTTCCATCTGGTAGTGGGGTCTGGGCAAATGTGCCATGCATGGTCCTTGTTAGCTTTGTCGATGTGCACATTTATGTTCTAGGCATTGTTCCTGGGGCTTTATGGGAATTAACTCATTTAATTCTTACAACAGCCACATAAAAGAAGTTCCATTATCATCCTCCTCATATTGTGGATGAGGTAACCAAGACTATAATGGAGACATCAAGAACTTTTTCCAAGGTAAATCAGCTGGGCTGTAGTGTAGACAGCATATGAGATGGATTGTGGTCCCTCCAAAATTCGTATGTTGAAGCCTTGACCTTCAGTACCTCAGAATGTGACTGTGCTTGGAGCTGGGGTCTTTTAACACGTAATTAAGTTAAAATGAGGTCATTAGGGTGGACCCTAATCTCATATTACTTACAAGAAGAAGAAATGTGGACATAGGTAGAAAGGAAAGACCGTGTGATGCCACAGCAAAGTGGCCATCTAGAAGCCAAGGAGAAAGGCCTCAGAAGAATTCAATATAGCCAACACCTTGATCTTCAATTTCTAGCCTCCAGGACTCTGAGTAAACACCTTCCCTTCCCTTCCCTTCCCTTCCCTTCCCTTCCCTTCCCTTCCCTTCCCTTCCCTTCCCTTTCCTTTCCTTTCCTTTCCTTTCCTTTCTTTCCTTTCCTTTCCTTTCTCCTTCCTTCCTTCCTTCCTTCCTTCCTTCCTTCCTTCCTTCCTTCCTTCCTTCCTCCCTCTTCTTTCTTTCTTTCTTTCTTTCTTTCTTTCTTTCTTTCTTTTCTTTTCTTTTCTTTTCTTTTTTTAAAGATTTCATTTATTTATTCATGAAAGACACAGAGAGGGGCAGAGACATAGGCAGACGGAGAAGCAGACTCAGGGACTCTGGGATCACACCCAGAGCTGAAGGCAGATGTTCAACCACTGAGCCATCTAGGCATCCCGGGAAACATTTCTGTTGTCTGAGCCACCTACTCTATGGTACTTTGTTAGGGCAGTTCTAGCAAACAAATACAGATAGGATTCAGACTCAGACTGGCTGATGTTAAGTGTTTAACATGCACAGCTTGGTTGTCACCTCCTTTAATTTATAAACCACATACGAGAGGTGCAAGCATGTGGCTCCATCAAAGGATGTAGCAATCAACTCTGATAATTGGGAGAGGATAAAAGCTCCTATATAAAGAGGTACTTGAGATGGTCCTTGAAGGTGGGAAGGATTTGGACAAATTCTGACAGTGGGTGAGAGGGCATTTCCAATGGAACAAACAGATGGAACAAGGGTGCTGTGAGTCAGAAATTGTAGGGTAAATTTGTCAAACTAGAAGCTGACCCACCCTGGATGGAATGGCCGGGTATGATACATTTGAATAGGGGGCAGAGAGCTCTTAATCTTTTATTACTTTTTTGGGGAGTATCATGTGCTTCTTTATACCATGGCCAAATCTGTGAATGTCTTTGCAGATTAATGTTTTAATTCCATAAAAATACAAAAAAATGTTTAAAAACAGCCATCAAAATAAATATTAAGAAGTCGGTAATTAAAAATCACATGTGCTTCTTTATGAATGCATCTGATGAGTTGATCCAGCAGCATGTCTAACCACCATAATTTTGAAGTAAGGATGCACATGTGTGGCATTTTGAAATGTCTGCTACATAGGCAGCATGATAGGCAAAGATTTGTAATGTCTGCCGAGAAAAACACAGAAGCCACAGTTACTTATGTGCTTTGTGGTCTCGTTCACAATCAAAAGAAATGCTAGATTTCAGTTAGAAATTAGTAAAAATAAAGATGTACTATTTTTCCATCCAAATTCATATGCCCCTGGCCTCGAGCAATGGTTTTTATTTTTTTTATTTTTTTTATTTTTTTTTTTATTTTATTTTTTTTTTTTTAATTTTTTTTTTTTATTGGTGTTCAATTTACTAACATACAGAATAACACCCAGTGCCCGTCACCCATTCACTCCCACCCCCCGCCCTCCTCCCCTTCTACCACCCCTAGTTCGTTTCCCAGAGTTAGCAGTCTTTATGTTCTGTCTCCCTTTCTGATATTTCCCACCCATTTCTTCTCCCTTCCCTTATTTTCCCTTTCACTATTATTTATATTCCCCAAATGAATGAGAACATATAATGTTTGTCCTTCTCCGACTGACTTACTTCACTCAGCATAATACCCTCCAGTTCCATCCACGTTGAAGCAAATGGTGGGTATTTGTCATTTCTAATAGCTGAGTAATATTCCATTGTATACATAAACCACATCTTCTTTATCCATTCATCTTTCGTTGGACACCGAGGCTCCTTCCACAGTTTGGCTATCGTGGCCATTGCTGCCATAAACATCGGGGTGCAGGTGTTCCAGCGTTTCATTGCATTTGTATCTTTGGGGTAAATCCCCAACAGTGCAATTGCTGGGTCATAGGGCAGGTATATTTTTAACTGTTTGAGGAACCTCCACACAGTTTTCCACAGTGGCTGCACCAGTTCACATTCCCACCAACAGTGTAAGAGGGTTCCCTTTTCTCCACATCCTCTCCAACATTTGTTGTTTCCTGCCTTGTTGATTTTTCCCATTCTCACTGGTGTGAGGTGGTATCTCATTGTGGTTTTGATTTGTATTTCCCTGATGGCAAGTGATGCAGAGCATTTTCTCATGTGCATGTTGGCCATGTCTATGTCTTCTTCTGTGAGATTTCTGTTCATGTCTTTTGCCCATTTCATGATTGGATTGTTTGTTTCTTTGGTGTTGAGTTTAATAAGTTCTTTATAGATCTTGGAAACTAGCCCTTTATCTGATATGTCATTTGCAAATATCTTCTCCCATTCTGTAGGTTGTCTTTGAGTTTTGTTGACTGTATCCTTGAGCAATGGTTTTTAATCTCTCTGGTTTTCTTCACTCCTTCTAGAATCTGATGCAAGTTACAGATCTTCCCGTCTCCCACTTCTGCAAAATAATAATAAAAAGCACATATACATGAAACCCAATTCTGTATGCAATTTGAGAAGATAAGTGGACTGCTAGCCTAGGAAGATACCAGACTGGAAAGACAGGTTCAGACTATATTATAGAGGATCATGAATAATAATAAGACTTTCTACTGAAATTGATAGCTGATGATAGAGAATTGGAAGGTTTTTAGTATCAAAATAATGCAATTGGAGATGTGCTCTCAGAAGACTTTCCCTTATCATAAACTATTTCTTGAAAAGTCAAATAATCTCATCTTGATTGTCCCTTCATTCGGTTTTTACAAATGTATGCATCACTACTCTTAAATACCTGCACAATTCTAATAATGCATTTTTTTTTTTTTGTGGAATTTCTTAGTAATGCAGGGTTTTTGCTTACTAACATTGTGGAGAATCAATAGTATAAGAAGCTGCAGCAGAGTCTGCATTACTTCTGCATTGAAGGCATTGGTGACCACCATATCTCAGGTGTTGTGTTCATGGTCATGGAAGAGTACTGAGCCATTGATCACCTGCCAAGTATTCAATCCAATTTATTTGTTAAAGTGGCTGGGACAACTAGACAAGTACCACTACAGATGCTTAACCACAGAGCTGGCTTAACCACTCATCCATCAATTGATTTTTTTAGCCCATATGTCAGCCAAGAAACCTAAGAATAATCTCCTAACAGTTCATTCATTGGAATTCCACAGACTCAGCTGCTCAGGTGAGAGAGTGCCCTTCCTCTTCTCCTGGTGCCATCTGCAGCAGTTCCGCAGGATCTATCACAACACTCCTGGAGGAGGGAGTGGGTCACAGTCTCTAAGACAGAGTGGTGGTCTGCAAGAACCTTTCAAAACTCAGCGCCCTGGGGCTCAGCCTTAGAGAGAACTCTTGGTCAAAGAATACAGTCCTGTGGAAGTCAGCCAAATCCTTGACTCCACTTTGCAAAGCCACATGTGGATCCATAGCAACAATTGCAGGAAGCCTCTGACTTCTGTTTACTTCTATCACACCCTGTGGGGATCCTGGAGTAGTGCCCCCATAATCCTTGGCCAAACCTCTCTCAACTCCTAGGCTGTCCTCCCTTGTCAGCTCCAGCTTCCCATTATAGTTCCTTCACTTCTTTATTATGTAGATTAACCAAGACTTTCTTTAGCTGGGAGGAATCCTTCCTCTTTTAGAGGAGGGTGGAAGGAGGGTAGACAGAATCTGTGCTAATAGTTGCAGGATTGTCTTTGAAGGGTTGGATCATGGTGGGGGGGGTGTCGTGAACAATCCACATTAATCATTTTTGTCTTTGCATTGCGAGGTCTGAAGGCTACTCAAAGTGAAGGCAGTCTTGGAAGCCATGAATTTCCTGATGAAGAGAGAGAGTTTCAGAGAGGTGAAGTCACTTCCCTTACTCTTGGTTGTAAGTGACAGAAAAACTTAAACTGGCTTGAGTCAGAAAAGGGAATGTGTTGGCTTCCATAACTGAAGAGCCCTGGACTAGTAGACTCTTCAGGAGTAGCTGGATCCAGGTGTTAATGTGAATTTACCAAAATATCATTTCATCTTTCTGTTCTCTGTTGAACTTGTTCCTGAGTAGCTATTTCCTAAGTGGTAAAAGAGTTGGTCTGCAACAGCTCCATGTTACAATCTCAACAGAAGGAATATGCTTACTTCCTCGTGGTTCCAGGAAAAGTTCCAGGTTAGAAACTTTAGTCCAGAGTAGGCCATGTGGCCATCCCTGAAGCAGCTTCTTTAATTGTGATTGGCTGTGCCTAATTCTTGTTCTTGTAGCTGAATCTGGGATCCACTGAGCATGTGTACCTTGGGGAGAGATAGATGTTTGACCAAAGAAAACAAAATGCTATTAGTAAACAAAGGGTTGAAAGGATATTTGGGAGTGAAAAAAATAAAAAATGCCCACAGCCCTGCAGGCTACTTTCTGGCAGAAGTTTGCTGCCTGAACAAGATGTTGCAGGTACCCTGTGGTACAGTTTTCCTGTGAGAGCTCCTGGCAAAATGGCTGAAATCCTGAAGATTTCAGTAGAATTCCTAGCACTAATGCTTCCAAATGCCGAACCTCCGCGTGGTTCAGCTTGCCAGCCTGACCTCTTTACTCTTGTTTAGTTGGGGACCTGGGTTCCTCTATCCCCACCTGGCAGGACATGGCTAGATCATCTGCCTGGGACTTATTTCCTGTCTTATTCTTTCCAGGTTAGTTTCCCATGTACTGGGTTTCACTTTGCTGTTTCCTTGGACATGATGCTCACTCTATTTGGCACTCCACTTACCTCATGGTGTGCTTCCAAAAACAGTATCACCAGTTCTGCTTGATTGGTTTGGTTCTCTTTGTATTTCAATATCTGCTTGAAATTGAGCTAGTTTTGTTGCACCTTAGCTTGGATTTTGATGTAGTTGTTCAAGATCTCATTGTGGTTGCCGTTTCTTTTTTTTTTTTTTTAATTTTTATTTATTTATGATAGAGAGAGAGAGAGAGGCAGAGACACAGGCAGAGGGAGAAGCAGGCTCCACACCAGGAGCCCGACATGGGATTCGATCCCGGGTCTCCAGGATCGCGCCCTGGGCCAAAGGCAGGCGCCAAACCGCTGTGCCACCCAGGGATCCCCGTGGTTGCCGTTTCTGCACCCATATGTGCCTACATACAACTCTGTACCCCTAGACCTTGAATACCATGCACCTTACATGTTTGATAGAATTCACTGATGAACCCATATGAGCCTACTCCTTTCTGTTTTAGAAGGTGATTAATTATTGATTCAATTTCTTTAGTGGATAGCTGACTATTTAGATGGTCTATTCAAATCATATTTCTTTTTTTCTTTCATTTAAAAAATTTTATTTAAATTCTATTAACCAACATACAGTGTAACACCCAGTGATCATTCCATCATGCACCCTCCTTAATGCCCAACACCCAGTTACCCCATCCCCCTACCACACCCTTTGTTTCCCAGAGTTTGGAGTCTCTCTTTGTTTGTCTTCCTCTCTAATTTTTTCCTACTCAGTTTCCCCCTCTTTCCTTATGGCCCCTTTCACTATTTCTTATATTCCACTTATGAGTGAAACCATATGATGATTGTCTTTCTTCGATTGACTTATCAAATCCTATTTTTTAATTAAAGAATTCCATTCAATCCAAATCACATTAGGGAGTCTCATACTATAAGACAGTTGCTGCTCTGTGCCAGACACTGTGCTAAACACCATGGATACAGCAGTGAACAAGGAAGATCACAGTACCTGAACCAGGAATTTTAAAGTATGTTGAAAAAAATGTGTAAGAAAATACTTATAATTAATTATAGCTCTGACAGTACAATAGCACAACAGAAGAGCACACAGTGCCACAAGAAGAGGATTTAAATTAGACCACATTAAATAAAGGCTTTCAGAAGAATTTTCCACCTGCTTGATGGGCTCTGTTCACTTAGCCAGGCTTATGCCAGAAATCCTGAGCACCTAGCACCATGGGTTCCCAAAGTACCTGTGAAATGTAGCACTTGATAGCACTTCCTTTCTCTTATTCATTTTTGCATTTCTAGAATAAAGTACTTGACATATGTCCAGACTTCTCTACTCTGCTTTGTAACCTTGAGTTGGGGAGAAAGAATGGCCCTTCTTCCAGCTTCTTCGTTTTGAACATCCCATCCCCTTTCTTTTGTCCTCTCAATTCTAGGGGTGATAAATCTTTCTTGATGTTTCTAATATCTGACTAGCCCACCAACGTCTTTCTGTCTTTTGTTCTTTTAACAATTGTGCAATCTATTCTTTGTATTAAATCTGCTCTCTTTGAAATACCCAACATGGTTTCTGTTTTTCTAATTTGATCCTGACTGATACAAAAGTCAAAATATACATGTTTCAATCTTAACTGAACTTGATCTCTCTATGTGAAGCAGCTGTTGGGTAAAGATGTTGTTTTAGGGGGGAGAAATGGGTTCTAGTTTACAGCTTAGCCAATATTTCACAGTTTAACCTTAGGCCAACCATTTATGCCTGTGGGTCTCCATTTATTCATCCACAAAATGAAGGGTTGAACTTCATCACCTGTAGAATTTCCTCCACCTTAACATTTTATGATTCTGCGGTTTAATCTTAGCTTTATCTCAAATTTCTTGTGAGCAGTTTGCTAGATCTTCCAATTCTCTTTTTAGTGTATCTCTTTATACCTCTTAATGATTTTAGAAAATTCTTCACTTTTACAGGCATTTTTCCTACTGAGAGCAACCTCCCTAGCCTAATTGCAGTTAAGTCCTCTTTGGGCTAGACTGGGTTTCTTAAGGAGAATTTAGCCATCCTAAATAACATTACTCCTTTTCTCACTAAGACAGCGTAAGGATGGCTTTGCTTCACATCTTGGTTCAATGAACTCTTAAACTCTTCTCACCCCTCTGAATTTTGTGCTAAACCACTTTCTCATTTAGTATGAAGCTACACGTCTCAGTAATTATTGCTGGCAAGTCAGTATTCTGTCTACACACTCTTCTTGACATGGAGCAATAATAGCAATCATAAAAAGAGTAGACCAAATGTGTAACAGATGCCAAGTGCAAATTGAGGTGAATGATTGTGGATAAAGAACTGTCATCACCTACATCACAAACATAACCAGCTGGTATCTGAGACATAATTTATATGGAAATGTGGAATACACCCTCAACCTTGAGCACTAAAGTAAAATAAATATTGTATTATAATGTTGATGAAACCAACAATACACTCAGGATATCCCCCACCAGTTTCAAACACGTATGCCTTTTAGAACTTGGTTCATCTCTCTGCCAAATTGGCCCAATTCTTACTTATGCTTGTGTAGCAAAACAAGAATCTTGGGCCAAAATGGCTGAGACAGATCTGGAGTCCTCATCAGTGGACAGCATCCTTCAGTGAGGCAACATGTGCCTTTCCCTGGTGCCATAGCAACTGCTAAGTTAGAGATTGAAGTTATTGTCAAGGGGATAGTAAAGAAAAGAAACAGAACACAGCTTTAGATAACATGAGTGATTTTTTTTTTTTCTATTTCCAGGCATTCTGTAGTCATTCATTTTCATGGATTAATAACTCTGATTTCCAGGAAATAACAAGAGAAGAATGTTAATTTTTCAGTGTCTAGTTTAGGTATCTCAAACTATGTTTTGGATGGGCTTTATCCATTGTCCCAAGAGACAGTAGATGAAGAAATGCACATACCCACTGAGAAGGCGAACCTTTCTCATCTCTGGGTTGAGTACCAACATCCCCACTAGTCACTTAGGGGATTCTTTAAGAGCCACTTAACCACTTTGACAGCTTACCATAGATTGGGGAGAGGGTCAAAAGGAAGAGGGACTTGAGTTGGGATGTCAAATACTGAGGGATCTTTTCTAGCTTTAGAGCCATGAAGAGAGAATGCCTCATGTTATAATGTTTACTATCATTTTGGAGTCAGGGATCTAGATTCCTTCAATTCACATTTCATCTTCCAATTATTTTTCCTTTTAAGCCTCTCAGAGACTCTTCTATCTACCCAACAAGTCCTTCCACAAGACACTCTATTGGGAAAGAGTTTAGAGTTTATTGACACCAAATACCATGAATATCATTAATGGTATCAGTATCTTCAGTCTTATTAAATGGTGCTCATTTGAATGATTGACTGGTGATATGTAGGGGTCATAGTACCCCTCAGGAAGAAAGAGACACAGTGGTATTAAGTACTGGATCCCATTCTCTGGTCCAGACAATGTTGTTCAGCAAATAAAGTTTATTTCTGTCTATTGTTCTATTGTTCTTTCCCCCGCCTTTTCCCTTAAGGGATCTCTTATCTCCTTTCCTTTTCTCTCAAGCTGGTATCCTCATTTTCATTCTCCCTTTAAAAATCTTTCAATAATGGATCTAATAAACTCATTTACATTGAGTTATGTAGGGCAGATGGGACTTAATGTGTCCATTATCATAATCGGTTGAGATAAAAGATAAGAAAGCATGATGGGGGAAGTACCCAGAGTAGTTCACATTTAAAAGGAAATAAACTCATAAATGGAAGAAGTAAGTGTCTAATTACAAGATGGATGACATCAGTGAGTTGGTAGGAATGTTTTAAAACTCCAGAATCATTCTACCTCCATGACCATCCCTTCATGGGTAATCTTTCCTAACACTAGTAGCCTCAACTACAGACATTAAAACTGACATATCCAATTCTAGAATTTGGATTTTGGGGTGTTCTTCACTCTGAACTGACATCATGAAGATTTGCATTTCTTGTGGGGTGGAGATGGTCCAATTTTACATGGGAAAGTCACTGATCTCATTATATATGTAACTTACATGCTAAAAAAGCATGTAATCAAACACATTTGATTTTTTCTTCCACTCCACTTTTATTTTATTTATATCATTTTTAAAGATTTTACTTATTTATTTCAGAGAGAGAGAGAGAAAGAGCATAAGCAGGGGAAGGGACAAACGGAGAGGGAAAAGGAGAAGTGGGCTCCCTGCTAAGCATGGGCCCAAAATCATGACCTGAGCTGGTCAGATGCTTAAGCCACCCAGGTGCCCCTCCACCTTTAAAGTATATCATATGGAGAAATCTTTTATAAAGCCTCTGGATGAAAACTATTTAGGTCCCTGGACTTTTCTAGTCATTCTTATGGAATAGACATCCTTACAATAACTTTACATCATGGAGATGATCTCTATGAATAATCAGAATGTCTAGAAGATATCAATCAAAATTACAGAGCTCATTTAAAATGAAATTATCTCTGCATTTTCAACTCTTGAGAAAAGGTGGTTTTCTGAAGCTCTCAAAGTGGTCCCATGAAACCCCCCTCACTGGGCTTTAGGTAAAGAAGGTGATACCCCTTCCCTTACTTTCTTGGGGAATTAGAGACTCAGAATAGCAACACCTCTTTTTAAGGAAACATCCCCATTCTCTTCACATTATGTCCAATTTTTCTAGCCTTGGCATTGCTGAAGGATCAAGAGTACGGAGCTAGTTCTCCAACATTTCCTTGAAAATTATATATTTGTGTATTTGTCTCACACTCATTTTGATTAATTGATTTTATCTTAGGATATTTTAGTTGAAATTAAGAGAGGAATAGTCCCATTCTAACATCCTCCTTTATCAGTTAATTGGTCTTTCCTGTAGTGGTTTCTGTTTGTAAGTTGGAGTTGGGTAGGGTCCCACTGATCAGAAACATTTGGGTACTCTCTATTCTGTAGCTGCAAGCACAGAATTGGTATTTTATGTCCAAACAATGGCTACATGGATTCAGAAAGGCAGTCATTGATTAGACATCTGTTAGATATCAGAGAGACTTAACTTTGCTAATTTAAATTTTCCTTTCTGCATTTAAGTTCCATGGGACAGTCTGTAAAGTCTTTATAATCATGGATCATGTTTCTCTAAGTTGTTCTTGCTCCCTGGAAAACCAAATATAAGAACTATTTTAGTTATGATTTTACAGATGGAAAGTTGAATCAGAGATATTCTTTCCAATGTGCATGCCAATGAAAAACATACTAAAATCAATCCTTGGTCTCATTTCACCAGTGCATTGTTTCCCCAGCTATACATCATTACATTCTATGTCAACATAGGGACATCACTGTTCTACCACCCGGGGTAGTAGTGTTGGTTAAGGGTGATACAATCATCACAGCTTATGGTAAATGCAAAAATGTAACATAGGAGCATAACTGTCATACTCCATCCTAGCAGGTCATTGGTCAACATTAGTGTTTCTCTTTCATTTCCATCTTATCTTTTGTTTTTGCAAAGGGCCATTTTCTAAAATTCTGCAAATATGTGGCATGACTTTCTGGATGCCCTAAAGTTTATTACAACTTTTTTGTGTTATTTCACACATCTGGTGATAAATCTTTTATTAAACTTAGCTTAGAGAGAATGGCAAGTTCAGTTATCTGCCCAAAAGGCTGGGCTTGATTATAAATAAACCAGCATTTATACTCTTTTTTGGCAGAGCACTTGGTAAAGTCCTTTGTTGATAAAAATATTCAGCTTTATCATTGGTAAATATAGCCCCCCCTTAATATGGCTCTATTTTTATACTTTGCTTTTATGTGCCTTCTCATTATGAAAGATATTCCTCTAGTAATGACCAAAGCTCACCACGGGTGGTGGTGAGGTGATTGGCATGAAACCAATGCAATCAGTTGGAATTCAGAGGTAAAAAAAATATATAATTAACTTACTTATGAGACAGTAAATCTTTTGATTTAATGGATGTGTGAATATTGAATCCATGATGGCTTTAAACCATGTCCACCAATTCTATGATACTCTTCCCTACAAGAAGTGGAATTTAATTCCCCTGCCCTTGAGAGTGGGGACATAGTGATTCATTTCCAGTAAACAGCATATATTGGACATGATTTTATATTAAGTTTGTAAAAGGCAAGGCAACTTCAGCCTTGTTGTCTGGGGTCTCTCACCCTGGAGGAAGATAGCATGATGGCATGAGATGCATCAGCAGCCCATGGAGGAGCTATGTGGCAGAGAACTGAACCTTCCTGTCAACAGCCATGTGAGTGAGTCGTCTTGGATACAGATCCTCCAGGTCCACTCAAGTCTTCTGATTATTGCAGTTCCCCACTGATATCTTGACTAATAATGTCATGAGAGATTCAGAGTCAGAATGACTTAACTAAATCTTTTTTGAATTTCCTTTTTTTTTTAAACTTCCTGACCCATAGAATCTCTGAGGTGATAATTGTTAAAAGCCTCTAAGTTTTGAAGGTAATTTGTTATGTAGCAATAGATACTAATACACCTCTGAGCCAAGCAGTACTTTTTCAATGTCTCTGAAATGGAGATTCATTGAAGTTAAATTGAGTTGAAGACTCAGGAAGGTCCTGGTGATAAGATGGAGGAAAAGATGTTCACTAAGTGTTAGATGGTTTGATCATATTAGGAAGAGAACTGGTGGGCATAAAAGTAGAGTCTTTGGGAAAGTTGCAAAAACAGCAGCAAAAACTATTGGAGGATTTTCCAGTAAAGATCACTGAAATTATTGAAGATGGCAACTGGTAAAAGAGGATTTTGATATTGATAGAAAAGGAGAAAATGGAACACATTTTCTTTTTTTTCCAATTTGTTAAGATTTTATTTGTTTATTCATTAGAGTCACAGAGAGGCAGAGACACAGGCAGAGGGAGAAGCAGACTCCCTGTGGGGAGCCCGATGTGGGACTCAATCCCAGGATCCCAGGATCATGACTTGAGCCAGAGGAAGACACTCAACCACTGAGCTACCCAGGTGCCCTAAACACATTTTCAAGGGCATTTTCATTTACCAAAAATAGAATCTTCGGGACAGTCACACACTAGATTTGTCAGTGAATATATTCAAAATAGAAAAACTTAATTCAAATCCAATTTGAATATCCCAGCAGAACTGAGGAATCCCTATTCTTGCTGTAAGAAAATTATTTTTCCAATGCCCCAGGGTCTTGCAGTATCCCTTGCAATTTCCTTACACCCTGCCTATACCTAAATGATAATGAGGGACCTAAATAGAGCCTTTATTAGTCTCTCTTTGAGCTTCTTATTTTGAGAGCATCATCTCTTTCTTGCTGGTAGAGTCCTTGGAGATTCTTGTGAAACCCAGTGTTGTTCCTTTGTCTACACCAGGGATTGAGCCTTATCAGTGGCAGGGTCACATTATTTTTATTTATGGTCCAGCAGAGTGTCCAGCCCACAGTAACTAGTTAATACAAGTTTAATAAATATATAAACAAACTCAGAGTAGGTAGAATCAAAACATATAACAAGCAAGGGAGGGAGAGAAAACATATTTGTCAAAGGAGTGTACTCTGTGTGAACCTAAGAAGTAATACACTCCATCCCCAATATTATGGAACATGGGAATAATATAGGAAGCTGTATATCTTTCAATTCTTTTCAGATAAAACTTGACCTGTAAGGGTAAGAGCCCTGTTTAGAGCCTTCTTTTATCTTTTCAGTTTTCTCTTTCAGTTTTATTAACTTAAGAAGGCATTTAAACTTTTATATCCTTATTTCCTTCATCTACAAAACAGGGGTAACAATACCTATATCTAAGTGTTGTTATAGTATAGTGTATAGTGTTGTTAATTAATGAAATTATTTTTCTAAAGTATTTAGTGTAGGGTCAGACACTGGGACAGAACCCAGTAAATGAATGCTTTTCTGTTTTGTGGGGTTTTTTTTCTCAAGGCATAATGATTTCCCAAAAGACATACTAAGTTGAAAATTAAGTCAATATAAAAGCTTAAGCCAATGTATGCTATGGATAATCTTTCCTCCTTTATTCAATATTATAAATCTTGTAGTCCAAACATGTTAGTCCCATCTGAGTCCCATACACTTGGACAATTACTCAATCAATAATTATATGTTGGACATTCCCATCCTTTCCTCCTTCCTTCGTCAGCTAGGCTTCTGCCTCAGGGCCTTTGCACTTCCTGTTTCTCTGTCTCAAAAGCTCTTCTCTCAGTTTTCAATTAGCAATAATCGTGCCTTGGATAAACCTCATTGGCTATGATACTGCCACTGCGCAAAGCTAAAAGCTCTTCTCCCAGATATTAACGTCTCCATGACTTGCTTTGCTCAGATTACTATGCAAGAGGTCTTCTCCTTTACTCACCTTTACTTTCCTTCATAAGCCTTATCACAATCTGGTATGTAGCATACCTACTCCTTGGTGTATTATCTGTCTTCCTAATCCCAATGTAAGATCCAGGAGTGTAGAGATTTGGTGTGTTCACTGCTGAGGCCCACTTTATAGAACAGTGCCTAGCACTTGATGGGCACACAATAAATACTTGAAGAATGAATGATTGAATAAAATTCTAGGAGTTGCAAGGATAGCAGTATGACATCACATCTTAATGACAGCATACAGCCTTCCTACATGCATTTGTCCATTTGTTTCTTCCCACCTACTGGAATATCCTAACTCCAATTATCAGATCCATATTGTTAAACTCCATGTTTTTAAAGTTAATCTTCAACTCCCAGCCCCAACTGTCAACTTTTCCCAGAAAGACTTGTTCATTCAGTGCAATTTTACATCAATATATCCCTTCTCTGACATCCCTTAGGATAAATAATTGAACGAGAGAAGCTATGTGATGGATTGCCTATGTTTAGGAAGGATAGTCCGTGCTTTGGTGGAGGCAATCTCTTTTAAATTGCTTCAGTCTCTAGTTTTGTAAGAACAAATACCTATAAACTCACCTGATGTTTGAAGCTGTGTCCTCCTTTTAGAGCCTCTTAGGCTGGCCCCATAGGTGAGGAGGGGCAAGTACACTGCATGACTCAATTTCAAATATATTCACTTTCTGATTAGATAAGGGAAAGAGTATATATAATGTCATAATTCTATTCCAGACCCAGGAGACGTAAAAGATGACTCAGTCATCATGCAGAGGTGACAGGAACATGAGGCATTTCCCAAGAGCCAGGGAATGAACAGAAATTTGGCTGTAGGATCAGATGGTTTGGGTTCAAATTCTCCTTCTCCTTCTCAACGAGCTCTGTGTTCTTGAGAAATTTGTTTAATTTTTCCAAAATTCGGTTTTCTTCTCTGAAAAATGGTAATATTTGGCCAACTTGCCACATAAGGATGATCTAGTGATTTGCTGTCTGTGAAATGGCTTCATGAGATATTAAGAGTTTTATATTAAGTAAAATTTACCTTTTATGTATTTTATGCCCAGATGCTGTGGTTTGAGTAAATAGCTCCTGCATATCATAGCTAGGCAAACACCTAGGTAAGGGCTTTGATAGAACTAGAAGCTACTAAGCTTATTTGCCAGGGCTGCCATGACAAAATACCACAGATTTGGTGGCTTAAATGACAGAAATTTATTGTCTCATGGGGCTGAAGGCCAGAAGTTCTAGGTCAAGGTGTCTGCAGTGTTGGTTCCCTCTGGGGACTGTGAGGGAGAATCCATGCCTCTCTCCAAGATTCTGGTGTTTTCCCAGAAAACATCTTTGGCTTCAGAAACATCACCCTGATTTCTGTCTTCTTCATGGGGCATTTTTTCTACATGCATATGACTGTCTTCAGATTTTCCCTTTTTGATAAGGACACTAGTCATAACGGATTAGGGGCCACCCTAATAACGTCATCTGAATTTAACTAGTTATATCTGTAACAAAGGGGTTAGGACTTCAACATATGAATCTTGGGGAGACACAATTCTACCCATAACAATTCTGTACCCAGAACCCCCTGCCTGATCAGATTCTTGAGAGGCAAAACTTTGTTTCTGAATTAATCTAATGTATCTTCCCTTAGGATATGTACTCTTTCCTCCAGCCAATAGACTTCTGTGATAACTTTCCTGGACAGCAGTGGTGAAAGGAAGAAAGAAGAGCAGCCTGCCTCCTGGGAAATAACACTCTATCACTCCCACTGTTTAGAATCACCGGCATAAGGTGACTATGCAGAGTAACTTTTAGTTGGTTTTATTGTTGTTGTTAAACCCTCTATAGACAATGCTTCCCTTTATTGCCAGCATCTAGGGCCTATTGCTCTCACTTTCCTGCTCTTGATAAACCATCACCAGACCTGCCCAGATAATCAGCTCATAGCAGGAACTGCATTAATAATTTCCCAGGAGGCTTCTCAGTGGCGATGCAAATAGTTTTACCAAGACTCATCCACAAGTGAGCACACATGCCCAGATATGCTTGTTAAGAAAAATAATCCAGAACTTGTACAAGAGAGTACACATAGTCTTTCAAAGACATACTGGGGTATAGTTTAACAAGCCCATCCAAAGACTATTTAACTGTCTGTGGGAATGTACCTTTTATGGCTCTGCTCTTCTACTATTAATTAAATACCCAGACTCCGTGAAGTTACATGTTAACTTGCAGGTTTTGTCTAGCTGAGATGCAAATAATTCATGTCCAGTAGAAAAGATAACCACTTTAAGGCATATACTTAGCAGTATTATTATAACTTTCCTTCTTAAATGCCTATAAATACCCAGTTCCTCAAAATATTCTTTTAATCAAATTTATCATCTTAGTGGGGTCATAATTAATGAGTTAATACAACTTTGACACCAGTCAAAATGCACCAATTTGCAATAGAAGAATGTGCTGCAGTCACATCCCAATTTTTATAGTGTGTGGCTCATGTCCACTAGAACTGCTCAATGTTCTGAAGTTTGATAGATGAAGACACAGATATTTCTTCTGTTGAAGATATTTCTACTTCTTCTCTCCTTCTCACTCCAGCCCTTGTCAATGCCTCTTCAGATCAATGTTTCCCGGTCAGGGCAGGAAAGAGCAACAGAAGAGGGAAAGGGTAAGTTTTGTTCAATACCTGCACAAAAAAATTTAAAATAACATTTTTGAGGATGTGAGGATGATCTGGCTGCAATGTCTGTCACCTCGTTGATCACTAGGGTTGATTTGTGTGATCTGCCTGGCTAGGTGGGTGTTCCCTTCCTTTCTCTTCATTCCATGTGCATCCCTTGAGAAGCTGCATGCTTGGTCAAGGAGGATGACCCTCCTGGATAGAGGAAGACCATTCTTCAGTCAAGGGTTTAATAGTAGCTGTACACCCCTGCTGGAATCTCCAAACAAGCTCTCAAGGTCCATTTGTAGGAGAATGTAGGGTAGTCAAGCTTCTAAGACTCCAGACACATCCCAATGAGATGCTGCATGTGGCAGTCTGCCTTTCTTTTAAAATAAATAAAATAAGTAAGTAAAAGAAGTAAAAGAAAAAAAAGTAGTAAGTAAAAGAAGAAAACTTTTGAGTAGAAAGTATAGGTTTTCCCTGCTGTCTGAAAGTAGAGTGTCAGGATGCCTGGGTGGCTCAGTGGTTTAGCTCCTGCCTTCAGCCCAGGGCATGATCCTGGGGTCCCAGGATCGAGTCCCACGTCAGGCTCCCTACATGGAGCCTGCTTCTCCCTCTGCCTATGTCTCTGCCTCTCTCTGTGTGTGTCTTTCATGAATAAATAAATAAAATCTTAAAAAAATGAAAGTAGAGTGTCCTATGAACCCTTTCATAAGTCCAAATAGTGTAAAGCAAAGAAGCAATTACCATAACTTATCTGGAATTTTTTGGAGTGCTTCTAGACCCCCAAAATAACCTCTCCTGAGGCTTTTCTGATACCCTAAGACACATCTTGCTAACGGATGCACAAAATAAATTGAGATAAAGCACTGATGATCACAGACATATTCAAAGCTCTGGCAGTATGATGCTAAGTGATGAGTGTGGTTCCCAGGAAGGAATGGGTAGGGCTGCTCTTGCTCGCTGCTTGGGGTGCATGCTGTCTCTCTACTGTTTCACTGCGAAGCAAAAGCTACATGCTATTTTTGCTTTTCACTTTTTCCACAAAAGCAAACATCCTCTTGGGATTTCTTTCAGTTAGCAAAAGCAGGTACTAACGTAGATCATTTGTAAAAGTGAAATGGCACTAACATGAACTTTGAAAAGCTGGGGTGTGGGGGGGACCAGTAGAGTGAAACATCTTCTAGTTGTACTGTATTCTTGCTGCATGATGAATGTTAATTTCTGGGCAATAGGTGCCTGAATGGAGAGAGGGGATGAACTCTTATTGGTGGAAACCCAGAAAAGTGACTAACTGGGAGGGCTGTCATTGGAAAATCATTTCCTCTAGAACTTTTTCCAGGATACCTGAGTATGTAGCTTCCTGTTTTTCCAAAAACCTAACCGAAGGAGATTGATCATGAAAAGAGGACAAATTCTACATTTCATTGAAATTAAAGCTTCTTTTTCAAGTTCCCAAATTGGTCATTGCTGTGTGCATTGCCAAGTTTTGGTTGTATAAGAGGATTGTTAAAATGGAAGCTTTGGTAGAGACCCTTATGCACTAAATATCAGATCTCAAAGTGAGTTGCAGCACATCACCCTGTAGGACTTCAAAGAAGAGAATCAAAACTCAATTACTCCCCTAACCTTGTCAGGACTATAAAAGGGTCTAGATAGGAGGAGATAAGGGGAAGATTTGTGCTGAGCCCTACCTACCATCCCTTCCCTAAGAGAAGAGAAGCCCTACCCACCATCCCTTCCCTAAGAGATGCTTCCTCTTTAGAGAGGCTGTACCAAAACTACTCTGAGAGCTTGTCTTGTGTCCCCTGAGCTCAGAGCACACAGTGATTCTTCGATGTGGAATTTTAGCTTATCAGTAAAAAGTAGTTCTTCCATCTTCATCTCCATGGGTGGAGTATACCTCCCCTGCCCGGATTTATCAGATTTATCACTCTACCATGTGACTCAATTTGTAATGGGATATTAACAGATGTGATTCGAGCAGGGGCTTGGAATACACTTGCATGGTTGGGCATGCCTTCCTAATGCCTCTGCCTTTGACACAAGAGAAACATGCCTGGCTAGTCCCCTGGTCCAAGGAAAATGAAAGACATGTGGAACAGATATGCTCCAATCAATCTAGGTGTAAGCACAAACTATTGTTCTTTTAAATCACCAGGGTCTGGAGTAGTTCATTATGCAGCATCATCGCAGTCAATGCTGACTAATATTTTGGCTAATTGCTTTGATGGTAGAGAAAAGGGGGGTTGCTGCTTGCTACATTGGAATCAGTCCCCACTCTCTGTTTGTCTGGAGAGATGCCCCATTGTTTTCTGTGGATTGAATGTGTGCTGTGTGCTGGAAAGAGACTGTGTGCATAGGGATTGTGTCAGGCAAGGCTGAGGGATTTGGCTGATAAAGAAATGATGATCCCTTATTGGATTCAAACTGTTTATTACTCACATAGCAAAAGCCAGAGTAGCAAATGGGCTAGTTTCCTGTGTCCCTTGTTCCACTGGATGACACCAGAGCAAAAAAAGGTGCTAGATGATTACATGAATGATAAAGCATCCCTAGTGCTACCAAGCCTGTGCCCGGCTGTAGCTAAGCGGTTTTATAGCTTGCAGCTGTACCCTAAGCAGGAGCACAACAGAAATCCTCATACCTTGTCGGAATCCGGGAGGGAATGAGAAGCTGTCTCATGACAGCCTCCTGGGAAGATTGGGAGGCAAGTGAAAGATGGTTCTCCCAGCCGTTCCTTCCACTCCGTATATTATCATTAGTCTTTCAGCTCCAAAAAGTGTTTGAATGGACTGCTACCAGAAGTATTTTCAGATTCTGAAACTGCAAGCACATTTTCAAGTGCCAAGATGAAATCTACTGTAATAATAAAAACTAGCTCCATTTATAATTACAGAGATTATCAGAGATCTTTTTAAGGCACAGCCATGGATAGAAGTAATCACAATGCAGAAAAATGTCTCCCTTTGCTTGTGCAGTATGTATATTTCTCTCACAAAAATACTTGCTTATAGACTACTGTGAATAAAATCTCTTCTGGATAAAAGTTCACAAATAATAGTGAATTTTGGCAGAGGCTCCATGGTTGAGTTGGACTTTGTGAAAAAAATTTTTTCTACTTTTAGGGGAGATAATACAAATACAAATTTTAGTAAACGCTTGCATAAAGGTGCAGGCAGTATTTATTCAGGGTTGAAGCAAAGCACAGGCAATTCTATGGAAAATTTGACTGTCCTGTCCATATTTTGCAAAAATGCTATTCAAACGGCATGTGATGTCTTTTCTATTGACATCAAAGTAATTGTCAGGAAATTTTTCTTGTATTTCAGGCATTTATATTGTTTGAACTGAGCAATTAAAGGATTTTTGTTATTTTGATGGTATTTAGTCTTCAAATACTCTCACATTCAAAAAGCCCATCTTCAGTTTTATTTGAAGCATTGAAATCATATTTTAATTCTGAAGGAAAGGTCCTCCAAATTCTTGTTGACTTTTTAAGTAATCTATTGAATGAAGTCTACTTATTTTTTCTTACAGTTTTCAGTATCTTTAGCAATAGGATTATGCAAATGGGAGGAAAAGCAAATAGCGTTATTAAAGACTCCATTGCTTACAGAAACTCATTGAATGTGTTAAAGAAATGACAGAAAAATTTATCTATTTAAGTGTCAAAGCTGCTCTTAAAAAGACAAACTTCCTTATGAACAGGAACAGAAATTCTGACTTGAAATGGATAATTATCACTGCCATGACTTACCATGACTATCTTTTGAAATGGATTTTATCCCCTGGAGAATTCAATTATGTTGTGTGGATGTTACTAAATACTCTTACAGCATGTGTAGTGTTGAAGAAAGGTGGATTAAAAATTGATGATCATGCTCTTTTTTTACTTTTGCTTTTGGTCAGTGGACATTTAAAAAATTATTGAAGAGATTCAGTGCAACTGTGAAGAATGGAAAATCAAGTTACATCATGAAAGATAGCATTATGCATTGCAGGAAACCAAATTTGAGGGGCAATGCCTAGAGTTGTCAGTTTTCTGTAAGCACGTGGTTAGTATCACCGCCCGTAATGCTACTGCTGTGCGTTAATGAATGTTCAGTAGACAAAAGAGCAAAGTAAGTCAGATGGGACCACTGAAATGGCACATAGTAGAAGCTATGTCATGGGCACAGAGTCTATAATAGCAAGAAATTTTATAAGCCAATTCTGCAAAACAAGTAACTGGTCAGGCTAGCCAAATCATCAGAGAAATATAATTAAAAAAAGAAGTATGCAATCTAGATACTCATCAGCTTTGTCAGATAAACAACAAGTAATGTTTAAGTATAATGTATCCCAGACAATATTTTTTTATTACAATTTACAATGCATGGGCAATTCAAAACAATTAAAACGTACCTGGGTATTACAGATTTTTATTTGCTTTATCTGACAGCCTCAGGGAGGAGTCAAATGGAGGGTGACTCAGGGCTCTCCTAAGCTGTCCAATTTACTTAGGAGCCAATCTTTAGCAGAAGCAAAACATGAAATAAAAATATACGTGCTGGGGATCCCTGGGTGGCGCAGCGGTTTGGCGCCTGCCTTTGGCCCAGGGCGCGATCCTGGAGACCCGGGATCGAATCCCACATCAGGCTCCCGGTGCATGGAGCCTGCTTCTCCCTCTGCCTGTGTCTCTGCCTCTCTCTCTCTCTCTGTGACTATCATAAAATATATATATATATATATATATATATATATATATATATATATATACGTGCTAGGGTAGCCTAGGTGGCTCAGTTGGTAAGCATCTGACCTTGGCTCAGGTCATGATCTCAGGGTCTGGGGATTGAGCCTGGCTTTAGGCTCCAAACTCTGTAGAGGGAGTCTGCTTGTCCTTCTTCCCATCCCCTTGATTTTGCTCTTTCTCTCAAATCAAGAAATAAAATCTTTAAAAAAAAATAGGTAGGGGCTAGAATGCTGGAGGTTGCCTAGTCCAACAGAAGAAATCTCATCACTCTGGATTGCCTGTTATAGCCATCTCAATAGCCTAACCCCAGAAAGGTCCCAGTAGACGGTCAATGCACTTGTTGCATAATCTCTCACTACCTTGTAGACATTTTTTTAAAGTCACAGTTTCCATAAAACTCCTTTTTGGCTCTTGATGACTGTAGACAAAGTTAACCTCACGCTCTGGAAAATGCTTCCCTTGAAGGAGTTTGCTTTGAGCACCGAGGAGGAGTGTGGAATCCATATGCCTGAAGCTTGCCCATCCCTGGGGGCAGTTAAAGACAGAGTTGCATTTTTAGTGTTTCTTAAGTAGCAGCAGCATTTCCAATAACATATTCTCTAGTTAGAAGGGGTAAACTTCATTCAGAGAAATGTTCTCTAGGGCTTCCTGTCTTTCTAAAATGCTTCTCCTACTGGTCTCTCAAAAAATTACGTTTTCTGGTCCTGTTTTAATTTTACACCAAAACGCATGTTGCTGTATGTATCCTTGCATGATGTGGGGTTTAGCCAGATCCTTAGACCATTGTTTTGGCTGCCAGTTACCATTAGGAGAAGTGATAAGGAAATCAAGAACAGCAGGTGAGAGTCACAGCAGAAATAGGACAGCCCTTCAGGCAGCAGGGATTCTTTTACAACGGGATGCTCTCTAAGGGAGGATACACAGTGCGTCTAACCAGGAGCCTAGAGGTGCCTTGGATGCAACTTGAGTGGAGTCTTAAGTGGAAGTAAAATTCCTGATACACTGGTGTTAGAGAGAGAGAGAGAAAGAAAGAAAGAAAGAAAGAAAGAAAGAAAGAAAGAAAGAAAGAAAGAAAGAAAAGAAAGGAAGGAAGAAAGAAAGAAGGCAGGCAGGCTTTGGTAGAGAGAACAGTGGATTGATGCTCTTATAAACTTGTGTTATGACAGATCTGAGTTCAGGTTTTGGCCAAAAAAAAAAACAAAAAACATAGCCCCTTCAAATGTATTTCTTCTCTCTCTCTCTCTCTCTCTCTCTCTTAGAGAGAGGCAGGGAAGGGGCAGATGGAGAGGGAAAGAGAATCTTAAGCAGACTCCCTGCTGAGCAGGGAACCCGAGGAGGCCAGGATCAATCTCATGACTCTGAGATCATGACATGCCTGGAAATCAAGAGTCAGACACTTAACAGACTGAGCCACCCAGATGCCCCAAATGTGTTTCTTCTTTTGGAAACGAGGTGAGAGGGATGCCTTTTTCACAAAACTACATGAGGACTAAACACACAGCCCTCAGTAAGTGCTATTTGTTTTTCCTTCTGTTTAATCATGTCTTTGTAAAGTCATGTAATCTACAAATATTTATTGAGCACCAACCTTTGTTGGCTAAAGAAAGACAAAAATGCAAGCTGTGAAATAAAATACATGTGTTTATTTGGGGTCTTAGAGATTGCAATCGGGGAGACACAGATTCGACATAATCAGAAAGGGAGCTCCAGAGAGACAAAGGAGGTTGATTTTTTATAGAGGAACATGGAATCTATGTAAGTTGTTTTGAACAAAATGTCCGGTGTAGCTGCAGTTCCACTAACCTCTGAGTGATTGTGTGCTAGGTGTGGCGTTAGGTGCAAAGTCCATTTATGCCCATTTTAACATAGCACCCATATCCTGGCTTTTTAATTTAATTTAACTTTTATTTATTTTATTTCTTTTTAGAGAGGGAAAGAAGGAGAGAGAGAGAGAGAGAGAGAGAGAGAGAGAGAAAGCATAAGGGCAGAGAGAGGCGGAGGGAGAGGGAGAGAAAAAATCTTACATTGGCTCCACGCACAGTGCTGAGCCTGATGTGAGGCTCGATCTCACAACCCTGAGATCATGACCCGAGCTGAAACCAAGCTGCTGGCACTTACCTGACTGAGACACTCAGGCGCCCCTTTTAAAAATTATTTTTTTAGAGGGTGGGAGAGCCCATGTCTTGGGTTTTGGGGGAGGTCAGCAAAGATGCCAAGAATTTGAGACAGAAGATGTGCATGAGCCTCACTTCTTCAATGTCCTCCTGGCTGCATTTTAAATAACCCTCTTAGCAACACTTCCTGTATTCTCCTCTTTGTCACATGTGATGGCACTCTTGTAGGTGCCAGATGTACAATGAGGACCAAACTCCATACCTCCCAAATCAAAACCTCTGAATCCCATGATTCTCACCTTTTATTGCATTTACACTGGCAGATGAGACAGACATGCATTAGACCTGAGACCTAGAGTATAGCTGGGATGCTTGACAGGAGAGAAGAGTATGATGCTGTCAGAATATTAGGGCGCTCAGGTAAACTTTCCCTGAGAAAGTTAAGACTGAGTGTAGATTCAGTATGAGTAGGAGACAGCTATGCCAGCGGGAACTGGTGTTGCAAAGTCAGGAGGGAGCAGGAGGCCTCCCCAGGAAAGGAGGAAGGCCGTCAAAGATGAAGCATATTGGAAAATAGAACGCAAAGTGGGAAGCGTTAGCAGATGGGTTGGTCTTATTGGCAAAGCTGAAGTAGCTGGTATCAGAACACTCCTATCAGCCCTAAAATTCAGCACACACAACTCCATGTTCCACCGCTGACCCTTTGTGGACTGACTCAGTGCATAGCAATGGATTAGATTTTCCTTAATGGTCACTCAATTCAATTATTCATTGACCAAAGTAACCAGATCATAAACAATTATTTCAGTCTTCTTAAGAACACATTAGCTTGATTACAGCAATAATTGCGAAAGATGACCCAGTTAATTTGTTTAGGAGAAAATGGGTTTTCCCATATATGTAAGACTTAATGTAACCTAATATGGTTTGGTTAGAATCTAGTTGGAAATGGAAATACATGTTCATGACAAGCTAGTTTAGGTTTTAAAATTATGTCTTTGTTTATGATCTTGTAGTACTGATCTCATATTGACCTGACATGACCTGATATATTATGCATGGCTTCCAGGGTCCGAGGATATGTCCATATATCTATCAGAGAGTCTTTAGCAGCGCTGCAAACCCTGAGTGTTTAACAGAACAAGCTAAGGTACTATGGTGTGAGAAGGCTAAGATCATTGCTATGCTGTTTATCTCCAGCTATAGTTTGATAGATCAAGACTGGGATTTGGAATCATCCAAACTGGAATTTGAATCGTGGCCAAGGGGCCATGAGGGGTGTGACTTTGGACAAATGGCCTAGGTTGAATAGAGCCTTAGGTTCCTCATCAGCAAAATGGGGATCAGAATTCCTATTTCCTATTCCTATTTAATCTTGAGATTAAATGAGATTAGATACACAGAAGCAGACAGCTAACGAGTATTTACCACTTTATCTTCTTCCTCTGTAAGTTTACCTGAGGAGCCCGGCCAGGCACAGTGAAGAAGCAGATGACCCCAAATGTCAGTTCCTGGGTACAGAGAAGAGTGCCTCAGGAAATAATAGCAGGGTCTAGTGGAGAGGGTGTCAAGGCAGGACTCAAGGAGAGGGGACAATCTCAGGCTCAGAGGATTACATCACCCAGAGATGGGGATATCCAACGTGGTGGCCACCCTACCCATTGGGCCTGTCTGCCAAGGGGCTGGTGTGCTTGAGAATCAGTGAATAACTTAATGTATGTGGCTAAAAGACCACACAGCTGCCCTTTGCTCTGAACAAAAGCATGGCTCTGAACGTTTTTGTGTCTTCAACTCCCAAGACGCCGGACTCAAAGAGACTGGGGACACTGGTTTACCGGAACTGGTGTGAAGTTATTCTTGTGCTAACAGAGCCTACCCAGGGGAACTGGTTATCCTTTGTACAGTCATCTGAGCAAGAACAGAGCTCACATTCTGAGGAGGCCAGTTTGGGTTTTGTAAGATCTTATGGACACAAGAGAATTCTGTCTGCGCTCCCTCGGAGCTGGCTGTGGTCTCGTGCTAAAATCATGATCCCATTAGCCGTGGAACTATTAATCTTCTTATAGACTGTTAGACAGAAAACCACAGGCAGTGGAATAACAGCTGGTCGGGGGTGCTGAAATTTTGAAAGGGCACAGTTGCAAGGCCTGGAGCGAAACCACACCAAAGCCCAGCCTTCAAGCAACAACCCGATCACTACCCCCCACAGACTGGCCGAAACACGTCCAGGGCTGGAAAGATCCACAAGGTGGGTGTGAGAAGCCTGAAATGCCCCGTTACTCATGTCACTCACTGCTTACGCCCTGGAAGAGTCAGCCAAGAAATAAAATCTCCGAGTTCACAAAAATTCTGACCAGCTTACAATACATTTCTCTCCCTCCACTTCCCACACTTATCCTTGTCAGTTATGGCAACAGCAGTGGCAAGGTGCCTGGAGAGAGGTCTGGGTGCAGGGTGGAGTGTTTCTTTTCTATCAGGACTCATATTTGCTCTTGGAGCAATTTTCTCTGCATCTAGTCTGGGCTTAAGCTGCATGCTAGCGTAAAGGGCTGCATTATTGAAGCAGAATTTAGTCTTGTGACTCCCAGCACTTAAAATGAGGATAACAGTATCCAATCAGATCAGTCACACTGTCCTTGAAGGACAGGACCACTGCCAAATTTCAGAGCTCCTAATGGCTCCCAGAAGTCTCTAGGCCTGGATATGTAGGTAGGATTTGAGGCAGATGTAAAATTACCCAGCCTTGTTCCACGAGCCAGGAAGAGTATCAATGAGAAAAAGCAAATTCTAATATTTAGCTGCAAATTGTGACACATGGGGCCACAGAGTATAGGCAAGAGTACTCCTTGAGAAAGAGCCAGTAGAGCCCAATGTCTTTGGTGTAGGACAGCATTTTCATAGGTGACCTGTGAATTGTGTCTCATGGTAACTACTCAAGAATTACCATATCTACTGTCCAGTGCTTTGCTTTCTTCAGGCATTTTCTTTTGTGATTTGCCAAAAAAAATATCCTGCATGAGGATGTGAAGCAATTGGAAGCCTCCTACGTTGCTGTTAGGATAAACACTTTGCAAAAAAGTCTGGTAGTTCTTCAAAAAGTTAAACACAGAATTACCATATGACCCAACAATTTCACTCCGAGGTATATAAACAAGAGAACTAAAGCAAATCCACCAAAAAACCTGCATCTGAATCCTTGTTACAACATTATGCATAGTAGCCCCCAAATGAAAACAACCTAAAGGTCCACCAACAGATAAATAGGTAAACAAAATCTTGCATATCCATATAATGGAATATTATTCAGCCATAAAAAGGAACAGAGTATTGATACATACCACAACATGGATGAGGCTTTTTTTGTTAACATGGATGAATCTTGAAAACATGCTAAGTGATAGAAGTTAAACGCAAAAGGCTACATATTGCATGGATTCCATTTAGAAGGAAGGTCTGGATGAAGCAAATACATAGAGGCAGAAAGTAGATTAGTGGTTGCCTGGACCTGGGCGTAGGTGGGATAAGGAGTGACTGCTAATGGATATGGGGTTTCTTTTTGGGGTAAAAACATTGACCTGGAATTATTGGTGATGATTGCACATATTAAAAAAACATTAAATTGCAAGCTTTAAAATGGTGAACTTTCTAGTGTGTGAATAATATCTCAATTAAAAAAAAAAGAAATCTCCAAAAGGAACTGACACTCTAGGAATTTATAGCTGAGAAACAGATTCTAGATTTGTGTTTGGAGATTCATATGCTTATTTTGACTCTGGATAGACATGTTTTATTTTGAGCACTTTATGATGTCTGTAAGAGGCATTTCTTAAAAAAGGGTAAAATCATGAATCTCATACCAGTGTAAAATAAACCCAAAGCAGAGACTTTATTTCATTCATGAATTAATGAGAGAATTAGTAAGATTAACAACAGGTTCAAAGGAGAATTTGAAGAATGAAAAATATATGGGCAGTAAGGAATAATGGAATGAACTTTCAAATAATTATAAAACTGGTCCGCCCACAAGGCAATAATCAATTGTGTTCCACAAGGCATAATTCATTTTCGTTTCTATAAACAAGAATCATTTGAATTATTGTCTATTTCCCTCAACTTACAAAATTTTGAGATAGCTCAAATCAATAAGAAAGGCAGAGGAAGAGCCCCAGAAGGATGTGCTAGAGAGGAAATCTAGTAACCAAAACTTTTTGCCCATTTCCAAGTTCATAGTTTTTCTTGGCTTGTCTAAGATATTGTAGACAATATCTAGTGCTTTGTTGGTTGAACAGAAGAATGAATGAATACTATTGCTTTCATCATGAGTAGTCAGACTTATAGATTCCATAATAAATGACAGCCAGTCAATCACCATCCATTTGATAAATATATATCTAGTAGCTCCTATGTTCCAGGCCAAGAGGTTATAATGTAGCTGGGGAGAGCTGAGCAGGAGGCACAAAGAGCATTGACTATGAAAGTTATTAGCCTCTTAATGAGAAGCACGGCAGTGCAAGAGGGAGTCCAGAGGAAGGAGAAATCACTGTGGCTGGAGCAATCTTTGAAAAAAGGTGGTACTTGGAGCTGAAACTTCAGCACAACAAATGTTTAATAATCTGTTACTAAAGGCAACAAACTAACCTATGCGCTGTGGTTCAGGAGACAAGCATCCTGGACTGAATCCTAACTTTACTATCCGTGTAATCTTGGGCAACTTCAATGACCTTCCAGCACCCGAGTTTTCTCATTTTCAAAACAGAGCTGATGAATGGAACCTATCTCACGGATTTCTTGTGAGGATTAATGAGATAGGAAATGTAACTTGCTTCAAACAGCACCTTGCCCATAGTAAACCCTCCGTAAGTAGTATGTATGTCCATCCAACTGCTACTGAGGGCCATTCCTTGCCCTGTAATAGTTCAAAGTCAACAGGGATGATAGTTTATGCATAGGAAAAAGGCACTTGACTTCTTAACATGTCTATAAAATGAAGACCCCACCTAACACTTTTATATACAACATCTTCCCTAATTCTTACAACAAACTTGTGAGTTAAGTAGCATCATACCCTTCTTACAGGTTAGGAAAAGCAAGCCCACTTTGGGTCAGGAGTCAGGGTTTGGCATATGTAGGTGATGTGCTCAGAACAGGGGTATATGTGCATTGTGCTGAGAGAGCACAGAGGAGGAATCTTTTCCTCTCAGGAGTAACACTGTGGCAGGGGGACATTCTTCCATGTTGAGAAACGCCTGGACAGAGGGTCAAAAGCAAAAGGAAAATGAGAATCGGGAGGAGGGGTTCTAGGGACTGATAATGAACGCATGCAACAATGACAAGACAAATGGAAAGACTAATATTATCTTTGTATTTGGATGCAAATGCACAAGGAGAAGGGTGGACACCTAAGAATGGTTCTGTCAGAAGGAAGGGGTAGGGTACTTTCAACTCCTTTCTGCCTTCCTATTTTCCCTGGGTCAGCATTATCAAGTACTTCATGGTAGCATCAGGGTCCTTGTGTTAAAAAATAACCTAAAATTGGTCTATAATGGAGGCTGAAACTGGATGCAGTCATGGAGTCTTGCGCACCTGGATTTCTTTACCTCCAAGAAAAGAATTTGAGGAAAATCACTGGGGCCACAGGGTTTCCCAGTGCTCCCTGGTTCATGGAACATTGTGCAATAAACAACTGAATTGGATAGAAATGACAGTCAGTCAAAGCAACCTGGAATTCTATAAGCACAGGGCGGTGGTCTGAGGTCAGAGACAGGTGGTGATGATAGATATGGGTCTCTGAGGAGAGAGCGAGGTGACTCAAAAGAATCCAAAGTCTGGATCAGATCCACAAAACCAAGGTAGTGGACTGGAACTCTATCATGTACGGTCCAGGTCACAGGGTGGAAGTCCCTAAGGGGAAGACAGCACTTGAAATACAACAGCTATTTCTGGATTTCTGGTGATTTTTTATACCATGAGAGCTTGAACTTGTGGCTGAGTGACTTTCTGTAGCATGTCCATCTGAACATATACTCCACTGTCATGTCAAAGACAGAGTCACATCTTGAGTTGGCCACATCTTGGGGATGTAGCAGGAATTTTATTAACCCTAAGACCTTTATCATCTCCAGCTAAAAGGATGGTTGAAGCTTAAGGATTTGGGTCAAGCCTCCTCATCATTTGAACCATTCTGTGTTCTGAGGTTCTTGGAGGTCTCTGAACTTGAAGACCTTGATGGGGGACACTCTTGGCTAAAAGTCACTAGGTGTCTGAGGGCTTCAACTTACACTAACCAGTAAAAAGTTATCACTATAGTTGATGGGTCTTGTCTTGGACCTAAGTCCAGATGATTTGAGGGTCATACTTCTCCTGTTTTTAAGTTCAAATTCTCCTTATTGAAGAACCTTTAGAAAATCAATTAAAAAAACATTCTAGCCAGACTGCTGATGAGAGAAATGGTCTTTCACCTATAAAAGGAAAATACATATTTGACTTCCCCATGGCAAAGTAGAGACTAAGTTATGGAATTTTCTTTGCAAATTGTGAACGTCTTTGTGTACTGTAGTTTGTAGTTTGTATAATATTTGCTAAGGGTTATTGGCATCTGATAAGCTTCTTTGTTGCTTATGAACAGACCATGCATACTGAGAGTAACAATCTAATTATCCAACCTGCTGGTATCCAAGATACTGTCTCTCAAGATGAATGTGTTTGCGTTATGAGTTTGCCTCTGAGTGAGAGACAGTGGTCCTAAATAAATTGCACAGAATCACTGTAACAAACAATAAAAATAAATCAACTTCTTGTGTCAATTCTAGACAAGGGTGATTTCCACCGGGGGTAGACAAAGGCCAGTCTTGTGTGCTAGAATTAAAACAAAGTAATTTTGTGGACCATGAAAAACCATGGACATCCTTCTTGGCTAACGAACTTGCTTGCTGCTCTTCTAGAAGCACTCTCACCACAATTGTTTTTTTATTATTCCTACCCATGGATGTTTATTTTGCCTTGTGGTTTTTGACCCTGCTCAGCATTTACCTAGTCCTGGAGGCTGTCCTGCTTGTGGCAGAGATGTCCCAAACATTGGGTTTGGCACTAATATAGTGATTAAAAAGTGACCCCAGAGCCACATTGCTCAGGTTCAAATTCCACTTCTCCAGGTACCATGCACCCTTGCAAAGTGCTGAACTCTTGTGCTTTGGTTTCATTGTCTGTAAATGAGGACAATAGACCAAGCGTATTTTATTCTACTTTTTTTTTTAAAGATTGTATTTACTTATTCATGAGAGACAGAGAGAGAAAGAGAGAGAGAGAGAGAGAGAGAGAGAGGCAGAAACACAGGCAGAGGGAGAAGCAGACTCCCTGCGGGGAGCCCGACATGGGACTTGATCCTGGGTCTCCAGGATCCCCAGCTAGGCTGAAGCCTGCGCTAAACTGCTAAGCCACCCAGGCTGCCCTTATTCCACTTTTTAATGAGGCTAAAATGAGGTCTGCACGTAGGTCTTTAATAATGCTGATTATCTTTGCTGTTACTTCGTAGTGTGATGGACAGAGTTGTGGATGTGGGGTCAAATTGGCTGGATCCAAATGTTAGTTCCACTGCTGGAGTTCCAGATCGATAAATTTGGGAAATGTTAGTTCAACTCTGCAGTCCATTTGCCATCTATAAAGGGCAGTAACGTCTACCTTTTAGGGTTTCAGAGAGGGTGAAGCAGGGAAGCACGTGGAAGCAGGGGTGGAATTGTATAGTGGCTTAGGGCTAGACCTAGATCTAGAGCTACAGTGACCTGGGCACAAATATCAGCCAGCTCTGGGGCCCCAGGTAAGTTATGTTTTCTTTTCTGAACCTTAGATTGACTGTCTGTAAAATGGGAACAGTGACGTTATTTATTGCTGTGAGGATTGAACAGTTTAGCACAGTTTTTGGCCTGTGTTCCACTGAGCAATCAATGAACAGTGGTGAGCCATGTTGTCGATAAAATACTCAGCCAACACCTGGCTCCCAGAGGGTACTTGGTGCTCTCATTTTCCACCCCTTCTCTCTCTTCCTCCACCTACTCCTTAGGAGCAGCCAGCAGCCTCCTCCCCGTGTACCTAGTTAGGACCTGCTGCTGAGGGTGGTCACTGTTCTCAGATCCCTTTTACCCAGGATAAGTCATACCTCTCCCCAGGGGGATGTGACCATGAGGGACGAGCAAATAGCACCCTGTCCTGGATCTCCTGGAAGTGATGGGCCAGAGCAAGGCAGGGAGAGATGTCTTCCCTCCTGGGTCTGACCCTAGTCTCGGTTTTTTTCTGTAGCTGCTATTCTCTTCCTGGCAAGTCAGCAGATGCTCTTCTAAACGGCCCTCAGCACGAGTTATTTCTCAGTGACTTTGGTGAGATAAAGCTTACCAAACACTGATGCGGATTTTTATTTCAAAGGTGTCAGCTCCTGAAAGTTACTATTTCTTCTCCGACTCATACCAACTCAGGGAATAACACTTCACACTTTTTGTAATGCTCTGTGCTTTCCAAAGAGTTTGTCTGACAATACAATTCTATGGGATACAGGTGTTTCTTAGCATTAGATCAAGGGAGTATGGGCAATAAGTCACATTTACTGAGGGTCTAGGATGTGTCAGGTGCTCATGAAATAGATTTCACATCCCAGTTTTGCGGTTGAGGAAGCTGGAGCATGGAGAGACTAATGGGCTTGCTCACCATAACACAGATCCAGATCCATGGGTGACTTTCAGCCCAGGGTCTGTTTGATTTCCAAACCTTGAGGCTTAAACACAAATTGCAGAAAGAATTGGGGACTTGCCATAGGTGTACTATTAGTAAAATTTGGCAGAGAGGGGATTATTCGAAGGCACTGTTTGTTTTTGGCTTTCTTGATTAAAAAAAAGAGTGAGATGACTGGAATAATTCAAGAATCTGCCCCTAAGAAACTCATAGTCCATGAAATTCATTTGCATAACAGAAGGAAGTGTCCACATGACTCTAGCATGCAACAGTTGTGAAATAAACTTTTAGTAAAACTTTTAGTAAATCTGCCTTGCACAATATGGTAGCTACTAGCCATATTTGAATATTTATATTTAAGCTTAAATCAACTGAAATTAGATATAGTTAATGCAATTAGTGCTATGCTGTCTGAGTCTCCTGCCTATGTGTCCTGGTCAAGAGCTGGGGAGAGCTGTGCCCTGTAGGCACCTCACCTGTAGAAGCTGCACTGGCCTAGAAGTGAAGGCAAAAGGAAGCTCTCTCAGACACTAAAGAGAAACTACCCTAGAAGCAGAAAGGGAAGACTTTTGTCTTCCAGCACCTTTTCTAGAAAACTCAGAAGCTGCATGAGGTTGCTTTTGGGATATGGAAATATTCTCTGTGTTTATTGTGGCAGTGGCTGTATGGGTGCATACATCTGTCAAAGCTCATTGAATTATATAATTTATGTGGGTAGAGTTTTTCATATGTAAATTATGCCTTGATGAAATTGTTTTAAAAAGAAACACATGATAAACACTAAACACTACACACACACACCTGACCTCAGGCTGGCTAAAATGCAAAAGAAAATGCCATTTTGGTAAAGATATGAAACAAGCAGAGCTTTCCTGGTCCTATTGCTGCAAAGATAAGATGCACAACATTGAAAATGATTCCTTGTTTGCAGGAACTATTGAAATTGAACTGAACTTATGTATATCTTTGAGCCAACAATTCCAGTAATTAAGAAAGACACAAACATAGTTCACTAGAATATTCAGGTTAGCACTGAAATATTCATGGTTTCAAACTGAAAAATATCTAGATGTTCATAATAGAATGGATTAATCAATTGTCATATATTAATGCAGTAGAATATTAAATATCGATAGAAATGAACAAACTTTAACCACATAACAATATGAATATCACAAATACCATGTTGAATGTAAGAAGACAACCATAAAAGAGTAGAGTATGATTCCTTTTATTTAAAAATTTTTAGAGGCAAAAAATTATAGTTTGAAGTCAAGGGCAGTGGTTATTCTTTGGGAGATAGTGACAAGAAAGGAGACTATGAAGAAATTCTGGGGTGTTGGTACGGCTTTCCTTCTTCGTATGGTTGATGGTCACGTGGGTATGTTCAGTTTGTGAAGATTCACTGTGCTGTGCCTTATGGTTGATGCCCTTTCTTCTATGTGTGTCATACTTCAATTAAAAATTGATGGGCATTATGCTATATGTTGGCAAATTGAACTCCAATGAAAAATATATACCAAAAAATTGACTTTGAGAAACAAAACAGATGAACATAGGGGAAGGGAAGGAAAAATAAAGTAAGATGAAAACAGATAGGGAGACAAACCATAAGAGACTCTTAACTCTAGGAAACAAACGGAGAATTGCTGGAAGGGAGATGGGTGGTAGATGGGGTAACTGAGTGACAGGCATTAAGGAAGGCATGTAATGAGCACTGGGTGTTATATGTCACTGATGAATTCCTAAACTCTACCTCTGAAACTAATAATATACTATATGTTAATTAAACTGAATTTAAATAAAAAAATTTTAAATTTACTTTGAAAAATCTCAGCACTGCTTGGTACACTCAGAACTCACAACCAGTTCGGTTTGAATCTTAGGGGAGGTTGTACATCTTCAGAAGGAATGAACTGTTCCCATTTTAGTGTTTTGTGAATCTTTGCACCTTGAGCATACTCCAGGTACCATTTGCAAGAACATATGAGGCAAGCAGGACAATTAAGGTGCTCTTCTACTCTGTTGCTAGGTGAAAGGTGCCAGGCTCTGCAGAAAGGGCCTTCTGGTCCAAGGCTGTGAGGCCCTGGGATTGAAGCAGGTGAGCCTCTTTCACTTTGTGGAAGTTTAAAAGAAAAGTCTTGAGGTTTTTGATTTTGGGAATTTTTTGTTTGTTTTTTTTTGTTTGTTTGTTTTTATTTTACTTCGTTAGTTGGCTGTCTTTCTAGGCAAGAAGAGAATTGAAGATATTCCAATACCATTGGTGTGAATCTAGATGCTGAATGATAGAAAGGTGTCCTGTGTAACAGAGGGAGCCTGGGGCTTGCGGACAGACAGACCTTGGACTTGAGCTCTGAGTCACCACTTGGTATATCAGGACAAACTTGGAGAAAGTTATGAAACCATCTAAAACAGAATAGATATACATCCTGCATTTGGGGCAAATATTAGCATTAAGGATCAGAGTTTTAAATACTTAATTTTGACCATGATCTTCATTAGGATAAACATTTTATATCAGGATCCAGTATGAGCTTACATACACACACACATACACATACTTTACAAAATAATACTCTTATTAAATGGGATAAACTGATATTTTCAATTTAGTTTTATTTTAATTTAGTTTTTAAAGATTTATTTACTTATTTGAGAGAGAGTGAGCACACATGAGCAGTGGGAGGAGGAGAGGGAGAGAGAATCTTAAGCAGACTCCCCACTGAACATGGAGCCCAACTTGGGGCTTCATCTCCCGACCCTGAGATCATGACCTGAGCTGAAATCAAGAGTTAGATGCTTAACTGACTGAGCCACCCAGGCACCCTCAATTTTATTTTTTAAATAAATGGTTCCAGTCATAACCATTTAAGTCTATTTCATCATCTACTAATAAGCCACTGCCCAATAGTCTGGAAGACACAAGTGTGCAACCCCTAATGCAAATGTGCATGCCCACATTTGTCAGGCATGAATGAGACTGCTATAAAGCCTGGATCAAATCACCTCTTTAAAGTTCCATCAGACTTATGTCTGCTGTTCACTAGCAAAACTGGGTCTTTCCAAAGCAAAAATGCCTGAAAAGAGCAGTTCCTGGTAGGACTCCTGACTTTAGCAAATGATTCTCCACTTTGCTCTATATTGGAATCACCTTTTGTGCTCTAAAACTCTTCAGGCCCAGATCACACCCCAGACCAATTAAATCAGAATTCCTGAAGGTGAGTTCCCTGTACCGATGATTCCCGCAGCTCCCCTATTCATGCCAATGTGCAACCAAAGCTGTGAACCAATGGTCTAATGGGCCACATGGACTGTCCCTATTCCAACCCACTCTTCTTCTTTCTCAGGGGTCAGAGACAACTGGATACTCAGGCCTCAGATGGCCATCAGGAGCATTACCAATGCCCCAGTGATAATATCTTGAGATCCATCATTGGGAGATGGGTAGAGGACAGCTTACTTTCTCTGGCCCTGAAGCAGTGACTAAGTCTGCAGTTATATGTGAATTCCCCAAAAATGACATAAATGGGAGCCTGCCAATCTCCTTGGGCTCCTGTTGGGATTAGCAGACTAACACTGGTAAAGCAAATTGAGGTCCCTGGACCAAATGACTGAGAGATTATACAAATAAAGCTATGACATTTACTTTTTACTATTGAGCAGATAGAAAAATAAGTTAGTATCTCCCTTTGGGATATGCCCGAATCATACACTCTGCTGTTTTATATCAGCTTGAAAAAATGTCTTAGCATGGGATGGGCAGATATTTAGCTAAATGGGAGACCAGAATTTTACCTTTTTACCTGCATTCTGAAAGATGCTTCGGACAAAACCATGTAATGGTCCATATGATGCTTTTTGAATCACATCAGAATATAACTGTAAAGATGCCCTAAATTTCTAACCTGATTGTAGCACTTTGTCTTGCCCGAAATCTCCCCCTTCTAAAGAAAATGTGGCTAAAAAGTGACACAACAGAAATGCTCGGTGAGCTTTCCTCTTTTGAATTTTACAGGGTATCAGGGTTTAACCTTTTGCAAATAAACATTTAAAAACAAAGACTTATTTGCATGTTTACTTCTTGTATAAAGATACATTTCCACATAACTTTTTTTTTTTTTTTTTTTGCAGCGCTAAACCACAAGGGAGGAGGGAAAGAGGATTGAGAGAGAACACAGAATATCCATCTCCCGGGTGCAGTTCTGATCAATCCCTGCATTTATCACATGATACCAGACACATGGGTTATTGCATTATGGGGCTTATCGAGCTCAGATCTCTGAGACCCCATTTACTCTTCCAGAAGTATGTGCTCTGATTAATAATAGATGGTTAGCCACATAGTTAAGCACCTTTTATTGGTTGTCTTTAAAACTAATTTAATGAAGCAGGCTGACCAGAAAGCAGAGGTTTGCTGCTGAGCTGACTAACAAATGCCCTGCCTGTTTATAAACTAAGAGAGCCCTCTTTTCAAAAATCAAGCTACTGGTTCCCTCTGAACCTTTGCTTCATTGCATGGGGTGCTCAAAGCCTTTTGGAGACTATGGCCCGTGGGACTTCCCTTTTTTTGATATTAAGGAGATTTCACCCTTTTAGTAATTGGCAAAAGTTGGTTCTGACACATGTATCCCTTCCAGCAGGTGACATAATTGGCAAGTTAACCCACCAATTTGGTGCAGACCAAAGTGTGATCACGAGCCTGGTAAAATTTGTAAGGACAGGCTGAAGTTTGGTGGCTAAAAACTCCATGAAAGAATGTTGCAGTGCAGCCAAAACCTAAAAATCAAAAACTCGAAAATAGTAAGCTTGATGTGCTGTGAGCATTATGTGTGTGTGTGTGTGTGTGTGTGTGTGCGAGTGTGTATGTTGAGGTCACTGTTGAGCATGGGGCAGGGCCTGGGACTGCAGAGCTGTGTTTCTCTGTGAGGCTGGTGGGTAGAAGTGCACTGCTCTCCTATCATGTGCCAGGTAGTGACAGGGATTTTACAAACTGACTTGTTCTGTGCTCATACTGAGTTTCTTGGGTTTCTTCTGCTCTACCTCCTACCACCCAACCCAGACACATTCTTACCTTGTTCTGCGCCTTTGGGAAGCTGGTGTATTATCAAGTGTATCAAAGGCTCTGTTTTAGTGCTTCCCCTTGAATGTGACCAATAGCTTAGTACTGACAGGAAAGGAAGCAGTAGAAAAGCAGTTAATTTACTCATCTGGTCCATTCCTATGAAGTTGCCAAGGGTTGGCTTCATCTCTCAACCAAAGGACACAGCACTTGTCAGACAAGCTTGCCTGCCAAGTTTGCCCTCTGGGTTCTGACTACCATTCCTTTCTTGGCCTTCCAGATCTAAGACTGCTAATGGCCCTTCACTGCTCATGCAGTCACTCTATCAGCCCTTGCTGGCTTCCCCAAACCCTGCCTGTACTCTGTAAATAATCCCTTTATTGAAATTGCCCCCAGTCGCCCATCTTGAGTAGACCATCTGATCCTTGCCTGAGCCCTGACTGAGACAGCCTCCCCAGCGCTGTTGGTAGAGATGAGGCATTGGAAGCTCAGCTTGCATACATAACCTGATTGAAGTCTTACAAAGAATAATTGATGAAACTTTGTTGTTTTTTATGAACAGAAAGCAAAGTATCCTCAGATATGGCAGTTATGGAGACCACGGCTGGAGCTGAGCTTTTTTTTTATTTTTTAAAAAAGATTTTATTTACTTATTTATCAGAGAGAGAGAGAGAGAGAGAGAGAGGCAGAGACAGAAGCAGGCTCCATGCAAGGAGCCTGACATGGGACACGATCCCAGGTCTCGAGGATCAGGCCCTGGGCTGAAGGCGGCGCTAAACCCGCTAAACCGCTGAGCCACCCCAGCTGCCCTGGAGCTGAGCTTTTTCAAAGGAGGTTGGATGGTGAGTCAGGTGGGCATATGAAACCAGGTAAGAAGGGGGAGGGGCGGCATGTCAGCTGGCTCTTCTGATGCTTCCCAGTGTCAGTCACCCCTTGGGCCGCAACAGGATGATAAGCAGGGGAATGCAGGCCTCAGCACATCTTTGCATGATAGGGTAATGTGGACACCAACATCATCTAGAGTCCAAATGGAACTCCTCAGGGACAGGAAACCACTGCCTTTGTTTGTTTGCCTTTATTCTGTCAGCTACCTGGCAACTCACCAAAGGATTCTGATTTTCCTCTAGCACTTTCTTAAACTTTTGCAGTCCAATGGGAATTAAAGATTAACAGGAATGCTGGATAGCAAATCCAGCAAATAGTCTCTTAGTTCATTAAAAAATAGTAATACAATTAATATTTACTGAGTGGCTATAGTGCACTAGACACCGATCATAACTGTGTACACTAAAGCACTCAATTCTTCCAAAAACCCATGAGGTAGGTTCCAACAATGTTTCTGTCTTATACATGAGGACTCTGGGCTGTAGAGAGACTCAGAAACTTGCCTGAGGCCTGATAGCTGGTCAATGGTAGAACAAGCACTTAAATCCATGTCTGTCTGATATCAATATTCTTGCTTTGAACAATACGCTATATGGGTATTTAGGTAGTTATTGAGGGATCCTTCTTTTCCACGTTATTTCTTCTCTAAAATTGGAAATACAGTGGCAATTATCTACTGAATATGATGTACCTGTCTATGTCCTCTTTAATACACATTTCTTAGTTCTTTCCAAGCACCCAAAAATTGTCCTCTCCATGATCAGAGAGCATCTTTCTCCTTGTTTAGTCAAGACACCAACTTTAATCTTCTATAGCTTTGAAATCATTGAATCTAGATATTATCCAAACTCTCTCATCCATTCTTTGAGTGGAGAGAGCAAGTTTGTACTAAATGTTAAAAGTAATGGACCAATATTTAAAAAGCACTAAAAGGTCTTCCACTCAATGTTTTCCCAGAACATAGAAGTATTTCCAATTACACTGCTTTTCTTCAAAGCTAGAATCAACAAATGAATAACAGATGTCAACTTCCATGGGAGGAATACTCAATGAATGCTGGCTGTTCTTGCTTATTAGAAACCCTTTAGCCTGGGTTCTTTGTGTTTCTGTTACCATGACAATATTTGGCCCCTTCTCATGTTTTCTTTTTCCAGATCTGAGGCACACTTCACAAGAGCAAACTTATCATTACAAGCATTATTTGCCACATATGATGACAGTCTTAAGTAGAAATTATTTATTGTCTTTTATCAGGTTCATATTGTACATATGATTACTTCAGTTCGTCAAGTTCTGGCATTTAGCACAATTGATATTTCTACCATTTATGCTTCAGAGTTTAGCTCAAAGGTCACTTGCTATGAACTGCTTTCCTAACTCTGCCAAACTGTGCTAGACTGTTACGTTCCCTGCATGATGTTGCTTATTGCATTTCTCACAATCGGTGTAGTTTTACTTTTTTTTTAAAAAAGATAATTTTTTAGAACGATTTCAAGTTCACAGAAAAATTGAACAGAAAACAGAATTTCTATATACCTGCTGCCCAGACATGTTTACAACCTCCCCCACTATCACATCTAGTACTATAGTGATACATTTGTTATTTTTTTAAAAAAAAGATTTTATTTATTTATTCATGAGAGAGAGGGGGGGGGGGAGCAGAGACACAGGCAGAGGGAGAAGCAGGCTCCATGCAGGGAGCCTGATGTGGGACTTGATCCTGGGTCTCCAGGATCACACCCTGGGCTGAAGGTGGCGCTAAACCACTGAGCCACTGGGGGCTGCCCTGATACATTTGTTATAATTGATGAACCTACATTGATTGGCACATTGCTCTGCCCCTGAGCCCATAGTTTACAATAGGGTTTGCTCTCAGTGTTGTACACTCTATGGGTTTGGACAAATGTATAATGACATGTATCTGCCATTACAGTATCACACAGAACAGTTTCACTGGCCTAAAGTTCCTCTGTGCCCTGCCTTGTTCATCTCTCCCTCCCACCAATCCCTGGAAACCCCTGATACTTTCACTGTCTTTATGGTTTTGCCTTTCCCCAAATGTCACATAGTTGGAATAATACACTATATAGCCTTTTCAAATTGGCCTCTTTGGCTTATTAATATTCATGTAAATTTCCTTCACATCTTTCATGGCCTAATAGCTTATTCCTTTTTAGTGCTAAGTAATATTCCATTGGATGGGTGTAACAGTTTATTTATCCACCCACCTAATGAAGAACATCTTGATTGCTTCCAAGTTTTGGCATTTGTGAATAAAAAGTGTTATAAACATCATGACATGACTTTTTGTGGTTGATATACGTTTTCAGTTTATTTGAGTAAATACAAAGGAGCACAATTGTTCAACCATATGGTGAGAGTATGTGCATTCTTGTAGGAAATCACCAAACTCTCTTTAAAGTGGCTGTACCATTTCATATTCCACAAGCCTCAGAAAGTTCCTGTTCCTTCATATCCTTACCAGAGTTTGCTGCTGTCAGTATTTTGGATTTTAGCCATTCTAATAGGTATATTGTGTTGTAATTTGCAATTCCTTAATGACATATGATGTTGAACACCTTTTCATGTGTTTATTTGTCATCTGTTAATCTTCTTTGGTGAGGTGTCTGTTGAATTCCTTTGTCCATTTTGCAAAATAAGGCTGCTCAATTTCCAGTGTGATTGTTTAATGCCTATGTTCCCTGAAGGAAGATGAAACCCTTGCAGACAGGGCCTGTGACTTTTTTCTTATAGCTGTATTCTTAACACCTAGTCCAGGGCCTGTAGGGGTCCAATAAATGTTAGTTTAAGTAAAGAGTGAGGGTGTGCATGAACTTGAACTCTGTTCCAGTAATAAACAAAGCAGTCAGTCGGGCATCATGGATCCCTATATTTGTCAATGGACTTTGTGGCCATGAGTCATTTAGTCTGTTTCCTCATCTTGAAAGCAAGGATAATCGTGAAACCAAACTTTCTGACAGTTGCGAAAATTATATGGGATAATAAATATGAAAACACTTTGTGAGCTTATTTTTTATATTTACAAAATATTACATGATAAAGTCAAGCAAACGGGCCTTAAATAGCTTACTTTTTATGTTTATAAGATAGCCATAGGATATTACAATAGAGTCAAGCGAACAGGGCCTTATATAAACATTTCAGGAGAATTCAAGGCATGGGGTCATTGTTATCAAGGTTGAGACTTACAGTCTTGTTAAAGAAGAGCTGAATTATAGCTCCTGTTAAATGAGCATGCTTTATATGCCAAGTATTTGCTACACATGACTTTGAATCATTACAGCCACTCTGCTCTGAAGGTGTCATTTTCTTTCACAGATGACAAATCCAAATCTCAAAGAATTTAAAGAACTTGTGCAGGATCACAGTGATGAAGCACGAACCCGAACCCAAGGGGTGGGGGGGAGGTTGACAGAAAACACAAAATACTTTCTCCCTACCCTGAATGGTCTCTGGCAATAAAATGAAATCAGCCTGAATAAAAATGTTTAGTCTGCATATATTTAGAATTTTCTGGAAAAGTAACTCAGTCCATGCAAAAGAAAATTGAGAAACTAGAGAATTTCATGGCTTACTTTGGATGGTTGTTGTGCAAGTGTCCTATCATGTTCCCTTCCTGTGAGTTGTGTGTGTTGGGTCAGTGGGAGACTGAGGCTCTAAGGCCCCCATGTGTAGATAGGAAACAGGGGCTCAAGAAAAGACTGTGGTAAGCTTTGCCTTGGCCTTGCTGTGAAGCCAGCTTCTTCAGGCCAGAAAGCCAGCGGTGCTTTCCCAAATGGAGTTGCATGTTTGAGCCCAAGGCCCAGATGTGAAGGCATGAATATATTTATTCCTTACGCATGGGCCCAACATAAATCTGAAGATCAGACTTAACTTGATGAAATACTCTTTATTACCTATAGCAGGATTGTCCATTCATATGTTTCTAGTGACTAAGATATTGGATTCTCTAAGATACAGTGATTCTTCTCACCATCTTGCTACAACCATAAAACTCTGGCAGAGAAAGATCAGGGGTTACCTGGAAACAGAACACCTCAAGAAGGGAGTTTGGAGCCACATCTATTCCTGGATGCTCACGCCACAACACAACAGATGTAGATCTAAAGGCATCTGTTAGAACCAGTCCTGGGCACATTTTAAGAGCTTGACAATTGGATTTCTATTTCAGTCCAGAGTCTGAATTTGTGTTTAGTGCTGATTCTACTGCCTAGGTACGGTATTTTCCCAAAGAATGCTGCTTCTTTCCCTAGTTATTCTTTTCTAAAACACTTTCCAAGGCAGAAATATTTCTCTTCTCTATGTTGCTATAGATTTCCTCTTCTCTCACTTCATCTATGATAAAACTAGAAGATGGTAAGTGCTCTGTCATTATCAAAGGGTCACAAACAGACATGACCTTTCTTTCTCACTCTCTGCCCCTTGTCTGGTCATCATCCCCATCTGAAGACATTTGACAAGGTCTTTCAGGACCGCTAGTGTGAAAGGGTGTCCCCACCACCAAGTCTGACTTCTGCCCTGCATCAGTGCATTTTATTACCCTTATCTGCTTATGGGATTACCATTAGCTACTTATCTTGACAAATGCACAACCATAAATATAATTTACTGGATTTTGAAACTGCAAGCCATGGCTTGTTTATATCATTCTTTGTTTCCAGGCAGGAGTTAGTAGAACATACATTTTATTAAGGAATCTTTCCTCTGCTCTACTCTTAAGTAAGAGACTATATTTCCCAGCTCCTTTGTTTCCCTGCCAAAGAGGCCCAAATAGAAACTGCTGCTTGGTTTATATCCTTTAAAATTTCTTTTTCCTGGAATAGAAGAATATGGCGTTTGAGCAAAATATGGCACTTCCTTCACAGAAAGTTGTATGTTCGTGATGATCATGAGCCAAAGAAGAATTCAAAAATATTCCTGACACCTATGTCTCATATATGTGCCAGTGAAGTTTTAGACAGGAATTCATGAAGCAAAGAATCTTTTCATATTTTATCCTTAATGAGTGCATGTCTTTCTTCATCTGAGCAGCGTATATCTTACTGAGCCCTCCAAGATAAAGGGCCTACAAACTGGGTCCCAGCTGCCAGACACGGAATCTGTGATTGCTGAAACACTATCCTGCCTCAGCTTCGGATCTGGAAATTCTTTGAAATGACTCTTTCACTTGTTCTAAAACCACTGATAACACCTTACCCTTTGCCCATGCATGCTTTCCCCCTAGTTAACTGATATTTCTATCTGAAACACTTTCCTGGAATCTGGCATGGAAAACTCTGGGCCAGGGCATGAACACGTGGGTTGAAAATTTTTACTTGGAGTTGAAGGCAAATCCAGAAATAGATTTCAGTGGTTTGGGCATGGAAAAATTTCAAGAGTCTGCAGACTCTGCTAATGGACTCAGCAGCCATTGCTTTTTAGGCCTCTTATCAAGCTACCCATACCCATAAATAAGCAGGGAAGATCTGCCCTTTGCCTATGCACGAAACAGATGCTCTCCTTACCTCAGGTCTCAGAGCCCCCAAAGGGATCTCAAGGCTGTCTTTTGGCCTCTGAAGCTCCTGGGTTGTCACAATATACCCTTCAGAGTTGGGAGCAAATATAACTCATTCACTTACACAGGCAGAGGCAGATGTAAGTGACTCTAATGATTTTTATCAAGTGCATTTGTGAAAACAAAATACTCTCTTCAAAAGACCCCAGAACTTGCTATCCAAATGTTTCAAACTTCTGAGGGTGGCTCTTTATTGTAACATAGCTCAATAAGAGAACTCAATCCTTGTCCCACCCTCCATGGGATGCTCCTCCTAAGATCCCAGATTTGTTGGAGGCTCTTGGTCTTCTGGTAAGTAGACAGAGCATCCAGTTTGGTAATGTAGCTTTAGTTTTTATCTTATTGGTTTCCTTCATGCCATGCTGGAAGTTACTTCAAAAGCTTTCTTCTTTCAATGTACTACTAAGTCTTCTATGTACAGTAAAATTTCCAGAAAGTTTGAACTAACAAAAGATTACTCAGGCAACTTCACCCTAGATATTAGACATCATTCTCCAAAGATTCTGACAGCCATTCCTCACCAAGGCAAGTTACAAGTAGCCAAGCTCTCTTGACCTTTTGGCCTCCTCTTTCAATAGCATCTTTTCCTCCTTGCTTCCTATCTCCAAAACATAAGTTCCTTATGTTTCAGTCCAGCATTTGACTTTCTACCTCACTTTAATTTACAAGGCTACCTCTGCATAGCCAAAAACCTACTAAGGTCTTCTCAAAAACAAATAATGATCTACTCCATCCAGTTATCCCATTTTATTGGCACAAAACCAGGGAGAATATTAAAATATTCAGCAACTGGTAGGGCATGGCCACTGTCAATCAAGTGCCAATCATAGACTTCCATGTGGCCATACTATGTGTACCATTAAAAAAATTCAACTGTGGGGCAAAAAACATGAGTAGAAGCTATGAAATTATGGCTTTCCTAATCAGGAGATCCTCCCTCATCAAAATCTGCAAGCACAAAAGAAATAGTTTAAAGGTGTCCTCTCCCGCTGGCCAGGGAAAGTCTCTTGTTTTCTTTTCTCCTTCCAATTGTCCTGATATTATTTATTAGTGCATAGAATATCTAGAAAAGTGAAGTGAACATTTATTAGGTTCCTGCTGTGGGCTAGGGGCCAGACATATATTATTTAAACCTCATACACTGATGCTTGGAGACAGGTAACATAATCCATATTTAATGAGGGAAGAATGGAAGTTTCAGAGACTTGAAGACACTAGGTAACTTGCTTAAGGTCAAGGTAAGTGGTGGAGATGAGATTTGATCCAAAGTCTGGCTGATTTTTTGGTCCATGCCTTTCCCTGCACACACACGAGTGAGTTTCCCAGAGAAGCTTCTTCTTTGGGTAGAAAGGGAACTTAATCCTGGCAGTCAAAGAACCTAGGAAGCTTCAGCTCCTGCCTTCTAAACATACATTGAATGCCTTAGAAAAAAAACGCTTATATTCCCCAAACCTTCGTGGATGTGTGGAGCACACTCCACCCCCCTCCATAAGCCTTGAAATGGAACATTCACTTTGCAGAAAGGCTAGGGCTTCATTTGCAAATATCCGTTGTGTTTATCTCAAAGACTCATTGACACAAGTCATTAATATACCTCACTGTTGTTAATATTAAAGTTAAATTATAATAAATAAAATGACCTAGAATGTAAAAAAATGTTCTCATTTCTCCACTCAAGTAGAAGCTTAGGAATGTCTTTTCTCATGTTCTACCATTTCCTACACTGACCCCTCGGGTCAGTGTGTTGTCCACTTGTTTGGGATAATGACAATGTTATGGGGAAATGGAGTTAAGAGATGATTCTGAGTGGCTTCTCCTTGCTCCTGGCTCTTCAGATTACACTGTATCTGCTGATGGATGCAGATCTGCTGGCTCATGCCAACAGAGAAACAAGAAATCTTCCTATTTTTTCTTAGCATCTTAGAATAATCAAGTTTCTTAAGAACTTCTTCCCTGGGGGAAATGCAGAAAGGATTCAGTGACAGATGAGACTAGAATTAGCCATTTAATAAAGACAGCCTGGATTATGTCAATTGCCATTAATGAAAGATATCTTTCCCCTGCCAATGAGCTTCAAAAGTTTCAACAGAAATCCCCCCGGATATTGCTGGGAAAAAATCATGATGGACAAGCCACCATCACCTCTCACATGGTTTAATGTACTCACCTCACCTGGTCTCAACTGCTCCCACCATGTGTTGGGGGCCCCATGACCACTCTCAGTTTCAGTGATTTGCCAGAAGTATTACAGGATTTAGAAAAGCTGGTATATCATGGTTTATTAAGAAAAGGTGTGCAGATGGAAATCAGCACAGGGAAGAGGCAATGGGAGAGTTTGGGAGAAACCAGGCACAAGCTTCTAGGTGTGTCCTCCCAATGGAGCTGCAGAGGACATACTTATTTCTGTTGGCAATGATGTGAGACAATACGTGTGAAGCGTTTCAGTCAGGCATGTCTTGGTGTCCAGGGTTTTTACTGGGGCTCTGTTATGTAGGCATCTGGTATCTGTGCAACTGACCCCAGTTACTCAGACTCCAGCCCTCTTACCTGGATTCAAGGCCTATGGGCAGCAATGCTGTTATCAAGTGGAGTATTCCAAGGGCTTAAAGAGTAAGGGTCTGTCCTGAACCCAGGCCCCCCTTTTTTTGTTGAATGTGCAGGGTTTGAACAACCTAGACCTGCCAAGTTAACCTTTTTCTGCCCATACCCTTATTTCCCTTGAGTCTATTCTCTGAACAGCCAGAGAGATTTTGTTTCAAACTCTTCCCTTGATGATAACCTTCAGGACTCTACATGATTTGGATCCCCATTATTACTTGGTTCACCTCACTCCACTCACTGGCCTCCTCCCTGCGCCTTGTAACCACAGGCACATTCTTACCTTTAGGTATTAGTTCCCTCTGCCCAGAATGCTCTTCCTTCAGATATACATGATTTATTTTCCTGGTCTATCATTTGGCCCCACCCCCAGAATATTATATATCTTTATTCTCGCTTATTTTTTTCTCCTTATCATGTATCACTATCATGCACTCTAACTTCTTTGCTGTTCATTGCTGGTATCTGTCCTAGAATGTAAACTCCTTCAATGTTTTATCAGCTTGTTTGCTGCAGTATCAGTGCCTGGCATACTCAGTAAAATTGTTGAATGAGTATATAAACAAGGCAAAGGTGGTTGCATCTATCCCTATCCTCAGTAGGTCAGAAACAAGCATCTTTGTCACCAAAATCAATGAAGCCTTACTCTTTTTTGGTAATTTACAGATTACAAAGACTTTTCATATCCATTAACCACCTGAGCCTCTCCACTCTGTGAGATCAGTATAGTAATTGAAGAAGAAGCGCATATCTCTTCTGTTCTAATGTAGGCTGTGGGTGAAAGTAAGTGGAAGAAAAGGAGGGAGATGCAGAGAAAAAAATGTTGGATTCAGTGTCTTCCACACTTTGGGTCCCCACAGATTTTCATTCTAAGATGGGGCTTGCATGAGTCAGTTTATCATTTACAGATCATTTCACTTTGTTTGTAAACTGGAGAAGTTGAACTTGTATCTGATCATTTTAAATCATTCACTTTGCAGAAGCTGGTTGTAAAATTCCAGTTTTTTGAGCTCCAGTGGTTTTTTTTTTAACTAATACAATCCACCTCTCTTTCTGAGAAGTGACAGCTTGGGCCAATAGTTTTCTTAAGCTACCATGATTGTAGATGGGGCTATAAACCTGTCCAGAGATTCACCTAAAGCTTTCTCTGGCAATCCTTGCTATTGCAACCATGATGGTCTACCTCTTTGTTCTCTGCTTTCAAATATTTAATAATATCCTGGAAAAATGTTTATGCTATCTTACTAAGTGTAAAAAGCAGCATATAAAGGTAAATCTTTTTGATGATCTTTTTAAAAAAAATTGTTATTGATTTATTTGAGAGAGAGAGAGAGAGTGTGAGAGAAATAGCACAAGCAGGGTGAGGGGCAGAAGAAGAAGCAGATTCCCCTCTGAGCAGGGAACCCAATGCAGGGCTTGATCCCAGGATTCCAGGATCATGACTTGAGTTGAAGGTAGACCCTCAACTGAGTCACCCAGGCACCTCTAAAATATGATCTTAATTACAGAAAAACTTGTATAACAAGAACCTTGCATGGAAATATGCAAAATGTCGACTGTAGTTTCCCTCAAGTAGTTAACTTATGGTTTTCCTCACCTAGGTATTTGATAATTTCTGTATTTTTGAATATTCTAAAATAAATGTTTTATTGACTATACTTATTTAATTAGAAATTTTAAGACAAAACCAAAAAATAATAAAGCATGAAGTATAGAAAGATATAACTTATAGAGATGATTTTTATTTTCCAAGATAATATTGTGAGATTCTCAACATTGCTGACAAAACTTTAAAGTTTGTATTTCCTCTGCTTGAGTTTCATGTCAGCACTCAAGCAATCCCAACTGGTAGCCATATTCTCCTTTTGGGGATGTAAAGTACAAAATCAGAAATTTATTTGAGGAAGGTAGACATTGGAATCACAAGTCTTAATGCAACTGAAATTGCCTTCAGAGTTATCTTTTGCTCCTGCCTAAATGAGTTTCTACTCACCACAGTTCACTGAGAAGTAACCCAGAACCAAAAGACTTTGCTGTTTATCAGTTCTGAGACAGATAGACCTGAGCAGAAGCAAGTTCTTGTTCAAAATGGACCAATCCAATGATATGGACAGTGCTTCAAACTAATGCAGGACAGCTCCAGGGCAAAAGTGTGTGCCTGTGTGTGTGTGCCTCTGTGTGTGTGTAGAGAGAGAGAGAGAGAGAGAGAGAGAGAGAGAGAGAGAAAAGAGGGAGAGAGACATTCTTGCATTCTCTTAAACTGAGTCGTGTTTCAATATACCCTCATTGCCCGTGCGTGACTGTCCCTCATTGTGGAAAACCACCATATACAGTAACTACAAAAACAAAACCCTAAGTGAGCCATTTCCATGCTTTATTTATACACCATCATTTACATCCTGAGGTACTTGAATTTACATCTCCTCTCTAAGTGTGCCAACACTGATTGTGGATTCTTTTATGTGAAAAGTCAATTCTGTTTTCCCAGGCATTGGCTGTTATAGGAGGCTGTCCCATGGATATATTTATGTGTGTTTTGGGTAAACATTTCGACTTCTATTATGGATGGTAATTTATCCAGCTTATACCTCTGCCAGCCAGTCTCTGCCTAAATATCCAAGGAATTGAGACTCAGCTGAACTTTGGATAACACTAATTGCCTAATTGTGTTCTGTATCCATGTATGTCATCTTCCCTATAAAATATTACAAGCTCTTAAAGATTAGGGCTGAATCTACTTTAAAAAAATTCCCGTATCCCATCACATAGTGTCTTTGTAACAAGAGGTGACAGGTTGTCACTGAGACTACCTACATCTAGGCACTAAGTGGCCCGTGGTTAATGGGGGAGTGGGGGTGAGAGAAGGCAGGGAACAAAATGCACTGAGCACCAGATCTTGACAATCACTGGGACTAAGTACATTATAAAAGCTCATTTCATCCCCATAATATATTTAAGGTACGTGTTATTAGGCTCACTTTATAGATGAGGAACAGGAGACAAGAGAGCCACAGGATTTATAAGTGGAAGCATTAGGGTTCAAAATCAGTTCACTCCAAGACTTCAAGTCTAAGTCTTGTGGATCGCCTGTTCCATGACCCCACAATGCCCTTGGCTTTCAAATTTCCTCTGATTATCTGACAGCCATGGAAATACCATTCAGGACAGCAAGAACTGTAATACCTCTCTCTTGCATTTCTATAGTGTCCACTTTCCTATTTGTGAGGGGCATCCAGAGCCTGGGGAGAACTTGCGTTTCTTTTGAAACTTGGCTTTGAGTATTAGATCCACTTATTGAAAGAGTCTGCAGGGGCTGATAGCTCTAGCATTTGCAGGTTGATTCCTGTCCAAATAGAGATCACCTTTCATGAAGTAACAGTTCAACGCAATGGTCTGTCTTTATCTATGCTTTCTTGTGTTGTTCATGGCAGATAACTCAGCCATCAACAGTATGTCAATCAAATCTTAATTATTAATTATTTAAACCTCAGGAGGGACATTTTAAAGATGGACACATAGTGTGGCACATTCCTGAATGTGTCTGCTCATGCACAAGATAGCCTATAGATGAATCATATGCATTCAGTCCAATCTTCACTGACTCCAGAAATGGAACATGCTGGTACAGTTTAAAAGAAAGTGTGCATGCTGTGCTTTATTGATCACTTTGGTAAGCCAGCCTCCCTCCCTCCTGCTCACACCATTATAGGCAGCCAGTGATCTTGGGGATACATTTTACGTATTTAGGGAAAGTGGGACTGGGAAGTTGTTGGAAGTTATAGGAATACTCTGCGAGCTACATGCTGCCAAATTCTGCTCATGTGGGTGAAGGTGAGGTTGGAAATTTAGAGGGGAAGATGAAGTAATAAACAAAATGACCACCTCATTAGGAACCCCCTGAGGGAATGTAGGACTCTTTTCCAACCTTTCCTCACCCCCAGCTTCCACCAAAATTGCCTGTGCTTGCAGAGACCTTGGTAAAACCTTTGTTCATTCAAATGTTTACACCAAACCCGTGCATTAAGAGCTCACCCTGAAATTTCATAAAACCCTTGATGTTACCTAAAAAGAACATTGGGAAACAGGGCAAGCATGAGTGTGTCTGCCCAGTGCCATGGAGACCTTAGCAAAAGAGCCAACCTAGACGTACACAGATAGCCCAGTGCAGTGAACTCTGTGCTTTTCCCAAACAGGAACTGACCATAGAACTCTGTGCTCATGGTTTCTGTCGAGTTTTTTCCTCTGAAGACTTTATTTTCCCTATGTTTTCTTGGGAGAAAGCTGGGTTTGACACATGATGGGTTGTTCATCAAAAACACAACGCACACCACTATTCACTTACAATTAGACTCTCATTTTTAATATGAGTGATCACATGAAATAAAACACCCTTGTGTATACAAGGCACAGGGCTTGCATAACCCTGGCTGCCTGCTTCTCTTTGTCCTAATGCAATAGCATTGTCTCTGGCTCTGCGTCCACAGCTGGAGTGTGGGAAAAGCTCATAGTTGTGGTGCTCCTGAAGGAAGATGCTGGTAAAATCCCTTGCTGTGAGCTGATTCTCTTTCCCTCACTCTCCCTCCCAAGTTTTTTCTTCATCACTTGGCAAAAAAGCAACTGATTTGGTGTAGAAATAAACTACAAATGAAGTCTCTGACTCTGTCCTTTACCTCCGGAACTTCTTCCCATTTGAATTTCTATGTGTAACACATCTGTTTTCCTATACTGTTTTATTTATTTTTTATTTTTTTGATAATAAATTTATTTTTTATTGGTGTTCGATTTGCCAACATACAGAATAACACCCAGTGCTCATCCTGTCAAGTGCCCCCCTCAGTGCCCGCCAACCAGTCACCCCCACCCCCCGCCCTCCTCCCCTTCCACCACCCCTAGTTCGTTTCCCAGAGTTAGGAGTCTTCCATGTTCTGTCCAAGAAACAAACAATCCAATCATGAAATGGGCAAAAGACATGAACAGAAATCTCACAGAGGAAGACATAGACATGGCCAACATGCACATGAGAAAATGCTCCGCATCACTTGCCATCAGGGAAATACAAATCAAAACCACAATGAGATACCACCTCACACAGTGAGAATGGGGAAAATTAACAAGGCAGGAAACCACAAATGTTGGAGAGGATGTGGAGAAAAGGGAACCCTCTTACACTGTTGGTGGGAATGTGAACTGGTGCAGCCACTCTGGAAAACTGTGTGGAGGTTCCTCAAAGAGTTAAAAATAGACCTGCCCTACGACCCAGCAATTGCACTGCTGGGGATTTGCCCCAAAGATACAGATGCAATGAAATGCCGGGACACCTGCACCCCGATGTTTCTAGCAGCAATGTCCACAATAGCCAAACTGTGGAAGGAGCCTCGGTGTCCATCGAAAGATGAATGGATAAAGAAGATGTGGTCTATGTATACAATGGAATATTCCTCAGCCATTAGAAACGACAAATATCCACCATTTGCTTCAATGTGGATGGAACTGGAGGGTATTATGCTGAGTGAAGTAAGTCAATCGGAGAAGGACAAACATTATATGGTCTCATTCATTTGGGGAATATAAAAAATAGTGAAAGGGAATAGAGGGGAAGGGAGAAGAAATGGGTGGGAAATATCCTATACTGTTTTAGATGTTCGCCTACTTTCACAAGCAGACAGCCTCAAACATGTCATGACTATGTTCCTAAGTCACTTACCAGTTTGTGTTAGAACCCAGAATGGGTTGTGTTTGGAGAGTGGGTTCTAAGACCAGCTCACCAGGGTCTGAGGTTCACTGTGGTCATAACCAACCCTAACTGTCGAGGCTGAGTGTTGATATGGGAATCAACATTCTGATTCTAGCTTGCTAAGGCAAGAAGAATACAGCTGAAGTTTTGTAGGAAGAAGGGGAATATCCCTCCCAGCGAGGTCAGGGAAAGTTGTGTGTCGGGGATGGAGGAGGGGTCAAAATGCCGAGGGTCTGGACTGAGGAGTTGAGGTGGGGCAGAGAGACATAGGACCCAAGGTCTTTCTTTCTATCTGTCCTTTACTGAATGCTGAAAAGAAGAAGCAAACATAAAATGAATCAATTCATCTTTGCTCTTCTGGACAGGTGGACGTTTAAGTGACTTTCTCCTTTAAATTTTATTTTCTCCTCATGTCTAATACTCTCATAGGCTGGTGTAAGGTGTAAATCTCTGCTACCCAGCTTTAGGCAATGTGGCTGTTAAGAGACAATCACATCAGTTCACATCAAGGTACCTCCTGACTGTCCATGTGAAGGCCAGCTTAGCCAGCCTGCACCAACCCTGAGGTGAGTCAGCCACTCTGGAGGACAGGTGCTACATTAGCAAGGCAGGGGTATCATTAGAGAGGAAACCATAAAGAGAAGGATTTCCTTTTACAGTGGGCATTCACACCCCACTTCCCCAGCTGCTTGCTCCCTGGAATAGCATCCTGGTATCCCAAGCCTTGGTGCTAGCCCATCATGCCCTGGAGCTATACTTTGAAATGTCTTGGCATCCTTTCAGTGTGCACATCTGGGATGTGCAGCTGGATTCAGAACTTTCCAGTGGACTCTGGCACTTGGCAGTGTTAGGTCTGTTAGCATTGACTCAGCTTAGAGGGGTTACAGTACATCTTTCTTTGGAAGGCCCTTCTGGCTCCATCAACACCTGCAGCCCAAGGTGGGAAAAGGAGCCATAGCTCCACTCTGGCAAAAAAGAGTGAGTGTGTGATAAAGTTCAAGGAACGAGCACAGCACAGCAAGTCCAGATGTCTGTCATCCACGGAATGATGTTTTCTGTCCAGAGGAGAGTGGTGAGTGGCAGAATGTGATGAGAGGTTCACAGAACTAACTGGCTGCTTCCCATCTCCTCAGCAGTCCTTGGCCACCTCACGGCACTCACAAGTCACGAGGTTGCCATTCTCATCTTTTCTCTTGCCATCCTACTTTAGTGTGTCTGACTCCTGAATGATAACAAGAACTATTTTTTGAATATTTATTGGGTGTTGAGAACTTTATATACTTTAGCTCACTTAACCTCTATAATAATCCAATGTTGTATTATTCTTACTCAAATTTGAAGCCAAGGAAACTAAACTCAGTGATATTATCAGCTAGGAAGTGGCCACATGAAATTCTGGGTGATTTCTATGTGACTTTAAAATCCATGTTCTTTGTGGCTATGTCATCCTACTTCCCAAACCCTTTTAACTCTACTTCCTAAAAGTTTTGACAGGAATTGCAGCTGTAGACATAACACTGGAATGTCCAAACTACCTAGATTACACTGTGAATGCGGTGACAAAGGCCCGTGCATGATAACTTCTACAACTTAGAAGTTTAATTTCTCTTAGGCCAAACAAAAGCAATCCAATGCTGTTATGACAGCTCCACAGCGTCAGGGAGATACTATAGTGATGTCGTCCAATATGGTTCTTCACCATGTCTGCTTCTGACTGGCAAGATGAAGAAAAACAAAGCAAGACAGGGAACACCCCCAAAATGGCAACATCCAATCAGCCAAAACTTAGTCATAGAGCCATGCACAGTGATAAGGATAACTTGAAAAAAAAGCCTTTATTCTGAACATTTGTGTGGATCACTAAGGTCTATTAACAAAGAAGCACAGAAGAAAGCAAGAATGGATATTAAGGCACAACTTGCAGCCTTTGCCATATATCTTAATGGTCAGTCTGAATTTCAGAAGAGAAAAAAAAAGCATTATATTTCTGATGTGAAGGTGCCTGTGACATCCTGGAGGGAACTGATCAAGCATTATGACAATCTGAGGTATAGTCAGGTCATTCTCCTGGAAAGAAAAACAAACAGAGGAGAGAGAGAGAGAGAGAGAGAGAGAAAGAAAGATAGATATTTGTAAAATCACTGTGGTTAAAGATTATTTCTGTTTACAGACCACTGGACAAAATTGGTCACATGGCTCTAACCAAACTGCAAAGGAGGCTGGAAAAGTATAGAGGAGCTCATGGTTTGGGGTAAGCACCAGCTATCTCTACCATGGAGATTTTCACATAATAACAAGAATTTCCAACTTTTCTTGGAAAATCAGATGTAGCAGAGTCAGTTCCAGTGGAGCTCCTTAACTGCCCTTTTAACTAGAAAAATTGGTTTCTTATTTATTTATTTAGAAAAATTGGTTTCTTATATGTCTTACTAACCATTTTACACCCCACCATATGGACTGATATCGTCAGAACACATTTTCTAATGATTTCAGGAACGTTTTCATAAGTTGGTCAGTCCTGACAAGCCAGGGCAATCTGTCTTACAGCCAGAGTTAGAATCATTTCTCTTTAAATTCATTGCCTTATATTTTCCTCAATAACTCTCTATACTTCCTCACATTTTGCCTTGTGAGAATTACCTTAATGTTTCCTTCTGGGGTTGATATTTTATCGCTCAAAGATCTTGGGAACCATTTAGTATGAGCTTTATAAATAAGTACAAAAATATCATTTTGCACTTGTTTTGAGAGCATTTGAGTGGGAAGGAGAGGTGAAGGGAGAGAGAATCTTAAGCAGGCTCTACTCTCAGCATGGAGCCTGACACAGGGCTCCATCTCACAACACCAAGATCATGACTGGAGCCAAAATCAAGAGTAGGTTGCCTAATTGAATGAGTCACCCAGGGGCCCCTTATTTGGCACACTTTAATCAAAGCTTCATGGATAGCCGTGCTTCCTCTTTTAATTCTATTCATGGATATTAGATGGAATTTGCAATCTAAAGACATAGGTTGAAGTTGTGGTCCTATGACTTGCTAGCTATCTGACCATGGATATACCTTTGAATCTCTTAAAGCCTTCATGAAATATTCAGTACAAAGTCAGTTATGAGGGTTAAGTGAGGTTGAGAGTGTGAAGGCATTGTAAAGTGTAACAATGCAGTTTCCAATATAGTTATTTTCCAAGTTTGTTGCTTTCCATTTTTTCTCCACTTTCAGTATTCATTCTCCCCTATATTTTACTTTTTATTTTATTTTATATTTTATTTTATTTTACTTTAAGAAAAAGAATGCAAGAACTGACAAACATAGAAGGGACATTCTACATTTGTGAATATGCCTGGTGCCCAAAATGTATTAGTAATTTCAAAATCAATACTCCTGGAACTTAGCTATTGTTTGCAGACATGTGCAGAGTGGTGAAAAATTTGAGTTACCCAACATGCATGTTCTTAGCTGAGCTTGAAAACGAGGATGCTGCTATAAATAAGTGTCATACTATAAATTATAAACAAGTGTCATACTATGAGAATATAAACTATACTATATTCATCCTACAAACAAGTGTCATTTTTTTGCTTTTTTTTGCTTTTTGATGGTGCTGTCTCTTAAAGTGGCCCCCAAACACAGTTATCTAGTGTTCCTAAGCACAAAACTGTGACATGCCTTATGGAGGAAGCAAGTGTGTTAGGTAAGCTTTCTTCAAGCATGAGTTATATTGCTGTTTGCCATGAATTCAGTATTAATGAATCATACGTGTATATGCTAAAGAATCATATATATCTCATGTATACATATACACATACACACATACATGTATGTTGTCTTTAAATAGAAACACATAAAATGTGATCATGTATTGACTGGTGGACAAAAATATTGTGACCATAGTCTCACAGGAACTTAACTCTATATTCCTGTTAGGAGTGATGATTCAGTATTAGCTAATTTTGTGTTTAAGGCAACTTTATAGAATATAATTACTGTGATTATTGAAAATCAACTGTACATTGTCAAGGGCAAACCCTTCAACATAATTTAAAAGTCTTAAAAAATATTGCTTTCATTTCAAGCTCCCTTCAAGATGCAAGCAGTGCAGAGCTTTGTATCTTGGTATGCAACCCTCACATATCATTGACATTATCAGCTAACTTTGGAAATACATGGTCCAGCATAGGTGGCCTCGGGTTCCGTAGGAGTGGCGGCATGATCCTAAACTCAGGATTTAGGTTCTAAATTCAGAAATGAATGTACTTCATTCTTCTTGACTTCACAATCAAAATGAGCTAAAAGTTGAGTAATTGGTGGGTTTGGTTAGCGTGACAATAAATGAAACATTCAGATTTGTCATCTCCTCTTGAAATAAAATACATAATTCAATTTTTCTGCCTTTCTTCTCTCCTTGTCTTCCTCCTTTTCTTTCTTTCTTCTTTATTTTAGCCCATTTTTCCTCTTACTCCTCCCTCATTTCTCCTTTCTGATGCCTTACTTTTTCCCATAGACTTGACAATTATTCATTTTACAATTACAGAGAGCCCACACATCAAGTCCACCTTGAGAATTCACAAAATGCAAAGGCCAAAAGGCAATCTGAAAGGTGCTATTTTGAGATAACCTTTACAATTCCAGTTTGTTTTTCTCATAGCTCAAACCAAAGGAATGAAAAATAATGGGAATCCATTTTAAAGAAATCCATAAAAGTAACTTAGATACCAAAAGTGACTTTAAAAAACAGAATTAGATGTTAACTGCATGGAACAAAAACTTGGCAAAGAAATGAAAAAGTGATTCCACTTGGAGATTAGGTTAGGAATTAGGTAAAGTTGGGACCTTTGTTGCCCTTCATGAAATATTGGCTTGGTTTGAGTTTTGAGACATCGTTGTACTAGCCAGCCTGCCTTTGTAAAGATGTGTACACATTAGAAGTAACGTGCTTAAGCTAAATTAGACTTGCTTGGGTTCTGTCTCTTTTCTCTCTTAGATACAGAAGTTTCAGTCTTGAATCTTCATCCCAAGAGAAGAACCAGAGAGCTTTTAGTGGAAGAGGAGCCATTTAGTGCATCTGAAGGAAGTCTCAGGGCCGCTTCTCTGTTTGCCCGGAGTCACTTTAATGATGCAAGGGAGCACATAATGCACTTTACCCTGACATTTCATTACTTTAGGCACTAACCCATTGTCAGATCCACCATCAATATCTTATTAAATTTGTCATTATGTCCTTGACATTATTTTAATAGCACTGGCAACTGCGTGATAGAAATAAATAAATCAAGAGCCTAAATTTCTATTATGTGACTTCCTGACTCAATCCACCACTCAGTTTCCCTTAGCTCTAAAATTACTTAGACAATCAGTCACTCTTTTTCATTTGGTGGAGCCCAAAGATGGGAGCTTCTCATGGTTGCTTTCTGTAGCATTGGCTTTAACACTGCAGATTCATACATGGAATCAAACTCTAGAACATCAAAGACAAAATGTGTTTGGTCGATCGTGGTAAAGTAAGACTTTAGCCATAGAATTCTCCAATTTAGACACCAATTCTAGGTACCTGGTAAAAGGGTGTTCTCATGATTCCTTTATGGAGGGAAGGTGTGTACTGAAATGCTTCCTTCAATCCTTGCTACATGGGAGCAGCGTTACTATTTTGAGTTTAACAAGCAGTCTGGATTTCTGGATTTCACAACTTGAATAAAAAAAAAAATCTCATTCTGAGAAGTTCTCTGCCCTTTTCTTTCTTTCTTGTTTTTTTTTTTTTTTTCTAGCAACATATGAGCCTTTACACCATTTACTGATGCTAACTGTGGACTTTTTTTTTTTTTTTTAGAACTATGCTGTGGCTAGCTTCTTTAGGTTATAAATAATCTAGCTTGACTGTTTTAGAGACAGATAAATTATGAATTTTGTGGAAAACCAGGGAAGATCAGGATCCCATTAGATAATATTATGGCTGGCAGGACACAATTCCCCAAATCACACCTCTAGAGCACTCACCCTTCCATGGAATGTGTCTGAGAAGCAGATGTAACCACAGAATGATAAACTGCAAATAGAAGACAAAGTAACACTATTTTTAGCTCATCTCACATTCCCCATCCTAATGAAAAACTAGAGTGGGGTAGATTGGGTCATAGGAAAGCAACTTCTCCTTCAAGTTAGACCCATGGTTCTCAAAGTTGAGCATGCATCAGAATCACCTGGAATCCTGGTTAGAATACAGATCACTGAGCCCTGCCCCCAGAGTTTCTGATGTGATAAATCTAGGTGGGGCCTAAGAATTTGCATTTCTCACACTTCCAGGTGATATTACTGCTACTGCTCTGAGAATCTCACTTTGAGAACCACTGAGTTAGACCTTCATTTCCTCAAAAAATAATAAAATTAAATTAAATTAAAAAAAGCAAAACATGTGGTGTGCATTAGTGACCCCCACCCCGCCTAAAGCCTATACCCAAGTTTTTGGTCTTACCCCTCACAGTGCTGGGAAAGCCCTCTCAGTTCCTGACACTGAGTGGCCCCAGATCAGTACCCTGGGCATCTAATGCCATTTCTGGTTCTTGGACTGTCCAATAGGTGAGAGAAACTCACTACTGGGTCCTGTAGGCTGAAAGGAGGGAAAGAAGACAGTGTTCCTTCCTTATCCACTACCCTGATCAATTCTGAAAAGCCTTGCCTCCACACTATGCCACTAATCTGTGTGTTGGGAATGGACCATTCAGCTCAATCGCCCTCCCTGTGTACCCAGAATCATTAGAAGAAGGAACCGTATCTCTGTTTCTTTCTCCAGTGGTGAGCTTCTTTTGATAAACCACAGCTTGTGGTAACTTATGATTCTCATTGCCCACTCGTACCAATGAATCTTTGTATGTGTGCTTCTATTGGGACAGTGGAGATACGTCGTAAAATTGCTCAAGTATGTTTGAAACAGATTCAAATTCTAAATGGATTAGCAGAAAATATCACCAAACATAATCCTTTGGTAAGTATTTCTATAAATTATGTCCTTTCTCCTTAAATTATTCATTTTATATATTCCTTCTCTCATGTATATGATCTGCTCTAAGTGAGGCATGCACACTGGCACCAATTTGCCTACTGCTTATTGTTAACATTTTGTTGTGGAAATGTTCATTTATGCTTCATTTTTTTAGGTAAAAGAAAGTCTTCACTTTAAGATAATGTTTTACCCAACTTTTCTGTTGTGCTAACTGTATCTGGTGCTGAGAGAACATAACTATGAAACTCTCTAAGGAATTTAAAGACAGTATACTTGTTGTCACATAGTATTTCCTTCAGGACCCCGCAGTGCTGGGAAAATCTTTGCTTTCCTTGAGGAACTGGCACATCTGTATTGTACAAACAACGTGAATCTTGCTCTGATCATGCTTCCCTTAATTTCAGCTTGAGGATACTAAATGTGCAATCAACATCTAGCAGTTGTGCAGAACCTTTGGGCACTCATTTGAGAATGCTAAAGTTGCCCTTTCTTTCCTCGTCTCTTTTTAAATTCTCTCTTATTTAAAACATTTCTGTAATCATTATTGATAAAAGAGGGTAAAAAAAAAGATTTTTTTTTTCATAGAATGACATTGTCTTCCTATTCTGAATATACACCACAGCATGGAGTCTGGGTGTTTATATAGGAAGAGTGTATGATCTCAAGGGAGAAGTTGTGCTCAGAAGCCAATTGACAAACTAATCTCATGTATACCAACGGCCATTGTAAGAATGAATTCTTGTGGCCAGCTTTCATGCCTTTATTCATTGGGGATGGTGTAAAGCTTCCATTACGGTCATGTGGAGCTCATTTACTTGACTGAACTCCAGTGAATAAATGGCCTTTCCAATTTGGTCCTTTCCAACCTTCAATAGGCTGTGATTCCTTCAAGTTCTACTATGTTTTGGTCATAGAAATACTTTTTATTAAGGTAAAATGCATGGAAAAGGTAATTTATGATGTGTAAATAGCTCCTGCAAATCCATACCAAAGAGACAAACAACTCATTAGAAAAATGGCATTGGGTCAAACAAACAAATCACAGAACTGTCACATATGGCTGAGAAAATTCTTGGCAACTTCATTCATAATGGAGGACAGGGAAATTACATAACCTATAAAATAGTGTCTTTGGCCCATGAGATTTGTGGTATTTTAAGAAAAGTAAGAACAAGCATGAGAAATAACTACTGTTGATTATATTATACATATATATATAATATATATATATATATATATATATAATTTTTTTTTTACTAGTGGGTAAGCTGCAAAGAGTCATCAAAAGTTTAAATGCAGGGGCGCCTGGGTGGTGAAGCATCCAACTCTTGGTTTGGCTCAGGTCATGATCTCGGGGTCCTGGGATTGAGCCCCATGTCAGGGTCTGTGCTCAGTGGGGAGCCTGCTTGCAGATTCTCTCTCCCTCTCTCTCTGTCCCTCCCCAACTTCTGCTCTCGCACATGGTCTCTCTCTGTCTCAAATAAATAAACAAATCTTAAAAAACCAAAAGTTTATTTATTTTTTAAAAATACCTGTAATATATAATAACAATATTTATTTACTTGTCAGAGAAAGAGAGCACAAGTAGGGGAAGTGGTAGGCAGAGGAAGAATCAGGCTTCCTGTTGAGCAAGGAGCCCGATGTGGGACTTGATCCTGAGCTGAAGGTAGATGCTTAATCAAGTGAGCCACTCAGGTATCCCTTAAAAAAGCAAAAGTTTAAATGCAGAGACTGAACCAGGAATGCTTTTAGGAATCTATCCTACACAAATATTGGCACGTGTGCACAGAGACATGCATATGCATGTCATTGCCATATATTAATTATAATATTGGAAAAGAGGATAGTTACACTACCTATCAATAGTTTATATATATATATATAAATTATATAATTACATAAACAGTGATGTAAGCATACAGTGGCATACTATACAGAATTTTAGAGGGTGAGAGCTCTCCAAGTGCCAGCATGGGAAAACTCTTCAAAGCATATGGTTAAAAGGATGAAAGCAAAATACAGAACAATATGAAGAGGGTATGAGTCCACATATGTAGTGAACAAACTACCACAGACAATATGTTTGTGTATGTATCTATATAAGAACGCAAACACATAGAGAAAGGACTATTTTTTATAGCTCTCCTTGGTTACAGAGTAGGATGGAGATGGGGGTGGAGAATGAGAGTAAAGAATGATTTCTATGGTTCTGTCCTGTACACCCTATCCTATCTAGTTCTATCCTATCTAGTTTGTCTTATGTAGCGTATCCTATATAGTTTATCCTAAATAATATATCTATATACTTCTATCCTATAAAGTCTGTCCTCTATAGTTTATCCTATAGCCTATCCTCTAGTTTATCCTGTATAGTCCTACCCCGTATAGTTTATCCCCTATAGCCTATCTTATACAGTTTGAACTTTTGTATGTTTGCATCCTTCTATGCAATTACCAAAAAACCCTTTAAAATAATGTGAAGAAATAAATGACAACATAGTTACACACTAAAATATAATTTAGGTAATGGTATTGTGGATAAGTTTTATTTTCTTTGAGCAGTTGTTTCCAGTTTTCATGTTGTAAGCAGACAAAATCGTTTTCAGCTTGGTAACAGTTCACCTCTCTCGCTCCCAACACATCGGGAAGGGATATGGCAGATGATGTTTGAATCTCTATGATTTTTCCTTCAACCACCCACTTCATTAGAGAGCATATCTGACTTCCTCCCACGACTGGACTTCTCTGCTCTATGGCAGAGGTGCCTGGGTCAGGCTCTCCATGACCACGTGGAACACCAGGAATAAGGTTGGGCTGGGCCAGCATTGTGTTCATAGAAATGCCTGTCAAATTCCCCTCCCTCCAGGAGGTTGTTAGGGGAAGATGCTGAACGTTTTCAAATTTGTCCTTTCTGTCGGTACAGCATTATGTACCCCAAGTCTCCATATCCTGTAGATTTACCTGGATACCTGGAAATTTCTTTTTTAAAGGAAACATATTTTCTTCCAGCTGTGCCCTCCTGGGCAACTCCCATCTCCATTTGGTCTGGAGCTTTCACAAGCTGAATTCCTGCCAGTCTCCCTTGGATAGGCTCAAATTCTTATTTTCTCCTGAATATGCCATATGGACTACTTGTGGATGATTTCTCATGGCCTACCCACCTTTCGTTACATGTGCAACATGTGTTTTTGAGAGGTAAAGAGTATTTCACAGAAAAAGATACTTGAAGGGGCTTCCCTTCCCCCCTGCCACCTTGCTTTATCCCCTCAAAGGTATGTCTTAAGCATACAAAATGTCTCCCTAGGGCAGACTTCTCAATCAGTAACACACTTGTAAATCATCTGTGGATCTTGCCGAAATGCAGATTTTGATTCAGTAGGTCTGGGAGGGAGGTGAGTCCCAAGACTTGGCATTTCCATCAAACTCCCAGGTGTGGCTGATTCTTCTGATCTGCAGGCCCTGGTTTGAGTGGGAATGTTCTCAGACTTACATTAGAACAAGTAAGTCCCATCAAAGCCTTGCAAGGGTGAGATGGGGTTTGTAGTTGCAAAAAAGGAAACAGTCCATACAAGAGTGAACGAGAAATCAGAGATGTGGCTGATCATATGTGTATAGTTTTCATTCAAATGTATATATATATATATATGCCCTTCTTCAGGACAAACCAAGAGACCTACAGTTTTACAGAAAAATGTGGCTGTGAAACAGGGAATCCTGGAATCACAGCAGTGGAAAGCCCAGAAGGTTTGTATCGGGGGCTTTTGAAAGTGGTGTGCTGAGCAGCTGCTGTTTCCTGGGGGCTAAGGGAGAGTAGTCTGCAGTGCACTGGGTTGTGAATTGTAGGGGGTGAAGGGGGAAAGACAGAGAAGTTGCATTGGTAAAATGATTTCTAGTTTACTCTGAAGTGGAGCCTTGGGATGTTTGCTGGGAGCTCTTTCCATTTTTTGTATCTTTTCTAATTGCATGGTCTGCTGCTAATACAGTGAAAAATGTGATTGGTGACAATGAGTGTGACAATTAGTTATTGCCATAATAATTCTACAGAATGAATTCCCTCAAAATTTACTGGCTTAAAATAGGAACTATTTATACATGAGCACAAGGCTACAAGCTGGCTGAGCAGTTACTTTCGTCTCATCTGGGCTCCCTTAGGCATCTATAGCTTATTGTGGTTTGACTGGCTCTCAGATGGTCTAAGATAGCCTCGTCTGGGAGAGGATAGATAACTCAGATATTTTTGTGCTCACTCTTCCTCCAGCAGGCTATCCTGAGCTTCTCTTCTTGGATGGCAAGAGATCCAAGAAAATAGAGGCATTTCTTGAGGGCTTAGCAGAGCTGATAATTGACATAGTATTACTTTGATCACATTCTGTTGGCCAAAGCAAGCCATAGGTAGCATAGGAAATTTACATTGAGAAAGGTGTGCATAGGAAGGAGGATGAACCAGTGTAACACAGAGGATATTCTTGTCTTATTTCTGACTTCAGGAATTCAGTAAGAATGCTTTCAATATTGTCCCATTAAGAATGATGTTAGTTGGGTGTTGAATGAACAATTTTAGGGTCATTTCAAAGAAGTACTCATTGATTATCTCTTTATTTATTCATTATGTTGGATATTGTTAAATGCCTTTCTAGTTGGTATGGCAAACTGTGTGTGTGTTTTCCCTTAGACCTATTGATGTCCTGAATTTTGTTAATTGATTTCTTAATGTCAAACCATCTTTTAAATATTGAAATAATTCCCCTGTGATCATCTATATATTCTTTTGTCATGCTACTGCTTCTGTTTGTGAATATTTTCTTCTTTTTTTTTTTTTTTTTGGTTGAAATTCACTTTTGATTGATTATGTTCCATCTTGTCAGTTTTGAAATTAGAATTTGTTTGCTTCATAAAAGCAAACATTTATATGCTCTGGGTTATCTTAAATACTACTAAATTATTTGCTTTTTACAGATTTGGCTGGGTTTGTTGTGAAATTGTTTGGAATAAGGCCTTTATTATTCTTTTTTTTTTTTTACAGTTTATGTTATTTTGTGAAAATAACTGTGTTTAGATTATTCTGTCTCTTCTGAGGTCAATTTTGTTAAAAGATTTTCCTTTAAAAAGCCCACTTACCCAGGTATTAATATACTACACAAAGTTGAGCAGAATTGTCTCAGTATATTCTTTAATTGCCCAGTTTATGTGCTTCTTTCCTCTTTTCTTATTTTGTGTGTTTGTAATTTTTTACTCCGTATTTGAATCATCTTATTATTTATTGGTTCTAGATTTTTTTTTTCAAAATACTAGCTTTAAAATCTTAAAATTAATTCAATATGTTTGTTTCAATGTAACATACTTTTATCTTTACTAATTCTCCTATTTTCTTTCGGCTTATACTTTTTGTTTTTCAAAATTTTTGAGCCAATCATTTCATTCTTGTCTATTGATATCATTTTTTAAGGGTATGAATGTTGGGATGCATGGGTGGCTCAGTGGTTGAGCACCTGCCTTCGACTCAGGTCATGATCCTGGGGTGCTGGGATCAAGTCCCACATCAGGCTGCCCGCAGGGAGTCTGTTTCTCCCTCTGCCTATGTCTCTGCCTCTCTCTGTGTCTCTCATGGATAGATAAATAAAACCTTAAGGCTATGAATGTTTTTTTTTTTTTCTGAGCAGATTTAGCCATATCTAATTATTCCAAAAAATTATGTTTGATTTATAAAACATTTGGTTGGCATTCCCATTTTGTAATTTCTAGGAGGAAAAAAATTTGTCATGATGCTGTTAATTTTTAGTTTTATTGCATTATAATCAGAGACTATGATCTGTGCTATTTCACATTTTGGGATATATTGATGTTTTTTCCTATGGTCTCATTTTCTATGGTCAATTGTTAAAGCTGCACTGTAGGCACTAGGAAACAAGTTTTATCTCTATTTTTAGAGTACAGTATTTGAAATATGGCAGTCTAATTGTATTATTCAGTTCTTCTGTATGTTTAGTTTTGTTGTTGTTGTTGTTGTTGTTGTTCTTAATCCTCATCACCTGGCAGAGGTGGATTAAAGTCTCAAACTACATGTGCATTCATTTTCTTTTGGTGTCTTTTGTATTTTCTTAAAAAAATAATTTTTTATTTTATTTGGATTCATAATTATCATGGCTAAATTATGAGATGCCCCTTTCAGCATAATAGAATGTCCCTTTTTGTGACCTGAATTCCACTGTCTCTAATTCTGAGTTTTTTGGTATCACCTTAAATTGGCACTTGAAGAGAGTACCTACTCACCTAATCCCTGCTTATTGTTTATTTGTTCCTGCAGACTAGCTTGGCCTCATATTTGCTAACAAAACCAGGTTGGAAACTAGAAGAAAGGAACAAAAAACCAAGATGATTCCTGAAAGCAAATTAAATTGAGTTAAAAATTTAGTGCGTGTCTTGAAATATAAAGTCAGGGAAAATTCGAGAAGATAAATCCCAAGCCAATGACATAAAAATATGGGAGAAAAATTTAAAAATTATACAAATAGATCAGAAAATTTAATATCAGACTATTGGGAATTACAGAAATGTTTGGGTTTGTTGTCGTTGTTTTTAAAGCAGCAATAGAGGTGAAGTATTTTTTTTTTAAGATTTTATTTACTTATTCATGAAAGACATAGAGAGAGAAAGGCAGAGACGTAGGCAGAGGGAGAAGCAGGCTCCAGGCAGGGAAACTGATGTGGGACTCGATCCTGAGACTGTGGATCACGCCCTGAGCCAGGGGCAGGTGCTCAACCGCTGAGCCACCCAGGCGTCCTGAGGGGAAGTATTTATTAAATAAAGCAATTTTCTGGTGAAAATTTCCCTGACCTCAAAGACATATGTGTCCCTGTTGGAAAGGCTCAACAAATACCTGCCCCAATGAATGACAGAAGATTCAAACTCTGTAACATCATTGTGAAATTTCAGCATACCAACGCTAAAAGCATACAGGAGGAAGAAAAAGAAAAATAAATAGCAAATGAAGGAATGAGTATCACATTGGCATCAAGTTCTTGACAGAACACTTTAAGCATGGGCTGAGCAGAGCTTGTTTGCCCCTCCAAGATACTCTGCTCCATGCTGGCTGCCTGGCAGGCGTCACGGTGGAGAACTGCAGTATGTCTGAAAAGAAAAATACAACAGGATTAAATGAGATAAACATTACAGAAATAAATCTGAACCAGGTGGTCCCCAATTACAACTGCAAATAAGAGTGAAATATCCAGAGGAGATAGAAGGTGAGCAGCCATCCTTAGAATGGAGTGTCCATTTGTCCATGTGGCACATTGTACAGTTATACTGCAATATAACTCTGCAGGAGTTGGGACCTGCTCTATCTGTTCATGAAAGCACCTGCGGCATCTGAAATTCTATGTGGCATAAAGAGGTCCTCCATAACAATGTATTCGATAAATAAATGAATGGGCATGTTATCTTTGAAGCTCATTACTTACTGCCCTGTGAGAAAGGCAGATGTCATGTGAAAAAAAAAAAAAGTATACATAGGTAAGCTGGAAGCAAGACAATCTTGGCGTGGCATGAGTCAGAATTGGTAAGGAGCACAGAGGGATCCAATCTTTTCAGGTATGTATTGAGAATTTGGGTGTTCCTCTTTGGCCTACTTCATGGTACACACTTAGCTTTAATTAATAACAGAGACTTTAATCAAGCATTTGGAAGCGGAGAGCTATTTAAGAATAACACAAAAATGCTTGTTATTAGAATCCCTAGTTTCTAACACATGCCCCCTTATTACTTTTAAGCTTGCTTTTATGTTTTCCAACAGTTTAAAATACATGTTTCTTAGAGAAGTCGGCACATCTATTTTCAGAGTTGGAATGAAACATATTTTTGGCATTGATATAGTGTCTGTCTTATTTGGTGGTCTAGTTTTTCTTTTCTGGTATTTGTTTTTTCTCCTTATTTCTAATCCCTGTAATGAATTTAATCTCTTCTCATGTACATGCCCAATACAGTGTTATGAACCCTGGAAGATCTCTGCTAAATACTTTTTAGTTTACCCACTGCTGTTTCTATCTGATTTCATTCAGACCAAAAAAAAAAAAAAAAGTCCTCTTGTCTTGAGCAGATGTCTCAGGTGCTAGCACTGTGCTGCGACAGACTTCAGCAGACTTGTCACAAAGCCTGAAGTCTCCTCCCTTTGACCTTTAAGAAAAGTCCCAACTTAAAAATTACTCCCAGACACATCTTCTCCCCACCCCCAGAAAGAGGGAGCAAGGAAAGCTGTGTCATGTTTCACCTTAAAATCTTGTTAATCTGATTTTCAATTATTTTTTAAAAGTTTTCCTCTGCTAAACGTACCAGATAAGTGCATGAGATTTACTTTGGAGACCAAGGCAATCCTGCACCAGAAACAGGTCAATCCTGTGAGTGATTAGAAAGTCTCCTACAGGACTAGTCCATGCAAATTGGACTTAGCACAAGATCTGACTTCAAAGGACAAACCTGATGGTTAAGTGGAGAAAAATTATTCCCTTATGATTAAAAAGAAACCGGTCTATTTCGTGCAGCCCAGCGGCATGGTTGCGCCGCTAAAACGTTCTCCCGTCTTGTCTGTCTTGTCTCTGCCCTGTGTGAGGAAGCAGGGAAAGAGAAGCCAATCGCACCCTCCGAGTTCTCTCTCCTTGGGGGAGCTCTGGGCCAGCGCTACTCTGAGCGAGGTCTGCGGCCAGGCCATGGCCATCCTTCATGCTGCTGGTTACCCTTAGCAAGACAAAGGACTTGCAAGGGAATATAAATCCGTTCCCCCACGAAGCACACTTCCTGGTTCAGCTGTAATTCACCATGAGACTTTCCCGAGGAAGCCGGGTGGAGTCACATTCTGCCTTAAGCTTCTGGTCTCGGTGGGCCTGGGGTACCCGACTGCACTGCACAGCAGGAGGAGGGCTGCTGGGCTGATTCCGGGGAAGCCAGGGAGTTACTCCCGGTTGCTGACAGCAGCCACACATTAGAGGCAGCCCGAGGAAAGCGTATATTTTAGGGAGACAGAAATAATGAACCTCGTGGAAGCCCGAGAGCTGAGATCATAGAGCTGAAAATAGCGCCAGGGGTGCCAGGGGCCAGTTCCGGAGCCGAGGGTCTCCAGTGAAGGCACCAGCCAGACTAGCGCACCCACAGACCTGCACCGTGAAAGGGACAGGTTTTGCCTACAGCTTCTCCTCCCTCCTGACCAGGTATGTCATGATATCCTGCACTTCAATCGAATCCAAAGACAGTATGTGAGGTCACTCTTCTCTCAATGAATGCATCAAACGTAAAGAAAATCCGGAGTTATTAAGCCTTTGCATGGGGATTTGGGGAAATACAAGGCATTAAGTAATGCTTTGGTGAAATCTTTTACCTTCCATCGGCAGTGATTTAAAAATATATTAGATGGGGCAGCCCGGGTGGCTCAGCGGTATAGCGCCGCCTTCAGCCCAGGGTGGGATCCTGGAGACGGGGGTAGGGGGGTGGGGGTGGGAGTGGGTGGGGGGTGGGGGGGGATGAGTCCCATGTCTGGTTCCTTGCATGGAGCCTGCTTCTCCCTCTGCCTGTGTCTCTGCCTCTCTCTCTATCTCTGTGTCTCTCATGAATAAATAAATAAAATCTTAAAAAATATGCATATTAGATGAAGGAGTAGCACACGGTGCCAGTTACCATAGATAAGAGAAAGATTAGTAGTGAACTGTTTAAAACAGACACAAACTAATTGTCTGAGGGACAGATCTATCCTGCAGATGTACTTTAATTGGCCTGCATGTTGCTTTTATATATAAATGCACATGAACCCCCGCATGTATATACATATACATATATGTGTGTATGTGTATATATTTGAATTAATTCATGTATATTTACCCATATGCATTGGTTTCCTATGGCTGCTGTAACAAATTGCCATAAACTTGGTAGCTTAAAACAGCACACATTTATTCTCTTACAGTTCTGGAGGCCAGAAGTTCAAAATCAATTTCTCTGGGCTAAAATTAAGATGTTGGCAAGGCTGTGCTCCTGACAGGGGCTCTAGGAGAAGGCTTGTCTCTTGAATGTTTCAGTTTCTGGTGGCTACCAGCAATCCTTGACTTGTGGCCACATCACCCAATCTCTGTTCATATTGCCTTCTCCCCTTCTGTGTAAAATTACTTTCTCCTCACTCATAAGAACATTTGTGATGGCATTTAGGGCCCACCCAGATAATCCAGGATAATGTCCCATCTCAAGGTCCTTAACTCAATTACATTTGCAAACACACTTTTTCCATATAAGGAAGCACTTATTGGTCCTAGGTTAGTCTTGGGGACCTATATTCAGTATGCCATACCACATGAAATTATTATTTGGCTCATTTTAATCTGTAAAAGTGATTTTCATATGGTAAAATCTAATAGTTGCCAACAAGTAAATCAGATTTCATATAAATACAGATCTCTCTCTCTCTCTCTCTTCTTTTAATGCGACAATCTGGATATGCCAGAGCCAAATCCTGAATAGTAACATGTCTGGATGTCAGTAGCATCTGCCCCCAGTCAGACTCACCTGTAAGCTTCGACTCACTGTTGCACCCAGATATCTACAGTACTTACTTGGACTCTGAATGGATTTGAGTTTATTACCTATGACTTTAAATCACATACAAAACTCACATACATAAATCACACACATACACACTGTTAATACAATGGCCAAGCTGCCCATTCTACAAGGCCCTGGCAGATAACTTGCACACACAAATGACATACAAAATGGAAAGTAATAACACTTACTGATAATGAAAAGAAAAAGTAGTTTCAATAGCTTTCATCACGTTTCTTAAAATGCTTTATGATGGGGTATTTTTAGCTAGTTTGTTTTTTGTCACCCAATCATAATAATGTTAAATTCTATTATTTTTTGAAATTGGGAATTATACCTTCCTAAAAATCTCTGGAGGACTAAATGTATTTCATTATGAAGAATTAATATACTTTACAAATGTGTACTTTGCATCAATCGCTAAAAAGTGAGTTGGACCGACGTCAGGTTGACATTTTTTGTAGCTCTTTTTAATTGAATCAAAGGGAGGAGGGTGGGAGCAGAGATGTGTGGTTGGTACTCCCAGGTGAGTTGGTGTTTTTGAGAAAAGTAAAGGTTTGTAAATTCCTTCTTTCTTTCTCCTCTCTCCTCCCTTTCCTTCCTGCTATGCTTTTTCTCTTCTCATGTCTGAAACAAGTCTACTGTATGATTTGGGGGTGGGGGAGGGGAGAGGTTAAGGGAGACAAAAGCTTGATGTTTTGAATTAAACTATAATAATTGAGTTTTGAGTAGTCAAAGCTCTGATGAGACAAGATGAGCATCTCCTCCAACTCAGGATTCTGGGCAGGAGACTCAGCAGCTAAAGGTCCTGGCTACAATATAGTTAACTGTTTTCTCTTGATAACAATAATGTGGGTGCTAAGAGTCAAGTTTGTAGGTTCTTCTCCAGGGAAGAGTAAGTGATGAGTTAAAATGTACCATTTGTCAAAATCCTGATCATGAAAACATGTGGTTTTTGTCTCCATTTTCTTCTCCAGCACATTTTTAATTAGTATCTTTTAATTTTTTTGTTCATTAATTCATCAGATATTTCGTGAGTATCTATACATGCTTGGCATTGTATAAGATGATGGGAATATTTCAGTGGAAAGAATAAACAAAATCCCTGAATCTTGAAGACCACACTCTAGTGGGAGGAGCAAATAACAATAAACCCAATAAATAAGGGAATGATCTCCTACAATAGAAGTTGATAAGATGCCTTGGGGACCAAAAGTAGGATAATAAAGAGCTTGGTGGCTGGGGTGTGAGTTTTATTTTATTTTATTTTTTTATATAATAAATTTATTTTTTATTGGTGTTCAATTTACCAACATACAGAATAACACCCAGTGATCATCCCGTCAAGTGCCCCCCTCAGTGCCCGTCACCCATTCACCCCCACCCCCCACCCACCTCCCCTTCCACCACCCCTAGTTTGTTTCCCAGAGTTAGGAGTCTTTATGTTCTGCCTCCCTTTCTGATATTTCCCACACATTTCTTCTCCCTTCCCTTATATTCCCTTTCACTATTATTTATATTCCCCAAATGAATGAGAACATATAATGTTTGTCCTTCTCCGATTGACTTACTTCACTCAGCATAATACCCTCCAGTTCCATCCACGTTGAAGCAAATGGTGGGTATTTGTTGTTTCTAATGGCTGAGTAATATTCCATTGTATACATAGACCACATCTTCTTTATCCATTCATCTTTCGATGGACACCGAGGCTCCTTCCACGGTTTGGCTATTGTGGACATTGCTGCTATAAACATGTGTGGAATCAGAAAAGACCCCAAATAGCCAGGGGAATTTTAAAAAAGAAAACCATAGCTGGGGGCATCACAATGCCAGATTTCAGGTTGTACTACAAAGCTGTGGTCATCAAGACAGTGTGGTACTGGCACAAAAACAGACACATAGATCAATGGAACAGAATAGAGAACCCAGAAGTGGACCTTGAACTTTATGGTCAACTAATATTCGATAAAGGAGGAAAGACTATCCATTGGAAGAAAGACAGTCTCTTCAATAAATGGTGCTGGGAAAATTGGACATCCACATGCAGAAGAATGAAACTAGACCACTCTCTTGCACCATACACAAAGATAAACTCAAAATGGATGAAAGATCTTAATGTGAGACAAGATTCCGTAAAAATCCTAGAGGAGAACACAGGCAACACCCTTTTTTAACTCGGCCACAGTAACTTCCTGCAAGATACATCCACGAAGGCAAAAGAAACAAAAGCAAAAATGAACTATTGGGACTTCATCAAGATAAGAAGCTTTTGCACAGCAAAGGATACAGTCAACAAAACTAAAAGACAACCTACAGAATGGGAGAAGATATTTGCAGATGACGTATCAGATAATGGGCTAGTTTCCAAGATCTATAAAGAACTTATTAAACTCAACAGCAATGAGTTGCAGTTTTTTTTTTCTTTTTCTTTTTCTTTCTTTCTTTCTTTCTTTTTTTTTTTTTAATGAGTTGCAGTTTTAAATGGGCTGGCAAGATGGGCTTCGTTAAGAAGGTAACATTTGCTCAAAGACTTGGAGGAGAGAGGCGGAGCCATGGGAATATTTCGAGAATGAGGATGAGTGTATCATTCTGGGAGGACAGCCAGGACAAAGGCCCTGAGGTGGGACACACCTGGTGTGTTCTGGGAGCAGTTAGGAGGCCAGTGTGCCTGGACCGAAGAGAGTACAGTAGGAAATAAGGTGAATGAGAGAGTCTTAACAAACCATGAAGGGATTCTGATTTTTACTCTGAGATGGGATGATACAGCGGGATTTTGAGCTGAGGAGTACTATGATCTGATTTGTGTTTACCAGGCTCACTCTGGCTGGTCTCTGGGAGTTAGATTATAGTTAGTCCAGAGTGACAGCAGGGGGATCAGAGAGGAAGCTTCTGCAAAGAGCCACACAAGAGAAGATAATGACAGTGCTGGTTGCAGGAGTGGGTAGATGAATTTTTGAAGGTTGAGTCACAAGAATGTCCTCACAAAGACAGTATGCTGATTAGAGCCAAGACCATTGAAATATCATTGGGCCCCAACAAAATATAATGTAAGAAGACTTCAGGGAAAGGACTATAACACAGAACAACAATAAAACTCCACAGCATGCCTAAAATGTAAAATGATCAAAACATAAGTTTAAAAAAATGAGAAAGGATGAAGAACAGTACTGAAGCTGCAGAGCTCCCACTCAGTGGCCTCATCGTTCACAGGGTCTGCACCATGATGTGCTATGTGAACTATTCTCATCCTCCTCCAAATAAATAAAAGTTATAGTGCCATCTGCATTAGTAAATTTTTCTGAAAATTCCATAGGAAAACAGGAAACAGTATTTATATCACATGCAAAAGTACTAAGAAATGTCTTAAGACATTTTTGTTCTTTATTATTGATTAGTCCTCAGATACAAGCTTCTCCACCCTCATACTCTATCCTTGCCTCTACTACGACTCCTCTGTGGAGTTTCTTTACTGTCTAAAGGCATTAAACGCTGGCTCTCGGCTTTGAGTCCCCTCCATGATACACAAACCAAATAGTGGGCTCTTCCCCTCTCCTCGCTGCAGCAACTGGCTGTGCTGTTGGGAGGCAAGCATGCCTGTTAAGTTCTAATGCTCTTCTCCAAGCCTTGATTAAAATATTAGCCCCCAAAATACAGATCTTTGATTGGATTAGGGATGCTGCTGCCCCCCCTCCCCAATAATTTTCCTATGCGTTGTTACAAAAAGAAATTTGAAATTCCTATCATAGGCTTAGAACATCCACCCCTTTGGAGGGTTTCTTCCAGAAACAGAGAAAAGAGGAGCACGCAAGACTGCACGCAGCTGGTGGTGTCCTGGAACCAGCTCATGAAGGTTCACAGGAGCCATCTGTGCATGCTCTTTCCAACTTCCACATTCAGCAACCTCATGTTGTAGCTTGAGCTCAACTGTGATGGTAATACTTCTACCACAGGAATTCTCTGACTGCAAGTCAAAGCTTTTAGGTTTTCCTATAGAACTGATTTGCCATATATCTCTGCAGACAGGTCTTACTAGAAGAGATGGTAGCAAAAATGATAGTTTAGTTGCCAACTTGGAACAAAGCCGATTGAGAAGTCTAAATTAAAAGGTTTCATAGAAATAGAATAGAAATCAAATATGAAAAAGCTAGCTTTTATTCTATCTAAATACAGAATGAAAATTGAACAACGTGGGACTTACTGGTACAGTAACCCATTCTTCCCTGATCCTTCCCCTTGTAACTAAAAACTCTGGACATAATACAATAAACAAGGATACAAAGTGTCTGAGAGGTGGAGAGAAGGAGGCAGGCTGCTCAGGATCCTTGGGATTTCAGGAACAATGTGGTGGTGAATTCCCTGGGTTTCCATATTGTATCCCGCGTATGCCTGCTAGGACACAGCAGAAGCCACCAGCCCAGCACCTCCAACAGACATACACAAAAACATGTTTCCCCCAGCCAAAGGCCTGGGGAAAGGATAGCCTGTCAGAAGAAGACCTTTTTGACAATACCCTCTACACTCTAGCAAAACACAAACCTGCAGCCCTCTCTGAAGTTTCTAGTAGGTTTATCTTGCACAACCCCACTCTGCACTGAAGCAGATGTCTTGCTCTGATTTCCCCTGCCAGGTTGTGTCTGCAGGGCTGAACATGAAGTAATCTTCCATCCCTCACCTGGCAGAAGGAGTTAGTGGCAATATGGTTGGACTGCTGGGTAGTGTTGGGGGAACCAAGCAGGCAGTCCCTGCTTGATGGAAGTAGGCAGTGCTCTAAATCCCCCATCCAGATAGTGTTCGTGGGGTCCTGTGAAGAGCAGAGTCTCCACCCCACCCTGTGGCAATGGGATATGATGAAGAGGTGGTAGGCAGGAAGAGTCACCATTTGGTTTCACCTCTGGTGTCAGGAAGGTCCAGTGATGAGGCTTTACCCCACCTTAGAAGAGAACTAAACAAGGTATGCAAAGCAGGGCTAGTCAGAACGCCTGCTCATTCCCTTAAATAATCCTCTTCCGTATGAGTGGAGCCCAGTATGGAGAGCCTCCATCCCACCCAACATCAACAAGTCGGAACAATGTGGAACGAGGCAGAGGAGTCAAGACACTGTTTCTGCAACCTCCCTACTCCCACCCCATGTCAGCATGGCCCAGTGGGGAACTGAGACTCTACCTCCCCACCTGGAATCAACAAGTCTGAATGAGCTTGTCAAAGGCAGGGCTAGCAGGCACTCTGCCCACACTCTCTCTCCTCTGGTGCCAACAGGGAGCTGAGATTCTACACTCATTCTTCAGTCACAAAGCAGTGTGAGCCAGCCTTTTGCTGTTGCCCTCCCTGGATATCAATGAATCCTGGTGGAGAGCTGATCTTATCCTCCATTTGAAGATAATGAGGCAGTGGAAGGTGGTGTCCACTTTTCCTGAGAAAGTGTTGGGGGACTGAATTCTGACATGTCTTCATTGAGGCAATGTGAGTCAGGGTCCCACCTTTTCAGGGGTGGTGTCAGCACTGCCCCAAGAAAGCTGAACATGCTTACCTACACCTCAAGAGGGGCCTACCCGCTAAATAAGATTATATGGAATTCCGAGTGTCGAATTATCATATTCAAAATGTCCAGGATACAATAAAAAGTTACTAGTCATACCAAGAACAAGAAAAATCACAAAAATGAATGAGAAAATACAGATGTCAATGATGAGGTGAATCCAATGTTTGAATTATCTAAAAAGGATTTTAAAGAGCTTATGGTAGAAATGCTACAAAAAACAATTATAAGTTATCTTGAACTAATGAAAAATAGAAACTTTCAGCAAAGAAACAGAAGCTATAAAAACAAAAAAGAACCCAAGTCAGTTATAAAACTGAGGAATAAAAGAACTGAACAGGTCCAGTGGGTGGGTTTGTTATAGAATGGAGATGACAGGATAGAATTAGCGAACTTAAGGACAAATCAGTAGAATTCCTTAACCTGAACATACAGAGAAAACAGATGGATAAAAAAGGGACAGAACCTTAGGTACCTGTAGGACAGTAACAAAAGAGCTAGTATTTGTCTCATTGGAGTTCCCAAAGGAGAGAAAGAGAGAGCAGAGCTGAAAAAGTTTTCAGAGAAATATGATTGGAAACACTCCAAAGTTTGTGACACAAACCTACAGGTTCAAGAAGCTATAAGAATCACACATATGATAAACCCAAATAAGTTCACATCAAGATGCATCAAAATTAAACTTTGGAAAACTTAGGTAAAGATAAGGAAAAAAACTTGAAAGCAGCCAGAGAAGAAGGACACATCATTTCTAGAGAAACATGGATCTGAATGATAGCAGGTTACTCATCTGAAACTATTGAGACCAAAGTCTTACAGTAAACATCCCAATTAAAAGTACTATTAAAAACTTGGCTTCTGAATTGGGAATGAGACAAAGATGTGGCTTCACAGCTTCTATTCAACTTATCTCTGAGATTCTAGCAAGTACAATAAAGCAAGAAAATTAAGTAAAATGCTTAATAATTGAGAAGGGAAAAATATTTATTTGAAGATACTTATTGTGTACATGGAAAATTCATAAGATCTACAAACAATTAGAATCAAGAATTGGACTTAGCAAGATGACTGGATACAAGGTCAATATGAAAAATCAATTTCCACATGCCAGACACAAATAGAAAATTAAGTTCAAAGAATCCCTACAGACTATTACAATCAATACTTGAATTTAGTAAGATAACAAATAGATAATTATGATATAGGAAATTAAGAAAGCATGAAAATGCTTAGGAATACATGTAACAAAATTAGTGAAGACTTCTACACTGAAAACTACAAAACATTATTGAGGGAAATTAAAGAAGATCTAAATAAATAGAACTATATGCCATGATCATGGATTGGAAAGCTTAGAATTGTCAACATGCCTTTTTCCCCAAATTTATCTATAGATTGAATGCAATCTTATTAAAAATCCCAGTGGGTTTTTTTTTGTGTGTGTGTATGTGTGTGTGTAAAATTAAAAAGCCGACTTAAAAGTGAATATGGAGATGCAAGGGGGCAAAAATAATAAGGTGCATTTGAAGAGGAGGAACAACAAGGCTGGGGACCTATACTACTAGACACCGAGACCCACCAAGAAATGACAGTAAGTAGGATGGTGTGATGCTGACCCAAGAATAGACACACTGGCCAGTATAACAGAAGAAAGAATTCATAAACAGGCCTGCACATATATGATCGCCTGACTTGTGACAGTAGTACACTGCAGTACATTGGAGAAAGGACAGTCTTTTTAAATAAATGGTACTGGGTCAATTGAATATCCATATGGAAAAAAATCTTGGCTTCTATTCCACCCCCACACAAAAATCAATTCCCGATAGACTGCAGATGAAAATATGAATGGTATGACAATAAAGATTTTAGAAAAATGTCTGTATGAGTATAGGTAAAGATTTCTTAACTGTGGTGCAAAAACCACTAGTCGTAAAGGAAAAAATTAATATAGTGCATCACATTAATATTAAGAATTTCCAGGTATGGAAAGATACCATGAAAGGAGCAGAAAGGCAAGCTATGGAGTGGAGTTATATTATTTGCAATACATGTATCCAATAAGGGATTCATACACATAATAGAATATATATAGAATAGATATATAATTAATATAATAGAATATATAATAGAATATATATAGAATAGATATATAATTAATTAAATTATATATATAGATATAATATATATAGATATATATTAATATATCTATAATATATATAGATATATATTAATTAATTATATATAGAATAGATATATAATTAATTATTATAATTAATATAATAGAATATATATAGAATAGATATATAATTAATATAATAGAATATATAATTGTATAGTATGCAATTTATGTGTATTCATATATTATAATACTATAAATTTTATATAACATATACATATAAAGAGGGCAGCCCCGGTGGCGCAGCGGTTTAGCGCCACCTATAACCCGGGGTGTGATCCTGAAGACCCGGGATCAAGTCCCGCGTCGGGCTCCCTGCGTGGAGCCTGCTTCTCCCTCTGCCTGTCTCTGCCTCTCTCTCTCTTTATGAATAAATAAATAAAATCTTTAAAAAAGGAAAACATATACATAAAGATATAATGTATAAGTACTGTATGCATATATGAATTCTACTGATCAATAAAAAAGCAAGAAAACCAATAGAAGAATAAAAGACTTGAACAGACACTTCCAGAAGAAGGTATCAATATGGTGAATAAACCTATGTACAGAGGTTCAACTCCATCAGCAGGGAATTGCAAAAATAAAACCACAATGCATCGCTTCAGCACACCCACCAGAATGCCTACAATGAAAAAGTAAAAAACATCTAGTGTTGATGGGACAATCATGATCTCTTGTGTGCTGTTGGTGGAAGCGTAAATTGGTAAACCTCAGTGGAAAACAGTGTGGCAATATCTGCTAAATCTGAACATATGCAGACCCCGGTTTCACTTTTAGGTATATTCCCAACAGAAGGGCAAGCATATGTTCACCAGGAGCACAAATGAGAATGTTCATAGAAGTACTTCTTGTGGGACTCCTGGGTGCTCAGCTGTTGAGCGTCTGCCTTCGGCTCAGGGCCTGATCCCAGCATCGGGATCAAGTCCCACATTGGGCTCCTTGCATGGACCCTGCTTCTCCCTCTGTCTGTGTCTCTGCCTGTGTCTCTCTGTGTCTCTCATGAATAAATAAATAAAATATTTTTTTTAAAAAAAAGAAGTACTTCTTGTAATACCTCAGTATTGGAAGCCACCAGAGCTTTCATCAAAGCCAGCTGACTGGGGAGTCTGGGTGGCTGAGTAAGTTAAGCATCTAATTTTTCATCTCAGCTCAGGTCTTGGTCTCAGGGTCATGAGTTCAAGCCCCGTGTTAGGCTCCATGCTGGGCTTGAAGCTGACTGACCTGAAGGGGGGTCATGGTCACAAGTAGGAGTCCTACAGCAGAAACTGGCAGAGACCTTCTAGCAGGGGACTGCAGGTCTGAGAGTCTGGAGGGGCAGGGTCACTGGATGCCTGAAGAGATGCCACAGGCATTGCCTCCTCTATTCCCCCATGATGTCAAGTGAGACCACAGAAGCTATTGCCTGAGTTTAAATCTAAGAAGCCCGAGAATAACATGTAAGTGACTGAATTTCTTTGGAATATTTTAGATCAACCTTTTTAAAAATCACTTTCTTGCTTCTCGCTTCTTTTTTAAAAAAAAACTATAATATTTTCCATCTCAACCATTTTTAAATGTACAGCTCAGTGGCATTAAATACAGGTGTGGTGTGCTACCATCATCAAAAGGACTCTTCTCATCTTGTGAAACTGAAACTCTGTCCTCATTCAACACTAAATTCTATTTTCTGTTTTCAGGAATTTCACTACTCTAGAAACCTCATAAAAGTCACACAGTAGTTGTCCTGCGTCTGGCTCATTTCATGAAGCATAATGTCATCAAAGTTCATCCATGTTGTAGCATGTGTCAGGATTTTCTTCCTTTTTAAGGCATTATAATATACTATGGTATGAATATACCATATTTTGTTTATTCATTCGTCTGTTGATGGACACTTGGGTTTCTTCTGCCTTTTTGGATATTGTGGATAATGCTGCTCTAAGCATGGGGTAAACTATCTCTTTGAGCTTCTGCTTTCAATTCCCTGGGCTGTCTATCTGAAAGTGAAATTGCTGGGTCACATGATGATTTTGTTTCATTTTTAAATTAATTATGGAGAAACCACATATTGCTTTCCATAGCAGCTACACTATATTACATGGAATGTTTTGGATGAGCTTGTAAGTGAAAGGGAAATCCAAGACAGAAGCAAAATTCATTGTAGGAAAACAAAGAAAATTACATTTATTTTCCACACCAGTGTTTGCAGACTAAAGAAATGTATAGCTGCTGTACTAGTTTGAGTGAAGTATTCTGCTTTCTACCTGCTGAAGTTTGAGTTCAATAACTTGCTCCTTTTTTTTTTTTTGAGTTTGCATACTGCCCAAAAAAGATGAGTTGCGTAAAGTTTTGCCTTTGCATTCTGTGTCTCAGTATCATGGAAGCATAGCCTTTCCCTTATGTTTTGTGGGATGAGAATTAATCAAATTAATCAAAAGCTTTAACTATGGAACAGTTTTCCCTCCAGATGTCATCCCCCTTGACATCTGTATTGGATTGGATTTTGTGGACCAGCCTGCTTTAAACGTTGTCAGCCCTTTGTTTCTGTTCCTGTGTTCTTCCTACTCCTCTGATTGCTCTCTACCTCCCCCTGTTCCCAAAATGTCAACAAGGGTGTGCCCGTGGCCTTCCTCTCCCCATGGCAGCCTCAGTGAGCCCTATGGCCTGTGATCTGGGGGAGCCCTCGGAAAGCAGAGCAGAGGCAGAAGCCTCTTGACACTGCCATTGCTCTCTGTGGCCAAGTTCCTGGTGTGGCTGAGGGATCGGGGAAAGCTGGGGCTGAGATGACTCAGAGGTTCCTGCCCAGGCAATTGGATGGTTTCTCCATTTGCGAGGAAAAGCAGGAGGAAGGATAGACTCTAGAAGGGCGATAAGAACTTCAGTTCTAGACATGTTGAGTTTGAGCTGCCTGCAGGATACTCAGGTGGCATATGCTGCTGTCCTATCTCTCACATCTACTACCCCAGGCACAGTCCCTCCTGCCAGCACCCTCACCACCTCTCACCTGGCCCAACCAAAAGCCTCCAACTGGCCTCTTTGTCTCCTGGTGTCTACTTCCTCTTCCAAACCACCCTGTGCTGCTGGATTAATCTTCCTAGAACACAACTCATGCCATTATGTTTGTGAGTCATGCAGTACATGCTACCACATGGTCACATCACACACTACCACACACCAGGTATCACACAATACACACCAGCATGGTCACATCATATACCACCCTAGACCATGTGTCACACAAGACACACTACACACAGTCACATCATATACTCTGCTCACACACTACATGCCACACGGTACACACTATCATATCACATGCTATCATATATCACACATTGCATGCTACACACTACCACAAGTCACATTCCATGCTTTCATACATCACACCACTTTACAGAGTTATACACTATGACATAATCATATCTCATATAAAAACTGTTATCCCTTAACAACCTCCAAGACACAGCCTGTCCTCCTATATTAAGTTTAAATTTCCCACCCTAGAATTCCAAATAAATTAGGATGTTTTGGGTTGAAAGACACAAGTTTTGACTTCAGATGTCTTAAACAACAAGGATACTTAATATTTTTTATGCCCAGTTAGATGGGTAACATTAACTCCAGTTTGCAGAAGAGGGAAGCAGAGACCCCCAAATTCTTACCAGACTCATCCAGCACAAAACAGTTAATGCATATTTGAGTCAAGAATTAGCCCCACCTTCTCCGTCCTCCAAGCCCCTACTCTATGCCCTCCTTACACAGCCTGGTTAGTTTATCTTTGCGTATCCATTCCTTTCTCTAAGAGATTAGCTTGAAGGAGATGTTGGCAGATGTCAGGATGAACATGTTTTTCAATTTTGAGCCAGTGAACCCGCTCAGAACCAGAAACTTGGGCCTTGCTCTCAATATCTCCTACCTCTCACCCTGCCATAGCCAGTCTCTCATGGATTCTGTCAAACACATGTCTCTCCAACCCTTCTCACCATCCCTCCTGCAACCACACTGCTAGGCCCACCACATCTCCCTCACTTGGGTAACTGGTGTAACCTCCTGACAGAGCTCCCCACTTTCAACCTTCCTCGCTTATGGGTTGATCTTAGCATGGTAGCCCAAACTAACTTCCTGCAATTCAAATGTGGCCATGCCACCGCCTTCCTCAAAACTTTTTAATGGCCCTTAGGCTGTTGCTTGTCACTTTGGGTGATCTGGCTTACCTTTCCTACCTCACTTATCACCAAATTCCCCTCTCCTTCTGAGCCCTATCTGGAACTTCTTTTGTTTCCTTGAATGTGCCATTCTCTCTTCTGCCTCTGGGTCTTTGTAGATGCTGCTCCCCTTTGCCTGCAACAATCCCAGCTCTGCTTCCCAAAGGCTTTCCTTGATGTTGGAGACTGGGAGAAGTGCTCCCCCAACTTTTCCACAGCACCCTCTGCTGCCCTCTCATGGTAAGTATCTTACAATTATTTACCTGTCTGACTTGGGCTAGACCATGAGCAACATGAGGAAAAGGACTGTGACTAACTTAGTCGCTGAGTCCCGGGGTCTAGCACTGTGCTTGGCACACAGCAGACAGTCAAGTTTCTGCTAAATCAAGAAAACAATTGTATGAAGTGACTCTGACAGATTCACTGTCTTTCTGGGTGAGGTGACAGGAAAAGAGAACCAAAGATGGTAAGTTGACAGAATAAGAAGATACAACCAAGAGAAGGCATCAGTATGAAGAAACAGCTAGGCTTGGAGTTCCAGCTTAGACCTGAAAAGTTTCCAACAGTGTCAGAGAATTTGCAGAAAGTTTGGGCTGAAAAGGCCATCAGCTGTCAGCATGGCTCAGCCCCTCACTTCACAGATGAGGAAATGGACGTTTATCTTATCTAAATCTACAGTGGAACTAATCGAGAACCAAACTCTTTGGTGCTTGGTGGTGGTTATATGCTGAAGCCACATGGTTTCTCAAGATTTCTTGGCTCTTCCTACAGCTGTGGCAGGCATCGGCTCCAGTTCCAGACAGGAAGTTGGCCCGGACACACACCAGCCACATCTGTGCTGTGGTTCCTACAGCCTCCACCACCGACTGCATCTCACTTCCCTCCATAGGCCTGCCCTGGACTCAGAGCACCTAGAAGGCTGCCCTGCTTGGAAGCAGCCTTTGTGCAACCCAGGTAAAATAAATTAACCTCCCTCCCAATTTTCTGTCCTCCATTGCCACGATGACAACATGCTCATCCCTCAGACCTGGGAGTCTCCCGTCTTTTTGTGCCAGAGGCTCACATCAGAATCCTTCCTCCCCTAATCTGATGCTGCTGCCAGGTTTTTTTTTTTTTTGAAAGTGTTCTTTCCTGGTGCCTGTTTATCATTATCAGATATTTCTTCCACAGAATGCTATGTCACACATTTCTCTCCTGGGCACTATTCAAAGCATTTAGGGCAAGCAGTCAATGCTGCTTTAGGAACAGAACTTCTAGAACTCACATGAAAACTAGCCTACTAGAAGCCAGATGCTCACAGGGATGGTCTGCTGAGGCTGGAGCCAGGACTAGGAGATTTTGGTTGACCTTTCCAGCAGACACTAAGTTCTGGAGGGTTGATAAGGAAAGGAAGAGAGAGCTCGAAGCTACTCAGAGGGAGGGATGAAGTCAGTGATTCTGTCTGCCTCTTATAAGTGACAGAGAGGGGAGACTTCACCCAGAAGGTAGAGGTAGACTGTTTGTGGGGGTGAGCTGGGTGGAGTGAGAGATGGCAGACAGAGGGCCTGGGAAGTACTTTCACAAGAGGTTTGAGAACTCAGACCCCGACTTAAGATTCCACCTCCTGTACAAGGAGTGTAGCAGGTGGGAGGAGCAGAGCAAAGCACATGCCCTGAGGCATCCAACTGTGGGGGCCCAGATAGTCTGCTCACTGCAGATGGGAGGGAAGTCACAAACCCATCATCTTGCTGTAGAGCGCCTGGCACATGGCTGTCTGCTGCCCACTGTGAGCTGGCATAGAACAGAAGCCGGCAAACTAGGCAGCCTAAAGCATTTACTTTCTGGCCCTTTAGAGAAAGTTTACTGACGCTGGCATAGAGGGGCTGGCTGCATGGATGCCTCAGAAGAGTATTGCATTGAAGGTATTTCCATTTATGGAATGGCCTTCACGGACCCAGGTTCAGGTTCCCGAATGACCAATGAGGGACCAGACCCTTCTCTTTGAGGTTGTGGGGGGCAGACCCCTGTTGTGAGAATCTACCTCCCAGCATCATCTCATGGGAACTCAGAGGCATTCTAGTGTTTACAACTGGGCTTACAAATACTCTGCATATCCAGGATTTTATTTTTATTTTTATTTTTTAAAAGATTTTATTTATTTATTTGAGAGAGAGAGACAGAGAGACAGAACATGAGCAGGGGGAGAAGGAGAAGCAGGCTACCCACTGAGCAGGGAGTCTGAGTGAGGGCTCCATCCTGGGACCCCAGGATCATGACCTGAGCTGAAGACAGACAGTTAATCAACTGAGCCCCCCCCAGACGCCCCTCAGGGCTTTTTAAAAAATTAAATAGTATTTTTCAGCTGAAAGACTAATACATAACATGTGATTTTTTTAAAAGAAGTTATGCAATGAAGAGACTTCCTTCCACCCAAACTTCCAATTCAAAATAATTACTCTTGAGAGTTTCTCTTGGTATCCTTGTGTGCGTGTATGTCTGTATCTTTTTACTTTATACAAATGGAGGCTCTTGCTGTCTTGCTTTTTTTTTTTTTTAACTTAATAACATAATGAGAAGTTCTTTCTACATCAGCAAATACAAATCTGGCTCCTTTCTACTGTCAGCATTGCATTCCTTTGATGGAATCTACCTCATATGAATGAACTACTCCCTTATTAAAAAAAGTTGTTTCCTGGGGCGCCACAGTGGCTCCAGCAGTTGAGCATCTGACTCCTGATTTCAGCTCAGGTCTTAATCTTGGAGTCGTGTGTTTGAGCCCCATGTTGGGCTCCATGCTGGGTGTGGAGCCTACTTAAAATAAAGTTGTCTCCAGTGTTTGTCTGTTGCAAACAGTTCATTCTTTGTACAATGAATGAATGTAACTGGGGCATGAATTCCTGGCTGTGGAATTGCCAAGGAAAAGGGCAAATGAATTTTAGATTTTTATACATACTGACAAACAGCCCCCGTGAAAAGTCATGAATTGGTATTCATGTTCTCACCAACAATAAATAGGAAATCTTTTCCCCTAACATCTTCCTTAACATTAAGCCTATCATTACCAATTTGGTAGGTGAAAATGACATTCCACTGTACATCATTGAATACCATTGTATAAACTATCAACTTTTATACTTATTTATTGGATCTATCAGTTCATGCATATGTTCATTGAGATGTTAGAGTTTCTCTTTTTAACACCTCCCACAACTCATTACACACACACTCCAGATTATAGGGACTTTATCTATCTCATATGCCCACTGTGTATCCCCAGAGCAAAGCCTAACTATACCTGACATATAGTAGATGGTTAATAAGTATTTGTTAAATGAATGAACTTAAAAAATAATTACATATTAAGACAATTAAGTCCTTTACTTGTCACTATGTGTTGCAAATAATTTTTTTCACTGTCATATTTCCTTGGTTTTGTTATTTATATTTTTTTGCTGTGTAAAGGGTTCACAAAACTTTACATGATTAAGGATATTATTCTTCAATTTCTTTAAAATATATTTTGCCATAATGTATGTGGAATGGCTCAAACTTAAATTTTTCTGCTTTGGTGTGTTTTTAAAGACACTTAAATGACTGGGTGAGAGGGGCACTTGGTGTTATACTATATGTTGGCAAATCACACTCCAATAAAAAATATACACAAAAAAAAGACACTTAAATGGAACTCTTCTAGAATGCCTCTGCATGCTGGTTGACCCATTAAACCTCGTTGTAAGCACATCATGCCTCTATGTCAAGGCGCTGGTTCACATTCCTGAGAGGTAATCTTAACATTGCAGGCTCTTACACTTGGACACAAACAAATTCATAAACTATTCCTATAGTAGGTTTTGTGACAATGGAATGATGGGGCATTGTGATCAATCTGGAACATTGGTTGTTGTAGAGAGAGAAGGTTGGTGTAGAGAGCCAAAGGTGCACAGAGAGAACATTGAAAATTCCAAAGATGACTTTGCTTATTTCATAACAATTCTGGCACTGGCTTGGTTCAGATGTCTTACTTTTAAAATATGTGCAGTTTTGTTTTGGATTTTGCTCATGTAACACATAGATACCAATCCTGATCCGCCTTGCCCCTTGAGATCTGTGGAGGATTGGTCATTGTGAAGCCCACTCAAACGTTTTTGAGAATTCTTGCAAGTATTAAGTTCTCCTGCTTCCTCAACCTCTTCTGCTCCAGCTTATGCATCATTTTCTGTAGGATGCCTCACATGAACCCCAGTGGAAACACAGATCCTTCTCCACTGTCACTGTCCAATCATCAACAGAAATCTTCATGCAAATCTTTGTGTATTTTTTAAAAGATTTTATTTATTTATTCATGAGAGACACACAGAGAGAGGCAGAGACATAGGTAGAGGGAGAAGCAGGCTCTCCATAGGGAGCCCGATGTGGGACTCAATCCCAGGGCCCAGGGATCATGCCCTGAGCCAAGGGCAGATGCTCAGCCACTGAGCCACCCAGGTGTCCCTCCTTGTGCATTTGGTAGAATTTACTGAAGACATTTTGGGTAAGACTTTCTACCATCATGGAGGGACCATCCTTCTATCCACCCTAACCCTATGTCTCTGCATGTCATCCTCCCCACAGGAGTGGCCTAAGAGCTTGCAATTTTTCTCCATCTTTTAAGACAAGTAGCACACCTCTACCTGCTGAAATTTTGTCTAGCAGTAAAAGGAGAGCATGGGTCACCTTTAACACAAAATTTAACACAGAATACCTTTAGTGCCAAATTTTTCCAACAAAGACAGTTTTACAGTTTTGTCCCCAAATAGAAACTTGGTGCTGTTAAGAACATAAAATGTTCTCCACTTGTTGCATTTATGATACATTTTGACAAGCCCACTCTTACTTTCTCCCATTAAACTCCAACTATCATCACATATAACCATCCATGTGCACCCACTTCTCTCCTTGCTTCTCACTATTTCTTGCTATCCATTCTAAAACAACTCATCAACCAATACGAAAGTCAAGTGAATCAAAATGATTGATAGTCTTTGGGGCATGGCTATTTTTTCTTGTTTATTGCAGTGCAGTGATTACAGATGAGGTCTAGAACCACTCCCCTAGTGGAACAGACACTTAATGGGCTTAATGGTTCCTTGACTATTTGAGGTCTTAGGAGAAAGTCCAGACCGGTAGAGAAAAGGCAACAGGTTGAAGGGGATAGTCTAATAATTCCTCTGACATTGGGGGAGTCTACGTAGTCTCAGGCATATAGAGTCCATGCAGTGGACAAGTGAACCAATGACAGCGAATCTAGTAGCTAATCACACAAGGGAGGATTTACCTGGTGCCCTGGATTATAGGTACTTGTGTATCTACATTGCCAGTGGGGGAGCATCAGTGAAATCTGATGACAGGGAGCAGACTCTTGCCATATTCTGAAAGGCAGAATTGCTGACCCTGGAAGAAGGGTGAAGGAGTCTGAAAAAAAAAATGAATAGGATGTATAGTCTCCTAAAACTGAAAGTGGAAAAAACCCAAAGGGAAGCTAAACTTAATCAATGAAGTCTCTGGAAGAGGGACCAGCAGACTATAGCCTGTTGGCCAATCCAACCCACCACCTATTCTGTAAAGTTATAGTGAAACACAGCCACATCTATTCATTTGTATATTGTCCAGGTCTGCTAGGTCAACTACAATAGTAGTTGAAGCAGAAGTCACATGGCTTATGAACCCTGAAATATTTACTATCTGTTTCTTCACAGAAGGAAGTTTGCCTATCCCTGCTTTAGAATATGAGCTCCCGAGAACAGAGAGTTTAGTTCATCCTGTCTATATCCCTATTTCCAGCGTTTACAAAATGCCTGGCACATATTAGGTACTCAGTCAGTATTTGCTAAATGAATGAATAAGCAAATAAATAAATGAAGACCTGAATGTTCAGAATCTCATACTTTCCAAGCTCCTTTCTTCAAAGAGCAGGACTGGCCATGGAGACCACAGTGGGGTCTATGGAGAACATAGCAGAACCTTGAAGAGCATCCCATAGGCAAAGGGAGATTTTTAGACATCCCTAACTGCTTTACCAGCAGAAACCTCCCCTATGTGTCTATTTCTAGAAATTAAGCTTAATTTTAAATCTACAGAAGTAGCTAAGCACCCTGATAGTCACTAATGAATTCTAATGGTTAATTATGCTTAGTCTCTTAATGGTTTTCTCCCTCCAGCAGGGCCCTCTGTTCTGGCTCTGCTCAGAGGACACAAAATATTACCTACTGATAGTATTTCTTAAAAAAAAAAAAAAGGCTTTGAGTTCACTGCAGATTTATTTTCTTTTTCTTATTGATCCTTCTTGTTTTTCCTGATAACTAATACCTAACAGGAAGGAAAATATAAGAATGGCAACCAGCTAGTCAGGTTCAATTTTCAGTTTTTAAATGACTGCAGCTGACTTTTCTGACCTTGGGTGAAGGTTGGTGTTAAGTGATCACCCCACTTCCTCAACCACCAAAATTTCTAAAGAAGTAAAGCAAAGGCCTCATTTTAAGATCAGAACTTGACAAGGATATCAAATCCCACCAAAGGCCCAAAAACTGCTAAACAAGAGGTACCCCACTTTGTTAAGCCTCCTGGATGGCATGTATCAAAGGACACCATGATCTTTTTCTTGGTCATTTCTATGAGGTTTCTCTTTTTTAAGGAAGAAGGGAGATTATGCTATGACTGACGAATCTTTAAACTCTGTGTGATCAGCCTTTGTCTTAGTCTATTTGGGTTATAACAGTACCACAGATGGGGCAGGTTAAATAACAGAAATGGGGACACCTGTGTGGCTCAGTGGTTGAGCATCTGCCTTAGACTCAGGGTGTGATCTCTGGGTCCTGGGATGGAGGCCCACATTGGGCTCCCTGTAGGGAGCCTGCTTCTCCCTCTGCCTATGTCTCTGCCTCTCTCTGTGTCTCTCATGAATAAATAAAAATAAAATCTTAAAAAAAAAAAAAAAAAACAGAAATGTATTCTCACGGTTCTGGAAGCTGAGAATTTCAAGATTAAGGTGCCAGCAGATTTGGTGACAGGTGAGGGCCCACTTCCTGGTTTGCCGACCGCCATTTTCTTGCTGGGTCCTCACATGGCAAAGAGAGAGAGAGATCATTTCTCTTGTGTCTCTTGTGAGGGCACAGATCCCGTTCATGAAAGATCTTCCCTCAGACCTAATCAGCTCCCAAAGGCCTCACCTCCAGATGCAATCAGACTTCAACCTATGCATTTTGGGAGTCCATAGCATATGTCCTTCATTGTTAAAGCACTAACATTAGTAAGTGAAACACATGCTTTCCTGGCTTTTCTGCCATTGTGATTGCTTTATATCCTCTGAGGTTTTCCGTAAGGAAGTAGGATGTTGGTTCTAGTCATCACACCCGCCCTTCTCTCATTTGCATTCAATCAATGTACACTGTTTACCGTGGAAAACAAGGTGCCATCGTTACCAGAAACCAGTTGTAAAATTTGGGGGAAAGAAAGGGAAGATCTTGGGAGCAAGCAAGAGATGGGCAATCAGATCCTCTGTATCTGTGAATCTGCACATCCATTTGACAGTTGGGTTTCAATGCATTCAGATCTGGAGTGACAGGAACTTGGAGAGGCTTTGGTCAGTGGCTTTCCTGGAATCACATTAGAAAGCATCCAAAGTGTTAGTGTCCCTTCCAAAGGAGTTCGCAGAGAAAGTGTTAACATAAATTAAAATTAGATCAGGTAATATCTTGGAGGAGTTCCTCTGTCCCCTTGCTCAATTTACCTCTCTGTGATGATATATATTGATGACCAGACTTGTAGGTACTCAGTAATTATGCACCTAATCCCCTTTGTACACATTTTATGCATGTGTGACGAATAACCTCACTATGCAGCCAGCACCACTCTGCTGCAAAGTAGAGTTTGAAGAGTAGAACCCCCTTTTGTGGTTAAGGTATGTTTGGGATATGTGTTGGCATATGCAAAATGATTTTAGCTTGTAAAGTATTTAAGAATAACCCCTACCACCACCACCAACAAAACAAAGTAGAAACCAAAACCAAAACCAAAACCAGAAACCTACCATAGTAATACACACCATTTAGTCAGCCTTGGGTCTTGGAGCACAGAGAGATGGCCTCCCTTGACTTTGGGACAGTCCATGGCATCAGAAGGATTTGGAAGTTGCCGAGGGACAGCCTGAGGGTCAGAGTCCTTGGTAGGTAGAGGAAGGAAGAGAGAGAGCACAAGGACTTGATGCTTAAGGCTATAGTGTCACCCTGTCACCTTTGAAGATGCAGAATGCTGAGCTGGTACCCAGGACAAGTCAGGGCAGGGCTACTGAGTGCCAGAGTCCCCCATCTGGATGCTACAAACTTTCTAGCAGAAGCTACTGTGCTAAAGAGTCTTTACACTCAGATGTCCCCTGGGAGAACTAAGAGAGCGAGGAGGATTCCAAATTAACTAGGGATTCACCCAAAGGGAACTCATTGAACCTAAAAGTTACTGCATTTAATCCAGAAGTGACTGAATGTCAAGGTTCTGTTCCTTTTTTTTTTTTTTTTTTTTTTTTTTTTTTGCCATTAAGCCAAACCAGGGATTTGTAGCTACTTAGGCCATGGCAGACAAATAGGCACCATTCTGTTTTTGCACACTGAGTTACTCTGTCCCTGTCTGACAACAGTAATGTCCACCCTGGGAATGGTTAAGAGCAGAGGCTGAGAATGAACCTGGGGCTTCGTTTCTCAGCACCTCTTGCCCCACCCTTTACTAATCATGAGAACTTACTGTGCCTCGTGGTTTTTTGATTGGGAAACTCTGGGTAAAAATAGCGCCTCACTTGTCACCATGATGATTCCGTGAGCTCCTCTGTGCTGCGCACTGGGCAGTCAGGGAAGGCCACCACCTCACCAGGTGGCACTTTTACATTGTGTTCTGCATGATATCCCCTGCTCTGGTGGTCCTGATGTGGTGGTTGGCAGACAGCTGCAATAATGTCGGATATTATTATTCTAAGTGAGACTACTGAGTTCGTATTTCATTACCTGCTCTGGAAAGTCCTCCCTGCCATACCTCCATCCTTCCCCCCACCTTGGGTAAAGGTTTTGTGAACCTCTAGGTTCCCCAACAGCCCTACCTTTTGTCCATCTGTCTCACCTCCTAAACTGAACTCCCTGAAGGTCAATATCATCCCTCTTGTTCATTTGTCCTGGGGCCAGCTATAACTTAGGGAATTTGTACAAGTAGCGAGTGTACCCGGCTGTTACATGAGGAGTGGGCAGATGAGGCCAGGGCTTCTGATAGTAGATCTAGTGACCTTCTGATCACATGTTTTGGGGCTTCCAAAATAATAGAGAAGTAAGTGCAGAGATTGGGCAGCCAGCTAGGAGAAGGACCACGATGTAGTGTATTCATGTCCTATTGCTGCTGTAACAAATTACCACATACTCAATGCCTTGAAACAACAGAAATTTATTTTCTCACAGTTCTAGAAGCTGCAGTCCAAAATCAGTATCACCAGATTGAAATCAGGGTGATGGCAGGCCATGTTCCCTCTGGAGACTATGAGAGAATCCATCCCTGTTTCTTCTAGCTCTGGTGGTGGGAGGGCTGGTGGTGGTATTCCTTGGCTCGAGGCCTCCTCCTTCCAGTTTTCCAGGCCAGCATCTTCAGATCTCTCCATCTTCATATGGCCTTCTCCTCCTCATGTGTCAAAGTCCCCTTTGTTTTTCTAAGGACAGTTATGACTGCATTTAGGGCACACCTGTAATCCAGGATAATTTCCCCATCTCAAAACCCTTTAATTTAATTTCATTTGCAAAGACCCTTTTCTGAAAAAAGATAACACAGATTTCAGAGATTAGGACCTGGATATCTTCTGAGTCACTATTCACCCTACTACAGGTAGTTTTTTCCATAGAATTTTCCATAGAAATATCTTCACTTACTTTTTTCTTGTTTTTGTGTGGGGGAAAGCAGTAATGGCCTGAATTCCCAGGAAATTGACTGGTATTGTGGCACCCTGGGGCCCTGGAGGGGGAAAGCCCATGACTGTCATATTCTTCCCCGAGAAGCAGAGCCACTTAACTGAAGTCTGTTCTGTAACCAGAATTTATTGTGCGTCTTGCATGTATATAACATTCATGCAGATATGTGTTGGAGATGGAAGGATGTTAAAACCAGATCAGGGCACATTTTGAAGAAAAGTGAAGAAGATAAAATTCAGAGGCACACATGTAGTCACTAGTCAACAGGTGCTTGATTAAAACCCCAGGGTTATCTTAAAGACCAACCAAATAGGGATTTAATTGAAACTTGGTTCAATTACCAATACTACCCATGTGTTCCGACTCTCCCAGACGAGGCCACTGAGTACTGTTGACAAGGCAGTGAAAAGTGCCATCGGTGACCCTCTGCAGAAAATGCAGATGACAGATCCCATTGCCTGTAGATGCTGTTTGTTTGTTTTTGTTTTTTGTGGTTTTGGCTAACCTACAACTCAAAGTAATACCTATAATATTTGTATAGGACTGTGAGACACATCAGTTTCTGAATTCTCTGGACATTTGTCAGGATTGGTGCTGAATTTAAAAAGACCAATAACTGATTTGGGGTGGGTATTTATATTTTTTCAGTGTCTTGTTTGTAACCTGCAATTTTCCTGTAATCTATTTTCAAAGTGAATTTAGAATTGGTTTCAAAAATTAATGATGCATATGAAAAGCATGCTAGCATAAGTTTTGCAGATTTAATGGAACTCCAGAAAATGATGAATATTACATGGAGGTTTCAAACATAAAAGCACACTCCCATATGAGCCCCTAATAGTATTCACTGAGGAGATTTTAGTATTGGATGGGTGTGTTTGGGTCAAAATCACAGAATTTTAGTTCCTAAAAATAACACTTTGAGATAATCTATTATATAAAAATCTCTATCTATCCCTGCTTCTCCTTATTGAATTGCATTACTCAAGCACTGTGCCAAAAGAAGCTACCTTCACTCTATACCGCCTCTTCATGCTTCTCCAATAGCATTTCCTGATAAATCCCCTGTCCAAGCAAGGAGCACAGCAGTGCTTTTAAATGAAAAAAATATGCCTTCTGAGTCTTCAGTTCATTATTAAACAGATATCAACTGTGCAAGACTATTTTTCAGTTTGGAGTTTGATCTAAACTGACTGCTATTTGTGGAGGTAAAGGCCAAACCTTAGAATGCCACTGGCAGGGAGAGGGTTAAATGGGCTATTTGCAGGGGCCTCCCAGGTGCAAAGAACCACCTGTCCCAGAGGTACAGGGATAGGACTGAAGGCAGATATCAGTCAAAGGGCTTCGAACTTGCATCCTGCTAGGAACAATGATCCCCGTCTTGGAAACAAGGCAAAAGGATGGAGTGCGCTCTTCAATGTCATCTCTAGGGGGATGTAACTTGGTTTGCACAACTGATGTAGGGCCAGACATTTCCAGTTCTGTGACACTGATAGATGTGATTAATTTCTTTTCTGATTCTGAAATAAGATAGCCAAAGGTTATGATTTCATGACAATGGGAACATATTCACTACTAGGATCTAATTTAGTACTTATGTTAGCACTTCTGTAACTCTCACAAAAATCCCAAGTTTTCATACTCTTCTCGTGAACTGGTGCTGCCATCCTTCTATTTCCCCATTAATGAGTTGAATAAAACTTTGGTATGTGTGTTCACTATATATTGTCAAAACCATTTTAAGGTTTTTTAAAATTATATTTTCACACCTGTTACCAGACCACACTGCCTCTACTGACCTATGACATAGTACTGTTTATAAATTCCTCAATACCCTCTGAATGGCTCATTCATATATGTGTTGTTAAAAGCATTAGATTCTTCAATGTAAACATTTAAAATATGGCACAATTTTTGTATCTCTGTTTTGGCATTATATTTTTAATATATTGGGAGTCTTAAAACATGAAAGAGGGCTTGCTTAACTTCTGAGAAGCCTTGGTTGATCATCACCTTCTGAAATGTGCCAAAAGATGTAAGGAAGTTTCTCCTTGTTGCCAAATTGTCAATGGAATTTTAAGACTTATTGGGCATTGAGAAACATTAACACATATCTCCTTCTGCCCCTTTCTTTCCTGAAATAAGAACTTAAGGATGTCCCAAAGGGAAAGAAAACTTTCCCTTTGATTTGGTTTTTTATGTCTCCCTCACAGTCTGGGTACCATTAACACCTGACATCAAAGTCATAGGCTAAAAGCATGACCTTCCACAAAGGAATTCTAGAGAAAATTTCTTTTCAAAAATGGCCAGTTAGGATCATGGAATTTTGGGAACCCAAAGATAGAGGCTAGAGATTAGGGATTGCATTCTAGGGCTGCCCTTGACAATTCTGAACTGTGTGCTGTTAGCAGGGACCCCTGGATCTGTGCAGTGCATTACTTGAACATAGCAGCTCTGGATGGGTGCCCATGGGAATTTAAAATTAAGCATGTCCAAAGCTGCATTCTGATGCCTTCTTTCTTGTTTTCCCCATCTCAATAAATAGAATAAATAGTACTTATTTTCTCTTGATAAACCTTGGAACCAATCTTAAAATCCCTTCTCTTCTGAGGCAAGCCAATCAAGTCCCAATAAGGCTACCATCTACCAATCTCTTGAATTCATTCACAACTCTCCATGTCCTTTGCCTTCAGCTAATGTAAGCAGGGTCTTTTACATACTGTTTCCTCTGCTGAGAACACTCTCTTTCCTCCTTGCCCCCTTAGCAATGACTTCCTGACTCCTTAGGCCGGGTCAGAACCCCCTGTTACAAGTTCTCATCTTTTATTTCTGTTTCAAACCATCTACCACCATAGAAATTGTAGAGATAAGTGTTTGAGTATTCAATGTATCACTGATATGTAGAAATATTTTTTTCCTGTGGCACAATCAGTTGGGTATCCAACTCTTGATTTTGGCTCAGGTCATGATGTTGGGTTGCGAGATTGAGCCCAGGGTCAGGCTCTGTGCTCAGCATGGAATCTGCTTGGGACTCTTTCCCTCTCCCTTTTCCCTTTCCTTCCACATGTGCTCTCTCTCTCTCTAAAATAAATAAATCTTTAAAAAAATATATATATTTTTCTTTCTTCCTCTTTTTGTGTGTTTGTTGCAAATGCCTTTTACCCAACCTTGATACAAGGGCAATTCTTTTTCCAGGTCACAATGAAAATGTACTTCCTTCCCTCTATTTTCTCCACTGCATGCAGACCAGGCAAATCTTTCTAAAGACCAAGGACATTCTACCCTTGAGAGAGGGGAGACATGTTGTCTGTTGCAAATGATTTGGGAGTAGGTCTCATAGGGACTGAAACTTTTCCTGATGGGTGAAGTTCTATTGGAAGAGATACAGGGATTTTGAGTTAAAACAGGCTGACAGGGGGGATCTAGGTCAGCAGGGTCAGATGCAGATTTATGATAAGGAGAGGCTTCTGGATCTGGGGACTCCACATGCATTCCTCGTGTGGGGCTTGATCCAGACCAGTTCTCTGTGAGTGGATCTGCTGGGTGATGAGAGCTAATCACGTGTTGTAGGAGAACACAGCCTAGGAGTCATTTGGATAGTGGACAGACAGGAAAGGTCACTGGGACAGCAGCAAGCCACCCAGCAGTCCTCATGCAAGTGGCAAATTCCAAGTCACCTGCACTTGAGATACTCTCCATTTCCCACCTGAAGATAGCTCCAGAGCATCTGTAAACCTAAGGGGATCTCTAGAACCCTAACAGAGACTAAGGTAGAGTTAGACTTCTAGAGAGCTTTGGAGCATTTCCAGCTGCTCTAGAGTTCGATCTAGTGTACAGTTCAGTAATACTGGCTTTAATATCTGTATATCTTCCACTTCTACCCCAGGGGAATGTAACTTCCAAGAGATCAAGACTATTTACATCCTGATCTCTATGTATACCTGTACTGGACACAGCAATAGCATGCAACCCTTGTTGAATGGTCTTACCATGAAAATGAGGAGACTGGATCACATGTGGTTCTTAAGGTGATGTTAGCTTCAGGAGTATGCCTGATTTTAAACAGATCTTAGAACCCCAATATGAACATCAGTTAAATGAGGGTGCTCTGGCTGAGTCAGGAATGGGGATTTGGATCTTAGCATCTCAGAAAACCCTTACTTTCCCTGTTCCTTCTTTGAGGCATCCCCACCTGGGCTCCTTGGGACATCATCCAACACCCCCAGGACTGGATCAATCTATTAATGAGCCTGCTTTTCAGTTGCATAAAGTTTTCCAGTTACAACATGCTTTCCAATGCATTATTCTTACTAAATTGGTAACCTCAAAATACATCCTTCTAAGACTCTGGAATGAGTGTGGCATGACAGTGAGCTAAGAAACTTGTAAGCTCTAAGATTTTTAAGGATGAGACTACTTTCTTGATGCCTGGGGCTGGAATTCCTGGCTCCCAGAACAGCTTCCTTAGCACACTGTGATGAGCTGATTGTGGTATTTCAATGGAGTAAGGAAAGGTTGCCCATGGCTGTGGCTTATCTCACACCAGGTGGTCAGAAAAAGTTGACTTAGCCAATTCCTGCTTTGGACAGGGAAGTCTGACTGGCTTCTTTGATGAGCATTTGACATCCTAGCCACATCTTAATTCCCCACTCCTCTCTTACTTACATCTCAGGAATGGGTGTGGGAACCCCATTCTGCCAAGTCTGGGCTCTGTCTGCATTTTTCTCCACAGTCTTAATCACACCCACTGTCTGTCACATGTTTACAGATTCCCAAGCAAATCCCCCTGCATGCCAACAAGATCAAGACTGCTCTGCTCTCCTGTTCTTTTACTTATTCTTCATCAGTAGCCTTCAGACTTAGGGCACTGTCCCCACCATGTAAAGATGACATTGTTTAGATTGCGTTTCCTAACATGCTGGGACCAGATTTTTAGCAGCATGCCAGGCCCTTATGACAGATATGTGAATTAGCTTAGATCCAAGGGCTCATGATCTGTAAGAAATTAAAGGTGATGAGAGCTAATCATGTGTTGTAGGAGAACGCATTTTATGTTGAAAATATGATTCCTGGCTCTAGAGTGGGCAAGTTAGCCAACACCTTCTCCCTCTATCACAACTGATTGAGAGCAGTGCCCGGACCCTGCAGTTCTAAAATATGTAGAGGCTTAGAAAGAGGCCTAAATTCTCCAAACTGTAAGAAAAACCAGCACCCACGTCTTCACAGGCAAAGATGGTTATGATTTTAGACCTCAATTTAATATCTGATGGACCCTGAAAAATATCACCTGTGCTTTCATAATGAAAACCATTTACGTTGCTCTCTGTACTCTGAAACTATGTCTGTCTGACAACAGATATAATGTGATTGATGTTCATGAGAACAATTTCTATAGGCCCTAATTGCTCTGATGGAAAACAATGACTTTCAAATTCTTTTAGCAAGGGAAATATTGTCTCAATCACCACCAGAGCCTTTCCCTGACATATTGCCTGCCCCTTTCTTCCCCACTCATACCTTTTCTCCAGATGAATTACCCCATTACACCAATGGGAAATTCAGGCTTATGGCTGGCAAGTTGTGAAACCAGCAACTGAACTCACATCTGCCGGTTTCCAAAGGATATGGTTTTTTGCAATCTCCTGGAATGGATTATCTGTATAATCCTTTTTCCACCAAGCTTCCACCCAGGTTCATTTTTTTCTTCTCCATTTATTTCAGCCTACCCACTTATTTCCCAAACCTGCTCCCCATATCACCTCCAGATTAAGCCACCCTTTTTTCTCCTTTGTTCTGATTTTTCAATGGCAGGAACAGCCATTGAAAAATGAAAAGGAAAATTGATCAGAGAGGGTTGGGACGTAAACAAAACTGTCTTTAGTCTCCATCAACTGCACTACATATTCAGTGATACCAGGAGCTTTCCAAATAAGTTCCCTCATCTAAATTTGTTCATCATAAAACAGTTTCCTAATTTCCTGAGGGAACATTACCCTTTGGGTACTAATACTCCATGTTAGGTTTCTTTTACAATAAAATCTCATTAAATTTGGCTCAGGCCATTGGGGAAGTGTCATAATGTTCCTGCATTGGGAAAAATGGAGAAATGACTTTTTAAAAGCATCAATGAAGAACTAATATGCTAAGCAAGTAATAGTGTAAACAAGGGACATGTTTGACCTACTTTAAGGAAAAAATATTTAAAGAACCATGGTATGTACATCGTTTAGGTGTTAACATAATGCTTCTCAGGAAGGTATCATTCAAATAAGACTTCAAAATGTTGCTGTATCTTGAACCACATATATTGCTTCATTAATATTTTTCTTTATATCTACCCTTTCATTTTTACACAAATAAATATATTTCTAAAAGAAACTTCATATCACCAGATAAATAGAAAACAAGACTCAGTGTATAAGCAAAAGCTACCAGTAAACATCAACTCAAAGGAGACTACAAATTATCAAATTTTGTCTTCATATTGCTTGCAGAGGCTCCCAGACTGTGACTAAGGAAGGTTACACAGTGTAATAAAATCCTGCATTGGGTCTTCCTCTTTAGGGAATCAGAATATATAAAGGGAATTGCAAATGGAATAACTTTTTGCTATGTAATTTTATACTATTTAATACACTATGCCCTTCTGACCTTAAATAATCTTTTATGCCATGAGTGGTATGCTCCTCTCACCCTGAGAAATCCGGTAAGTCTCACTCCTGCATTTATTCTTCCCATTCTCTCTATAAGCAGGACCATCAAGTCTTCATGTAAATACTTTCTATCTAGTGAATTTCTAAATTTGAATGGCACAAAATTGCATTCCTTTAAAGTACTCTATAATTCAGATTCTTACTACTTTGCGGTGACCCTCTGAGACTTCTCCCTTCTAATCAGCCCATTCCTTCTGTGTTACAATAAAAACAACCTGAAGCTAAAATGTTTTGGGGGCTTTCCAGACACAAGTCTGAATTGTGCTGCCCCACTCAAGCAAAGTGGGTGAGCTTACCGTGCAACTGCTCTGCACTGTCACTCAGTACATAAATCCTCAATCACTGGGATAATTGAAATAACAACCCAAATCTTGAGTGATTTCCTCCTTCTGGAAACCTCTTACTCATTTTAAAGGAGCCCAGGACCCTTCCTGTTAGTGAGGTTGGATTTCTTTTGCACCCACTTACTCCTGCAAATGATGAAAAGGACAGGAACTGGTTGCTGGGAAGGATCTCCAGGGTGACACGGAGAACAATGAGTGACAGTTTAGGGAGCAAGGTGCATGGGGAGGATTTTATTTTCACAAAGCAAAACCAAAAATCAGTCTTCACATATATGTGACATAATGGAAAACTTTTAGGTAGTTATTTAGATGTGGTTATTTCTTTATGTAACTGAATCTTCCTCCTGAATCTTTAAATGTTTACAGTGAGAAACTCACACGTTCCAATTAATGGATTTTCTTGATGTCTCACTCTCTTCCTGGGTATAAAGCACCCCTCTACCCCAATTTAGTATGGTCTCTTTGGAGGTAACTAGACTGTGAATTCAGTCTGTCTTCCTCCTCATTTCTTTCTACACACCAGATGGTGTCTGGTGAAGTTCCCGCTGGAGGCTCTGGCTGACAGTGGGACAAGGAGCAAAGGTAGCCTGTCCAGGTGCTGTCCTCCACTGGGCTCTGGGTGAGAAGCTTTGCCCCACTTGTTACTGGACACAAGCTTGCTCCCTGCCCAAGGCCCTGCTTTAAGGGAAGCTCTGTGATGGCAGGGATTTTGGTCTGATTGGCTCATTTCTTCCCCAGTACCTGGAGCTGTGTCAGGCATGCTACTGGAGCATGACAATCATTTCTTGAATGAAGTAGAGGGTTTAATTGGTTCCTCCAGCCCTTCTGACCCTGAGCTAGCCCACAGTATGTCCCATCACCTGTGGGTCCCACACAGAAATTTTCCTCTTTCAGAATACAGAGACCCAGAACAATGTACAAAAAGGGACTGTGAAGAATGTATTTTCTAGCTCTTTCTAGAAGGCAGAGAAGAACTCAGAAGTGCTGAGGGGTAATAAGCAAAATGCAGCAAACCTTGCTTAAACATTTAGGAAAATGTTTCTCTCTTGCTAAAGACTATTGCCTTTCTGCAGGCCCAGAGATCTTATTTTTATATGTCAGAAGAGAACACTGGTCTGGCTCTTCTAGTTCTTCCTGTAGGGAACATAATTCTCCCCAAGGCAAAGGGATGCCTCTAACAGAAAAGGAGATTGGTTGTGTTCAAGGCAATGCAAGAAAGAAAAACATTATGTTTCCAAATGAATTAGCTAACAACTTGTATATATATGGACATATAATTTTCATGAATATGGAGAAAGGTTTGAGAGAATACATACCGCATTATTAACATTGTTCTTGCGCTGGGGGAGGGGGCGAATGGTGGGCTTAGCATAGAGAGATGCTATTATTGATATGCACATCTTTATTGCTTAAATGTCTACAATGAACACTGTTACTTTCAAAATTAAAATCTTGATACATGGAAAGCATTATGAGCAAAAATGATAAAATAAGCTGCTTGAATTTTCAGAGTTTTATGTGTCTGTGGGTTTAGGGGTTGGCTCTGAGGCAGGATTTAGAGCCCTGATATGCATGAAGATCACTGGGGAACTGAAAACAAAACAAAACAAAACAAAACAAAACAAAACAAAACAAAACAAAAAACAAACCCTAGAGCCTGGGCCCCATCCCAGTAGTACTGACAATGATTGTCTTGGGGTGGGGCCTGGTATAATCCTTATGCATTGTGGACATGAGAATCACACTCCAGCATGGATGTCAGTCACAATGATGTCCTGTCAAGAAGTCCTCCTGTGGAGGCAAACTTGAGGGAGAGACTCTGAGGCTTGTGACTTTATCTCTCCCATTTCCACCCTCAAAGTGGGGCTGCAGACATACCCACTGGGCCAACAATAAGCTACACATTGCCAGCACTACCCACCTTCAGTCATTAACCACTCCCTTCACAAACATTTATTAGATACCTACTTGGTGTGTGAGCATAACCATGGTGTGGGAATTCCTGTGGGTTTTCCAAGGCAGAGTATAGCTGGCTATGGGGGAGTGAGAGCATGAGCTGAGGTCTTTGAAGCACTGGAGTAATTTGCAAAAAGTCCCCAAGGAGTCTCCCAGGATGAGTTCTGAGGCACACAAATTTGGAGCATGAACTAGAGAGTTGGGGTGATCACAACACAATTCTGTCACTCCATGTGTCCTGTAGCCCATGTAGTGGGGGGTATGCAAAGAAAAGTGAGCCCAAAATTAAGATGCTAATATTGCAGGATCTCAGTAATGCCAACACCAGCATCTTCAGTGGTATAAGGAAATAGGGACAGTAGCTCTGAAATTGTAAACACACCAGCTCGTGATAGCTTATGCAGCAAGAGCTTTTGGGGACTGTCCCTTGGAGGAAACCAGTGGCTGTGCTGTTGGGGATGAGTGATTTGGTGGTGGGTCAACTTTCATCCATGCATCAGCAATATCTGGCACATCAAGGACAGGGAGCTTGGGCATGCTAACCTGCAGCCAGAAGAGCTGGTCCATGGAGTCCATGTGAGACACTACCAGGAAAGCATCTAGAAGTGATTGTTGGGGATTTGAGGTGAGAACAGAGCTAGAAAAATAGTGTTTGTTGCATCATCAGTCTGATTTAGTCTTGGCCACCCCCCTCCAAAAATGACACGAAATGCCAGTCACCTTTGCCCACTCAGCAGAGTGCTCTAAGCACTAAAGTAGACATAGCTTGAGGACATAACTGAGCAGGCCTAGCAGGCTGAGTGGCAGGCAAGGCCTCATTGAGGACTTGGTGGGACAGTTTGCCCCCAGGGGGGCCTACAGGATGCAGGGTTTTGTCACTGTCACAGCCCACCATTCCCCAAGGATATCAAGGAACCTCAGACAGAGCCTGATCTCTTGGAATTCACCAGTTAGTCTGCATATCTGCTTGCTTCTTGGTGAGGAGGGGAATCTCTGGTTAGCATGTTGTCGGAAAATGTGTTTATGGTTTCATCTGAGTAGGATTTCCAGTTACCAACTTGCACCAACAGGAAAGGAATTTGTCACCAGCTACACTCCAAACATGAGGTTCAGAGCCCCAAATATTTATGAAAGAAATCTGATATTTCTTCTATCTTGGTTCTCTCTCTCTCTCTCTCTCTCTCTCTCTCTCTCACCGTGTGTGTGTGTTTTTCCCACTGTCACTGTTTGGTCCTTGGAATTTTCTTATTTGTGATGGACCATTACCCTTTGGCTGTGTGTCTTCTGTCAGCAAGGCCCAGGGCAGTTTATGGGCTTTATGTTGTAGCTTCTTTTTTTATTGAAAAACAAAAGAAGTGTGATTATGCTCAGAAGACCAAAGAATCACTCCACTGCCTCTTATTTGTGAATTTTTTAAAATGTTTTTTATGTTTCAACAGCTTGGGAAAGAAAATTAGGAGCTAAAAGTAAAAACCAAAGATATCAACTTACCTTTTATCTTGGCTTCTACACATTCAGTGATCCTTACAGCTAGAAAGAAACCAGGGCACCATTTGCCAAAACATGTCTTTAAATTATAAATATATTTCAATAAAATTTAAGTATAATTAAAACATGTAAAGTATATATTGTTGAGGCTTATTTGAAAGTGAATAAATAAGGGTGTCTGGATGGCTCAGTCGGTTGAACGCCTGCCTTCAGCTCAAGGTCATGATTCCCAGGGTCCTGGGATGGAGCCCCACATCGGGCTCCCTGCCTGGTGGGGAATCTGCTTCTCCCTCTGACTCTGCTCCAACTCTCTTTCTCTATCTCTTTCAAATAAATAAATAAAATCTTTTTTAAAAACGTGAGTAAATAATAATCCAAAGTTGTAAAATTATTATATGTGCTGCTGAAATGAGCACCCAAAGTTGTAAAATTAAAATCTATTTTACACATTCCATTTAAGATAAAAGTTTTAGTGTGATAATTATGTAATTATGCTATTCACAAAAACTTTCCAGAATTTACCAAAGCATTAATTTATCCTGAAAAGAGAAATGAGGTCTGGGAATTAAGACCTAAGATCAGACTTGTATGATGAGCATCCTCTTTTATTCTTTTTATGCTTCTTTGGGGCTTGTGGTATAATTCCATTTGAAGCCTCTTGTGGGCATGAAACATCATCCAAATGGCCCTTTGGACCCCCATTGGAGCTTTGCTCCTAGTTAGCCTAGCCTTGCTCTGCCACTGGGGCCAGTTTTGTGCTTGTGGCAATGGCCAAAAGAAAAGATTTCCACTGCTTTCCACTCAGCTTGCTTTCCCTTCTTGCAATGGCTTAGGTGTGGCTGGACTATGAACCCTGCCCATGGCACAAGAAGTCCTGCTTTCCTCATTCTGGCCTCCTGCCTGTGGAGCCCAGTGGGCCTTACTCACGCTGTCTGCAGATTATACTCATTTTCTCTTATACTGCATAAGCTCTTCTCCTCTAGAATCTGTACAAAATGGCAAAGAGAAGCAAGACACATAGACTTACCCTGTCATAGAAAAATGGTACAATTGGCATGGGGCCCCAGCCTGAAAAAAACAAAAAAACAAAACAAAACAAAACAAAACAAAAAAAAACCAAACAAACAAAAAACAGAATGGGAAGACATAAATTTTACCTGAGGTAAAAAAAAAAAAACTACCTCCAGCGCTCCCTGACCTACAGCTTCATCAGATACGGACCTGTGGTGGCCCTTGAAGACATGGTAATATTTTTGCAGGTTGATAGGAATGTATGTAGATTAATACATGGACCCCAAAACTGTGCCCTATTCACGTAATTTTCTTTAGTAAAACTCTTATAGAAATGAATCTCTTCTGGAGAAGTTTCTGATGAACTTTTAATATGGACATCCTTTCACTTGGGAATATTTATTGAAGGAGAAGATGGAACAGAGGGAAGGAGAAGGACCAAGTCTGGACAATGTAGAGATTTTTCAAGGAAGTATGAAGAGAGAAAAGGGAAGGTGAGCTCAGGGTGCCTTGGCCGTCAGCTGTATGGCCACTGTAGTTGGGGGAGGGAAGAATGGTGTGGAGCTGGTCAGAGGGGCGGTGACAGGCAATTGCCCTGCCAGAGCAACAGCTGCATCCATTATGCATTAGAGAAGGGGAGGTGAGAGCAGCATCCTCAAGATAGGTGAGGGATTGGTACAATAGAGAAACCTCAACTTTTCCATGCAGGAGCCAAGTTCCTCTATGCCTCTAGGGTACATATGCAACAGAGACATATGCATTAAAAACTTCAGGTTAAGAAACCAGAAAGGCATCAAAACATAAAAAGGAAAAACAGACATTAATACCCCTATGAATTATCATCGGTAAAAAAGCAAACTGAACTTTCCAGGTCGGCTTTGAAACTTATGGGAGGGAGAACTTGAGAGCATGGGGTGGAAATTCATTGTACAGCACCCATGAGTATTGCAGTAAGACACGTGGTATGGCGTTCATGTTGCATTTATTCAGGGTGTCATTTTTGTTGTTTTATATGCTTTCCCTTCTTGGCTTAGGTGTGACATGGAAATAATACACATGGAAGCTTCATTTGTCTGTTGATAAACTTCTTGCCATAATCCTGCCAGTTCCTCAGATTCCTGCAATTTTTAACTGTGTTCTCCTACTTTGAGAATCCTAAGGACATAAACCTTTAACATTTCCTTACAAGTCTGTATGTCATGATGGTGAAACCCAGATTTGCCACCGCTGGTCCTAGTTTTCTGGGGTTGGGAGTCAAAATGTGAGCAAGTTCAGATGACCTTGCCTATGAATCCCCCAGGATCTCTCTAGGCCAAGAAAACAAAAGCCTTTCCGGTACTGCTGATGCGGTGCTTCAGGAGCATCCTGTCTGCCTGGACTCATTCAGAAGCCCTTCTTCTCTGTGTGGCTCAACTATGGGACATCTGATGGTGGCTCGGCTCACATGTATGTTTGATTTCCTCCGTGGAAGACGAAAAAGGAACCAGACCAAATGCAATTTTAAAAAGTAGTGTAACACTTCTGGCATGGACCTGGAAAATCTAGAATCCAATCTTAGCTCTGCTGCCACCTGACTGCGCACCTCTCAGCAAATTACTTCGCTTCTCTGGGCCCAAGTTTGCTTATCTTTAGAGTGGAGAGGTGGGGCGGTGCTATAGGATTCCTCTAGCTCTCACATGTCAAGATCCTTTTTAAACATACATTTTCGTTTTTTACAACAGAGGAAAAGAAGATACATCTAACACTTTTCTGTTCACCACAAAGTCTAAAGCATCAGAACTCACCAATATTCCTTTGTATCAAATTTCTCTGTGTTGATTGTCTAACCTGGTTTCAATCCTCTTTCCCCCTCACAGGGGGAACAGCTATTCTAAGTATAGTGTTTATTATTCTTTGCATTTCTTTATACTTTCATGATAGACATTTGTACTGGTAAGCAATATATGGTACTGTCATGCCTCTTTTAACTAGAGGTATATAGACCGTACTTTAGTCTATGTATAGAGTCTATGTATATTCTTTTGCACATGGGATTTTTTTTGTTTGAAATTATGTACATGAGAGTCTTATATGCTGGCAGAATTTTATTAATTTTTCTGTGTTATAAGATAGCTTATTAAGAATATGCTGAATATATGTATGGATTATCCAGCTTTCCTTTGATTTGTTATTATAAACATCAATATTTTGGTATATGTGGCTTTATATACAAAGCTATATTCTTAGGGGTATATACCTGGGAATGGAATTCTGGTCTCAAGGTGCATGCATGTCCAACTTTAGTAGACCACCTTTCCGAATCATTCTCTAAACTGGTTGTGTCCTTTACAGTCCCACCAGGAAGATACTAGAGTACAAGAATCTAGAATGTCAGGTCCCGCTGTGTTCTCCTGATAAGGCAATGTGGTCCTCCCTTCATGGGAGGTGAATATCTTGTTTGATGTATAAGGTGGCAGTGATGGGAAAGGGGAAAGAATGAATATGATTAATTGTTTCCACAAATCTGTTTGAGTGTCTACTATGTACCAGGCATGAGGAAGTGCTGGGGATCAAGAGACACCTGCCTTTGTGCAAAAGGTGCACATAACTAAGAGTCAGAATGGATTAGATCCCAGGCATAACTGCAAATGTCCTATTGATTCTCCTATTTGACCCCTCCCCACCAACGTTGGTCCTTAAGCCAGTCTGCATGCTAGACTCACAATGGAATCCAGTGAGGATGGGAAATGCAAAGCAGTGTACCTGCCTTTCAGATTGAAAAGGCCTTAAATCCCTGAGGAGGAAATTGTTCTTTAAAGCTCTCCTATCTGGAAAAACTTTTAAATTCTTGGGAAGAGTTCTTATGTCTACTCCCCTTTCTTTTTGTGTCTTTCAAGAGAATTCATGTTTGATTATGGACGTCTGGGTTCTGGTCTCTGAGAAACAATAGATATCCTAACACACAGAGATACGAAACTATGCAGGTGCTGAGTAATATTGAGTTCTAAAGAGCTGGAGTCTTGTGTGTTTTTTCCCCCCCATAACATCTTGAAAGTATTTTCTCTGTGTCAACTACAAATTCTAATCCCAAAAGAAAGATCTTGATATTTGGAATATACAATGTGCCTTTTTTCTCACAGCAAGGTGTGCAATTAATTCCTTATGTTCTCGAATAAAATGGTGGAGCAGAAAGTGTCTCCAGGATCCCCAGAGCCTCCAGGCACACAATAAACATCTTTTCGTTTTCAGAAGTGATCACTGCATACCTCAGCCTGCAGGAGGATGAGTAGCTAGGATTTCTTTCAATTTTTTTTCCCAAAGAGAGAGTAAATGAAGTCATCAAGCCATCTGGTCGACTTTTAGCAATCATTCACTATATTCATTTATCATATCTATGGGTAAACTGTTATAACACGTAAAGGAATAAGAATCCTTGGAAGAATTTTAAGGGTTAAACGCTAAAATTTATAAAAGGAGGGAATGGGAAAAGATAATATAGCTTCCTCCTGCCTTTTGCTCTCCCCAGTTCTCCTGTGCTTCTGCATCTGTCCTGTAGTCCTGGATGTGAGTTCTGACTCTTTATGGTGACACTTGTTTTTCACACCTTTCCATCCTGGGAAAAGGGGCAAAGAGGGAATCAATTTTGGGGGACTTCCTGAGATTTCAGAGGCTGAACAGCTGCCCCAAATAATAGAATTTTAGACTGATACTTGGAATTCAAAACACTGGGCTGCCAGGCTCCTAAACTGCTACCCCTTCCCATCAACTTTCTATTCTGCAGACCTAACTGATTAATTAAGGACACGAATCTTCATCAGACTGGAGCAGAACACACAAAGCCAATAAACTAATTCATGGGAACCAGGGCAGATATTTGTAAAAGTGACCCAGAATAAAATCACTCCTTCCCAGTGTGTCTTTATCTCCTTTGAAGGTGTACAGGGTCCACATAGTCAAAGGAAATCTTATGTGTAGGCAATTAGGTCAGAAATGACCTGTGATTAGGTGGTGCCACAGTAATTCTGGATGTGGACCTCTTCAGCATTCTACAAAGTGATTCTCATGTCCTCAGGGGAAGGACAGAAAGATCCAAGAACCAGGCCCAGGTCTTATTCTCCAGAATGTCCAGCTCCAGAGCAGAATAACCTCCCAACCCACACACTGGATAGATAGTTATGGAGATACAGGAATAGAACACAGCATGTTCATGGGTTAAAAGAGATGAGTGGCTAACAAGGATATTCTCAATTTGTAATACTGAGGATGAATAACAAGAAGTAACATCTCATCACATTTTCCATAATCTATTGGTTACAAACAAGTCACAAGTCCTGCTCACACTCAAGGGGAAGGGATTATATAGAGCATTAATATGGGCCACCTTAGGGTCTATCTCCCCCACTGTGTGATCTGAAAAGCTGCTAGCTCTCAGTATCCACAACAGGAAAAGGCTTTGCAGTAGGTCTGTGGTAAGTACAAATAGCCATTTGGACATAGGGCCTGGGACACCCTATGGTATTAGAGTATAAGTGCTGGGAAGAAAGGTCATGTGGAGTTAATTAATTAATTAATTAATTAATGCTTAGGTGTCACAATTTTATATAATACAATAAATAGTAATACTTTATTAATGTGTTATCTTGATTAGTAGTAAGATTTTTCTGGCCCGCTTTTCTACAAAGTCATCAAAACGCAGCAAGTTCATTTTCAATAGTATAATTGAAAGCAACGTTGTTGCTTTGGCAAATGTAAGAATAACAACAAATTTTTAATTTTTAGAAGGATCTTTCTGCTAATTCAACCATAACTTGCGTTGAGTATGTTACAGGTTGTTATAACATCAGGACAAATTTCTGATGTTTCAAAATAAGTTTTTAGTACATTTAGACCAGGATTCAAATCCTTTTTCTTAAAGACTTAACCCTTTATACAAATCATTTTTAAGTCTGAGTTTAATTTTAAACATAAATTTATACAATGACATTTTAACATTTCCTCTGACATTTCCTGTAACTTGTGGAGTTTGTACAAGAAACCAAAAGAGACTTCATGATTTGTATATAATTCAAAATGCACATTCAATTGTTATATCTTCAATGACAAGAAAGCACTAATTCAAAAATTGCCTTTCTTATTAGTAGGAATTAGTTCATTGAAAAAATCATATGAAACTACTGTTCTTTTTGAATGTATGCAACAATTTTTATTTTTATTTATTTATTTATTTATTTATTTATTTATTTATTTATTTTAATTTATTTTTTATTGGTGTTCAATTTACTAACATACAGAATAACCCCCAGTGCCCGTCACCCATTCACTCCCACCCCCCGCCCTCCTCCCCTTCCACCACCCCTAGTTCGTTTCCCAGAGTTAGGAGTCTTTACGTTCTGTCTCCCTTTCTAATATTTCCCACACATTTCTTCTCCCTTCTCTTATATTCCCTTTCACTATTATTTATATTCCCCAAATGAATGAGAACATATAATGTTTGTCCTTCTCCGACTGGCTTACTTCACTCAGCATAATACCCTCCAGTTCCATCCACGTTGAAGCAAATGGTGGGTATTTGTCATTTCTAATAGCTGAGTAATATTCCATTGTATACATAGACCACATCTTCTTTATCCATTCATCTTTCGTTGGACACCGAGGCTCCTTCCACAGTTTGGCTATCGTGGCCATTGCTGCTATAAACATCGGGGTGCAGGTGTCCCGGCGTTTCATTACATCTGTATCTTTGGGGTAAATCCCCAACAGTGCAATTGCTGGGTCGTAGGGCAGGTCTATTTTTAACTCTTTGAGGAACCTCCACACAGTTTTCCAGAGTGGCTGCACCAGTTCACATTCCCACCAACAGTGTAAGAGGGTTCCCTTTTCTCTGCATCCTCTCCAACATTTGTTGTTTCCTGCCTTGTTAATTTTCCCCATTCTCACTGGTGTGAGGTGGTATCTCATTGTGGTTTTGATTTGTATTTCCCTGATGGCAAGTGATGCAGAGCATTTTCTCATGTGCATGTTGGCCATGCCTATGTCTTCCTCTGTGAGATTTCTGTTCATGTCTTTTGCCCATTTCATGATTGGATTGCTTGTTTCTTTGCTGTTGAGTTTAATAAGTTCTTTATAGATCTTGGAAACTAGCCCTTTATCTGATATGTCATTTGCAAATATCTTCTCCCATTCTGTAGGTTGTCTTTTAGTTTTGTTGACTGTATCCTTTGCTGTGCAAAAGCTTCTTATCTTGATGAAGTCCCAATAGTTCATTTTTGCTTTTGTTTCTTTTGCCTTCGTGGATGTATCTTGCAAGAAGTTACTATGGCCGAGTTCAAAAAGGGTGTTGCCTGTGTTCTTCTCTAGGATTTTGATGGAATCTTGTCTCACATTTAGATCTTTCATCCATTTTGAGTTTATCTTTGTGTATGGTGAAAGAGAGTGGTCTAGTTTCATTCTTCTGTATGTGGATGTCCAATTTTCCCAGCACCATTTATTGAAGAGACTGTCTTTCTTCCAATGGATAGTCTTTCCTCCTTTATCGAATATTAGTTGCCCATAAAGTTCAGGGTCCATTTCTGGATTCTCTATTCTGTTCCACTGATCTATGTGTCTGTTTTTGTGCCAGTACCACACTGTCTTGATGACCACAGCTTTGTAGTACAACCTGAAATCTGGCATTGTGATGCCCCCAGATATGGTTTTCTTTTTTAAAATTCCCCTGGCTATTCGGGGTCTTTTCTGATTCCACACAAATCTTAAAATAATTTGTTCTAACTCTCTGAAGAAAGTCCATGGTATTTTGATAGGGATTGCATTAAAAGTGTATATTGCCCTGGGTAACATTGACATTTTCACAATATTAATTCTGCCAATCCATGAGCAGGGAATATTTTTCCATCTCTTTGTGTCTTCCTCAATTTCTTTCAGAAGTGTTCTATAGTTTTGAGGGTATAGATCCTTTACATCTTTGGTTAGGTTTATTCCTAGGTATCTTATGCTTTTGGGTGCACAATTTTTAATACAATTTCTATTTCTAAATTTGCTTTTAGTCTTGTTGCAAATTTCAAAACCAGAGAATATAAATTATTTGAAGAATTCTAGTAACTCCCTGATATGCTTTATTGCAATGTCTATGAGTATGCTTTCTTAGGAGCTTTGGTCTTGACTTCAATGTGTGTGTGGTGGTCAGGGGAGTGGTTTCCCCATGGATTCAAGCAATGTTGGGAGAGCAGCTGTGTGTCCACAATTCAATTCAGTTCTGACACTATCTACCTAGAGACAGTGTCAGATTCCACAGGTTGAGGGTTTAGTCCTATGTGACTGTCCCCGCCATCCAAACACACACAGTTCAGATGCCACTTACAAGTCCTAGTCATCACCTGTGCTTCTAAAGACTAGCTATAGATTGGAGGGTCCAATGACCCATCTTTGGGCTCGATTAATTTGCTAGAGTGGCTCACAGACTGAGAAACATTTACTTACTAGGTTACCAGTTTATTTATTTTTTTATAAATTTATTTTTTATTGGTGTTCAATTTGCCAACATATAGAGTAACACCCAGTGCTCATCCCGTCAAGTGCCCACCTCAGTGCCTGTCACCCAGTCACCCCCACCCCCCACCCACCTCCCCTCCCACCACCCCTAGTTCGTTTCCCAGAGTTAGGAGTCTTCATGTTCTGTCTCCCTTTCTGATATTTCCCACTCATTTTTTCTCCTTTCCCCTTTATTCCCTTTCACTATTTTTTATATTCCCCATGTGAATGAGACCATATAATGTTTGTCCTTCTCCGATTGACTTATTTCATTCAGCATAATACCCTCCAGTTCCATCCACGTCGAAGCAAATGGTGGGTATTTGTCATTTCTAATGGCTGAGTAATATTCCATTGTATACATAAACCACATCTTCTTTATCCATTCATCTTTCAGTGGACACTGAGGCTCCTTCCACAGTTTGGCTATTGTGGATATTGCTGCTAGAAACATCGGGGTGCAGGTGTCCCGGTGTTTCACTGAATCTGTATCTTTGGGGTAAATACCCAGCAGTGCAATTGCTGGGTCACAGGGCATATCTATTTTTAACTCTTTGAGGAACCTCCACACAGTTTTCCAGAGTGGCTGCACCAGTTCACATTCCCACCAACAGTGCAAGAGAGTTCCCCTTTCTCCACATCCTCTCCAACATTTGTGGTTTCCTGCCTTGTTAATTTTCCCCATTCTCACAGAGGAAGACATAGACATGGCCAACAAGCACATGAGAAAATGCTCCGCATCACTTGCCATCAGGGAAATACAAATCAAAACCACAATGAGATACCACCTCACGCCAGTGAGAATGGGGAAAATTAACAAGGTTACCAGTTTATTATAAAAGGATACAAGTAGGAATGGCCAGATGGAAGTGATGCATAGGACAAGGGGTGAGGAAAAGGGCACAGAGCTTCCATGTCCCCTCTAAATATGCCATTTTCCCTGAACCTTCATGTTTGTGTCAACAGTATGCTCTCTGAACCATCTCCTGCCACAGACACTTTTTTTGGATTCTTATGGAGGCTTCATTACATAGACCTGATTGTTTTAATCACTGGACATTGGCATTGATTCAACCTCCAGCCCCCTTCTCTTCCTGGAGGTCAGCTGGGTAGGACTGAAATCATGTGGTTGGTTTTCATGACAACCAGCCTCCACCCTTAGGTGCTTTCCAAAGGTCACCTCATTGATGTTTATTGCTCTCATTGCTTAGGAAATTCCAAGGGATTTTGGAGCTCTGTGCCTGAAATGAGTATGAAGACCAAATATATATATTTCTTATTATAAGTCACAGTATCATAGTTGCATTTTGTAATAATTTACTGAAATGTCTACTGGCTAAACACAGGCTGTTCCCACTATGATGCTCAGAATAGAAAGTTTGTGTTTGTGCCAGGAGGACAGGATCCAGCGACAAATGGGAAACTGGTCTCTCTCCACAGGTCCCATCATTGAACCCTTGAGATGTCTCTCCTTTGCTCCAGGGTTGTGGCAGCCACCATTGCTGTTTATGCTGCTGCTCTGTCATCCCAGCCCAGGCCAGACCCCTTTTGGGGTCTTTAAGGCTCCTATATGCCCCAAATATGCTTGTGTGCACTGTTTGCTGTGCCTGTGGACTTGAGCCCATGTGTGTGGCTATTAACTGGTTATCTCCCCTGCGCACACACATGCTCTGTTGTCCCATTGGACTTCACATAAGTCCCAAGATAAAATCATTAGGAATTTCAAGAAAGTATCAATAGAGCATTAAGCCAAGGATGCAGCTTATGAGAGTGGGGTCTGGAGAGACTATACTGCTTATATTTCCATGCAGTGAGCCCTGTTGACAGAACCTGCTGGAAAATTGAGTGTCTTGGATATCCTACATGCTGCTGGTTGCTATTCTGTCACAGGAGTAAGAAGGGAAGAGCACACAGAACCATCAAGAAAAGCCCCTTCCTCTTTTCATGCTCCTTCAGTGTCCCTCTACTAACAAAGATTAATCACACCAGTTGGCAAAGGGAAAATGTTTATAGGGCCCAGCTTCAGTATTAGTGCAGGATAAAAAAATGGACTTAGAGGAAAAATGCATTGACCTAAGCCACTTTGTGAACAAGTAAGAGTCTGTAAAACTAAAGGCAAAGAAACTGTACCTAAGCACTATACTCTAGTTAATAGGTTTTCTTCCATGAGAGTATGGGTTAGCAATTCTGAAACCACGATACATGTAAACTTAGATTGATTTACTTGAATTGAGTAAATGATGGGAACTGGGTTTCATACTGTGGGTGGGGGAAGTTACAGGTAAGTAAGGGGAGGATACTGGAAGTTTCCAATTGGTAATAGATCAAAACTGGAGACACCAGTACAAACCCCTGTGTGGCCCAATATAGATATACATGGTTACATATGGAAATATTTATAAATACACATAGAGGCACTGGTTTGTATACACACATATATCTCCTTGATCTGTCATCTGAGAGAGAGGGCCCAGAAGCCAACACACCCCAGTTGCAACAAGGATACCCAGAACACAGATCTTGGTTCTCCAACACTATTCTCTAATAAAAGGAACTGGGGTTCCTTGGGGGAAGTGGCTGATTCAGGACTGGGGTAGGAAATATACAAGATGAGCTTGGAATATCTCCAGTGCCTGAAAGTGAGAATGTGCTCAAAAATAAAAGCAAAACACACCAGAGTGAGGGGGGTTTATGTCAAAGGGATCCAGATGCCAACAAAAGAGTTCCAAATAGCTGGAGCTGGAATATGTGAGCAACAAAATAAATAATGTAGTTTTGGATTATGGCTCAAAGTATAATATAAATATCTACAAGTCCATCCTGATATAAATAAATGATTGAATAAATGAATAAGTGGGAGAAAATAGACAAATCTCCCATGCCAAAGAACTATAAATGATTTATGTAGCTACTGCTCCTCCCCCCCTCTAGGTGATGAAGAATAGCAAATGAAGGGGCAAAAAAGAGTAATTTTACAATGGAGAATCTGACAAACCTTATACCAAGCCAAGTTATCAGAATTAGCATCAATGGTGACAAGTCACACTAATAACATGAACTCTTTCTTTCTTTCTTTTTTTTTTTTAATTTTATTTATTTATGATAGTCACAGAGAGAGAGAGAGAGGCAGAGACACAGGCAGAGGGAGAAGCAGGCTCCATGCACCGGGAGCCTGATGTGGGATTCGATCCCGGGTCTCCAGGATCGCGCCCTGGGCCAAAGGCAGGCGCCAAACCACTGCGCCACCCAGGGATCCCAACATGAACTCTTTCAATGATGGGATGAGAATGGCCCATAGCTCTGTGGTCTTCCCTCCAAAAGCACATTACTACATGATAAAAACCTCAGACAAACCCCAACTGAGGAATATTCTATATGATAACTGACCTCAAAACCGTCTCAATCAGCAAAACTGGGGAAGTCCAAGAAACTGTCACAACCAGAGGAGCCTAAGGAGAGATGACTAGTAAATGGAATGTGGGGTCCTGAATGGGATCCTGGGACAGACAAGGACACTGGGGAAAAATTGAGAACATCTGAGTAAACAATGCTGATAATCTATCAAAATTGGGGGGGTGTCTGAGAGGAGCGTTTGGTTAAGTGTCTGACTTGGTTTTGGCCCAAGTTGTGATCTCAGGATCCTGGGATCGAGCCCCATGTTGGGCTCCATGCTCAGCAGGGACTCTGCTTGAGATTCTTTCCTTTCCTCATCGGCCCCTCTCCTCACTCTCTCTCTCTCTTTCTCTTTCTGTCTCTAAAATAAATAAATAAATAAATAAATAAATAAATAAATAAATAAATAAATAAATCTTTTAAAAAATAATCTGTCAACATTGATTTACTAACTGTGATGAATGTACTCTATGAATGTAGAATGTTAATAATAAGGAAAACTGGGTGAGGAATGTGTAGGACTTGAGACTCTGGACTCTCTTCACACTCATTCTATAAATCTGAAACTGCTCTAAAGCCAGTTATTTAGAAAAGAATGGATTTGAAACTAAGAGGCTGAACCTAGGTAAGTGGCACAACATGCTAATCACCTTTAGAGTATTCTCCCCTGTAAGAGGCACAAACCAAATAGGCAATGTGCTTGGATCTACTCACCTCCTACAGCCTCTGTCCACAGCCATCCCAGAAAAGACACAAAAGGCACATAAATGAAATGGTCATGGTGCCAAATGTGAAGACTACACGTAGGCCATTAGTATATACTTGAATTTAGCAAGGCTGATCCAGCTCTCACCACTGATGAATGTCCATTCTGCCCATTATGGGGGCCAATGAGTCCTTGACTCAGCACCATCCCTTAAGCAGGCAAAGTGGCCATTTGCTGTCAACTTGTCAAGTGGACAGCCTTAGACCTTTTCACATTCCCATTCCTGCTTCTTTTCTGTGTCCTGTTCATCCCCAGGGCACTCCTTAGTAAACGTCTTATCAGCTGACCTTTATCTCAGTGCCTGGCTCCCAGGGAACATTACCTGTGACAATTTCTACAAAGTGTCAGGATCTATGCCAGGTGACTTGTATTTGTCATCTCTGTTATTCTAAACACACTGAGATGTTCTCAATGGTGGTTAGCTTTGAGAGTCAGGGCAGGGAGCCTCAGAGGTTTATTAACTTTCCCAGGGTCTTGTCACTTTTAGGTCTGACTGGCTCCCAAGGCTGTGTCTGGAAAGTCTACCATGCTAGCCACAGCTATTATGGTAAAAAAGAACAAGACATAATCATTTTCCATCATAGACCAGACATTGCTCTAGGCTCTCCTACCTACACATCATTCAGTTTTCACAGCAACTCAGTTGAAGTAGAGAGTGATATCCCCACTTTTACATATCTATAAAACCCAAGCTAAGTGACTTTCACAAACTAAAAGACAACATTGATTCTGGAATCCAGGCCTGATTCCAAAGGCAGTGACTTCTCTTGCCAGTAAGATTCCTTACTCCAAGTCAGAGAGCCATCCAGGGAGAGTACTAGATCCTGGAGGCCTTGAGACATGCATTTACCTACAAATAGCTCAAATTATACAATATCTATCAAACATATCTACCGCAAAGATGAGCATCTTTTTTCCAGAGTGAGCCTTGGAAATTTTTTCAAAGTGTCTCTCATCAACCTGGTTACCTGCAATAAGAGTGCTCATATAAGTTTTCATCCAAAGAATGACACTTGAGGATGTTGTGGGACAACAGGAGCAAACCAAGGTGGCCATGGGAAAACAGAGAGGAATGCTTACCCCACCATTGGGAAAAATGGTATGCTTCTTAGGTGACACACTTACAGTTTGTACTTAACTAGTACCTCCAAACAAACCACACCATAGGTTGGATTTGGGAGAGAGTGTTTCAGAGATCTGAATGCCTTAATGCCTTAATGCAGCCTTAATGCATGAAGTTTCCCCTAGCAAATGCAACCGTCATCCAGGCCTCTTAATCACACAGCCACTCAGTTCTGCTCTGAAATAAACACCGTGCATTTCTGATTTGTGGAATTGTTTTCCTCTAATTAAATGAAGGGGGGAGGTGTAGTTATTTTCAACTCTGTACAAATAACTACCCCTAGAAACGAATAATGTATTGTAAGTAGTACTTATTCTATTTATTGTACCGTCTATTGATATGTGTTGGACTTGTTCTATTTTGGAGGCACTGCCATGGTAACTGGGCTCTTGACAAAGCCCTGTGTCAGAGCAGAACTTGAACATGCAGAACTTCAGATAAGTGATGAAAATAAAGAATCAACCTCGACAGGCTCAGAAATAACAATTTGGGGGACTGTGCTTTGCTCCTGGGTATATCTGTACATAAACTTGGGAAGTTCCTAAGAGATAAGAGAGGCAGCCAATGGGATTTATTGGACTGCGACCTGGTCCTGAGCAAAATGGTAGAAGAAAGTCTATTTCACAGTCTCTTAGCACCCTTGACAATATGTGTTTTGGCCTTTGGGTCAGATCCCTGGTTTTTAGGAAAGTACAAGCTGGTGTTGAGTCTTCAGAGTCAGGGTGGTGTAGAAGATTGGCCTTGAGTCCACAGATCTGAGATGCCCTTACCTAGTTGAGGGGCTTCCCCAAACTGAAATTCTGTTTCCCACCTATGCACTTGGATGCCCTTGAAAGCCTAAAAGCTCTAGCCTCATGTTCCTCTTGACACCAATATGAAGGGGAGACAGGGCAGAGTCTGACGGATTCACCCTTCTCTGTAGACCTAGCAGGTTTCAGTGTTCCTGCAGGGAATAGGTACCTAAGCTATGCTGACTTTCCATAGTCCATCTCTGCAGGGAATGAGGACACCAAAGAAGCCACAAGAGCAAAATTCTTTTGTTCAAAAAGATTTCCCTTTGCAATACACTTAGGAACAGCAGTCTTGTCACATCTACGCAACTTCTCATTTCTAGGCAATAACCGATAAACCCAAGCAGTGAGCAGGTTCTGCGCTGCCTTCTTCATCTCTCCCTGGACTTTCCATCCCTTTCTCAGAATCCCTCAGCTCATCAGCTGAGGCTTGGTTCAGCTTCTGAGCTAGGCCAGGAAAGGAAAGGAGCTCATGTACCAATGGGCAGTGGTGGGCCCTTCTATGGAACTTGTCCTGGGATTCAGAGCCAGTGTGGACTTGTCTTTCTTCTCTTTCTTTTCTACTAGAACTTCAACCAATGCTTATGAATTCTATCTAGAAGTGAGATGGTTGCAATCTCTCAGGAACTGGCTCAGAAGGACTAAACATGGATAGTCTGGCAAGGCTCTATATGGTGAGCCATGGGCCCCAGAAGGGAGCCAATAGAAATGGTGTCATCTGTGCAAACTTACTGACTCCAAGAAGAGCAAACCTCTGCACAGGCAGGTAGAGGAGGGAAGGGACTTACCTGTTTCTTAGAGAAAACAACCTCTTGCTTGGCTGAAATAAAATTTGTTAATATTATCTAGGAACCCCAGCTTCTCATCTTATCCATCCCATGAGGTTGTTGCAAACTTAGCACAGAAGGGCAGGCTTAGTGCCACCTTCTGTTCTTTCAATCAGTGTTCCTGCAACAAAGCACTCCATGTCTTACCTCCTGATCTTTGACGCCCCCAACCCAACTCCAGCCCCAAAACACACTTCAGTTGTTGGCATTCCCATTGGCCCTCACTTGTCTCCAAGCCTTAGCTGGAGGATTTGGCCCTCTTAAGCATTTCCAAAGGTGAGGGGCCCCTGGGTCAGAAATAACAGATGTGGGGTCTGAATTTAGAGCAGATGCAGCTCTCCCCAGTCCCCTTAGCCTTTCAGTTTTCTTTGATTGATAACGAAGATCTCCCTTCCCTCTCTGATCCTACCTCTCTTTCTCTTTCCCCAGATATCCTTCTCCCATAAACAACAGAAACAACTGCCTTTCCACTCAACAGCCTTCTCTCTTGGGATCCTGAGTATTTCCAGTTAGGGGAGTCAGCTATCAGGCTAGCTCATGCCTTCCTTCCTCATTTAATCAATTCTTACTCCAGTTTGTCAAATATTTCCTTTGTCAATGACTGTTTGCTATGGGGGAGGGTGGAGCAGAGCTGGAGACTATGGAGGCATTGGGACAACAGGTGTGGAAATAGGCTTTGGCTGGTCATTTTAGGTTAAAAGGCAAGCTGAGTAAGATCTCCAGTGACTTTTATTTTTCTAGAGGGCAGAGTTCACAATTTGGTGGTGGTGGTGGGGCGGGGGGCGGCGGGGAGAAAGAAAGAAAGGAGTGCTTGAATGTCCACATCTGGGTTGAATATGTGTAAAGGCGAGAGATAGCTTGGAGGAAGTAGAGGACTGGCCAAATTCCTAATAAGCTACAGGAGGAAGACCAAGATGGGCCTCCGTATTTTTAGGGGTGACGGAACACTTCCGGCCTGTGAAGACTTGAGATGTTAATTATAGGACCTGTGGATGTCAGCAGAGATCTTTTAAAAGAATAAATGCCTAAAATCCCCCCAAGAATACAGAGCCAGTTTTAGAAATGGCCATCAAAGACAACAAAAGCGAAATGCGCAAATGCCTTCTACGCAGGGTGGTGCTGGGCAACCAGCTTGCTTTCCAGCCTCCCCCCCAAGCCGTTGCTAGGAGACGGAAGGGCTATACTTCCATCATCTCCATACTTGCTGGGAGATTGAGTAATTGGTCTCTGGATGTGCGTGTGCTGCTTCCCAAAATATCTCTTTAAAAAGATGTGAGAGGGATGCGGAGCCAGTAGGTAGGATGATGGAGGGCGGACGGTGTCCCAAGAGGGCAGTGGGTTTCAAGAGCCAAAGGGGAAGCTGGGTGGGGGGAGTAGGGACCCACATAGAGGATAGAAATGGGGAGCTGTTCACAGCTTTTCCGGATTCTTTCCCATCCTCAGCCCTGTTACTTAGGACTGATCTCCTAAGTGGAATCTGGAAATTGATGGGGACAACTAAAATTTAGGGAGTAATGTGGTTTGGTTTCTTGTTCTTACTATTGAGATGCAGAAGGCTAGAAGAAATCTTTTAATTTTATTTAAACTGAAATATACACCCTTATTGTGCTTGATTATAGGTCTTGAACCCTGCTTTAGGGGGAAGGGAGTGAAGGGAGAAATAGGCGTGCTGGGGACACACATGCTCACAGGCCACTGTGATGAAGAGAAAGAGGCAGATGCTTCAGCTCCAGGGGAATCAAAGCAATAGGACACTAAGGGCCATAGCTGGAGGGTCTCTGGAAGTTAGGAAACCTGGGGATGAGCCTCAGCACTCTGCATGACCCTTCTATGTCTCAGGGCTCTCATCTGTAGTCTGACCAGGGTAAACTGGTGTATCCCCAAAAGCTGCTTCCAATCTCCAACTTTACTGGGTCTATATCTAGTCCCACTTTCTCTGCATAGCCAAAGGATGATATCCATTATTTCTTTGTGGAATTCTTCAGTAATCCCCTTTAATCAATGGGGAAAATCTAATTGATTCCTGTATTTTGCATTTTTTCAAAAATCTATTCAATCGACTGTTACTGGAAGTCTTTTTTTTTTAAAGATTTTATTTATTTATTCATGAGAGACACACACACACACAGAGGCAGAGACACAAGCAGAGGGAGAAGCAGGCTCCATGCAGGGAGCCCAATGCAGAACTCAATCCCAGGACTCCAGGATCACACCCTGGGCTGACGCAGGCACTAAATCGCTGAGCCACCTAGGGATCCCCTGTTACTGGAAGTCTTGAAGAGTAGATGTAGAAATGAAGTAGCTGACTTTTATACTTTATTATTTTCCTTCTGGTCACACTTTCACACAATACTTAACATGTTCAAAAATCTAATTTTTAATAGCATCACTTTTTATTTTTTGAGCCAAAGGAGCAGGGTGGAAAGAGACAGGGGGTTCAGGGTATATTGTCATCATATCCTGATCTTATAAATGAGAATTAAGAATCTGGGAAATTTTCCTTAAAGTCTCTGGACAGATGATTGAATGTTCTAAAATCCTATAAGAATTAGGAAACTCCCTGTCTAGTTCTGACTCTGTCCCTAATTTATGGGACCATGACCAGACCCTTATCTGCAAAATGGGGAATGGGGGAGGGGAAAGCCTGTGCTCCAATCTCACGGGAATGTTAGGAAGCAAAATGCCATAATATATGTAAATGTACTTTGGAATGTAGAAAGGGTGTACAGAATGTTCTGCATTCTTTTCACTGTGTGCCTAAGAAATTTATTCATTTATTCAGCAAGCATTTTCTGAGACACTGCTGCCACCAGGCCCTCGTTAGGTATTCATTCACATGGCACATACACATGGTCAGTGTCATCCATCGTCCACCCTGTCCCACAATTCCAGGCAGAGTGACTCCCAATTACCACAAATGACTGAGTTCTCAACGACAGTGCCCTCTGAATATTAGACATTCTCTTAGGGTGAACCTTTGCATAGTGTGAAAAATGCTCTCAAATCACTCCCCCGAGTGTCTGTCTTATTTTGTTCTTGAACACTCCCAGTGACACAAACCTCAGACACTTCACTTCCTGTGTTAATGAATGCCAGTGTCTAATCATTGTGCAAGCAGATGTTCCTGAGGAAAAACAAATAAAATTAAGGCTATCTTTAGGTTAGCAAACACCCCCACCCTTGCCTGAGCATGCAAATAAGCAATACCTTTCACCCTTTTTTTCTCTAACATCAGAGACAGCAAGTCTCACTGTCCCATAGGACATCCATATTCCCTTACTTCCCTTGTTTTTAACAGCATCTGGGGAAATTTTAGATGACCCTCAGATATAAGGGCTGTGGACCCCTATTTGTTGTCTGTTTTATCAGCAGAGGAGAGGAAACACACCTCACTTTTAATGTCTCTGATCCCTTCTAAAGTTACTTTTTGCTTGTGTCAAGAAGATTTGAAGCCTGAAGAACAGGTAGGGGAAAATGAGCTGATGTGAATAAAGAGTAACCATGGAATTGTGGGCTAGGCATTAGCTTTACCAGGCAGAGCTGGGTTCCTTGCCCTTTCTCCTGGGTATTTGGCAAGCATTCTAGAGTTTTCTGTAGGGGGATGGATGTGGGAGGAAGAGCACAAGGCAGTCATAAAGGGATGCCAAGTAATAATGAATAAGAGTTATTCTGTGCACTCCCAGGAGATTTGAGCCCATGGGAGGCAGATGTTGGTTCAGCACCAGGAAGTACTTGCTAAGGAAGCTTTGTAAAATGCAAATAGACTTTGGTGGGGGGATTGGAGAGGGGGGCAGGAGGATGTATTCAAACAAATTCCCTCTTACTAGGGCTGGACCCCCTGGCAAGAATGTCCAAAGGATCGCCCTCTGCAGCCCCTCCAACGCTTTGAATCTGTGATGCTATAGGAGGTCCTGAACAACCATTCTGATCCATATTCATCTCTATACCCTAAAGCTGGAAAATAGCTATTTGTCTCCAAGAAAGTCCTCGCTCCAAACTAAAAACATATTACATAACTTTGCAAATGCTTTTCTTTTAAGTCCACTATAGAAAAGTCCTGTGGTCAGGCGAACTGAACAAAAATAACCATCATCATAAAGATGTTGCAGAATTATTCTAGTTCATTCTAGATGTAGGAAATGGCTGACAAAAAAAAGATAAATAAAAATCACAATATTGTCACACAAAAAAGATCAAATGGCTGGATAGCACATAGAGCAGAACTACTAGAATATTATGATTTAGGATAAGATTCATGGGGATAAAATCAGTATCCGGTATGTATGTTCCCAATTCAGATGCCCAGCACTCTTCAGAATTGCACACAGCAATCTGGTAGGACTGAATGTAGACTCTTGAAGATGAATCCTGACCTTGGGACTGTTGCATGATAAAGGAAGTGCTAGTGCCACCCTCTGCTGTGATCTAGGCCTGGCATGTAATAGCAATATGGAGGAGCTTCAATTCCAGCTGATCCTGTGGGCTCAGTTTTCAGGGTCATGGGCTGGATCCAGGTCTTCTGGTGACTGCAGTATGTAGCAAGCTAGCAGCAGGATGATCGTCATCAGAACCTATAGTTGCAGAACCACTAGCCATTCTTCTGGCATAACAGGGAGCTGGAGCCCCGGACTTTTAGTCCATCAGGACTGCTTGATTGACTGATTGCCTTAAGCATTGGGCCATAAATGGTTTCCATGAAGCTTTACAGAAACTTATTTTCTGAGAGGACATGTAGTTCACTTCTCAACTTCTTGGATACTGATGATTTGCTTCAAATCTATCTAGCTCTCCATCTAGCATTCTTGAACTAAATTTCCAGACCCTTCTCTGTCCGGCCCATTCTCTCCGAGTCAAGTCCAGGTCTATCACCAGATGTTTTTTGTTTGGATGGTTGAAATTTTGGGGCTAAGCTTTATCATCCCCTAGACGAATATTCCTCCACCCTAGCTGAGCATTAGAAACACCTAGAGGATTTTGAGGGAAAAATGTCCATTTCTTGCCCCACCTTGGACTAATGGAAACTAATTCTTTCAGGGTGAGCCTTCAGCTTCTACATTTTTCAAAGTTATCCAAGGTGATTCTGACCCACAACAAAATCTGAGAGGAACTGCTCTAATATTTATCTTGCCAGAAAAATAAGATCATGTGAAGAGAACACTCATCTCAATTCAAGGAAGAAAGCTTTGAGATTTCCAAGGAAGATGGAAGATTGAACAGGTGCACAGAGCCTCCCATCTTGTTCTGAATACATACATATGCTGGATAAATTATAACAGAATGAGAAAAAAGAAAAAAAATATCCGCAAGCCAAATGAAACTGAAAGCTAAATTAAAGTCTTGGAGGTAAAGCCTTGTGACGTTTTGTGAGAGTAGATAGTCACAATGTCTAGTGGATAGGATGTCCGGGAGGTGGTGGGGCTTTGGAGAATGGTTCTGCTGTGCCTGATGTATTATCCTATACGCAGAGCTCTTCAACTCTGACACCAGCACCACTGGATGGTGATAAGAAGTAAATTAGGATATTTCCTGGGTATCAATGAGCCATGAGATCCATGGCTTACCCTAGGAAAGGGAGACATACCCAGTAATTGTTGAGATTGATTTTGCCCCTGTGGGACTTTAGTCAAACATAATCTGATTTAAAGGAAAAAGAAGAAAGATGCGTTTCCCCCATTTGGGTTGGTATCTACAGATCCATATGTCCTTTAGGATAAAAGGCTGAGCTTGTCCATAAGGAGGTGGTTATACTGTCTGCATGGCAATTAACTTTAAAGTCCGTGTATAGATGTGACGTGTGTGTTCAAGTTATATCCAGTCTCTATGCTAGAAGTGATTAGATATTGTGACATATATAAGGACATATAGATATCCTATAACTGACATAAAGATGCAGTGCCCATGTGAGAAATGACTTGAGTAGTTAATTGGTATTTAAAATATTGTTACCAAACCGAGAAGTTTTGTTAATTAGTACAAGCGACATTAGAGGTTTTTGTAGGTATATGAAATGACTCAAATCCTCTGAAGATTGAGGAATTATCACAGGTAAATACAAGTGTCACCCTTTCTGCATGAAGGAAACAAAAGAATCACTTAAGCCCAGCTTTCTCATGCCAGAAAGGCAGCTTCCTGGGTCTTATGTTGTCCTTCCCTGTCACCTGATCTAGATATAGGCCAGATGTTCATACATCATTGCATCTGCCTTTGGGTATGTTTCCATGAAAGGACAGGGAGAGGAAGTTTTCTGGCCTACATAGCAGGCTTGTGGTCTTAATGATATATTATTGCTTGTTTGAATGAGTTTGGTCTAAACCGCACATTCATTTAAAATACCACCTGTAGATGGCAGGAGGTAGGGGACAGGGTTGTTAGCTGTTATGTAGCTCTCACCATGGGAGCCTACCACAGAACCTGACATTAGGGAAATGGCTAAATATGTAGGGATCTTATTGCAAAAGAAGTTCTAAAATCACCCCAAGTCTTAGAATCTTGTAAGGTGGCTCCCTTCACCTGCAGGCTCACCCTCCCCTAGACCGATGAGTGGTTGAGGGTGAGGATTAGAAGCACTAAGAAAGTACCCCAAAGACCTTGCTAGTGATGCTCTCTTCACTCTGGGTTTTGGCTTAGTGGATAAATGCTCACCTTGTCCCTAATGACCAAAGACCTCCTCACTCCCCACGTTTAACTTCCTAGAAACTCTTTAGTCTCCTCAAAACTTGAATCTTGGCATTGGCTCCCACAGATAAATAACCTCAGTCCCACAAGACTGGGCTGTTGAGCTACTTTCAAACAGACCCTAAACACCAAGTCACATGTCCCACCCAACGCCCACCTGCAGGCCTTCCCTTTGCCAGCCAGATGCCTGCATTTCTGCCTATTGCCTGCAGTAAGAGCCCTTGAGCAACAGATGACTGTCTTCCTGACAAATAGTAAGCACTATATTTACTGGTCAATTGATCTTGATCAAACTTCCTGGCAGGTTTCTTCTTTTAGTGTCTCAGTTTCTCATCTGTAAACTGCATATAATAATAGTACCTGCCTCCCAGGGTTGATTTAAGTGTTGGGTAATACTCTGTAGTTGAATGGTGGTCTCCAAAAAGATATGCCCATGGTGTAATCTCCTGAACCCATGGATGTAACTTCGTAAGGGAGAAGATGTAAGAATCTCGAGAGAATGAGCTTGCCCTGGTTCTGCAGGTGGGCCTTCAATGGAGTCACCCATATCCTTGTAAGACAGACTCACAGAGGAGAGGCAAGAAGACGAGGAGGCAAGGTGACTACTAAGGCTGAAATTGGAGCAAGGTGGCCACAGGCCAATGAACTTCTGGGGCTGGACCAGTTGAGGAACAGATTCTCCGTTAGAGTCCCTGGAGGTAACACCTCAATCTCAGGGCTCTGGCCTCCAGGACTATGAAAGAATCAACATCCATTGTGTTATGCCACCCAGTTTGTGATAATTTGTGACAGCGGCCCCAGGCATTTGCACACATACATTACACCGTGGCATGCAGTAGGCATCCGTGAGGTTACTCATCACAGTACTGCAGAAGTGTTACTCTCAATAGGAAATTACACATCTTTAAGGGAGAACTATAGGAGTGTGTTTGAGGAAGAAGCAGACAAGGGCACTAGAAACCTTAACCTTGGATTTGGAATTTAAAGTGATACCATTGTAATTGTCCCAACAATGGGACTATCAGAAAATGGACTGGTGGAAGTGTGAAGCTTTAATAGTCCAGACTGGCTTCGAGCTGGCCAGTAAGTTTAACTTTCATCCTTCAATCTGGTTTCTTCTGGTGGGATAGTCTCTCCATCCCACAGGGACATGCAATCTGATTTGGATTTTTTTTTTTAATTTTTATTTATTTATGATAGTCTCACAGAGAGAGAGAGAGAGAGAGGCAGAGACACAGGCAGAGAGAGAGGCAGGCTCCATGCACCGGGAGCCCGACGTGGGATTAGGATCGCGCCCTGGGCCAAAGGCAGGCACCAAACCGCTGCGCCACCCAGGGATCCCTGATTTGGATTTTTGAACAAGTTGTTTCCCTCCTTACGTAGCTTTGAATCCCCCAAGTCCTTGCTGATAGTGTTAACCTGGTCATATTTTTATAACTCAAGGAAAACTTTAGCTGCACCAGAGAGAGGAGCTTTCATGAGGCAAAGTTCCTGAGGAGTCGGATTTGGGGATAATCCACTGCCAAACTTTATGTTCCTGAAGTCTCCACCAGGAATGTTGCCCAGATGTCTCCTTTCCTCTCACAGGAGGTAGAGGGGAAGAGGTCAGACACTGGAAAACACAACGGTGAGATTCTGAGGAGAAGAGTGGGTGGGCCACCTGCTGGTGAGACAGAGACAGGATACAAGACCCCCGACAAGTCACCTGTATGTTGCTTTCCTTCACCTTTTTGATTTAGGAAACACTGGTTAACTGAGAGGCCAAGAGAATGTGGCATTTTTAATTTGGCTACCGCTCCTGAGCCATTATGATCCTCAAAGATGCCCCTACCGTGGGATACCATGATACACAACTTGTCTCTTGGCAGATTTCTTAGGTCTGATCCACTAGAAATCACAGTGATTCCATCTTCTCCCTCTGTGCTGGGCAACATGGTAGCCATGAGCCACGCGTGGCTACTTACAGGTGAACTAATTAAAATGAAGTAAAATGTAAAGTTCAGTTCTTTAGTCACCCTGGCCACATTTCAAGTGCCATCTAGCCACGTTGGACAGTGCAGATAGAACATGTATGCCATTGCAGAAAGTTCTACTGGACAGTGATGTTCCAGTTATCTGAGATAGAAGTTGAAAGTGCCAGGTTATGGAAGGATCAGCCAGGGAACTTGTTCCAAAGGTCACATACTCTTTTTGCCTTCAACTCATGAACCCTGTACGCATCTGCAGTGACCATATTAAAATCCAGACAGATAGACAGTAAAAAGAGCACACATGCCTTGTGAAAATGCTATACATTTTTAAAGTAATCATCATGTAACTTTTAGTGTCTCTTTTGGAGGATGTTATTTATTGTAAGACATCATTTTTATTAAATACACTGTAGTACAAGAGACTTTCCATGTCAGGTTGAGAGAAGCTGGTCACATGATTTACAAACAAAACTTTTTTTTTTTTAAACACTGATATTCTGGTGTCACTTTGAAATCAGCCAAGATGCAGTGGGTCTTAGTAAAGCAATGGACCTCAAAACAGATCGCAAAACAAGAACCAGTAAGTATCAGCACAGAGACGTCACATTAAAAAGAAAATAAAGCAAATAAAAAGAGAGTTCCAAATACCAGGTCACAATTTAAAGGGCAATATATCTTCAGAGAGATATTGAAATGTGTGTGTGTAAATGGCCTGGATATATACAAACATCTCTCCATGTACAGAAGCAGATGCAGAGAGTGTCCCACATCTCTAGGCAGATTTGTAAGTGATAGGTAATGATCAGTGAATGCAGGGAGCAATATTTCACAAGAATTTGGTCATTTGTCAAGGGATTACATATTTAAAATCCACATTTAATTCAAAGACCTCGTATTTAAAACATTTCCAGTTGTTTTATACATTATTAAAGCAATAGTAAGATATACAAGCTGCAAGATGTAGTAGGCCTTTATACATTTCATTTCATTTTCTCTGATTTTTTTTCCAGTCCAAACATGTGGCTATTAGTAGCTTTTATTATGCTTGCTCCGTTACATTGAACGTTCAGCCAACCTTCACTCAGGATCCTTTTCATTAATGCACAGACCAAAGGGGGAAAAAAAAAAAACCAAACACGGACCTGGCCTAGAATGCATAGACTAAAAGAATGACATCCCCATGTGTTTCCATTTCGTCTCCTGAGACGTATGTTAAGATGGCAAAAAGAGTTGCTTGGTTGCTGTTGTGAATTTCACAGTGTTTTGCCTGCAACACATATACACACACATATATATATTTTTTTGCTTTGCTTTGTGTTTGTGATGAATGGAGCCAAAAAAATATATAAATAAGTGAATGAATGAATAAATAAATAAATACATACATAAATAAATACATAAATAAAAGTAGAAGGAAAAGGGGGCACAATGCAAAAACTGAGAATATTCAAGAGCCTTTGACTTGAGCAGCAGTGATTCATTCTAGCCCTAACAATGAGAAAATAGCCTTCCACGTGCTGTCATATTTAACTACAAATCCCTCCCAACCCTAATTCTTTAGAAGAACATTTGCTATCACAACCTGGGAGTCTCTGCATGCCACAATTACACACTGTGAAGGAAGTGCTTTAACCTTCATTAGCCATTTGAGGATTGGGTCACCAGCCATTCCCCATTTTCTGTAATGTGTCAAACCGAACTCAGCATTGGAAACAAAAATCCTCAAATGGGAGAAAAAGAGAAAGAGGGAGAGAGAGAGAGAGCAAGAGAATTAAGGGTGTGTGTGTATGGAGTCATTTATTTAATTAGATATACAGTTTAAAACCATTGGCATTATAGAAGATTTGCAAAAAGAAAAGGTTAAAAAGAAAAGTCTGTTCTTGACCAGGGGATCCTTTTGTCATGGCTCTTTGCAAAGGACAGCATTTTATACTGTTGTTGCTTTGCATTCCCACTCAGACACGGAAATTCCTAAGAGTCGCTCGCCTTGTGGTGAGGTCTTGGACTTCTCACCACTGACTTTTGAGACACTGGGTTCCCGACATTCTGATTCTCTTCTGGAATGCTTGGACTCTGAACACAAGTGTAAAGGGGTCACAGTGGGACAAGGTGAGCATGATACAAATGTGCAAAAAGATGGAAAAAAATCAATTTTCCTTTCCTGGACCTTTACATAAGGAGATCTATTTCAGTCTGCATTCTCCTTTGCAAGGAGCCAGGGAAAGGACTCAATGTAGTGGGATGGCTTTGATTCAGTTGTTTTGGGAAGCACATTACCTTAAATATGTCTTCCACCCATGCAGTACTGCACAGAGTTGAAAAGTGCGATGTAGTCCTACCCACATGGAGAATGGAAGCACTAACCGCAATAGGGCATTAAAAAGTTTTGGTTATTTAGCAGATTTTAAGCAAATTATTCATACTGCACCCTACTTAGAATTATCTCTATTACTGTGTGCCTAAACATTTATACATAAGCACACAGACACACTGTGCCTGTGTGTCTGTCTATGTATAAATCAAGTATTTATAACACACATATAAATACATGAAAATACCACAGCGTGGATGTGAACACATCTGTATAATGTGAATTCTGATATGATCTTCTATAGCATAGTTCAAAATGCTTTCTAAATAAGCCTGATTATGACGCTGGTTCAGTATACAAGGACTTCACTGAAGCTATAAGCATGATTATATATCACAATATTTCAGCTGCTTGTCATCTCAGGTATTTCATTTTGTTCTTCCAACTTCATGTCCTGCTTCATGAATTTATCACCGTGCTTGCTTTCTTGGACTGTTTGTCTGAATCCGGGAGTCTCTAGTGGACAGAATCATGAACTTCAGAGTCAGAACACTTAGATCAAATCCCACTGGTGCCAGAAGCAAGCCTGGAGATTTCTAGCATGCCACTTAACGTCTCCGAGCCTCCATTTCCTCATTTGTAAAAAATGGGAATAATTTGCTCACAGGTGTGAAAGGTGCTGGAAAACTATGAAACACTTTGTAAATGGAAATGAGTGGCAAACTGAGCTTGGGCTAGAGAATTAGTTTCATCCCTACTGCTGTTGGAGTTTTTTACAAATTTGGTAGCAGGCCATATTCTGTGATCGGTACACTTCAGAACGAGGATGTTCCTTTTCTAAAAATCAAAAAAGCATGAGAAGAGGAGATGGTAGAGGAACAGTGATGACTATTTTAAGCTATTCTGTGGTTCATCCAATCTGGTATTCTTTCAATGCGAGACGTCTCTGAAATCAGTACCTACTATTGAGACAACAGAATAATAATAATAATGATGATGATGATGATGATGATGATCAGCAATATAAATAACTATAAAACTTTGCACTTGCATAGAACCTTTCATTTCAAGACCTTGAAGGGCCTGTCAGAAGGTAAGCAGATTTTTTGTTTTTGTTTTTTGCTTTTTTCCTTTAAAGGAAAACAATATCAGAATGGAATAGAATGCTCCCATCTTCTCATTTGCCTTAAATAAATCCTTGCTTTAAAACTGCGCAGCCCTTCTTGAATTTGATCCCTTAGCGTCTTTACCTCCTTTGCTCTCTTATCGAATAAAAGGAATAACTTGCAGCTTGTCCCCCCCACCCCACCCCCGCCCCCGCCCCGCCCCCAAGCAGCTGGCCGGTCACGCAGAATAACAAACCTGTTCAGGTGTTCAGGTCATCACTGATGGAATCTAGAAAAGTTTTGTACAAATCTGCCCCTTCTTTACTGCTTCCCAGAGTGCCACAGTGTTTTAACAGTACCATGGGTCCTTAATAGGATATATACGTACAGGTATATATCATGGAGATATGGCTTTCATTATGTTTTTATGTGTGTTCTGGAGGGTTTTTTCACCGACAAAGAGAACAATCAATTCAAGTCCCGTGTCTCACAGGCCAGCGCAGAACTCGAAGGGACTGGAGGGTTCGTCTTGTCCAACTCCCTTCACTTGGTGGCTGATGCTACTGCGTTTCCTTTCATTCTCTGTTAACCAACACTTTTGATTTTTTGAGAACTGGCTTTCAAAGCCTAGAATGGAAAATAAGGTGCTCCGGGAATTAAGGGCGCAAGCAAAACTGAAACAGAGCAATTGCACCTTCAGAAACAAATACAAAATAAAATGTCCTAAGATGAATTAAAATCACTCACTTTCAATCTGGCTTGTGTTATAAAGATGTCAAGTTAACAAAGTTCCCCTCACAGAGGGTAGCAAGTTTTCTTGAGGAACAGAAATATTTTTCTTCCTTGGTAAAACAGATCGTCCAAATAATTGTAAATTTCTATTTAAATTTACAACCTTTTTTCGCAAAACCCACGACTATACCCAGAAGCACACCTCCAAAGCTCGGTCTGGGCATAGCTCCCCATTGGCATGCTGTGCCTGATTTTTAAAAAATTTTTACTTGTTTTAATAGAGTGGGAAAAAAAAAACAACAAAGAACATACTGACAATGGAGTGCACTTGGAATGAAACCACTCTCCCAACCAGAGCCCACACCCAGACCTTGGCCTGTGCACACTGGACATCATTGCATGTGATGTCCCCAGGGTGAGGTTTCTTTGCCCCTCGGGGACTGAGTTTGCCCTTCCCAACAGTCCTACAGTCCAGTTGATGCAGATGAGGACATCTAGGCTTCCATAAAACCCATCACCACCATATGACCCAGAGACATTTATACTCAGCTAATGAACTCCATTAGCTTCCCCTAATTATAGAAGTTATACCTCTTATGGATCTGCTCTACATATCAGGGGCACGACGTCTGGAGCGGTAGTTTCTGCACACAAGGTATTAATCGACGAAGACCATGCACAATTTTGCTTGCACAGTTTAAAGGACAGGTGGGATGGAGGGCAGGGTTCAGAGGGAAGTGCTATCTGAAAAGTTCAATATAATGCCTCCGAATTTATAGCTTGTCCCATCTTTTCCAAGTCTTTGGCTTTCCCACCTGACCCTGAAATGATCTCTGGACAAGAATTCACCCATTTTCAGCTGAACTCGACAAAGGTTCAGTGGACAACACTTGGAAAAACAAACCAGTGCTATCACCGTGACCTGCAAAGACAAGACTGTCCCGACGTGTGATGCACCATCTTGCGTCTCATGGAAGCCATCTTTTCTCTCAACTACACTCTAGTGTTTCTGGTGATGGGAAAAGAATAGTCCATGGCACAGAGTTCAACAGTCTTTTTACTCCTCAGAAAGCTCCTCAGGGGAAGGTGCCGAATACATTCCTCCCAGCTAACAATCGCTGGGTTTTTCCTAAGTAGGGACCGACGCCAGCTGATCCCAATGGTTGTCTTTGTTCCTCCCATACTGTGGTTTATAATAAATCTTCTTTCTCTCTGGTTTTAATCTCCCATAGATAAAGGCTTCCCATATTAAACACAAGTTTTCCTGTTTCATACACAGGCTTAAGCCATCCAAAACCAATAAGAACAGTAATAATAATAAATAAATAGAAGTGAATCCATAGAAACTCTCGATGTCTGTACAGCAGAAGTGACAAAGTTTAAGTCAAATATTTGTTTTCCCTTTTTTTCATCCACATCAAAGGCAGGAATACAACAAGGCATTGTTAGTTGTGGTGGGCAAACTGGAGTGTCTGCTGATATAACAAATTAGGGTTGTTAAGGCCTTTGTCTATGCAGAGTTAATAGTAATGCAGAAGCCAGATTGATTCAAAAGAAAGGGAAAGGACTATGAAGCAAGGAAGACCAAAAAGAAAAAAAAAAAAAAAAAGACAAGAGAAAAAAAGAACAAAAACTAGGGAAGAAACCAAGGGAGATGGAAAGAGAGAAAGAGACAATGCCAAAAGAAGTCCATACTGTGTCTACGGATGGAGAAGTGCACATGGCTTCCCTCTGAAAGCCTCTCGGTGTCTTTGTTGTTAATACTGTCGGAGTGAAGAACAGCAGATTGATGGCATCCAGCGGCAGCTAAAAGACGTTCATCCTCTCGGCCGATCTGAGGAGGTGCTTTGGGAAGGATCGATCTGGGAAAAGGGGCCCTAGCCTAGAATATCCAGGTAGACTGGAGATGCCTTGGCCAAGTTCTGAAGGAGGGTGTGGATACCCTTGATGTTTTTCCTCATATGGGGCTCCCGCTGCCAGCACCCCAGCATCAACTCATAGACCTCCTGGGGGCACGTTCTAGGTCGCTGCAAGACTCGGCCCTGCGTGATGCATTCTATCACCTGAACAGGATGGAGATAGAAGACAGAATCAGCCAAGAAGAAAAACAAAGCAGATAAAGCAAATGTTATCGCAAGGAGAGGGCTGCTCTAAAGAAACCCACTCAGTGTTCACTTTTTTCTGGAGGAAGAGAGCAATTATTATGGGTCGGTAAATCATGGTTAATTTCATTGGTTTATGTCTCTTTTTCTAGGCACACTGAGGTCACCAAACTGATGGAGAAATGTTTTCTCTCTGTGGGATGCTTCCAGACCTCACACTGTAATTCCAATGGATTTTAGCCTTATTGGCCTGAGATGGAGCCTGGAACTTTCATGTCAAGGTGCTGAGGCAACTCCAAGCTGTAGAAATGAGTGGAGTTGGGATAAAAGACTTCTTCAGATAAAGCCTGAAGAAAATGTGAGGTGCCTGACCAAGAAGCTTTGCTCAAATATAGATGTAGTTGCAAAAGAATTGAAATATGAAAATAAAACACTAGAATGTTCTAGTGAGATGTGCAAAAAAAAAAAAAGAAATAGAGAGAGACTTGAAACCTTATTGGAATACTACTAGCTGGACTCTGAAGGTGTGAGAGTGCCACATCTGCTATTAATCTACCAGATGAGCAGCACAAGTGATTTTCAGCCTCATCACTGGCAAATCCCAGGTGTGCCAGCAACAGCTTTTCTTTCTCTAGAATGCTTCAATTCAGCGAGTGACTATACTTTGGCCATGACATTTTAGGTACAGAGAGGCCACATGGGAGGTGCTGCTCCCAACAAAGCCACAAAACTTTGTCTCCTGGCCTCTAGCCGAGGGACACTTCTTGACACCAGCCTTTGGGGGGTCTCACCCAGCCCACAGCGTACCTCGTTGTTGGACAGCTGGTACCAGGGCTGTTTGCCGTACGTGAAGATCTCCCATAACACGACTCCCAGGCTCCAGACATCACTTTCTGTGGTGAACTTCCTGTACATGATGCTCTCTGGAGGCATCCAGCGAATGGGCAGCATTGTGTGGCCACCGACCTGGTAGAGCAGGGGTGAACAGCAGGCATCAGTCACCCAAAAACAAAGTTCCCATCACCAGGGAGAAAAGTGTATACTGTAAATGGGGGGGGGGGGGACTTTTTCCCTTTCCTTTATTTGTATTTATTAATTTTAATTTTAGAATGTATTAATTTATAAATACAGGAAATACCATTTCTTTGTAAGAAACAAGTAACAGAGAGGGCAAAGAATGGTCAAAATATTTTTTTTCATATTTTTTGCTATTCTTTCTTTCTCAAAACAAAATAGAGCAGAGAATACAACAGGTGGATGTTCATCCTGGATAACACACACACACACATGCACGCACACACACACGTGCTTTCTGGTATGAAGGTGACTCAGTCTTCTAAATAACAAGATCACTCCAACTAGGAAAGAAGTAGGAAGCTGTGTCCAAAATGACCCACCAAGTGACTACTTTCTTAGCAAGGCCAGAACTTCCTTCACTTAAAGTCTTAGGATGAGTGCACAGTGGTGCCTCAAATACCCTCACATAATGTGGCCATGGGCAGGGCAGACATGATTACTCCCATTTTACAAGCGACTGAGATTTAGGTTGCTATGGACACAAAGCAGTCAGGTTTTTGGACCTTGAGCTAAGGACTTGCCTCTACTACAATTAAGCTAGTGCACAAAAATGAATAAATACAGTTTGGGGAAAGTTCATTTGAGTAAACACAGTAAGGCTGAGGCATTAGATGGCAAGAGCCTTAGCATAGGCATAGGGTACTTTGTTTGACAAGGACACTTATTTATGATTTCGGACTTCCTGGACAAAAGTTAAGAACTTCATGTTTAGGTTTGCAGCTGATCGGTGCTGCCTGATTTCAAAACCACGATGACATTTCTGCATAGTAGCCCGATGGGTGGTGAGTTCCGGTTTTCGTGCTACCAGCTGAGACACACTGCAGCAGCAGATGAGCACACAGACAGCAGGACTCAGACCATTCATGAGCCCCTCTGTTCTTACACTGATGCCACATTGAGTTTCTGCCCAGCTACAATCATCAACATCCATTTCTGACTCATTAAAGGAAAGAAATGGGCTAACGGTGCCTGAAAAATGCTGCTCAATTACTGAGCCCAAAGACCTGCGAGTGTCAGAGATGTCTAATATGCTTGACGATTTCTGATAATGCTCTTAGCATCAGAGAAAGCTTGAGCATCAAAGGAGGAGAGTGTTTTGTGGGTTTTTCCCTCCATTGTTCTCTGTACAAGGATTCCAAATTTGACAATAGGGAAATAGATTCCTGGGACAAGGGAAAGGTGCCCCCATATCTTTACTGTTCAGCTTTGAACACACCCGAAGCTCAAACACTAAGTAGAGGTGGGTTGCCTTCAGTCAGCTTTTAATTTCTTTACTGGCTTCTCACCATGTTGTGACAGGTGATCACTGTTCTATGAGCACAGATTTCCTTCACGGATCTGCCTGGACATGCATGAAGGTGATGTCAATACTTACCATCAGGGTTGATATTTATAATACAACCTGTGTGACACAGGCATTGACGAACCAGAAAGGACACTGGTGACCATGTCAGTGCAGCCATTGGTGCTGCTGGCTTGCTGAGCTCCCAACCCTGGAACCTCATGTGCCCAGGACTTTGGGAAAGGAAATCTGCCAATACACAAGGAGTTCCCAATGTTTCCAGAGACTCACAAGCACTCAGGGCACCGAGGTGGGAATGATTAGTCTCAGGTGTTGGCGACCCACATACCAGCACCAAGGAGAAGCTTTGTGGCATGCAGGGAGCTACATGGTGCAGACTCTCATGGAGTGAGAGGGCTCTGTGCAGGGTTTTAGTGAAAAACACATATTTATTTTATGGGAATATTGCAATCAGAATCCAGATTTATGATCAATATATAGTTGGTCTTTGAAGGATAAAAAGAGAAGTAGGATGTTATGGACAAACATGTGGTAATCTTTTGGATCCTGGGCCCTCACAATACCAGGAGCAGCTCCCCACAAAAGTTCCTAGGTCAGACATGTCAAATACGCTGTAACCTGTAACTTGTCTTGCTTCTTGGAGAGTCATGATACAGTCTTCTTAAAGTGTTTCGGGAATTTGGTGGTAAAAGAAAAAAAAAAGATTTAATTTTATTTAACTTAGTGAATTAAACTAACTTGAATGTGTGTTTGTGGGGAGAGGGGGAGAGACAGAGAATTGCTTCCATACGTCTAGAATCAGACAGCTAAAAACACAGTGTGGGATGTGTTAACCTAGCAAGATACCATGCTTTCTACATTCCTGTGTATTTACACTGGTAATGCCATGGACAACACTTAATTCGAGATGTTAGAAACTGGGTTCCAGAGCACTATTTCCTAGTTGGGTGTCCTTCACTAGTTGCTCCAACTATGAAATGTAAATAATAATTTATGCCTCCCAGGGATATAAACAGTCAAATATACAATATTTGGGGAAGTGCCTTATAAATTCCAGCACACTAATGCATCTAAGGTGTCTCTTCCTTCCCTGTAACCTTTACTATCTTATCTCCTCCATTCTGGAGACATTACGAAGAGCCAATGCACACGACTCTCCCCATGCCTCTCTTTGTAGTGACAACTGCTCTGGGGCTCCTCTGATTATGGCGCTGATTCTCCTGGTTTCTCCGTCTTGTGTTGCTAATGGCCAAAGAAAAAGCTCCTGTTTCCTTTAAGGGAGAAAAAAAAGATTCCAATTTTGATTTACATGTTTTCCCATCTGATCATTTGTTTTATGCTTGCAGTCTCTTTGGGACACATTTTTCACGTTAATTCTTTCAAGAGTCCCTTCTGGGATTTCACACACGCTGTTATAAATAATGCTTTCCTTGTTCTGATGTCAAACGGGTGAGTGGTGGGAGACTCTAATAAAAGTTCAGACAGGGTTCACAAGTTTTCTAAACCCATTTAGAACATTTCTGAACATTTCTTTTGCAGGCCTTTCTCAGGATTTTGGAGCATGTCACAAAAGTAGACCAAGAAGTGGGGGGAATAGAGTCACCGTTGTTACAAATTACTGTCACATTCCAGTCACAGCAACTGGATAGCTTTTGGACTTCACAAAGCCACATACTGCGTGGCAACAAACACAATGAGGCATTTATTTTGCATTGTGCCACCTGGCAACTTGCCCTCACACCCTGGCTTCAATATTTGTGAGATGGAATGCCATCCCAAGTATGACACGGGGAGTCAGAAGTGCCGCTTTGAGTGCCGGGTGAGGCTTTCCAATGATCCGGGCAGGTCAGGTGCATGCTCGTCACCGAACTCACCAGACTGAAATGATGCCAGATGGGAAATCCAGGTAGCTGGGGGATTGATTGTGACCTGAGATTTTTATTTTTCTTGACCCAAGACACTGAGGTTCTAGTACCTACTATGCTATTAACTAGCTCAGCTAAGTCTTTTCAGGTCTGGCATACTGGTAAAATATGTCAGGTTAGACCAGCTTTTGATTATTTTTAGCACAAAACACAGTGGTTCTGTAATCGCGCACCACCGCTTGGCCACCATAACCATCCATCAGCACAGAGTCATTCACTTTTACAAAGGATTTCCACTCAAAGAATTTCCACCTGAACCCAGTAGTTGTCCTCAGGGATAGACACTGATTTGCCTTCATATTGCAAATAATGCACCCAAATTCCAGAGAGTTTAAGTAGCTTACGTAAGGGCACACGATAATGTCTGCCCACCGGACATCTCGTACTGGTTCTCATGGGTCACTCTGTGTGTCTGGCTTCTGCAATCTCTAACACAGGCCCTGTGTTCAGCCCCCAGGCCCAGTTGTGTGGCGCTTCACCCAGGCCGGACCTACTCATGCCTCTTGGATGTTTGATCTGCTTTCCTTTCTACCTACTCTCCAAAGATCTCCTGAAGACAAACTCAAATTGCACCATTTCAAAGAACTCTCTATCCTGACCTGGTTCAGTTTCTCCAAAGACAGTCTGGTACCCCTCAGCACAGCTCTGACAACACAACAGGGACTCCCCTTCTTTTGCTAACAGATCACATGCTTCAAGAAAGATGGGTGCTTCTCATTTATGTATGGCCAGGCATGACGGCGTTGGTTGGTAAGCACATCATGTCTTTGAGTGGGTTTCTTACGAGTGCTGATATTTGGAGAGAAATTCTCAACATGTTCATTCAGATATCAGTGTTCACTATCTCCTATCTAACCTCCCATAACCTTGAAATTACAGAACCAACCTTAAATTAAATGGATGGAAACTGGCTCATCTATTTGGTGCTACAAATAAAAACCATTTAATGAAATTCATAACTTCTTAAAATTCAACCAAAAACACTGTGGTTCACATGGAATATGAAAGCTCCCTGAGTCTTCTGGAGAATCTCATCCCTTCCTTGGTTTGCCATCTATGAAATAGATGGGGGAGGCTATGGTGCATACCTGAAACTATTTGATTTGGGGAGGAAGTCTAGAAAGATGCCATAATGCATAATTCGGAGGACTATTCTTCTGCATATATATATATATTTTTTTAATTTTTATTTATTTATGATAGTCACAGAGAGAGAGAGAGAGAGAGGCAGAGACATAGGCAGAGGGAGAAGCAGGCTCCATGCACCGGGAGCCCGACGTGGGATTCGATCCTGGGTCTCCAGGATCGCGCCCTGGGCCAAAGGCAGGCGCCAAACCGCTGCGCCACCCAGGGATCCCATCTTCTGCATATATTGATTAGCATATCATATCCTCTGAGGCCTGAGAAGAAGGGCAAATTAAAGAAGAAAGTTAAAGTAGGCCATCTGGGTGACTCAGTTGGTTGAGTGTCTGACTCTTGGTTTCAGCTCAAGTCATGATCTCATAAATCATGGGACTGAATCCTGTGTGGGACTCTGGGCTCAGTGTGGAGTTTCTTAAGATTCTCTCCCTCTGCACCCCCCCCTTGCTGTTTCCCCCATTCCTCTCTCTAAAACAAATAAATCTCAAAAGAAAAATGGAGGAAGTTAAAGAGTGAAAAAGAGAAGGACTGATGCCCATCTTGGCCCCTAATCATCGCAACTTGCTTAAGTCAGTGAAGCGAATCAGAATAATGTCTGAGGCCTGTGGTCAAAAGAAATTCCACAGTGCCTAAAATAAATCAAGTTATGGAAAATAATGGATCTTGTTTTTAAAGCATATCAAGAAAATAATTGTTCAATCTCTTAATGTTTGTTTCCCTGATATCTCATAATTTTGATAGGATGATCTGATTAATCGAAAAGTAACCACTATGCTCTAGTTACAATACCTAAACCTGAGCATCTTTTAAATATACCTGTGTGAAAGGTGTTTAAGACAATAAATCCTGAAGAAAATACTAAAAGGCCATTGGTAAAATTGTTTTGTGTTAGAAATCAGTGCTTTTACTATTTTTAAATCAAAATGAACATATCTAATCAGTTCAACAACAATTATTTCTTACCCATGGAGCACTCATTAGGTATATACTCTTTGGTCACTAGGTTGTAAATTGTGAAAATTTCCCCATGGCTTAACAAACAGTATGATTTATTATTCCACATTGGAAAATTAGGATTTAGGGAAATCTTGGCACTTGCTGAGCAAGTGTAGATATGACCTGGTGACCAATAATATTGAAGACAGCTCTCTCTCCTACCACTCTTCACACCAGGAGCCTAGGTTCTTTCTCATTTTTACAACTAAACAAAGCATCTTTATTGCTGGTACAATTTAATAAGGAATGTACAATCTATATTCGTGGTGTATTGGGAGATAGTAGAGGAGGTGACAAGCTTAGCTCTCCTCCTTCCATTGGGCTGAACATAAGATGCATCTACCATCCTCCCTCATCATCTTCTCTTATTTCCCCTCCCCTCCCCTTCTTTTCTTCTATTGCCACCATGCTTCTCAGCATGGCCTCTTCCAGGTTCATTCTTGCTCCCTTTCCTTGAATTTTCTCTCAAATCTTAATTGTCTGGTCCCATTCCAAATATCCATGGTGCATTTTCTCTTGTCCAATTCTTTCATCTCCTCCAAATGATCATGCCTCTTCCCTGCACTACTCATTTTTCAGCCACCATGATGTCTGGTCTTCCTTCTGTGTTTATGAGAGGCACAATGGGATGCTGGAGTCCTCCTACAAATCCAAAGCAAATGCTTAGCTAGCTTTGAAACCACTGGTGATTTAAAGGTGAATAATGCTAATCTGGGACCTTCTACACTCAACTAGCAAAGACCAATGATGCTTGGGAGGCCACTTTCAGCTTGTGGTGTTTACTCAATGAGTGAGTGATAACCTGTTTGGAGGCCAAACATTTTACTCCCTTAGAAACATGCAGGCCAAAGGGCAAGCCCCATTAGGAGATGATTAGCTGTCAGAGGCTTTTGGCTGCATGAAATATTGAAGAGGATCCTAGACCTCCTTGTCATACTCTGTACCCAACTGCTTTGGTTCAACAGTTTCTCCTGATCTGTTCCTTAAAAATTCATGAAATCTGTAAACTTTAAGAAATAGCTGGACTTTATTTACTTATTTATTATGTGTTGCATCTGTAATATGAAGTTTAAAGAAGGAAAGAGAAACAATTTATGCAAAATATTCTCCTTGGAGAATTTGGAACTGTTGTGGTCAGACTGTAAGGACTTTATGACCACATCCTGGAAGATTAGAATCTTCCTATTATAAAGAATGATGGGGTGCTTCCAAGACGTGTGGCTACTGAGCCAGGGGATACTTCATCGGAAGAAATTCAGCCCTTCCTGCCCTGCCTAGAAGCCCTGAATGAACTCAGCTCAGGTTGAGTCAAGAGGAACACTGGCGACAGACTGGTCATTGCCTCCATTACAGTAGGAACTGATTGTTGCTACACTGGAAATTGCTGTTATTTGAAGGCCAGAAATCTTTCATTATCTTTTACCATTACCAATGTGGTCATAGACATAAGGGTTATGAGTTAGTAACTTCAAGCCAAGTGGTTTTGAATTAGTTAGAGAAGATGTGCTGGACTCTATCGCTAACCCTATTTTGGCAAATACTTTTTTTTTTTTCATAATTAAATCTCTGCTCTCAGAATAAAGCAAATGATCGTGTTTTGAAGGGAAAGGTCACAGAGCTATAACTTATCTCCTGACACTTGGATTCTAGGTGAGCAGATGAGGCAAATTCAATACAAAATTTCCATTGAAAATTGATTTTGTCTTTATTCTATCATGAAATAATAATAAAAATGATGAAAATAACAATACCTCATGTTTGTGTATTTTTTTGCCTTTTCATATCATTTTCACATCTGTTCATCCTATCATCATTGTACCTACCCTGAAATAAATTTATGAGGATGAAATGATTGTTTAATCATTTAAGCTATTAAATTATTAATTGAATTAATTGATTCCTTGAATTAATTAAATCAACCAGTCAATTAAAGATTAAATTTTCATATTAGAAAAGCTCTGTGAGGGATCCCTGGGTGGCTCGGCGGTTTAACGCCTGCCTTTGGCCTGGGGTGTGATCCTGGAGTCCCGGGATCAAGTCCCACATTGTCCTCCCTGTATGGAGCCTGCTCTCCCTCTGCCTGTGTCTCTGCCTCTCTCTCTCTTTCTCTCTCTGTGACTCTCATGAATAAATAAATAAATAAAATATTTAAAAAAAAGAAAAGAAAAGCTCTGTGATGCCAATGTGTGATGCCATGACTTTCTTGAAAAGGCAAAATTATAGGTCTAGAGAACCCATGGTTGTTAGAGGATGGGAATTGGCGGGGGGGCTTACTTTACAGGGACACAAAAGAATTTTGGGGGGTGATGGCAATGCCCTACAACTTGGTTATGGTGGCAGTTAAGTGACTGTGTTCGTCCAAACTCAGAACTTTACAGTAAAAAGGTGAATTTGACTATATGTATATTATATCTCAGCGAATCTTATTTTAAAATCAGTTTCTTAGAATAATGCCCAGTGCATAGAAAATGTGAAAAAAAAATACTAGCTGTCTTAAGATAAGTATTTGATTCTTGATTCTCCAGGAATCCTATGGGGCTAGTCAGACATGATCTTTTATCCCAACTTAAGAGATGAGGAATCTCCAGGCCTAGAGGTAAAGTGATCTACCCAAGACAACACAGCTAAGGCATGGTAAAGTCAACAGCAGGACCTAACTCTCCAAATGCATGGCACCCTTTCCATTCAAACTCATGTCTGACATGGAGTCAGATTCAGAGCTAGGGAAGGCTCTCTGCAATAGTCTGCTCGGGCTGTCATAACAAAATACCATAGACTGGGTGGCTAAAATAACAGACATTTATTTTCTCACATTTCTGAAGGCTAGAAGTCCAAGATCAAGGTTCTAGCCAGCTCAGTTTCTGGTGGGAGGTCTCTTTTTGGACAGAGTTAATATGTATGTGGAGAGAAAGTGAGCTTCCAGTGTCTCTTTTTATAATGATATTAATCCTATTGGATCAGGACATCACCCCATGACTTCATTTAACTTTAATTACTATCTTAGGGGCTCCATCTCTAAATATACTCATACTAGGGGCTACGGCCTCAACATGTGAATTTTTTTGGGGGTAGAGGGCCCACAAACTTTTAGTCCATAATACTCTCCTTGCCAATACTCCCCCTTCTGACTCCAGTACATTCTGGCAAAGCAAGAACAGCCCTACATACTAGGATCTGTATAATTCTGACTCAGAAAGTAAATCTGTGGCCCTCTGTCAGCATCTTCATGCTCCCCACTGAAGGTTTGAACCCACTGTTCCCTTCCATCCTGGGTAACTTGATTATTAACTACTAATTCTAAAGCTTAGCAAATGGTTTGACCTCCTATTGTTCCACAGAACAATAGTATTTGTTCATTTCCAGTATAAACCTGAGGGCAATCTCAGTCCTCACCCTATCCCCTCCTCCACCTGGGGTTCCCTAAGGGTGGCTAAGGGAGAATAAGCAGACCCTGAACTCCCTAGTGATGTATAGATAAAGGCAGAGGGTTTCCAGATTTCCATGTTGCCATAAGTGACATCTCTTGTAGGTCCCTTCATCTCCTGCCTGTGTCCTATATATAATTTAAAGAATAAAGAGCCCAGTCTTAAAAGTGATTGTAACTTCATCTTATTTTATATCTGGCTCTACTCAGAAGCAAATTAAGTCATCTCTCAGTAAAGCATAAAGCTATAGTTGCACCAATGTTTAAGAATCTAGAAACATTTGGATCTAGAAACAAAGATTTTCATCTTAATAATAAAGTGAAATTAGAAGTAACAACATGTGTCCCTCTTCCTCTGATTGCCAAGCCCCATCCTCATCCCACTAACTCTTATTATCCTTGATGGGGAGTTTCCTGAAGGGGTCAAGGGGAGGACGATGCCGTTGGAAAGCACTAATACAGCATGCTGTCTGGAGTGTGATTATTGTACTACATCACTCAGAGTGGGAAATTGTACATTCCAACCATATACATTTCATCAAGCTGCCATTTTTAAATGTTCAGTGTTCCCAAGCTTTCTATGGTCTTCTAAGCATTATGGTTTTAAACCCAAGAGACCAAAGCACTGCATCCTTTCATGGTGAAAAGCCAACAGGGAATGACATGTGCTGAGCAAAGGTAATCAGAAAAGCAGGGGCAATGTGTGTTCATGTCATTGTCTTGTTAAGGTGCTTTCAGTGTGTTGGTTCAGCACCAAAATTCCAATGTGAAGTTGTTTCTATGGAAATAATTCAGAAGAGCTGGTATTCCAGCTAGCTTTTACAAAGGAAGAAATCAGTAATTTGTCAACAGAGTAGGAAAACAAAACAAAACAAGAAAGCTTCTCTGTAATAGAGTCAGCACTCTCCATATCAGCTGTGATTACTCTGGTTACTGCTGCCCTCGGTGCATCCAGTCCAGTAAATGGAGAGATCAGGTTTCTGGGTGGACACCATACATCTGTCCCCTCATTAACCCCAGCCTGTTAGTTAACACTGAAGAGCCTGCCAGAATGTACATTCCACCATTAGCTTGAGATGAAGACGTAGTACACCAGAGCCAGTTTCAGATGAATAAACTCTTCTTTCCTCCCAGCTGCAGACGTTCATTCTGATAGAGAAACTGATACTTTGTGTTCACAGGAGTGTAACGATAATGAGAAAGTTGCTTCCTCCAGAGAGCTCTGAATACCTACCTGGGCATCATTATGGTCCTTTTCTGCAATGTCTGTGATACATGTAATGCATAGAGATTGTGACCTTGATTCTAAAAGACTTGTGATTTCCTATGATGATCATGAGTGCTAAGAAATAATATAATAAAATTAACTCTCAGTTACCTATTCTGTGCAATGCTCTGTGCTACAGATATTGCTTTCAATTTGAAGTACCTTTAATTACCTTACAGTGAAAACTCATCTATCTCTCATCTCTCCACATACCTACAGACAAATATGCCCTTAGAAAGTGCACTTATGAGAACCGGAGCTCTGTTTCTTGCTCAATGATAGCGGCAGCTCAAGGTTATAGAAAACCAGTGTGGTGTTGCCAGGTGCTTCTCAAACCTTTCCACCAAAGCATTCCAAACTGCAGAATGAAGTAAAAAACCAGGCATGTGAATAATAACTGAGACCATGTCTGTGGGTCTAGCCCAAGGTGCTGATGGCAAGTGTGGAATTTCTTCAAAATTTGGTGTTTCATCTTTAACATCTGATGAAATTGTTGCATTCGACTCTACAATACATTATCGAAAGTAATGATTTGTCTCCAAATAATTTATGAAAATTGATTCTTTAGAAGCATGGGTCATGTTCATTTTGTAGCTTCATAGGTCTCTGGTCTGGACACTCTTGGTTGAGACACACTGGTGTAGAATGCAAGACAGTTCTCGGGGAGACTGTGCTTCCCCTGAAAAGCAGCCTGATAGCAAAGGAAACATTCAGGCAATAGTGGCAGAAGTCCACTTGAGGATTCTGTACAGCCCTGTCCACTGCTGCACATTCCTGAGGGGCACCCTTCATTCTGTGGTCCACATAAATGCCCCCCATCTGGAGTTGTCCAATGTGGTGACCCATATCAGAAGCCCAGAGCTCTATTCTGGTGCTTACAAGACTCTCCAGGTGACTCTGTTAAGTCTTTGCCTACTATAAAGCCATCGCTTTTTCATTTATGGAATGGAGATGACACTACTTACTATGTCACATCTGGGAGGCTCAAGTGAGGTCACTGACATAAAGTGTGATGTAAGTGGTAACACACAATTCACGTACCTTTATCAGAATATATTTAGACAAATTTGTATTTAGTTAGTGCCATGTCCACTGTGGGAAAACATTGGATGAGATTAGGTCCTTGCCCACTAGAGCTTGTTCTATAACCATAATGCCAGGCAGAGGATCGATGCCATGGTGGGAATGTAAACAACTGGCTGTGGATTGTGATACTGGTGAGGTTTGGCGAACAAACCTCATTAATCTACCCATGCTTTCAGTTCCCTTTCGCTAATAGGTATATATTTGGATGCCCAAACACTTGCTACCATGTCCAGAGGGTCACAGGAGGGAGACTATTGAGAAATAGCAGAATGGAGAGTTTTCAAAGATTAATGAGTTGATTCCTCATTGAAGCTCTTCAGAAGAAGGAGGTGGCTTCAGCCCTCCAAAGATACTGCAATGATTGAGTTGTGTTGAGGTTTGTGGATGATGTTTAACATCTAGCTACCATTGTGCAGGCCGACCACGCACAAGGAATTACCATGAACTTTACACACATTATTTTGGTGAACTGCATTGAACTACAAATCAAGCTAATGCAGTAATGAAGAGGGCGAATCAGGTAAGGATCACTGTCAGCTGCATGTCACTGAGACAGTGGCTTACCCTTTGAGGGAATTCCCTTTTCTCACTTACAGGAAATCCTGAAGTATGCAGTCAAGGGTTGATGGAATACTCTAAGAACTCCTTCAAGAGGTACTTGAGTGGTCCAGTCGCTAAGCATCCTACTCTTGATTTTGTCTCAGGTTATGATCCCAGGATCCTGGGGTCAAAGCCCACACTGGGCTCTGCACTGAGTGTGGAGTCTGCTTGGGATTCTCTCCTTTTCCCTCTGCCCCTCTCCCTGCTTGTGCTCTTTCTCTAAGTCAATCAGTCAATCAATCAATCATCAATCAATCTTTAAACAAAAAGTCCTTCCAGGGACCTTCTACTTCTTTCTCCCTGCTTGTGCTCTTTCTCTAAGTCAATCAATCAATCAATCATCAATCAATCAATCAATCAATCTTTAAACAAAAAGTCCTTCCAGGGACCTTCTACTTCTTTCCACCTCCATTTTGATCTCCTGGCTCCATGGTCTCCTCCCTGGGCCACTACAACAGCCTGCTAACTAGCCCACTCACTTCCCTTCTGACTTTTTCCCCATCCACTGTCTATACACTAGCCAGAGCAATAGTCTTAGAGTTTTTCTTTTCTGCTAGAAATTCTTTAATGACTTCACATTACCCTTAGGATAAAATAAAAAGCCACTAAAATGGCTTCTAGAACCCTTGTTGATCTTAGTGCCTCTATCTCCAGTCTCCTCCCATGCTTGACCCCCTTCCTTGCAGTGACCCATTCACTATAGTATTCCCTCTGTTTCTTAAGTGTCCTCAGGGCTTTCTCACCTAGAGTCCTTCACACCAACAGCTCCTGAGTTTTCCCTGGCTTCTACTTGTCCCTCAGGACTTAAATACCATATTCTTAGACATCAAAAGCAACTTAGACTCTCAGGTAGCACAACTTACTTCCTCTCTAGCACCAATCTGTTGTAATGACATGCATATTTGGGTGGCTACGTGTTTGCAGTCTAACCTCTGCCTCTAGACTCCCAGCTTCATGAAAAATGCCCTATCGGGTGCTTGGAGGCTCAATAGATATTTGTTAAATAAAGTGATTGCATCTGGCTGCCTCAGGGAACGACCCTGGTAGACAGACACTATAGTATGGAATAAATATAGAAGAAGAACCAGGGGTGAAGGCCAAAAAGGCAGCTTCCCATCAGCCCCATTCAGGGTTGTCAGCACGGACCCCTTGGAGAGGGGTTTCTGGAGGGGAAAAGGAAAAAACAGTAGCTGATTTGCTTTAGAGAGCAACACCCGTTTCTAATTTAAACTGTAAATAAAGAATGGAATAGACATATGTTGTACACAGAGTAAGAAACATATGGGACAAGTTACCAAGAAAAGCTGTGGAAACTGAAGTTTAATGGGGCTGGAGTGACCCATTGGTAGAGGAAACGGTGTGGGTACTGGGGAAAGTCAGAGGGAATGGAAGGGCTGGTTGCCCCATCTCACAGGTTCCCTTTCCTTTGCTCGTCCTGTGGGATGCCGCCTTAGCCACCTCAGCTTTATTTCCTGAAGCCATCCCACTTACAGAGGCCTTGCCCCTGTGGCCCCACTGGAATTCCCATGGAAACGTCCCATGGGAAGAATGTTGCTTGAAGGTGGTGGAGGCTTGTCCTCAAGTGGCTTTGGTGTGCCACCAAACCTGCTCAGTCTCGCCAGCTGACAGGGTAGAAGAAGTTAAGGAGAGAGATTCCACAGCTCCCAATTTCCTCTCAGCATTACCACTGCTTCCTTACATCCTACCCTCTGGCTCTCACCTACCACCCAAACTCCACAACCTTCAATCATAACCAGGGAGCTAACAACTGATGTTCAACTAAAAGCCAAGGCCCATCCCTTAAAGGACTAAATATTCAGAAAAGCTATTATGACATTATTTGGATTCTCAAACCTTCATTGCATGGAGTATAGAATGACCTTTTTAATTGCCGAACTGATAACCCTTTGTGTTGGTATCATTCACTCATTGAACAAAATTTTTTTGAGCTACCTGTAGGGTTCTGGGCATTGTCCTGGACACTGAGCCATGGATGTGAGCTGGTTCCATGTCCTCACGAAGCTCTCATTTTAGTGGGAGACACAGACCATACATAAACAGATATCTATGCATGATGATGTCAGGTGGTGATAAATACTGTGGAGGAAAGGAGGCAAATAGATGGAAAGGACAAAGAGACATACTAATTTACATAGGAAGGTCATCAAACACTCTTCTGAGCAGGTGATAATCTAAGCAGAGATCAGAATAAAGTGAAAGAACAGACATGCAAACATCAGGAAGAAACATATTCCAGGCACTGATGTCAGCAAGTACAATGAGGTAGGAATAACCTTGATGTGCTTGAACAATAAGAGGTTGGAGTGACTGTGGCAAGAAGATAAGTGTAGGAAAAGAGGTAGAGTGTTTACCTGGGCATCTTATATTGGTGTGTGTGTGTGTGTGTGTGTGTGTGTGTGTGTGTGTCTATATATCCATATCTACATCTATATTTACATTATATCTTTACTTTTATATCTAAATAATAATCTACATCCAGATAGTATTTTAAGGCAAGCTGCTTAATACTATTTTACAACAAGCACATAGACTATGACCTAGCTACCATTACCATTTACTAAGCAGGGAAACTAAGACATCGAAACTCAAGACTATAGTCAGAATCAGGGTCTGAGGTGACCATGGAGGACAGATATTTCAAATCCACCGAACTTGCCTCTTTCTCTTTGATATTTGCTCTTACTTTGGACCACTCACCCCAATCTACCTGGTCTCATGACCAGCCTCTAAGCCAGATACAGCAATCATTAGTCACTTTCTCGAGCGAAACCCTTCTTTCCTGATCCAGAGAGGTCGGCAAGGACCTGACTGCACCACAGCAACAACCAGTAGATTTTTTTTTTTTTTTTTTTTTTGCAGGAAGTGGTGGATTTTGGAACTGAAATAATGTCTGACTGTGTGGGTGTCCCATCCTGGTTTTTCAATGCAAAGAGAAAGAGGCAGTAGAGGGATCCTATTATTTCTAGGCTCTTCAGTAGCACAGATGCACTCCTGAGTTTCTCAAAGCTTGGAATCTGTAGGATGTTTAGTTAGAGCCCCCTTGGTATTCAGCCTCAGGACTTATGTTGATGGCCGCTGCATGTTTCTCTCTGTCAATACACGAGCAGAGGTCTCCTCTACATTACCTTGTTTTTTCTGATTATTTCCCCAATACTCCATCAGCTATATGGTCACATCACTGCTGAGGTACTCTTTGACTCCTGAAACAATGTGAGTTTCCTTTAAGGAAGAAAGCTGCCCTGTGATATCCCCGGGGAGAAGAGAAAAGATTTCATAACCCCGGAGTCCTTAATGATGGTCCCTTAGCATTCTTTCTTTGTGAATCTCCCTTCTTGCCTCTATCCCTTCATCAACATCTACAACTATTTTTTTTCTGCAAATTCCCACCCAAGGTCTCTGTCCCCAGATATTACATTTTATTGATACCAAAACATCTATTTAGGTAAGATTGCTGGCATTTAGGATACTATATTTACTGGTTAATACCTACTTGAATCCATTTATGGAAATAGCTTCGTGAAACATGGAAAGGTCTTTAAGCACTACTGTCTACTATATGAACACAGACTCCAGGAAAACAATTCCCTTCAGCCCTGATTCGTCTTTAGAGATGAAGACAAGAACACTCCAGAGAAGGGCAAGGTTTATACAGAACAAACAAGTCACTGCAAATTAACTCAAAACTGCAAGGAAAGACAGAGGTGAATCCCAACTCAAGGACCTGCCCCTTTCCAATGGTGGTGTGTCCTCTGCTTCTCCAAGGGTTAAATGTCCTCAGAGCCCCCTGCTTTGGGTCCCCTCTATTCTTCCCCCCATCTTCTGTATCCCCCTAACTAGCACCACCATCCCCACCAACCACCACTATTTTTGTTCAAAGCTAAAAACCTAAAAATCATCACGGATTCCTTATCACCAGGTTTTTCAGCCCTGCCTGCAAAACACACTTTGAATGCATGCTTCCTGTCCATTTCCATGTCTGCCAGGGAGATTACACCATCATATGCTTTCACCAAAGCGTCCTCTGAGTGCTCAGCGCTATCCCCAAGAACTGCCCCAACTTAGTGGAGAACCTTCCTGAGCTCCTCTCATGCTAGCCTGGCCTGCCTGATGTTGTGAACATCACCTAAAGACAACCTAACCCTGCCCCCCAAAACTCCATGGTCTTGGTGGCCTGTCCTTGATGGTTCTGCCCCATAGGGTGACTCCCTGAAACCCTCTTCTTTGCCCCAGGGGCCAGATTTTACCTTCACCCCTCAGTGTAATTAGATTTGAACGAAACTTCATACTGGAATGGTCAAATAACAAAAAGTATATGCTCAGGCTGCTACATCTTTATGGTCCATACTTGGTAAAACTATTAGAAGAACGTAGATTTTTTTTGAGAAACATGTGAAAGTCTTTTTATCTATTTGCTAAACACTTTAATGGTCACTTCATTGCTTCTCTAAATTAAATCACTAAAGTTGCACCATTATTGTAAAGTGGGAAAAGTGGTTACCCTTGGAGGGAAAAATTAGGTTCAGCAGAAGAGGAACCCAGAGTGATCTTTATAAAGTAAAGCACTGCAGAGAAACAATGGCATCTAATAGCATGTGGGAAGCCCTGCACATCCACACATCTGAGGCTCACACCAGACATGAACCGTGAACCTCACGGGTCAGACTCTTAATGATCTCTACTAATGAAAACTCAGCCAATCAGAACTGGCCTCATTTTGATAGTTATCCTCTTGGGGTCTTCAGAAATTACAATCAGGCTTGTTTTGCATTTATATCACCCAAGTCTTGGTCAGGAAAACTGGGAGCTGGGCAGTGGGGAGGGGGTAGGAGTTTATTCTCCTGAAGGGAAACAGGCTAAAATGAGGTCTGACACCATGTTCAAGTGATAAGGCATATTATGGGGGTGATGGGGGGGGGGTGATAATGCCTGGCTGCTCATCACCAAGGGCAGGTCAAGAAAAGGTGAAGGTGAATTGTGGCATGAGGATCTCCTGTGTGATATAATTGATTTATGATATTAATGGCCAATAATAGGTCATTAAGTGCTTGAATGCTTAAATGAGGGTGGCTGTGAAGTTCCTTCTCTTTATACCTCTGACACCCTATAGTAAGATCCCCAGGGGGGCTTTTCCAGGTGTACTCCTGATTTAAACATTCAGGCCTTTAGCTGAGGGAAAAAGAGCTCTGGGCATCCCAGCACCGTATCTGTCAGCTGGATTAGAGTCTTGCTCTAATAATAGAACATACTCCACAGTAACCACCACCACCACCTGAGGTCCCTCTCCTCCTCAGTCTGTAAGGGGAGAGAACGGGGAGGGGAGTGAGTGAAAGCAGTGGGACTATGGGCTTCTGGGCCATTGATGGCATGTTCTTGAAGAGGGGTCACTTCCTTCCCTTCTCTTCTCTCTGCTCATTCCATCTTCAACCTGAACTCAAGGAAAGGACTTCAAGAGAATTCCTCATAAAGACTGAGGCACCTTAGGAAGGCAAGACTCATTCTGCATTTGGGCCTCTGTTTGGGCAGCAGACTTGTGCACTGCAAAGGAAAAGAGGAAAGATGGTAGAGTTGAAAGAGGGCAGCAGGAGGGCCTGCTCTGCCACCACTGGGAAGGGCAAAGGTATGTGGGCTTCTCAGAAGTAAGTGGGTGCTATGGGAATAGTCTACATTTGAACCTTCTGGTCTGTGCTGTGGCTGCTCCCTGGGTGACACCTGACCCCTGGAAGTGTTATCAGAAAAGCAATGATAGTAACGCAGAGGATGACAACAGTGATGTAAAGAGAGGTTTGCCCTTACAATCTCTCCTATCAGACCCTAACCTTGAAGAAACTGGAGATAAGACAAGAAGGGAGAAGTCTAGCCTGTGATCCTGGATGGTGAACTTTGAATCTGATAGTAGAAGGATACTGCAAACTGGATGCAACTGGTTTTATAGCTGAAGGTGAACAGAAAGTCTTGGAATCTATCCAAGATGCTCTTTTTCTTAAGATTTTATTTATTTATTTGAGAAAGAGAGAGAGTACACATGAGCAGTGGGGAGAAGCAGAGAGAGAGAGAGAAGCAGACTCCCCACTGAGCAGGGAGCTTGATTTGGGGCTTGATCCCCGGACCCCAGGATCATGACCCAAGCCAAAGGCAGACACCTAACTAATTGAGCCACCCAGGCGCCCCTATCCAAGATGCTTTTATATGCTGGGAAATATTGGCCTCAAAAGTGTTGCAATGCATACCATTCCACACCCATTAGGATGATGAAAATCCATAACACTGACAACAGCAAATGCTGGCACAGATGTGAGCAACAGGAGCTCTCACTGCTGGAGGGGATGCAGAGTGGTACAGCCACTTAGGAATGCAGGTCAGTGGTTTCAGACAAAACTGAACATGCTCTTACCATATGATCCAGCAGTTGTGCTTCTTGGTATTTACCGAATGAGTTGAAAATGTATATCCACACAAAAATCTGCATCTGGATGTTAATAGAAGATTTACTCATAACTGCCAAAACTTGAAAACGACTTGAAGATGTCCTTCAGTAAGTGAATGGTTAAATCATCTGTGGTCTCTCCAGACAGCAGAACATTATTTAGTAAATGTTAAAAAAGAAACAGGCTATCAACCCATAAAAAGACAGGGAGGAACTTTAAATGCATATTTAGTAGGTGAAAGAAGCCAGCCTGTGAAGGTGACATGCTATATGACTCCACCTATATGACAGTCTGGAAAAGGCAAAACTATGAACATGATAAAAGATAGAGAGCCTAGGTTGCAAGCCTTCTCCTGCTCAGGAGAAGGAAAGATGAGCAGGCAGAGAAGAGAGGATTTCTGGGACAGGGAAGCTACTCTGTATGATAATGGTGGCTACATGTCATTGTACATTTATCAAAACCCACAGAATATGCACCACCACGAGTGAACCCTTAGGTAAGCTATGGACTTTGAGTGACCATGTGTTGATGTAGGTTCATGATTATAACAAGTGTACCACTCAGGTGGGAGATGAGGGCAGGGGAGGCTGGGCATGGGTGGGACACAGGGGCTATGTGGGAATTCTCTACTTTCTGCTCAGTTTTGCTGTGAAGCTAAAGCTCCTCTAAAACATAAAGTCTATTTTTTTTTAAAGCATTACATTGAGGACATAGGCTGTGGCAGCAACGGAGGCTCCATTGCTTGGTTTCCATCCATGCCATTCAAAAGTTCAGGAAAGGAGGTTGCTGGTCCTGCCCCATCCTTTCTGTGATTCCCCTGGCATTCACAGGACTGTGGCTTGGAGAAAAGTGTCCAGCTGGATGGATGCTGGCATGGGGGTGGAAGTCAGTGCGGCTGGAATTCTACTCTCAACAGAAAACAGAAAACTGTGCTCCTTAGGAATCTTTGAAATGGGGACATACTGAGGGCTTGGGAAGGAGGCCAAGAGAATATGGGGATGAACCATTCTTACCAAGATAAAATTAAGTTTACCATGGAATGTACAGACTGTTTTTTCTACATATGACTTTTAAAAAAACTTTTTTTTTTTTTTTAATTTTGAGAACTTGATTGCCAAACTTGCCAGGATTTTGGGCATATCAGGATAGCAATAGTGCTGAGCTGAATTAGAATAAATTAAGAATTAATTTTAAAAGAATTTAATTTTAAAAGAATTAATTTTAAAAGAATTAAGAATTAGAATAAATTAAGATGAGGAAGAAGTAAAGGATATTAATGACAAGCATCTTTAATTATTACAATTTGTGTCTTAATCGGCTGATAATGTTTAGCTGTATCAGCTAAAGATATTAGAACGATTTTAGTCATAATAGTTCTTTCTTAAGGATATTAGAGTCTTAACAGGCAGTACAAAAAGAGCTTTTATAGGTTGCTGATGGGGACAATTCACAATTGAGAACAGTGAATATCTAATGACCATTTTTAGAGGCTAAAATAGGCTTGGGCAGTTATAGAAGAGAAAACTTTAATGTTGGGTTATCAGAAGGGTGTTCAGTGGAAGAGAGATAAAACAAAAGGCTGAAATGGACTTCATGGCTGGCTGGGTGGTCAACCTGGTCCTCATATACATATAAGTGATGGGGTTTTCTTATGTGAACCAATGTAAAGGTCCCCTGGAGGCGAGTGTCCCCTGGAGAGGAGTGTGTGGAAGACAGACTGAAGAGGTCAGAAGATAAGAGGGAAGAGTTTCTTTGGCTGAAAGAGAGGAAAGGCTATTTGGGGTTTCAAGAAAAGGGACTGACAACATCCACTACTGATGAGAGTCAATTGGGGGCAAACTTCTACGCCCTGGGGCTTCACTAAAATGACATCATTTAAACCTGGATTGCAGAACCATGTCAGGTGATACTGTATCATGCATAAATGAGATGTTTCCAGTAGCAAATTCCTTTTCTATCCAGAATGGATTCACCTTATATCAAATTCTAAGAAATAAGAATGGTGGCAGGTAGGAGAGTTTCTCCATGCAGAAGAGCCTGATGCTAAGGCTTCTATTTTCTCAGGCAGTGTAGTGTCAGGAAAGCAAGAGGAGAAGTAATAAATAGAAGAGCTACTACAGTAGCCACTATTTGGTGTCCATGTGACTGATGGCTTGCCCACAGGCTCCTTCCGGGAGCCTAGAGGAAGTATTTTCCTGAGAGTCCGATTGAAGAGAAGAACGGGGAATAGTTTATACATAGTTTGTCTACTTTGCTCAAAGATCCCAGCACTGGTTGTTAGCTTTCCTGCACTTCCCAGGCAAGCACACACGGGTATCAGAATGAGTCTCATGGTGTTTCCGACCTCAGCATCAACAGGCAGGCATGAAGCCATGATGTGAGAGGTATATATACTGTGGGCAAGATGGAGGTACTGGGCGGTCAGTTGGGAATGCACACAGGAACTGGAGTAGAACAAATGGTCCCAAAGACAGGCAAAGCCAAGAGGATCTGAATGAGTGCATGAGAGGTATCTGCCCCAGGAAGGGGCTTAGGCAGCAAGACCCCAAAATTGCTTTGCTGACTATGGAATCAACCTCCATGTCAGGCTGACTTGGTGACCCTTTGCTGACCACCCAGCTCCCACCTTATGCCTAGACTACCTCTTTTTTTGCCTCTGTCCCAGGCGTGGTGAGTGTCTGGGCTGGCCATCATGTACCCCCAGCTCACAGCTCAAAACTCATAGCACTGGAGGTTTTCCACACAGTCTTTTTTCTGGCACAGGGACTTTGCTTGATCTCCATTCTAGTTATCACTCTGGTTGCCTTACTTGTCCCTAGGCTTCCAGAAAAATGTGGATCTGTGCCTCTAACCACAAGCTCATTCCTTGGGACCCTAACCCCCAGGACAGATACTTCTGTAGCCAATTTCTGCTTGAGAGGATTTTGGATATCTGTGTATAAAACTCCTCATTTATGGGTCCATCCACTTCACAAGGCATTTAGCTTTCTCTTGACCCCTAGCCTGGACTGGAGATTTCTTTAAATCTCAGCCACAAATTCTTCCCCTGGGCTACTTTCCTACTACTAGCTAGATTTGATCACCATAGTATCTGAGTGTAAAGCCTGGTAACTCCCTGACCTACACCTACTTGGCCTGGCTGCTACATCTCCTCTGTGAATCCTATACTATGAAGACAATCACAAATCAAGAGGTGATGGAGACTTCATATTTAGTTGGCTTCTTGCATACTTGTCTGATCTTCTCATTCTGCACATGCTCACCTTCATGGCCAGATAGAGACAGGGATATGTATACTACTAATTGCTGCACTGACTGTGGACAAAGCCCCATTTGATTCTACACACGGGCAATACTGGGCTCAGCAGCCTGGAACGAGCCACAGAGAGGAAGGGGGTTCATCAATAGGGGCACTAGCAAATCAGCCTGATCCCAGAGCACCTAGTGCAATCTTGCACACCCCTGGTAGGAGACAGGCTATGTCTGGTACTCTCTTTTTCTCTCTCTGTAGACCTCTTCTCTACTCTGACTTTCTTCCCATTTTATCTTCCATACAATACCGTGATTTAGATGACAGTTTTGGTATTTAAAGAACTGCCCATGGTAGCCACTTCCTGGTCATTGACCTAGATTAGAGCCCTCGCTCTCTGACTCTGAATCAGTCCAGGGCTTGCTACCCTCCACTGCATGGTGTCCTGGCAGCAACCTGTGTCCTCTCCTGGAAATCACATGGTGAGTAGGGGTCTCTCTCTTTCACTCAGGTGTGGTGGGGAGATAGGCCGATGGGGAAATGGCTCCACCTCGCATCTGTAAAGCAGAGCTTTAAATGACTTGCTCTGGGCATCTGTGCCCTGCCCACCAACCCACAGACACCTGGGGCAGAACTGCTATCTTGCTTTAACTGTTCCTCTGGCAGGACTCCCTAAAGCTTTCTTTTGCAAGCTAGCTGGAGTGAGAAACCATGATGACGGTCATTGCTGAGTTTTATCACGGCAACATCTTTCACGCTGCATTAGTAAATTTTGAGTGCTTAATAACTGACATAAATGGGAAGGGGTTTGCATCTTTAGAAATGCTTTTTCCCAAGGTTAATATTTCATGCTAAATCTATTCACTCTTTTGACATTTTTATGACCTGTGTACAGCAGTTTCATATGTTCGCAATAATGTCCAAATTGAAAGAGTATGATGATCACTTCACTGCTTTTTGTTAAGTCAGTTTTAAGCATCTTGTTTCATTTGGGCCTTATGTCCAATCAGATATTTTCCTTTTAAAACTCTGCCTCCCTTATTTTCCCAGGATTGTAACATTTGGAAAGGCAAGAAAGAGACTGTTGACTTTTCTGGGGATCTCAAGTGTCCATGTGTTTCTCGTCCCCTCTTAAAAGGCTAATTACCTTTAGACCAATGAATGTGGTCTATTGAACAAAGAAACTGAGTCTGGAATGGTTACCATAAATTTGGACCTGGTCTCGAGTTTTTGTTTAGTTAGGTAGATAAAGGTGGTATGTTCCAGGGTTGGAAACATAACCAACACATGTTCCAGGCCATATGCTGGTTCTCTACATATATTAATTTACTTAGTTTCTTGCAACAATCCAGAAAGGTAGGCTTTGCAATGTCTAAATCTCAGATAAAGAACCTGGGGATTCAGAAAGGATAAATGACAAGACCAAGTGTGTGGCCAAGTCAGTCCACAGTGCCTTGATTCCCAGGCCAGAATCAGCTCCAATTTTCTGGGATTATCGTTTTGCTTTGGATTCAGATCAGAACCTACAGAAGTCAAGATACTCTTTGCTCGGGCACCTGGGATTTCAGGGTGCACAGTGAGACAAACACCACCCCATGCAAAAAAAAGTAGGAGACAAAAAGAGGTCTTTCCTCAGATTCCACCAATATTATAATTATTCTGGGGGAAAAAACCCAACAACAATAATATGTAGTCACTCTTCGCAGAAATGCGGTCCTGTACAGTGTGATTTGTTCTGAAGCCCAGCAGGCTTTTCTATAGGGCATACTGGCCAGAGACCCAGATGGCTTGCATTCTGATAGGAATCTATTCTTCCAAGACTTGTCTGTTTCTAAGGATTCATAGGTTTACAATTCACTCTGATATTTTTAAAATAGTCTAAGGATTATCTCTAAACCCTGACCACAGTCTGGCCATTTCTTAGGGAAACTCCTACCCCTCCAGTTGGAGCATGTTCTGTGCCTTGCAGGTGGGCCTCCATGCAGATCCATCCCTGCTGCCCATTAGTGACTTGTCTAGGTCTAATTTAGGCCACAACACATATCGAGCAGGAACTCTGTAATTCCATGTTCTCTTCAATGTTCAGCAGATTTTGTTCACTCAATAAATGTTAAATGCCAGTAATAACTAACACCTTCTCTCTCTAAATAAAGCACTATTTTGAGACAGCATATACATGACCATTCTGATTTCATCTTTTATTTAGAGAGCAGGGGAAAAAAAAAAAAAAGAAAAAGCCACACACAGATTCTGTCAGCAGTGCCTGAATTTCAAAGTCTAAAACTGGGTCATGGAGACAGGCTGGAGGCTATGGGATGCTGGAGAGCCCGGAAGCGCTGAAAGGATCCGGGAATGGTAGTAATAAAAAGTGCCTTCTTTGAGCCTTCATGGAGGAAACAAGGTGGGAGGGTGGAAAGAGCATAGGGTAGGTGACTTGCTACCAAGGGGTGGTCTGGACTCCACCACCGCTGTTGACACCAACACATGGGGCGCTCAGGGTCAAAGTGGATGATGCCCAAGAAAGGTCTGTGGACTTATTTAAATTACTCATTTGCTGAGCCCATATTTATCGGGTGCCTACTCTGTATTCCACATGGGGAAAATGATGGAGAACATGGCCCTCACCCTCATGGGATTTAGGCTGGGGAAGATATTAATCAAGTAATCTCAAAATACATATGGAATATGAATGCAACACATGCTGTGGAGGAGAGATTCATGATGCAGAGAAATAGGAGAGAAATTCAGAACACCTGGCAGGCCCTGACCCATCGTACCTAGGTAGATTTTGGTGTCTGAGGCTCCATGCTATGCCTGGAGGCCACCCTTCATGATTGAAGGAAGCAGGCTCAGGGCGGTGGCTGTCTACCAACTTGTGTGGAAATCTTTCAAGTTTTGCAACCAGTGTTCTGGCTGAACGCTGGCATTGCCTAAGAGTTTATAATAGAGGGATTTGCTCTGGGCCAGAAAGCTGGTAAAAAAGGTTTCATGTAGGGGTAATATGTGAGCCAAGACCCAAGGAATAAGTAAGAATTAACCAGGTGAAGAGAGAACTTATAAATATAAGATGTCGTGAGTGGAGAGCGTTCAAAGACCCAATGGCAGTAGGGAACAAGATGAATTTAGTTGTTTAAAGAAGTCCAGCATGGCTAGAGAGTATTGAGCAATGGCAGCATAACAGGGGATGAGGTGGGAGCCTTGCATGTGAACCAGAAAATGCAAGGATCATCAGGTCAGTGAAAGGATTTCATTTACTTCTTTATGAAAAAATGGGAAGTCATTAAGGATTTCAAGCTAAGAAAAGCATGGCCAGATTTGCATTTTACAAAGCACTGTGAGGCTGCTGGGGGAGTATCTGGAAGGCTGCTGTGTCCATTCCAGGGAGAGGCTGGTGGCTGAGATGAGGACTGGTAATAAGGGTGGAGAGAGTTTATTGCTTCTTGCTTGTTAAATTGCTAGATGACTGTCATTCACTGAGATAGGAGACACTTGAATAGGCCTGGAATATGTTGGTGACAGGAGCCAAGACAGAGACTCTTGGAAGAGAGAGGCTTACCATGTTGGCATGGGGTAGCCACTGTAGTATCCCATGGGAAACCAGGGTGCAGGGGACTGGCCTGGACTGCAGTTGTGCATTTGTGAGTTAGGTCTGTAGCAGTGTCCGCTGACTCCCAGACTGTGAGAAGACAGTCTAGGGAAGAGCAGGGCACCAGGTGGGGCCTTGGGAAATTCCAGAAGTTAATGGCTGGCCCTTTGAAGGGGGTAAGAAAGGGTGACCAGAAAAGGCAGGGAAGACAAGGTGCCCTGGTATCAAAGAAGCCAAGGAAAGAGAACGCTTCAAGAAAGAGGAAGTGGACAATAATTGTCAAATGAAATGAGGGCTGAAAATGCCTGTTGGCTTGATCTCCAGAGAGACTGCAGTGAGGGATTCGTGAGATCAGCTCTATTTTTCATTCAACTTTTCACTTTGAACTAATTACAGACCCAGAAGTGATTGTGCAGGTACAGGGAGCTCCCACGTACATCATCCCATTTTTCCCCAATGGCTGTGAGTGAGATATCTCACTCAGCCATCATATCAAAACCAGGATACTAACATTGGCACCATACAGGAGACTCCACTGAAGACCTTGTAATCAGATTACAGTAAAAGCTGCTTTGATGAAATCATAGGGTCAGAAGTCACATCGGAGTGGGTGGGAAAGAAGAGACAGGTGCAGTGTAGACAGTAAATATTTACTGTATTCTGTTCTGTGCTAGGCACCATGTCAGGTACTGGGAGCAGTGTGGGGAGCCCTGTGGGAAACTTCACATCCACAGGAGCTCGACAAGACATAAGGGGGAAAGGAAGCTGAGGGTAAAAGTCTATCTCTGGCAGTGGACCTGGGAGCAAGATTTCTAGTGGTGAGGCCTTGGGAACAACCCCTGGCAGTGGCCAACAAAACGCATTCACGTTGTGGCAGAAACATCAACATTCTTCATTCAGGACAAATTTTCTGAGGAGTTTGTCATCCCAATGTCTCTCAGATTTTACAAACTGCTAAGAGCAAGGACTCTTTCTACAAAGGAGTCCCAAACATTTTACAGCTGTTCCATTTTCTACCTGGACATTATAAGGAACTACAGGTGGTGGGTTAGAGGGACGAATTCCTAATGAGCCCATTTTACAGATGAAAACACTAAACCCCAAGCTTTTAGGGAATTCACATCACCCAATCACATATGGTGAAGTCCTCCCTGGATCTCAGAATTCTGGTTTTTTACATTCCTATTCCATTGCTTCTTAGAGTACCTTACTACAGGAGTTGCTTGGGATCTCCAGAAACAGATTCTATTGAGTCGTGCAATTAATTAGCCACTGCTTCCTATGGAAGTTTGATCATTTTCTTCTTCCCGCTATCACCCAAGTTGGCTATCCTCACGTATGCAAAAGCCAAAAATATCATAGGAGGATATGTTTTATCCTAGTCTCCTGTTCTGGTTGGTGGATGGCCAAGAACCAGAAAAATAATTAAGCACGGCAAACCTTTAGGGTAGATTGGACTAATGTTGCAAATTCCAACTCTTGCCCCACTAGGGTCCTTCCAGAAGCTCTGGTTTCAAAATGGAGGCCAAGGAGAGCAGGTCAAAGGAGGAGATGCAGGTGGAAGTTGGCAGCAAGACCTGGGTCCCCATGGGGCTGGGGCTTCTTTGGCCTTGTTCAGACGGGTGTGCAAGGAGGATCCCCTCGCCTGCTCATTCCATCTCCATGGAAGACAGAGAGCACGGCACTGGCTGCCCCTGTGGGAGAAGCCGTAACAAAGCCGTGGTCCTGCATACTAATTGGCCTGCTTTAATGACTCTTCATCCCCTGCCTCCAACCGCAACAATCCCCTCTTCCGAAATCGCCTGCTCCTAGCGGAGGAGGCTTGCTGCCATGGCAACCAAGCCTTCCAATGCTGGGAAAACTCACCATAGAGATGTGGGGAGAAAAATCCCACTGGTGCATTTCCAAAGAAGAAGGGCTTAAAGGGGAAGGAGAGAGAGCACAAAAGTTTGGGGAGTGATGTGGCTGGAGCTAGGGAGCTCCCCTGGCTGAGGGCAGAAGGGTGCTACACTAACATGCATGCAGAGAGAGGGCCAGCTCCAGGACATCCATCTACATCTGCCCATGTTCCTACCACCTCACCCCTGGGTGCCCAGCATGGAAGAGGGAGGAGAGGAATGTGTCCACAAGGCCTGTCTTTTTAATTGAATACTTGCTACCCACTCAGTCAAACACAGTACCGAGGTTGACTGTGCTCTCATCCAAATGTGGACTTGGTCACTGAGGGCTTTTAGTTGTGCTTTGACTCTGCTGGAAAATCATATTTTTTAAAAGATTTTATTTATTCATGACAGACACACAGAGAGAGGCAGAGACACAGACAGAAGGAGAAGCAGGCTCCCTGCGGGGAGCCTGATGTGGGACTCGATCCCAGGACCTTGCGATCACAACCTGAGCCAAAGGCAGATGCTCAACCACTGACCCACCCAGGGGTCCCTGGAGAATCATATTTGAAAGGTGATTGTATCTCCCTTGAAAAGAGAGAAAATGTGTTTGAAACGAGGTGTGTGCCTCCCCTACAGCTTTGCTTCAGGAGAGGGAGTTTCCACCAGGGCCCTTTGCTTGCAGGTGGCCCGCCCCCACCCCATGTGACCCAAGACTTTTGTTCTCACTGAGGGGAAAGCCACCAGGCCAACAGCGCTTGGTGCATTCACGTCCTCTTTAGCAGGATGACAAAGCAGCAGATGGGGAGTATGAGGATCCCCTCTAATTCTGGGGTGGCCCTCAGCACTGTCTGAAGCTCTGTCCCTTCTGAAGTGTTTTCATTCTTTCCGCCTCTGTTCTTTAGAGCTTCTCTTCAGATCCTTTTCTTCCTGTTCCAAAGCAAGGCAGTGCCTCTTGCGTCATGAGCCCAGAGCATCATTTCTGAAACACTCCAGTGTTAAGTAGCTGGCACACGTTAATGTCGAAAGGGGTGTTTAGTTCCCAAAACCAAAGCAAACACACACACAAATGTTCTCTTTGGGACCAACGTGGGAGACAGTTTCTAAAGGCCGACCACAAGCTGATTGTGTTTCTGACAGGCCCCTTCTCTCAAAGGAATGAGCAAATTCTGCTATTCCTTTATCTGTGCCTGACAACTCCCAGAAACAAGCCAGGGCTGGGGGCTCGCTTCAGATCCAAGTCAGGAAACCCTGAGAGCAGGAGGCGGCCCGCGCTCCGAGAGTGAAATACTGGAAGCCGCACAACAGCGGGAGGCACTTCATTCTTAGTCCCAGCGAACGAGGCAGAGAAAAGCCTTGTTTGGTCATATTAAAAAAGATACACACTGTCACATTTACCTTTGTCCCCCTGATGTCATTTTTGACACAAAGACTTTGTAACATGCTTGACTCCCAAGCTCTGGCTTTGCAGTGTGACATCTGATGAATCTTTCATTTATTTCTCTCCAGCAAATATTTATCAAATGAACTCTGCTAAGATGTGGGGGATACAAAAGTGGCTACCCACCTGTCCCTCTTTGAGAGGGTATTTGGAGATAATAGCCATTTCTTACATTTGCAGACTACTTCCAGTTCCCAAAGCGCTTCACACGCATCATCTGATTTAATCCCCGTGACCAGCCTGGCAGGCCGAAGATAAAGCTCGTGCGGCTGAGCAAGGAATGAGGAGCAGGAAGCCCTTGACAAAGGATGCCAGAGTGTTTGGGGGTGCTCTTCTTGCTATTGCCAATTCACTTCGCATCTAGGAAATCTAGGTGCTAAAATGGCTTGTTCTCTGGGGACCAGGGCACAAGGCAGTCTAGGTATGAAACGCCTCTCAGGAGATTAAATAAGTTGGCCTTCAAAGAAATCTTTGAAAGTGAGGACACTTTATTCGGAAGGAAAATTGGCTTTGCTTTCAAAGAAGACTGCAAGGAAGACATTTCAAAGCCATGGCTTAATGAGGTAGAAAAAACACTGGCCAAGGAGTTAGGAGTTTGAGAGCCCGGTGCTATCCTGTGGCTTTCAGAAAATGAGGAAATTGGGCCAGATTATTTCTAAACTATAGGTCAAAAATTCTGCATGATTTACCAGGCAGGTTTGCAATTATATGTGTTATTCAGAAGTTCCTGAAAAAGATTTCGATCAAATGCAATTTTAGAAGTAATGCAACCACTTGTTACATATAGGTGCATTGATTTAATTGCCAAGATGGGTGGAATGTCAAGAACTAAATAGCATTCTCAAGGTCTTGTTATTTTGAGGTCTCCTCTCACATGTACTCAAATCTATATCCTAGATTATAAGGATGGAAAGCATAACGTCTAAACGAAACAGACATCCCAAAAATATTTGCTTCATAAATATATGAAGACGTGGAAGGATGAATGAATGTGGAACAGATGACTTTACGGAGCAGAGAACAGGATTTTGTAGTGGTGGCAGAGAGGAGAATGCAAAAGAAGATCCTTCTGAGAAGCATACCTAGTGACAAAAAAGCCACCTAACCAAGAGACAAAATATTGCCTCAGAAAGTAAGTAGGGGTGGGGAGGTACCTCCATACAAGAAATTTAATTTTACTACTTTTGTCTTATTCCTTTTTTCTTTCTTAAGGTGAGTTTGGTGATTTACTACTGCTAAGTAGCCAAGTTGCCTGTGTTTCCTGATCCTAGATACCTGCATTTGGAGAATGAAGTTCCTCTGATAGGAGCTCCAAGGTAGCACAATTCTGTGTGGATCCAAACATCAGATTTAAATCCAGACTCCCAACTTACATCAAAGAGATCTGTCATTGTAGGTCATCGTAGGTGGTCAAATAACCCATTTGGGGTAGGTGCCCTCAGTACTCCCGGCCTCTTGGCCTATGGGCTGCTCACTGATGGCGTCTCCAAGTGTCTGCCAACCTGCCTGGTGTGCAGATGCATATTTAAGAGCTTCATGCCTTCTAGACACCTCTTAGTAGTAGAGCCCTGGGCACCAGCCACAAAAGTCTGTCTGCAGTGCCTCCTCTACCTCTCTTTGCCATGTGTTTCCTGGGGAGATGTGCTCACGTTTCTTCTAGAGCTTGTCAACCTCGCACCATCCTTCAAGCTGAAGCTCAGTTTTTTTGGTAGCACTCTATGAAAACTCCAACCCAGGGGAACATCTAACATTTACTCTTTCTGATGATATTACTTTATCAGATTAAATTTTGTGCCATTATCCCCTTATGCATATCCTTTTTCTTTCCAACGAGATCAAAAACCCTTCTATATTATAATCATAGTATAATATATAAATTTACCAAACATGCCATACACCTTAAACTTGCACAATGTTACATGTCAAATGTATGCAATAAAAAATAAATACATCCCTTCTTGTATATCTGGTGCACATGGGTGCCCCCATAGCACCCAGTAGGGCTTTAATAAGCATTTGTTGATCAATGGATAATAAATACATCACGGTAAATATGCTAAGGAAGTCACTGCAGTATTTAAGGAGTCAAATGAGAAATTTACAACTTTGAAGTGTAGACAAATATGTAAGCATCACGTGCAGATTGGAATCATTTAAAAAGTAAAATGGGAGTTCAGAAGCTCCACCATTAAAATGCTTATTAAAATAAATCCATATTTGCATTTTCTGCATCATAAGTGTAAGTTAGTAGTGGTGAGCAAGGCAATCATGAAAAATTCATTTGAAGAGAAAAGTGGGAGCACAATCATTTGCTCACATAGGCCATTGCTTAGTTAATGCTTCTGCTCGGAAAAATAACTTTTACACTGCTCAACTTGGTGTTACTGATTTTTCATTCTTAATGCTTCACTGCCCTTTGATTCCTCAAAAATGAATCATGAGCTTTGAATGTGAGGCTAAGAGGGAGGGATGTAAAGAAAAGAAAAAAGAAGGCAGTTTAAGTGCTAGAAGAAAGAAAATATTTATTCTCTGCTTTCTCCAAGGACTGAGCATCAGATTGAAATCTCTAAACTGAGTGAACAATTCTACTTACATTGTCCTAACTTAAAAAGAGAAAGTGAGGTGGGGTTTTCTCTCCATTTATTTCATGAAACTGTATCACTGTCCATGTGCTGAGTCATCTAAAGCTAGTCCCCGGATCATTGCCTCTTTCATGCAAACCATTTATTAGCCAGATATTGATGAGATCCCAAGCAATTTATAGCCTGGTGCTCAATTAACATAAAACTGCAATAATGCCCTTCTGGCAGCATACAGGGCTAGAAGGGTGAATTACTTAATCATTTCTCTTCACCCTGAATGCAAAAGTGAACCACCCTGGGATCTTGAATACTCACTCTTTCATAGCAAAAGATCTCAAATCTATTTCATCCACAGGAAAAAGTGATTTTTCTGTATCATTCTCACCAGAAGCAGTGCCAGTTCATTGACTTCACCTTTCCTTAGTGAAATCGCCAATGGTTTCAAAGCCCAATAGAAGATGCTCCCTTCTAATCTCAAGGATACTTCTACAGGGTTTTTAGGTATATCTTAGAATGTCCTGAGTAGAACAGTTCAATCAAAATTACTTCTCAGGACTTAGTGAATGAACATAGTGGCATCCTTACGGGCACAAGTTCTCTCTCTCTCTCTCTCTCTCTCTCTCTGTCTCTCTCTCCCTATTTCTGTCTCTTGCTTGCTCTCTCCAATACTTTATCAAATAGTTTCCGTAGATCTAAAGGAATGGAACCTATCAACAGACAAGATGCATAAATGGCTATGAAACTCATTGATATTGCAAGTAGAAGAAATTTTGAGAGTGGCAAAAAATAGTTGCAGTGGTGGCTAGAGCATCTCTCCAAAGAATTACTGTCAGACAGTCTGAACTGGGGAGGGCTTAAGAACTTTATAATTTGGCTGGAGGGCTGCTTGTCAAATGGTAGTCATCTCTGGCCTTCACATAGTGACCAGATAATAACTGTAATTTAACCTGCTCCTGCCTTACAAACAGCAGCCACCTCTTCAGCTCTGGGTGTGTGTGTGTGTGTGTGTGTGGAGAGGGCGGGGAGCGGGGGTTGCAAGGACCACAGAGCGTGTCTGTGTATAATTAAAGCCCCAGCTGCATGGATCTGCTCAACAAAAATTCAGAGTCCTGGAGACTAGTGGCTCTGTCTTCCTCACCCCTCCCACATCCTCTTGTTTCCTCCCCTTTCCTGCCCTTTCTGGCTTTATAATTCATCTCTGAAATCCCCATAGAAAAACTGTAAAAAATACCAAATAGTCCCACTTCCTAACTAAACTCGGTGCCCCTTGAAGGCCTGTCCTAATTGCCTTAACAGAATGCCTTAATAGATGTTGGCAGAATTAATGAAAGCTCTTTGCTCCCACTGAAGCTGGCAAAAATATTACTTCTATGCAAATGAATCCTGCACCTTAAAAAATCCCACCTTATCTCAAAGTATGTTCAACCAATTCAAAGAGGGTAGATTTTGTTCTTCAGAAAGATACCACCATAACATTTATCCATATGTATACCAAATAATTAGCTTAAAGGTTAATTAGTGGGTATATATATCCCTCTTAATAAGTCCATTGTTTAGCCAAAAAGGCAGGCTACTCAAAGTTAGCTTTTCGGCAAAGGGATGTTTAAGATCCTAGGCTGTGCAGTGAATACTTCAAAGCTTTAGATCCTGGCTGACAACATTTATTGATTGTGTGAATACAGGTAGAGCTTCTTCACCTTTCCAGGAAGGGACTGTGTACTCACTAACTTGTAGGGCAGAGTTTATGAGGAGCACTTAAAACGTGCTCAGAGGGTTTGTCCTGGGAAAGACTCCATAAACATCAGTCACCTCAGTCAGCTGACCATGGCTCTTCCAAATAGAGTTACAAATTACAGAGTTTCCAATAAGGCAACTTCACTTTGTTTCCATCCTGGAGAAAAGACACTAAACTAACATCAAGAGTTTGGTTTATACCTGATTATAATTCCTAGGTGCCTGGTTTATCTAAAAATAATGTATCAACAAAGGGCTTGGCTGTTTCTGGGAAGATCTTTGCAAGGACAGAGAGGTGATTGTTTTAACCTCCTTTTCCTAAGGAGACACAGTCTTGTACTGGTAGGTTGGTCTAAGGCATGTCTATGGCAGGCAGGCAAAGTCAGGCTCAGAGCCTATACTAGCGGCAGCAACTCTACTCTCTCACAGGTTAATATACTCATACTGTTGAGAGCATTCACACGCATGTTCTTTCATCTGATCTCCACAATAGCCTGCTGAAAATACAGCTAGAAGACAACCGAAAATGAAACAGAGAGGCTAAGAGGCTTTCCTTTGGTCATGCAATAAATTAGTGGCAAAGATAAGACTGGAGCTTAGGTATCTTGTCTTTCAACAAGCTCTTTCTAGTTTACCTATGAACTAGCACTTCATGAACTACAGTTTATTTTTAAAAATCTGAATATATGCTGTAAACGGTTGTTGTCATACCACACAGTGGTGGTTCTCAGTGAGAGGTTGACAGTCCAGCAACATGGGCCTTACTGAGAACTTGCAACAGGTGTATGTTATGGGACCCCACCCTAGCACTAGTGAATCAGAAACACTGGGGGTACGACCAGCCATCTGCTTTACTAAGGCCTCCAGGAGATTCCCATGTACACCAAAGTTTGAGAACCACTGCTCTTGGCCAAAGAGGCTAATGATAATTAAATTACCTTACCTAATCCCTACAACAACTTCAAGATATGTAACACTGTTATCACAGTCTTGGATAGAGGAACCTAAGCCTCTAAATCCTCTAAATGAATAGACAAAGTTTCAAACATCATGTGGTCAGTAAGAAAAAACCTTATGTCTGCCCGACTCCAGGGGCCTAGCTTCTAAACCCACTGTCCCACTGCCTCTCAACAGGTGTTAACTGGCAGAAAGAGTTTTACTAGAAAGGGTTCATTCAACCTACCTGTAATTCCTACCCAAATAAGGCTGGTCCTTTACTTTACAATAGACTGCTACATTTAAAATGATGGCTACTGTGCTCCCCACTTCACATGTGTCCCCCATTTGGGGGATGGGCTGCTAAAATAATTACTCCTTCACTCTTGACAGTGGAAATCTGAGCTTTTCTAAGGAACGATCATACAGATACCTAATTCCAATGGGGTCCAGGCTCATACAGCTTAGGTCACTTTTTACACACTATTCCAAATTTTAAACCAAAGAACAACTTGATCACTGAGTTCTCCAAATGGTTGGTACTTATTTTCAAAAGGAAGAAAAAAGTATAACTGACCTCAATTTCCATAACTGGAATTGGCTCAATGGCTTAAAGAGAATCAAACAATTAAAATAATGGTGAAGGGGGCATTAGCAGAGGAAATTCCCTGATGGAAGTCTTGACAGCTGTCTTTCAATATATGTTTTCAAAGAACAACAGGTGCTCTATGGCTTTGTCCTGGAATCTTCTGATGCTGATCCCAGGATGGGTCCTGTGCATAAGTGTTTGCATATTTAATCTTATGCTGCCTTTCTTTCTCAGTCTGGCCTTGGAGTCATCATGTTTTCAGGGAATCATGGCAAAATAACTGATTTAAAACTTAAAGGACAGCAATTTGGTATAAGATGCTGGGAAAGGGCAAGTAGGGAGTAATTTTTAAGACTAGAACTGGGGGTGCTTAAGGGGCCTTTTCATTTTAGCCCCATACATCAGCAAAACGACCGCACTTGCAAGACCTCATTCAGAAGGGTTAGAAGAGTAAGTATGCTTGCCCATTTCCCTGTCCATGCTTCACCCAAGCAAAGTGGTGTGTGTTTGTAAGTTGGGGGTAGTGGGGGGTGATGGTGAGACAGGAGACAGAAAGAATCCACCAGGGCTTTAAGAAAGAAACCTTATATAATCTGCTCAATGCCATGTTGTCTATCCCCATTGATAAACAATTATATATATCATTATATTTTGTCTATGTATCTTTGTGAAATGGAGGTTAATATAGGATATGTTCTATCTTTGAAGTGATCTTTAAGTCAAAGCATATAAATTACTTCCTTTAAACCAAAAGGTCATGTGAATGTTGAACCATAGCTACCCTATGTACCAGAGAGTTGTTATTACCTGATATCTTCATATCCCCTGGCATGCGCGCAGAAGTGTGACTTTGTTACAGCACATTGATTTGTAGGTAAGAGGTAAGAGTGGCCAAAGTGAACCTAAGTGGAGAGGTTAGGACAAAGCCTAAGGATTTTTGTGATGATGACATTAGCATGCAGAAAAGAGGGGCACTTGGCTTCCACATGGATTTAGATTAAATGCCTCCTTGAATATAATGACTCTTAATAATTTAAGGTCAAGGTCCTGCTGAAAAGGAATCCTGCTCCATTGTGCTTTGTCAGCCCTAAGTCAATATGAGCCATCCAGAGCACCTGATATGTGTCTTCTCTGTGGCTGTAGATGGGATGTTCTAAAAGAGATCTTGACTAAAGGCCACCCACTCTGCTCCCTTTCTTAAACCTTTGATGCTGACATCAAATACTAAAACTTTGTTCCATGGGGGTGTATAATTCATGATTCAACTCAATCAAAAGAAAAAACTATACCACCTGTAAGCACTAAGAAAACACACAGTTTTCTTGATTATGTAGTTTACATTTTCATTAATCAGAATGTCTACACAAAAACAAAGGCACTGGATAAAAATTCAGAAATTAAATCCCTTGGTTAGTTGTTCCACATGATACCAATCAATCAACTGGATTGATGTCCCCTTCCCCCATTGAATTAGCTAATTTCTTGGCTAAGCCAATTTAATTATTTTGGCTGCATAGACTTCTCTTCAGACTAATCAATAAAAACCCAGAAACTATTATTTTAAAGGTTAAACTGCTAAATGATTCAAAACACAGGCATTTTGAAATAAGCTCTCTCTCTAAAACTCCTTCCTTTTTATCTTGTGGACATAATGGCCAAAGTGAAATGCTATTTAAAAAAATGCAATTCTTTCACTTGTGGAAAAAAAGGATGCCAGAGTATCATGCTTTCTCAAGTGATTGGAGAAGACAATGAAAAAATGAGCAAGTTCCAATTTTTATACAACTTGAGCTCAAGATTAAATAAACTATATTTTATTTCCAAAAGAAAATGGAAAAACAATAGATAAGGAAAAAATACTTGCTTAATTACATATACATGAGTAATCACATACACACACACCCCCCACATATTTTAAGGTTTTATTCACTTAAAAGAAAAAAAAATCAAGACCTCAAAACAAATATCAAAAGCATGGAGGCAGAGAATCTACAGAAAGAAAATAAGAATGGACTATAAAAATTAGAAAGTGGTTGATTTTGTCATTTGTCCTTTCCAGCCCTGCCAATGAAGTTGTCACCTAAATGCACATAAAAACTTGGCGTGTGTATCTAAAGCATTTATGTCAGACTATTGGCTCTCTCACAGTTTGATTCCTTAAAATTTGCCTTCATCCTCTCAGGTTCTGTATTTTCATCCACTCTGAGGTTCATTTTCAGCATCACATGCTTAGATGTTCCATTTTGGACATACTACCCGAGCTCAGCCCAGCATGCCTCGCCTCAGATGTGCCACCCACATTCGTCCCCTGTCGTTTGTGTAGGCATGGTGGGTAAAGGACCTCATTGGCTATTGACTTTCTCTGTCTTTCCCCAAAGGAAGTAATAAACAGTCAGAGGGACAGATATTATGCACCAATAACCAAAGAAAGCCAGGTTTGCATCCAGGGGGACAGTGTTTTATATATGAATTTGCAAAACTTTTAATCACCAATCTTCTCAGGGTAAGATGTAACTGAGACACACAGGGATGGGTGATTAGCAATATTCATATACTGGTGGATCTTGTGCAATTGTTTTAAAAGCAGGATGATGACATAGATCAAGAGTCATATTAATGCTCAGATCCTTTGAGTCTGTAAGTCCACTACTGGGAGCTTATCCTAAGTAGATAATTCAAAAGAAGAAAAAAGTCCTACATACAATCATGCTCTCTGCGCAGCTATTTAAAATAATAAGGAAAAGAAAAATTTAGAAGTTCAATAGTAGGAAACAATTAGGCTAACCTTGGTAACTCAACCAGATGGAATACTACTTAACCATCAAAAATGATCATGACACAATGATCATGCTTTGTAACAAGAAAAATGTTTATAATAAAAGACCAGGTACAAAAACTGAATAAGCAGTGTAAGGTCAAAGTGATTACAACTATATAATGTGGTGCGCATGTACATGTACCTAGCATATGTACCATAGATACTCATTTGCAAACTCTCTGTTTGCAAATCCTCTTACTCTCTAAAATTTATTTGTAACTTCCAAACTGATACTTGTGGTGTTTTCACAGTCATTCACAGACTGTGTGGAACAGGGAAAATTTTGAGTTGGATAAGGTGATACTCTGCTTCTTGTTTTGGGTGTTGTCTACAAATGAGCATCCTTTTAGCCATTTGCTGAGTGCCACATGATTTTGCATTTTTTGTGGGTTTTGTTGGTGATCAATGTTTCAAAAGGCCTGCAGGCAAAGGCTCCATGCTGTTTAGTGTTCCTAAGGGCAAGAAGGCATGATGTATTTTAAAGAGAAAATATGTGTGATAGATAAGCTGCCCTCAGGCATGAGATACAGGGCTATTGGCCATGAGCTCAAAGTTAATGAATCCACAATGTATATTAAGTAAGATATCTTTAAACAAAAACAAGATTATGTATTGATCAGTTGATGGAAAATATTGTTACTAGAGGTTCACAAGAACCTAACCCTGTATTTCCCCTAGGAGCAATGGTTCAGTATTTCTGGTGGCTTTATCGAGCATAACTTCCACTAATAGCAAGAATTAACTATATATACATATATGGACATACATATACACATACACATATATATACACACACACTTATACACATACATACAAACACTACAAGAAAATTGTGTGTACAAATACACAAGTATATAATTATCTGGGTTTGGGATGCTTGAGTTTTTGTCTTAAAATTTAAAAATTGCTTTTGTAACATTGCTTTCACCATGAAAACATTTAAAATGAAAAAAAGCCAAAGAAACACTGCTGATGAATAACAGAGTTCTCTAGTCCTAAATATAGATTTTTTTTTGGAATACAGTGGCCTTATACCCTTGTCAAACAAAAGAAGTTGGCCAGCATGTGTCCTTCATGCTTATTCTCTGGACAGGTCACCTGATCTTGCAATGTTTTAGTTGGCTCCACTAAGAGGTAATGATAATATCAGGCCTTGCATGAATATGTACCTTAAAATTTTGCAGTAAGCTGCCCAGCTGATTTCTTTAGTGCTCTAGCATTGTGGTCTCCAGAATGTCTACTTCAAACTATTACTTGGTCTAGGGACTGAGTTTTGTTTCCCAAAATGCATATGTTGAAACTCTAACCCCCAAGGTGATGGTGGGACCTCATGATGAGATTAGTGCCCTAATGAAAAGAGGAGACAAGTGCTCTCTCTCTGCATGCACATTTCAAATAAGGCCATGGAAAGACATAACCAAGAAGACGGCCCTCACCATAAACCTGACCGTGCTGACACCCTGATCTCTAGACTGTGAGGAATAAATTTCTGTTGTGTGAGCCCGCCAATCCATGGTACTCTATTACAGCAGCTGGAGCAGACTCTGACAAAGCTCCAACCACCCCACCCTCACCCCCTCCATGTGGTTGTATTGAAGATGGGTCCTTTAAGGAGCCAATTAAAGTTAAATGAGTTTCATAAGGGTGGAGCTCTGATTCAGTAGAACGGATGCCCTTATATGAAGAGGAAGAGACACCAGAGAGCTTGCTTTCTCTCTCTCTCCGCCATGTGAGGACACAGTGAGAAGGCGGCCATCTGGCCAGAGAGTCCCCATCAGAAACTAAACATGCTGGCACCCGGATCTTGGACTCACAGCCTTCAGAACTGTGAGGAAATAAATTTCTGTTGTTTAAACCTCCCCGTCTGTGGTATTTTGTTATGGCAGCCCAAGCTGACTAATATACTGGGTTCAGTCCTCTTGCCCTCTAGGTTCCCACAGGGTTCAAAGGACAGGATGTTAGGTATGGAGGCATCATGGGCTGGCTGTTGTCTCCTACCACATCGATGCTCTTGCTAGGCAACTCTCCAGGCAACCACCCTTCCTGGATTCAGGGTGTCCTCTTGTCACTTGGACCAACAGGTGATGGGGTCCTTGTGGTTTCCCTAAAACCTACCTACAGCTTTGTAAATTGTCCTTTTATTCAAATATGTTTCTAATACTCCATGTCAGTGTGCCACCTATTTCCTGACAGGAACTAACACAACATGAAGATTGCTAAAAAGATTATTTTTTAAAACATAATTCCAAATATTGTGTCACTGATAGAGACTGAGGCCCAAGAACTCTTTATTAACTGTGAGTCATGTCACACATTCAGGGTCACCCGAGTCATTACAAATGGGATCACCAAGGGACAGTGGCTGCTCATGACCTGTACCACTTGACTGGCGCTAACAAGGCTGTGATCGTAAGAAATGAAACCCCCTTATTCTGCCCAGAGCACAACTTATTAATATTACATTTTTTTTCTTTCCCCACTCTATAAGCCAGACCTTCCATAATCTCTGGTTCCATTTTTTATTTTTGCCATGTCTTTTTCTCCATCTTGATTCCATTTGCTGAAAAGTCTCCATTGTTCTAGGGGTCAGGAAAAAGGGGCAGGGGGAGCGCTTGTTTCGAAGTGATTGCCTAGCAACCCATCTTCCTTATTCCAAGGACAGAGGCGATTTGCATTTTGAGAAAGAGCAAAAAAGTTCTCCTTCTCATGAGTCCTTGAGTAAGAATGTCTCGCTGACCACTCCTCAAAGGAATCTTCCTTCCTCTGAGAACTCCCCCTGGGTGGCCTTTCTTTGCCCGCAGCTGTTGTGTGCGCTCCCTTGGGACCGGAGTTGCCTTCTGAGGTGCACCCAGAGCTGCCTGGGGCAGTGAGTGCCTTTTGGCACTGCCAAGCTGTAGCCCCGGGCGGGCGGCACCAGGACAGGGTTCAGAACATCCTGATCTCATTCAAGTGGACATTTCTTTCCCACACTGTTCTTTCCTTTTGGAGCTTTCTTTCCTGGAAACATGCCACGCCCAGAGGATGTCTAAGCCTGCTGCTCTTAACCCCCAAATGGCCAGTGCATTCCCTGAGCTTGCTCAGGGAAAGTTGAAGCTGGCGGGAACATGGGAAGAACAGGACAGGTAACCTCCACTCGGAAGTTCTCAGCTGACCTACAGGAGGTGGGAACCGAGGGAAAAGAGAGACTGTTCTTCACATCATTTGAAAAACTGAACTGAGTTGGTAGATGGAAAAAAAATCTCTACCATAAACTAGAGACCTCCTACCAAAAATGTCTCATCCTCCATCCTGCTCAGTCTCCATGCTGAAAGAAAAAGTTTGGTTCTCTAGAAATGAAGTGTGGGCAGTGATAAGATGGGAGTCCTCCCTGCTGCTCTAAAGATGTAAGGAAAATTTGTGATATCTGGCTTCATGTTGGGCAAGTCTCTTAACTTTCTGAAGCTCTGAATTGCCATCTATAAAACAGATCTTAAAAAAAAAATATATAAAACAGATCTTTAGGAATTATATTGACAACTGTTGACAATATATAACTTACTTGAATTCCACCAAGTAACACAAGGCATGTGCCATTGATGTTGCATAAAAACCATCTCACTATTGTGTTTACATTGGTTCCTTTGTCTCCTTATTCTACTAGAATATTTGTTACAAGGAGGGGCTCTGTATTATCTGTGGACAATACTGATCTATAACATGATACCAGATATGTCTGTCATTAAGATGTTATGGTGTTTTTATATACCTTTGCATTCCATTGTCATTTTATGTATTTTCATCCACACATATACCCAAGACAAAGAAACCAGCAAGGTCTGCATAAGGCTAATTGATAAAACAAAACAAAACAAAACAAAACAAAACAAAACAAAACAAAAACCTTCCTTGACTAATATGAAGGTAGTCCTCTAAGAGAGAAAAAAGTAGAAGATAATACCACCTAATCTTCTTCTCTATAAGGCCAGGAGATGAATGCATCTAGGAAAAAATTATAATTGATTCATAGACTTGGTCAGAGAGCAAGAAACAAAGAAATTTTTAAAAATACCACTAAGCAAAAACTTTACCTTATGCAGAAGAACATAACTGTGGCTTTGTTATTATTTTTTATTTTTGTCAGATTGGTACATTCTCTAAGAATTGATCTTCAGTCTTCTCTGTGCCGAGGGTATTTTTATTTAATTCAGTGGAACTGAAAATTGAGCTTAGAATTTTAAAGCTCAAAAGACTTTAGAAGTCATCTGACATGAACACTGTCCTCATTTCACAATTGAGATCCACATTCTGAGGCCCAAGGAGGTTTGGGTTTGCCCAGATGACATGGATGGAACTCCATGCAGGGTTTAAGTAACCACAGGTAGTTGACTTCATTAAATCATGGGAGTATTATGTTCATTAGCACATCAACTTTGTTTCTCATTTGAAAGAATTTTGAGGCATATGCTTTTGGGAATGAGGAACCTAGAATGTTGAGCAAGGGGCTGAAATGGACTGCCATGTTCTTGTTCATTCCCACAGGAGTATTTGAGGACACACTGGGTGTTCTAGCACTGAATAAGCAAATAGGGAAGACTGTCATGGCCAATTGTGTCCTTGGGTGAATGTTCTCTCTACTGCAGAGTTGGGGAGTTTTGCTGAGAGTCTGGGGAACAGTGAAGCAGTCATCTAGTGAAAAGTTTAATCAAACATTCTCTGGGTTTCCCTGAACTGCTTACCATTTCCCCCTTTTCTCTCAACTACTGCCACTTCATTATTTACAGTCAGTTGTGCTTCAAAGCCATGAACATTTGGGCATTCTCCTCTCTGTGACATGGAGAAACCATTGAGCATGGTCCTTATGCTATTTAAGTAATTATGTCATAAGTATAATGAGATACCAAGCTTCAGACTTTTTAGAATAGTCCATGCACATATAATCAATGCCTTTGAAAGCCCCAGTGAAGTTGGCAAGTCTGAAAGAAGCAAGGAGATTGTAGAATGAGGGCTCATGGAGGGCATAGGGTGAGTTTCAACCATAGTTGATTCTGGAAGCAGAGTGTTTCATAAATTCCTCTCTGGGCAACACATCTGCTCCTATTCATTTTGTTAGGGCTAAAATAATTTACAGAAATGAGAATATGGTACCTGACTTTAATTGTCAGAATAAAAATCATGGAATCTTTGAGTTATAGAGGTTTTTACAAGTTATTTACAGCTGGGACATTCTTTTTTTTTTTTAAATATTTATTTATTTATGATAGTCACAGAGAGAGAGAGAGAGGCAGAGACATAGGCAGAGGGAGAAGCAGGCTCCATGCACCGGGAGCCCGATGTGGGATTCGATCCCGGGTCTCCAGAATCGCGCCCTGGGCCAAAGGCAGGCGCCAAACCGCTGCGCCACCCAGGGATCCCCTACAGCTGGGACATTCTTAAAACTAAATCTCCCAAACTAAATCAAATAAAAATGTATTGTACCACTATGAATTTATTTCTAGAATTTCAAATTGGTAACACTTATGTATTGTAGATTAAACTACAAAAGCACACTAAAGTTTGGCTGTTACCAAATGTATTAAAATTATATATACAACCTATCTGAGCATGTTGGTTTCCATTAGTTTTTTTAATGGTTATAATGCACTTAGTATTAATAATGATATTAATGGTTATAGCACACATCAACAGGTGGCATTTAAATCAGAAATCAGCTATTTATAGAGCCAGTCATGGAGGCCCTTCCACCAAATACTGGAGTCCACAGAACACAGAATCTCCTTTCTATGTCCACAGAAACATAGAATCTCCTTTCTATGGTATCGTGAAAGATGGAAAACCTATGTTTGGACAATTCCTCCAAAGACAAGAAGCTCATCTCTTGGAAAGGCAGCCCATGTCACATCTCTCATTCTCAGGCAGTTCCTCTTCACACTGTGCCAAATATGCTTCATGAAACTTCCACCCAATGGTCCCAGTTCTAGCCTCTGGAACCACTGCCCTCATCTGCACAGCAGAAGACAGCTAATGTGTTCCCATCTAGGTCTTCCTCCCTCTTGTGTCCCAATGCCCCCAGCTCCCTCAATTATTCCTCCTATGACACAATCCCAGACTTCTTGATCATCTCCCTCTGTGCATTCTCTTGCTTGTTAAAGACACTCTCAAAATACAAATGGCTTCAAATGACCTCAAACTCAATATGTACTAAATTGAATCCTTGGTGTCTCCTCCACCCATTCCAAAACCAGGACAATGAATGATACCACCGTCTGCCCAGTGATGCTGGTCAGAGAGGTATGTCACGTCCCTGATTTCCTCTGCTCTGCACTTTCTGTACCCAATCTGCCACTACGCCCTGTAATTTTGCTTCCCAAATAATTAAAAATCTCTTCACTTGGCTCTGTCTCCACTGCCAGCACCCTTCACCGCCACACCATTGTCTCTTCTTGAACTTCTGCAAGGGCCTCTTAGCCCAATTGCTCACAGCTGCTCTGGCTTTCCAGAGTGGTACCATCCCACATCTTGCATAAAACTCTTAGCAGCATCCCACTGTTTCATGATAATGCAAAATCCTTAGCATGTCTGACATGGTCCTATGTGACTTAGTCCCTTTCCGCTTCTCCAGGTGGATTTTGCATCTCATGCTCTGTGTCGAGCTTACTGGCCCTACTTCACCATTTTCTGCTTCTCCAGCCACGTGGCCTTCCTATCTGTGGGTACCTCTGCCTAGAGTGTATGTTCCTCCTTTTTATTGCCCTTAAACCAAGTTGCAGGGCTCAGCTCCAAGACTCCCTACCTCAGTCTTCCTGGAAGTCTTACACCAGGTCAGATTCCCCCGTTTGTAGGTTCTTACTGACCTCAGGACATCTGTCTCATGACACTAAGCACAGTTCTTATTTATATATATTGAGATGGTCTGATCATTGCCTGGCTCTCCAATTAGATCATTAGCTCTTCTAGGCTAAGAAGTGTCTATCTCTGGTTACTTATTCCCATCTTGTGGACATAAGTTGGTCAAAAGTATTTGTTGAGTGAATTGATTACACAATTCCTATTTTAATTCTTTGTATTCCAACAAGGGACCTGATCTTCAACCTAAGGAAGGTGGAACAAATGTGGTTAAGAGAAATCTGAAACCCAAAGGAAATGACATAAGTGGAAAGTTTGAGGTTGTTTTCAAAAGAATGTGTGTCTCTAGGCATTGTTAAACAGTGCCCCAGCCCACTCCCCTTGGCAATATGAAGTTTGGATCCACACCGACAGTGGGAACTAAGGAAATGAAGAAGTGAGGATGATAAAGGGACAAAGCTGACATAATTTTCAAAAGAGAGTAAAGAAATAGGATTCCAGAAACAACTGATAACCAAACATGACCTTGCTTTGTCATGACAACTGATAACCAAACATGACCAAACCTTTGTCATGTTTGGGACCTTTGTTCCAGACTGAATTTTAACAGCAACTATTTAAATGTAGTTTGAAAGCACTTGGTAAAGGAAGCCATGATAACCAGGAGCAAGTACAGGTTCATTCAGATGAAGTCATAACAAAGGATCATCCTGTTCCGGTTGGGATGGGAGATGAAGGATTGCCATGGGCATGAAGTGTATTGATTGCAACAAGACTCTTGGCAAAGTCCCCCGCAATCTTCTTGAAAGGTAGAGACACATGGGCTGGACCTGCAGCTCGTCAAACACCAGTGTGTGCATGCCCAGCTTAACACCGTCCTGCCCAGGGCTGATTCACTGTCATACTATTTATTTCTGACATGTTCTTTTTAAATGTTCATATGTAATTATAATAATGATAGCTGACATGTAAAATGCCCACTGTGAAGGAGGTATTGGTTAAAGCAGTTTAATCCTTATACAAGCAATTTGAGAAGGCATTAGAATGATTGCTATTTCACAGTAGAAGAAATTGAATGTTGTGACCTTAAGTGACTTGCACAAGGTCAGATAGTGGGAGGCGGAACTGGGGTTTGAACCCAGGAGGTCTGGCTCTAGATATATGTTCTTTATACTATCGTCCAACCCCGACTTCCATGCTTCAGATGCTCTGGAATGTTCTTGGCCTTCAGGACTTTATTGTGCTGATGAATGAGCATTTCTGCACTGTTCTACAATGTTCCAAGGTAGAACTTTACCAATAATGCATCCACCTTTCAGGGATTCATGGATAGAATTCACAGGGTCTTATAAACTTGGATTGCTTCTACTATTCATCAATCTTCCACAAAGAGCTAGCTTTTTCTTCATGGACAACAAACCACAGTAGTATCAGCAGCATATGTGAAATTTTCACCTATAGAAATCAGATACCTTTATATCACATTATTGTCACAGATATCTCAAAACATTATTTATGTTCAACACTCTGAAATTATAAGGATTATTAGACTCACCACCAAATCTCATTATTTTATGTTTTAACAAAAACACATATATTATAATACCACCTTATTGACATATTATAACTTTACTACAGTGTAACCGTGTTCCTTTATAACTCTTTGCATTTTCTGTTATGCACTTAAAGCCTCATTTGGAGAAGGAGTCCCTGGGCTTCATCAGATTGCTGAAGGGCAGAGGCTGGTCCTGTGCTGTCCAAGTCAATTTAGGCTGCAGTGTGCATGGTTTATGCCATGATAGCTGCCCTTTATGACATGTGTTTCATGCCCAGGCAGATAGTTATGACTCGTTATGGATGACAAGAGGTAAGCAAGTGATAGCTCTGGACCAACCACAAAGAAATAAAGCAAGAATATTACATAGAAATGAAAATGTGCTTCCTGTGGTAGCAGCTGATGTTGCCTTTAAGGGCATAGTAGTAGGAACACAGAGTTCAGATCAGCAGGCAATAGGGATCCTTTGACATTCTCAAAGACCTCATAACCACCGCTTCTATCCTGGGAAAGATGACCAACAGTGTATGAAAAACGGCTGTAAAACACTCATGGAAAGTAAGACATGAATTCAGGAGACATGAAGGGAAGGAGAGGGTGGTGGTCAATGTATGTGCCCTGAAGGCAACATCTTGGGACTATTCCACAAAGATCTGAGACAGCACTTACATTTCTAGGAACTCATCCCAGATTCAAGGATGTTTATCTGAGACACATTCCTCCGCACACAGAAGGAATATGCCATAGGATTCAGCTTTGTATACTTTACACTTTCAATAGTAGTTTTATGACAGCATTAAGTAGCAGGCAGATTTCTTTATCATTTAACTAAGATGGGAGGTCAGGTTCAGAAAAGTATAATGAGCTGTTTGAGTCATACACTGCATACATATTGCAAGTTAGAATAGATCCAGGTTTGCTGTTGGTCGGTTTCCATGTTCCTTGGCATATTCTCCAGATTTGGAATCTGGAAAGATTCCAGAATCCCTCCTTGAGAAGTTCAGATTGGCTTTCCTAAAACCCTTTCCTGATCTAAAATGTTATGGTTCAGAAATTTAAAGTATCCCTTTTCCTCCTCCACCCAATAAAGCTTTAGGACTTTTGTCTTACACAGTAAGCCACTATTCTAGATGAACCTGTTATGACCACTATGGACAGAGCTCTGTCCATACCAGGTGACACCTCTACCAGGTGATACTTTTCCAATTGCAGGATGAAGACAAATGAGCCTGAGGGTATCAGGGAGGTTCAAAGTGAGAAGAGCATGGATTTTTCCTTCTAGAACAGGGGTTCAGATGTCAGTTCTGCCACCTGGATAAATTGTGGCATCTCAGGAAAGTGACTTCACCTCTCTGAATATTAGTTTCCTCATCTGTATTGTTAGAGATTGATAGGAAGGTTACATCTCAAATTGAGATGTAAAAGGAGGCCAATAAATGTTAGTCTTCCTTACAAGACCCAAGATCAATCCTCTAAGACATTAACAAGAGTCTTTTATAGTTGCAGTACTTTCCTACAATGAAGCTTAAAGAGTTTTCTGGAATAAATTCACCTCTGCCCTTAAAGACTTTGGAAGAATTCAAGTATCTCTGGTAGCCAAAAGAAAACATACTAATCCTGGACTTAACTCACTCTGCAGTTTCACTGTGGGGCAACTCTTCCTTCTATGCCCTTAAAATTGTGCAACATTCCTCTACACCCTTGCAAAACCCAGGAAGCTTTCTGTGCCATATGCACAGGCAAGGCATGAGCCTCAAGTCCTCCTCAGCCTCCGCTGCCGCTTCCCCGTCATCAGCAACATGTGAATGAACCAAATTATCTCCAGAGCTGAGGGCGTGGGCCACAGAGCCAGGCTCCGCCGTCAAAGGAGCCCAGCGTCATGTTCTCCACCCCCTTAGGAGATGGCTGATGCTGTCGTAAGGCTGTGAGGGAGGAAGCTGGCCTGGAAATGCCATGTAGGGAAGAAACTGTTCCATTTCAGTGTTAGGATTCTAAAATAGCTGCTAATAAAAAGCCTTCATACTGTGACACTTCAATACAGACACCCACAAGGATACCTTAACAAGCTGTTTGACTCCTTACAAGCCTTTTCTTGCTGCAGGGCCCCCACCAGTCACCCACACAGATATACAACCATGCAGTGACAGAGAAGGCCAGCAGGGGTCTGCCTAGACTGCAGGCCAGCCCAGGCGACCTAGCTCCTTGCAGGAGGAAGGCATTGCTGCTCTGATGTCGGCTTGTCCTGGAGCATGTCGCCTGACTTTGAACTTCCTGCTTATTCTGTCTCTCTTTCTTTCCTCATGTTGTCTTTGACAAAACTTACCTCGAGAATGAGCCAAGCTCACCTCCTGGTTTGAGGGGGGGATACTCAAAGAATGTTTCATTTACCAATTCAAAGATGCCATGGTTCAAAGAATCCGGAAAAAGAAGAGTAGGGTATGATCTCATGATAGTGATTACAATTTAGTCTTTACCATTGGAAGTCCTAAAAATCCATCAACTACTATAATACTATCTCCATCAGGAAAATAATGGGTCAGGTTTGAGAAAATTTTTAACAGCACCTATCTTATTTTTGAAGCTTGATAATCAATGTTACCCTTTGAATCTTAGCATAGATGAGACCATGTTTTGTCCTTAGCTACTTTCTATGAATGCTGCTAATTAGGACCAATGCAATTTTTAAACTTGGCTACACATCAGACTTTACCTAAGAAGCTTGTTAAAAATATAAATTCCTAAATTCTCATCCTTCCCATTCCCAGATGCTAAATTACTATATCTAAGGTGATGTTCAATAATCAAAATTTTGATGAAAGCACTCTGAACTATTGAGATATGCAGGTAAGCTCAGAAACTTATATAGTGGGGAGCTTTTTAGTACCAGGTAAGATAACACTGCTATGCCTCTGTTAGAATAGAAGGAATTTGTCATACAGGCAGACATCATAAGTAACTTGGGTTTAAAAATTCTCTTAGTGGAGCTCAAATTAGGATGTGTTTTGATCTGGTAAGTAGAATTTCTCAATTTATATACCTGTAATAAATTCTTATGACCAACAGAATAATCAGCATGAGAAGCTTCCACAGCTCTGCAAAAGGATAAATCTTGTTGTTTTCTGACTTCATATACATCCAATATTAGGTTAGGGGGTTGTAACAATTTCTGAGAGTTTTATGGTTTTTCATATCTGGACAAATAGACCAAGAAGAAATGGGAAATAACTACTAGAGGTTAGAATTCTGTTTTACAGAGACTTGAGAAAAGAAGTCAAGTCATACTTGAAATCAGGAGATCTTTCCATCCCGAAGACCCACCACGGTGGACAGCATGTTTACTTTCAAACGCTTCCAAGAAGAATATCATACCATCTTTCTCAGAACCCCCTTTTAGGCAGTTATAATCAGTAACAACCTAGTAAGTGCCTCATACAGTGTGAGATGTTATGGAGGTCAATATTAGAAGTTACACATTCTGCCCAAGAATCATGTGTAATCAGGTCACCGAGTCAGTTATAATTTCAGTCACATATAATAGTCTTTAAGTTCCAACAACACCCTCACCAACTATTCTTTTTTTAAGACCCAGGTCAAATCCTGTTTCTTCCAGATAACTTGCCAGATTTCATCCCACATCCTAATAAAAATCAAATTAGCTCTACTCATAACATGTAGCACACTACATAGTATCACAGTGACTTATTTATGTGTTTTTCCCCAGGAGACATGTAATCTTCTTCAGAGGACAGAAGGGGTCTCACTCAGTATCTACAAATTGAGGAGGCATGGCTAAGAACAATACATGCACTACCATCTTGGGCTAATTCAGTCATTTATCCATGCAAGGTGTTCTGTCCCTGAGCATAGAACAAAGACTGTGGGAAAATGTAAAAGATGTGGAGCATTATTAAAATTCAGCCTACATGTATGTATGTATGTATGTATGTATGTATATATATATATATATATATATATATATATATATATATATACTTTTTTTTTTTTTTTACCAAAGCCTTCTTGAATCAATTCACAATTTGAGCCTGGGGAATCTCTCAGAAGTAACAGGGAAGCTAAGATAATTTCCTCTTACTCAATACTCACTGGAGATGGAGAAAAATCTACTCTCCTACTTATAATCTTGTGTAGGCAGGAAAACTTTAATTGTAGAAGAAGTATTATGTAAATGTAAGTTATTTAATTATAAAGGAAAACAAAGCCCTTCACAGGAAGTAGCTGTTCTAAAGAGGTGGGAGAACTTGTTTTCTTTGCTGCAGCTTATAAGTGGTTCACTAATAGATTTTTGGAATGACATATTCATCATCAAGAGAGACAGCAACTGTCTTCTGCTTCTATTCAAGGTGCAGTAACAGAGAAGAGATTTACCTTCTCATGTGAAACAACTACAAAATGGCTTAAATTCATATGAAATTATTATTTTTAAGACACTAGATAACAACAAGAGGCAATGATCCCTGAGAAATGAGGAACAAACGTGATGAGTCCTATGATTGTTAAGCTTAATTCATTGAAAGGTACAGAGGTGGGGAAGAGCAGATGGAGCCCAGCAAGCCTCCTAAGTTGAGGAGTTAGGAGCTGGGAGTCTGGGGAGATCAAGGTAGCCAGGGTGGAAAAGCCAGAATTCCAGAAATGGGAGAGCTGCACACAGAGGGAATTCTGAAGATCTGCAGAGGGAGCTCCTTGAGTATTCAGCTGAGTGCTGATGCATGCATGCACATGTGGACACAGGGGCTGGGAAAGAACTACCACAGAATATGTGGAAACAGTGCCCGGTGCTCACATGGGATCAGAGATAGTGCTGGTTCCCATGAAGCAGGATGAAAACCTCATGATTCATGGGTACTCAGGTAGACTACCTGGTAGATCTTGCCTCAGTTGTAAGGAATTAATGGCTCCAAAGTAAGCACTGGTCTCATCCTGCCTAATCTTAATAGCATCACACAAAGGGATCAAACTGTTTCAAGGCAATATAAACACATGCCAGAACAGAGCTCAAAAAATGTTTGTAGGAATGCAAAAATATCCATCATCAAACAAGATAAATTCACAATGTCTGGCATCCAATCTAAAATTACCGGGCATACAGAGGAGCAGAAAAATATGACTCATAATTCAGAGAGAAATCAACCAAAGGAAATTGATCCAGGACTGGCACACATGTTAGCACTACAAACAAATATTTTGAAACATTATTATAAATGTATTCCATATGTTTAAAATGTTAACTAGAGGCATGGAGGATATAAGAAAAGCTATAATGAACTTCTAGAAATGAAAACTATAATGTATAAGATGGAAATATACACTGATTGGGAATAATGGAAAAGTAGACATTGAAGAAGAAAAGATGATGAAACTTGAAGATACAGTAATAGAAAATATCCAAAATGAAACACCCAAAGAAAAAGAGAATCCAAAAACATGAAAGATTTCAGGGAGCCATGAGATAGTTTTAAATGGCTTAATGTAAGTGAAATTGGAATACCTTGGTGGTGAGTGGAGGAAAGAGAAGAAATATTTGAACAAGAATTGGTCAAAAAATTTCCAAATTAATGGAAACTATAAGCCCACAAATCCAAGTTATCCAATGCATCCAAGCTCAAGAAATATGTACCAAGGCACATTATGTAATTAGATTTCTTAAGACCAGTAATAAAAACATTATTTTTAAAGCAGCCAGAAAAAAAGAAGCATTGCATACAGAGGACTAAAGATCTCCCACAAAGAAATTCCAGTAATTTTATTTTTTAGCAATGGTTATATGCCACTTCAATTCAGTTTTCCCAACACACTTTATTTATTTATGTATTTATTTATTTATTTATTTATTTCCAACAAACTTTAAAGGCAGGAACTCACTTCCAATAAAAAGACAGAGGCCATGAGGGTAACTAAGGTCAGTATGACATAATTTTCTTTATTCTCTCCAAAGCCATTCACTTTTGCTTCCTTTCTTTCCACAGTAGAATCACAGTTTTGTTTAAGTCTTTTACTGAAAGGTCACAAATCTCTTGGTTCCTTCTTCCTTGTGGTAGAATCTCAGTTTTGTCTAGGTGTTTAGTAACAAGCCATTGATCTCTGTAAATTTGCCCCCCTCTTAGTCTTGACCCACCTGTGACCTGGGAAGTGAATGGAGGAGTCTGCAGAGGGGATGTTCTGGGAAAGATTTACTTTCTGATGAGAAGAGTGTATGCAAGGAGAAACTGCTCCCTGAAGCTGCTCTGCCTCTGTTCTTCTCTAAGTGAAGTTTGGATGTGTTTGGAGTTGCTGCAGCCATCTTGCAGCCGTGAGGAAAAGACCAAGAAACTATCAAGTGCCAGTCCATAGCTCTGACACCGGGCAGCCTGGGAGCCAACCAGAAACTGCCCACCTGTGATGTGAACTCTTTGTCATTAAGCGAAAATGACTCTTTATTTGTTTCCGCCACTGCTAGTAGCATATTGATACCTTTGGTTAAATTCATTCTTCATTGATAGAAGCATAAGATTAGAAAAGAGAAATCAGATTTGAACCTTCACCTTTAGGACCTCAGTCTGATGTTCTTTCCTCCATACCCCCGCTAACATTTTGTTGCCAGCTTCCTCTTTTAAGGGGCTCTGATCTCAGTGATGAAAAAAAAACATGGAATGTCATGAGTGTGACAAAGCTAAAGCCTGACTGTTTCAAAAACAGGGGAGAAGGGGGAGGAAGTACCTGCTAAAGATGCCTCTCAGCACCTGGAGGAATCAGAGTCCCTCTGGCCCATCTGAGCCGATGAACTATGGCCTACCTTCGTTCCCAGACACCTAACAGCTCACTTAATTTCTGTGGTTGCACTTTTATGGACAAAATGAACAGGCTAGTGATCTCAGGAATAAGGGACTCAGGAGCCTGAAAAAACATGGGAGATTTATTCCATGTCCTGCTAACAGTCTTGACTAGTCCTGGGAAATGAATAGGTCCAGGGGACCTGGATGAAGAATTAGCAGGCCAGCTCTTCCCTGCTGGCTTCGGCCACTTTCCATACCCCTTTCAAGAAGTGAAACAGTGACAGATGAAAGGCTCTGAGGAGTTCTGCAGCAAGGAAAACGATCGCTAGGCTTGGTGATCATCGATCTCTTTCACTGGCAAACACCCCCCCCCCCGACAGCTCAGGGAACCCAGTTTGAGAGACGCTGTTCTGCTATACAGGAGTGGGGATTTGGGGGTCCGTTGGGCAGATCTACTTTCATAAGGTGACAGAATGCAATCTGACATGTTTCTCTCTGGCATAAAAACTCTCAGTGGCTCCCTGCTGCCAAAAGGACCAGGTCCAAAGTCTTTGGCATGGTAAACAGGTCCCTGAGAAATCTGATAATAGCTTCAGCAGCCTACTTTGTTAGCCTGCCTGCAAAGGTTGCAGGCAGAGGGGCCCCCATTCCCTGGCCACACACCATGATGTTTACACTACCATCTCTTTTCATAGCTTCCTCCTATGCCAACAATGTCTCCCTCCTCACCTGGCCAGGGCCCTCTTGCCAATAGAACAATTTGGGGTTCATATCTTATATACCAGCTCAAATGTCACATCTCTGCGAACCCTACTCTGATTTCCCAAAGTAGGCTGGTGGCTTCCTCTTTGTGTACATGTCTCTAATACAGCATTTATCACGTTATTACATGGGCAGGAACTCCAAGTCACAGCCCACATGTCTTTTTTATCTGGATGCCTTTAGTATCTCGTAAAGCATCTAGCGCATAGTAGCTGTTTCATACATCTGTGTCCAAAAAATGAATGGATGCATGCAAGGACACTCACCCACCCTTTTGCTACGCCAAAGCATATGTGAAAGGCTCTTAGGAAGGCTTGAATACAAATTAAGCCAATTTAGAATCTTGAAATAATTTATGCAAATCCAGTTTAATATAGAATTCGTCTGAACTCAATGTTCTGATTTCTCCCCAGCAGACAGGTTCCTCTGAACTGTGCTCTCTCTGACTGTGGTATGAAACATAAATGGAAGATGATTTCACAAAATAAATAAGCTCTTAAGTTTCTGGGGCCACTTTAATCAAAAGAAGTCTAATAGAAAGGTCTATTAACTGTTCATGTGGAAGTTGAGCAATTGTGTAGTATATATTAAGAGGGAAAATAAGGAAATGATGTATGCAAAGAAGAATTAATGACACAGAGGACATTCCTCTTTTAGGAAGGGACTTTGCTGCCTCTTAAAATGAACAATGTGCCTGGTTCAAAGGTTCTAGGCAGAGTATACCAGAGGAAGTTTTTTGGTTTTTTTTGTTTTTTGTTTTTTGTTTTTCACTATAGTATAAGAGCAAATAAATTTTAGCTCTGGGATTGCTACTAAAAAAAAAAAAAAAAATAGTCGGAAGTAAGGACATCCCTATATCCCTACCTTTACTTCCTGAAGCCAGTACTTCTAGCCTCAGGGCCAGGCCCATCTGCAAATCCGAGTATCTTCTTTATTCTTCTACAGGGCTGAAAAGTCACACTCATAAAGGGTTTTCTTGATACGTATCCTGTTCAGCGATCATGCATTGATGGCCCAATATGTGCCATGCCCAGGGACACATGCCCATTTGTCTCTACAGATACAAAGATGTGTTAAGACTTGTCTTCTCCCTGCTCCCAAAGTAGTGAGAAGACACATATATGAACAAATTTCCCTGGTGCAATGTGCTCTATGCTATAATGCTTATTTATTTGTTTATAAGTGAGAATGCATTTATTAGTCAGATATATTTTTTGAAATTCGCATATAGTTGACACACAATGTTTTAGGTGTACAACATAGCATAATGTATGAACTTTGTCTAAACACTATGTTGTACTGCTTATTTATATGATGCATGGAGGTATCATGGATTTGTATTTATTCTGCTTGGAGGAAGTCTGGGAGGAGATGGAATAGGAACTGCCTCTTAAGAATTAGCACCCTCTATGTTCTTCATAGAGGGAATGACATTGGTATTTTACACAACAATTCACCAAGAACATTTATGGAATGAGTCAAGATTGTTCTATCAATCTATCAATCAATCTATTTGTCAATTGATTTATCTAGAAGTGCTCATATTATGTAAAAATATTCCTTAAAAATAAACACATTATTTTCAATACCAAGGTTTGAAAGTAAACTCTTGATTATGTCTCACGTGTTTGTCTGGTTCTGGAGTTACATGTCTTCCCCTCATTTCTGAGGTTCAGGACTTCATCTTCCAGTTGATATTAAAATTCAAATCAGTTCTTCTTGCTACTTGTTACATCAGCTGATTTCAGTAAAATCCATCTTCTTTTCTCTCTGCAGTTAATAAACTGGTATTGAGCAACTGAAGACGATTTCTTAGTCACTGTCACTGGTGTCACTTAAATACTTCAGGATTCTGATCATGGCCCTGCTTAGCTGATATATAGTCATTTGCTTTTTGAAGGTCCACCATAAATCAATTTGCCTATTCTGCTTCCTTCTTTTTCCTCCTTAAGTGGAAGATGAATTAAAGGATAGGATTTCTTACCACTTCAATGTAAAGCTAAAGCCGAAAGGAGAACAAGATTTAAAAGCTTGAATTTCAGATCTTTAGGCTCTCTACTCACCAACAGATCACATTCATTTTAAGCACATGTTGGACCCAAACAGTGAAAACCACCAAAGTGCACATTAGAAAAGTTGCAATAGATCCACTTTGGCCCAGTAATGACCAAGTAGAGTGAGATCCTAGGTCTCTGACAGGCAGAAATCTGGTTCAGATGTTTCCTAAGTGCTAGGTTTTGCCAGTGGAAGGAAGCAATAAAAACCAAATAAAAGATTGGTACTGCAGAGCTGCTAATTAAAACAATTCAGAGGACATAAATGCTAGAGTAATTTTGAACCCACCATATCAGGCTGGTTTCAATGCAAATGTACTGCTCCGATTTCTCCCTTCATTGGGAGGATATAATTAGTTCAGCTGTAACAGGGTAGAAGCCTTAAGGCAGCCATTTTCTGGTGCTGCCAGCTCCCCCATGACGGAGGAACAGCTGCCACATGCCCCTCCTGCCACGGATTGCACAGAGCTGCACAAGGCTGCTCATAAGGCACCATGAGCAGAAGGCTCAGGTTGCCAATGGGTTTGGCTCTTGCTTAGATAAGGGACATGTTACTCCTCAACCTAGTTGACTCCAGGACCAATCATCATCCTTTTAGATAAGGGAGCTTTGGCTAATACAAAAATCCTCCCCTATTGCTGTGACAGAACAGATTTTTAACATTGGTGATGACAGCCCACACCAGCTACAGTAAGCAGCTCCTCACCCTGGGGTTTGATGCAGGTTGGGGGAGGACAGGAGGAGAATAATGAAGAAAAACATCCTTAAGATGCTTGCACATAAGAAACTGAAGCTTTAAAGAAGTCACATTCCCCAGCTATGGTGACAGAAAGAAAAGATGCCACAATGGGAAGGGGCCTGAGGTAGAGCTTAGAGATGACCCAGCAGGTGGATAACTAGTGGGAAAGCAAGAATGTTTTGGGAAACAGCCACTGAAAGATGGTGCTAGAGTTCAGGTGCAGAATTGGCAATAGCTTCTGTTTGTGCATTGAACAAACCCAACAAAATGGAGCCCACTGATTTGGATATTTTTAATAAGTGAAAATATTCTACAAATGATTTCTAGGATAATAAATAGTTTCATGGAACCAAGAAGTGAACTATTATTTGTTTTCCGAGGCTACTATCAAATTGTCAGTTCTTACATCCATCATCTGCTTTCCTGCCCACTCCTGCCCATCCTCACCTATGATAGAGTCCAAAGTAAGGCTGCTTCTTTTTCCTCATCCTTAGTGGGAACAACAAATAGCCAAATGAACATATAGATCTCCCAGCCATGACTGCTGGGAGTATTCATGGTGAGACAGGGGTGGGGGATGGGGATACATAAATGTGGCATCTGAAGCACATTTGCTAATGATTAAAATAGTTCCAAGAACATTTGACAAAGAAACTGGAAATTATTATTTCCTCTGATCAATTAAGAAAAAAAAATACTTTGGGAAAATGTCACCTAAGTGGCAGATTTTCTTTTTAGTAAATGGTAACAAAATAAAGTAGATAAAAGATAGTACTTTTATAATGTGTATAAATTATCCAGACTAACTTCTTATGTTCATAATAATGGTCACTATTTTGCTAGTATTGTCCTTTTGAGACTTTTTTAAAGGTATGAGATATAATTCATACATATAATATAAAGGTATAATATTTACCATTCAGTGATTATTATATATTATCATTATATATTATATATTCAATGATAGTATATTGGTAAATATATTAAATAACCACCACCACCACCATACACTTCTAAAACATTTTCATCACCCTAAAAAGAAACTCCATATCCAGTAGCAGTCATTCCTCATTCTCCATCCTCCAAGCCATTGGCAACCACGGATCTACTCACTGCCTCTATGGATTTGCCTATTCTGGACATTTCATATGAATGGAGTTATATCTTTTAAGTCTGGCTTCCTTCATTTACCATAATGGTGGCATTAAGGTTCAATCCTGTTGGATCATGATTCAGTACTTCATTTCTTTTTACTGGTGAATAATATCCTGTTGTATGGGTCACCACATCTCATTTATTCATTCACCAGTTGATGGACACTTAAGGTGTTCCCCAGTTTTTTAGCTATTATGAATAATGCTGCTATGAACATTAATGTACAAATTTGTCTGTGAAAACATGATCAGTTCTCTTAGGTATATACCTAGGAGTGGAATCACAGAATTAGATGATGAGTCTGTGTTGAACATTTTGGGAAACTGCCAAACCATTTGCAAAGCAGCTGCAGCATTTTGCATCCCCACCAGCAGTGTATCTAGGCTCCGATTGCTCCACATTCCCGTTAACACTTACTATTGTCTGTCTTTATCACAGAATCCCAGTGAGTGTGAAGTGATACTCATTGGGGCTTTGATTTACATTTCCCCAATGACTAATGATGTTGAGTATTTTTTCATGTGCTTATAGGCCATTTGTGTATCTCCTTTGGAGTGCCTCTACTTAAAATTGTTTTTTTACTTAAGTGATCTTTCCACTACTGATCACTTCTATCTTTTTTCCTCAGATTCATTTTTTTCTAGAGATTATAGGAGAGGACACTGGACTCTACCTGGCTAGGCTGTGGCTTTGGGAATGAAGCATGATTTTGTCCATTTGGATAATGACAAAGTTGAAAACATTTTTTGAGTACTTATTTTGTGCCAAGCACTATAAGATCTTTATTAACTTACTGCTAAAGAGAAAGCTGTTGCTTGGGCCACATGATTCTTCCTTCGATGCTCGTCAGGAACAGCAGAGTTTTTCTTTAGGGAAACACTCAAGCGGTTCTTCATCTCTTGAGACAGGGAAACGTCCTCACCCCCACCTCCCACCAAAAGAAAAGAGCTAACAGGAGAGATGCATCTATTAGTAGGGAAAATTTCCCGCCGTGTTTTAGATATTTAGAAGAGACTAGTCATCTCTAGACTCAACAGGTACTTCAAAGCTCCATTTTGAACACTTGTAGTTAAGACCATTCTCCTGTTTTCTACAGAGACACCCAAGAAAATCCTTTTCAGTTTGGTATCCACTCTCTTTTGCCCCACAGACTGTGGACAATGCTTATCAAGGTGACAAAGGAAGAAACCCCACAAAACAATCTACAGAAGAATATGCAGCAAAGCACTGGATTTATTTTCATAGACTACTTGTAGTGATGTTGGCTTAACTAAAATGCAGAGGCATGAGAACTGGGTAAGGCTGCAGAGAGGGGTGTAGGAAACAGACTAAGATCCTCAAAAATAAATCATAAAGGGAGGGATGAAGGTGAGGAAAGGCATTGTCTCTACCAGTCTTATCTTATGAAAGCTAGGGGAGTTATATGGTTTTCCATCTTAGGCTATATACACACAAGACGTTTATTCCTTTTCTCTCTTAGTTTCTTCCTCTGCCCTTGAAAATCAAGCAAAACCACAGTAAAACCAAACTGAGGATTTGAAATGTCCTATTACCTCAAATCTTCACTTTCAATGTCATGACTTCAGGGTTTCCAGAAATGCCCTTTTCTTCTCCTCCCCAAGTTCCAAATCTATCTTGCTAAAGGGACCAGTTCCAGGTACAGGGGATCTGAATTGTTTCTGCAACTCTAACCTTTAGTGTTTCTAGTGGAGGCACTATTTGGGGAGGAGGGGAGGAAAGAACCTCTTATATCTCACAAAGAAGGCCAATAGCTAATCTACTTTCAACCAAGATGGTTCTGGGTGGGAACTTCCAAGGTCTGTGGTGCTGTTATTTATGTGAAAAAGTTCATCTTCAGCCACACCCTCAGACAAAGGCTCCAGGCATAATTTCACAGAATCAAATACAAATGCCAGAATCCTTTAACCTTGTGTCATCCAGGAATTCCCACAAGCCCTTGGGCTCCCCTGGCAGAACCCTGATGTTGAGGGCTTTTCTCTTGAAAATATCACACACAGCTCTGGAGCACTGTGGAAAGAGCATGATGGGTTTTATGGGGTGAATTGTGTTCCCCCAAATTTGCACATGGAAGCCTTAACCCTCAGGACCTCAGAACATAGTTGTGTTTGGGTGTTGAAAGAGGTGATTTGGTGAAAACAAGACTGTGGGTGAGCCTTCTTCCAATCTGTCTGGTGTCCTTAGAAGATGAGGACATTTAGACACAGAGAGAGACAGCAGGGGTGCACACACAGCAAAAAGACCACGTGAGCATGCAGAGAAAGGTGCTGTCTGCAAGCCAAGAAGAGAAGTGTTCGGAGAAAGCCACCCTGCCATCACCCTGACCTTGAACATTTACCTTCAGAGAAAATAAACATCTGCCATTCAGGCTCTTTAGTCTGTGATATTGTGTTACAGGAGCCCCAGCAAATGAATACAGGGAAAGAGGGCCCTGGGGACTCCTGGTGGGGGCAGCCACTCACCCTGTAGTAGTCGGTGCTGTACACGTCCCGGGACATCCCGAAGTCCCCGATTTTCACCAGGAGGTTCTCGCCAACCAGGCAGTTGCGGGTGGCCAGATCTCGGTGCACAAAGTGCTGGGACGCCAGGTAGACCATTCCTGCTGCTATCTGCTGGGCAATGTGCAGCATCTGGGACTGGGTGAGCTCCGTCGGCGGGTTGCCTTCGGCCATCAGCACAGCATCAGGCCCATGGGCCCTGCAGAGGACATGGTAAGTGTGGCTGGAGCCTCAGCTCTCTCCTCCAGGGGCCCCGTCTCCCATGAGCTGTGGGAGCTCAAGGGCTGCCTGACTTAGCTAAAGGGCAGGGGGGAGATGCTTCACTCACAAGTGCACCCCGAAAGCTTTGAGAGTACCCAGGCTCCAATTCCCAGGAAATCTATAATTCTCGGGGCCATCTGGGCCTGAATGGTACCCTCCTACACACACACACACACACACTTCTGTGTTTTGGGGGCTCCAGAGCTAACATGGGGCCAGGCACTGGCCAGAGCCCAGAGCCCACTGAAAAGCAATGGAGTAAAATACATGAACAAAAGTAAAATAAACCAAAACCAAAACATAGGGCGAGAGTTTGGCTCTATTAGAGCAATGGGTCATCATGCCCCAGTGGGAGCCCCAGCCTTCCCCTCCCGTCTCCCAGCTGCAGCTGAGCACCCCTCACCCGGGCCAACGCCTCCTGAGTACCCCCACCTAGGCCAGAGCTCTGCAGCTGGGCTCGGTCTCAACAAGCTGCCCTTGTCTCCCTCAGGCCCAACTGAGCAAAATCCCAGGGCACCTCAGCCTGGACATTCATTCCCTGTAGAAAATCCCATCTCCTGCCCACGCCTCCCTCGACCTCCAGCTCCACATGTGTACTGGCCACCACATGGAGAGCTCTGGAATCACAACACATTGATTCTTTCCCTGGGCCTACATTATTCTTTACACTATGGCGGGGGTAGGGGTGAGGTGTATGGTATTGTATATCTTCTTTTCCTTCTATCTCATACACTTGGCCTTCTCCCAGCTGTGCGATGACTTAAGGCATCTAAACACCGGCACACGTTTCAGGGAGAGGAGCGTCCTCATCTCAGACGAGCCTTGAGCCCCATTAGTCCCCTGCTCCCAGCTCCTGAGTCCTGCCACGACTGGTGTCACTGCTGCCTGATGGCTTGAGAGCAAAGAGTAAAGGGTCCTTCTCTTCTGGAAGCGGTGGTGGAGCAGTCAAAGGGCTGCTCCTTACCAGAGGCAAAACAAGGATGAAGATTCCTTCAGGACAGCTGGAAGTACTCAAAATAAATATAGAAGGGTTTTTTTTTTTTTTTTCAGATTTTATTTATTCATGAGACACACACACAGAGAGAGAGGCAGAGACACAGGCAGAGGGAGAAGCAGGCTCCCTGCGGGGAGCCCGATGTGAGACTCGATGCCAGGACGCCGGGATCACAACCTGAGCCAAAGACAGATGCTCAACCACTGAGCCATATAGTAGATTTTAAATGGATTTTAAAGTGGACAATCCCACCTGCAGGGCTCCAGAGCTGTATGAGTATTTGAAAACAGAAAGGGTCAGAATTATCCCAGAGCACCCTGCTCCTTCTGCGTCTCCCCGCACCGGGCCAGCCCCACCTTGGTTGGACTGTCCCCACTGGCATTTGCATGCCCCCTTCTCTGGGCTCCAGCCCCCTTTCCCCCCTCCGCCCCTGTGCTTCCACCTTCACTGGATTTCCAAATCTTTCACTCTCTTTTTTTCTCAGAACAAGCACTAGATGGGGAGAGGGGAGTGTTCCACCATCAGGAACTAGGGAAGCCTCTTAACTCATCCCAGTCTGTAATGTCCTCATCAGTCAAACAGACAAAGGGCTATGAGGCTGGGTGATCATGTAGGTCTCTCGTATCTCTAAATATCTGGGTCGAACCATCCCCAGGGAGGAGCTTCCTGGGCTTGTGCACACTTCACCTCGGTTTAAACCACAGCCCCATGTGCCCCTCGTCACACTGAGAAGCCAGCCGTGTGGGGAAATGCCTCGGGGATCTCTTCCCCTCAAAACTGCTCCCCTGTGGTGGGCAAGGCTCTGGGGATCCAAAATGAAATTGCATCCAATCCTAAGACGCTGGCAGTGACCTCAGGTGACCTGCAGCGCCTCTGCACTGTTTCCTCATTCCATCCCCACCGCACCCTCCTAAGCTCACTGATAGGAGCAGTAGGGAGACTCTGCTTGTGAAGAGCTTTGTGGCTTTTGTGGAGAGCCAGCACTAGCTATGGTGCAAAGTTGCTCTCCCCAGCCTGAGGGGGCAAGGGAGAGGGGGGATGGTTTCCCTATGGCAGGAGACAAAGCCCTGACTGTGACCTCAACACCAGCAGAGACCTGGAAGAGCACACGAAGGAAGAGAAATCCTGAAACATCCAGAGAATCCAGGCCAGGATGTGACCTTCATAGATTTAAATCCAAGAGTGAAATACGATATTGCTCACTTGCCAGAACCTTATTTCAGCCCCTGGCACCTACACCCCTCCAAGACTCTGTCCATAGGAAAGACTCTGGAGAAGAGGCAGCAGTAGAGACTGGTGCCACAGGCCACCTCTGCACAAACCCCCAGGCTCCAGGGTCCTCTGAGACACCTGAGGCCTGCACTTCTCCCAGGGCCTTCTGCACGCAGAAGGGGTGCAGGAGTGGGGCCAGCCTCTGCATTTTAAGCCAGTCGTGTCCCCTGCTTGCTTTTGAGTTTTTGGACAAGCCTCCCTTTAACGAGAGAAGCCTCTGCATGCTTTCTTTGAGCAGATAATCTTGTAAAAAGAGGGCAGGCAAGTATTCTAAACAAGCTCTCAAGAGGAGTATAAATAAAGTAAAAAAAAAACAGCCTTCTGCTTCATTCCCCAGGTTACCTTGCAGCTCCTGGAAATAAAAACATATTTTACTCTTCTGGGAGAACGTGCCTTAAAAGGGGGGAAAATGCCATTAGCACCCCAGCTTGAGAAGCTGGAAGGTTCAGTGGACTTCTAATGAGGGAGCTGTTCACCTTTCCTTGGTTTCTTCTCCCCAGGTGGGTTACAGTCGGCACTTAGCCACACTGTCCAGCTCCAGAATCCTGCGGCATGCTACTTTCTTTCTGAGGTGGTTTTTAATTTTTTTTATTTTTTTTTTATTTAAGATTTTACTTATTTATTCATGAGAGACATACAGAGAGAGGCAGAGATACAGACAGAGGAAGAAGCAGGCTCCCTGCGGGGAGTCCAATGTGGGACTCAATCCCAGGACCCCAGGATCATGCCCTGAGCAAAGGCAGACGCTCAACCATTGAGCCACCCAGGTGTCCCTCTTTCTCAGTTTTTTAATCGGCTACCTCACGAGGAAGCAGTGCGGTGCTTAAGGCTCTGAGTTTTACAGCCAGGGGCTGTGGATTTGAAGCTCAGCTCTGTGATTCACGTTGGTTTTTTGTTTTTGTTTTTGTTTTTGTTTTTGTTTTTGTTTTTGTTTTTTGGACCGTAAAAATGGGAATCATTGTAATAATAGGTTATGAAGTTTATACAAGTTAAACCGCTTAGAATGCTTAGGAGGCTCAATAATACTAGCTGCTATTGCTTGAAAAAGCTTTATCTGACTTCCTCTTGTTGGAAGGGAATTCTGGAGAGATTCCAGAGGAGAACTGGCATCTCTTTGCAAGCAAGAATTATGTGTTATACCCATTTCCCAGCCACCCCAGCATAGGGCCTGGCCACATTGGTACTCAATGTATGGCTTTGGGATGAATAAAAAGGGTGAGAGGAAATTGCAGACATCTGTCTTTATAGGGCAGTGCCAATGACACTTGGGGACATGTTCATGGCATTTACGGGCTGCATCCCTTCCAGAAAGGGAGAATGGAGTGTAGTTCGTGGTACATTACTATGCCTAATTCTTGGCATTGAAAACCTCTTGTTACCAGAGTTCAGCAGATTCTAAAATCAAGCGGGAGAGATTTCTAATAGCTCCATGCCTTGTGCAAGATGCCCAGGGAGAATCAGGTGCTTGCTCCTTCTGGAAGCAGGAAGGAGAGCTAGGGAGAGGTTGGCTGAGCCAAAAGTGAAAGGATCAACACACACACACTTACACACATGCTTACAACATGCACACATATGCATATGCGCACAAGTACAGTGTGAGCTCACAGAAGCATTTAATTGCATCCAGGTGAAATACGTTTGTTGTATTACGCTATGTTTTTGGAAAGCACCATTTTTAATTAGAGAAGTAGCATAGAGCATGGGAACAGGAAAAAAATACTTCTATGAACAGTTAGACCTCCACCAAATGTAGCTTCTTTTCCTCCTTTTACATGAGGTCTGAAAGACAAAATCCATCTTCATCCCTTCTCCTATCACCTGCAAGAAAAACTGCTGACACTATGTAATGTGTCGGGATGACTGTCTCTGAGCACCAAGAGTAGGCTACATAATCCTAATCTTATCTGGCATTCTCTCCCCACCCCCATAGTCATGAGCAAGGCAGAGAAGGGGGACTCTTCCCAGTAAAGGACAAACTAAATTGCACGTGTATTCTTGAGCCTAGAGCTGGTAAAAGGGATCCAGGAGGTACCAACCACATGAGGATATTTCTAAGCACAGCAGCATGCTGTCCTCCTCCACCGTTCTCTCAGTGATGGACTTATTAAACTGTAGTTTCTGAATTTTCAAGGCTGCCTGATGCCTGTTTCTATGGAAAGCCCCTCTCGGGGCCCCCAGAAACTGGAGGAGAACAGAGAGGTCTAATGGGCATGGTAACACAAGAGATATAACATCAGGGCATCTGGGTGGCTCAGTGGTTGAGCGTCTGCCTTTGGCCCAGGGTATGATCCTGGGGTCGGGGGATTGAGTCCCACATCAGGCTCCCCACAGGAAGCCTACTTGTCCCTCTGCCTGTGTCTCTGTGTCTCTCATAAATAAATAAAATATTTTAAAAAATTTAAAAAGAAGAGGTGTAACATCCCCAGGATTGCAGATCTCTCAACCTTGTGGTTCTGGGGACAATATCTATTGATTACCTATCATCACAATGATCCTGACATTCATCATTAAGGTGGATATTATTATGCCCCTTTTACAGTTAACAAAACTGAGGCCAACATCTTTCCTGTGTCTCCTAAGTTTTACTACCTACCAAGATACCACAGGCAGCACACTTGCTAATCTTCCAAAGCTGAGAAGCAGCTACGTTAGAAAGAAAACAACATGTTAGGCCGGAGACATGACATAGGGTCTGCTCAGGCCTACCAGGGGAGTCAAGGCGGCTGGGGCCAAGTGGGTCGGAGACCCACTTGAGCAGACATGGCCGCTGATGCAGACTGGGAGGGAGAATCCAGGATCCCAGCCCACACTGCTGGGACTGCTTCCTCTTTCCATTCATGGTCTTAAATGAGCATCTTCCATTTGTACCTCTGCTCACGGCAGAGAGAAGCATCACTTGACTCCCTTCACCCAAGAGTAAGTGGAATGGTTCTTTTCTTCTGTCCCTCACTCTTCTGTGGCCTCAGTTTCTTTCTCTGCAGAACATGTTGGTGTTGAAACCAAGATGGGCCATTCCAGAAAAAGTTCCAGGGGACCCTTGGCCCCTCCCAAGAACTCCCCATCCTCACCCTCAGGCTATCAGAACCACGGAGGCCTGCCCCCTCCCATGTCTCCCCTCACACCACCCCCACACCGCACCTGAGGAACTTGTTGAGGTCCCCGTGCTTCATGTACTCAAAGACCATGATGAGCGGGTCACCCTCCACGCAGACACCATAGAACTTGACGATGTGCTCGTGCTGGAGGTTGGTCAGCAGCTCAGCCTCGCGGTGAAAGTCCTTGCGTGCGTTGTCACTGGCATCCTTCAGTGTCTGGGGACCAGGGGCAGACAGGGAAGAAAAATCAACACATCTCAGACTGAGCTTCCTATCAGCAAAGGGAAGCTTGTGTTGAGAAGGAGTTACTCTGGTGGGCCCCAAGCTTCCTGGAGAAGGAAATTCATCTCATTTATTATACAAAAGATCAGAAAATGGCCTCATTCCCGAGGAAATACTGTTTGTATTAAAAACTGAGAAGTCCCTTATGGGTATGGGAGGCTTTGCAGTTTATGAAGCGCTTGTACAGATGTTTCCTCATAAGTAACAGACATGAGTTTTTTATAGTCTTCATCCTTTTTATCCTTGTTATCACCCAAATATTACCACAGGCTTCTCTTCCCATTTGGGTACCTGTTATGCCTTCAAGGATGCGATGTGCTGCTCACTTCTGCTCATGTCACTTTGTAGTATGGAAATATTCGGTAGACAGAAGAGCATAATGAACCCTATGCACCCATCTTCCAGCCTGGACATGATCGTTCTGCCAGGTTTATTACATAACACTTCAGAAAGCTTTCTGCCACACGTTCCCACGCACACTGCCGGCTCAGGAAATGCCCCTGTCCTGTGAGCCCCAAGCAGGCCCGTCACATTGCCAAGATGAAGACATCCAGGCCCTGGTGCCCTCAGTTCTCTTCTCAGAGCATCCAGACACCGCAGTGTCACAGCAGGCCAAAGCTGGCGTTTGTTGATGTCACACACCTGAGCTGAACTCTTGACCTGGGCCAACCACAGAGCCAGAGCTATGGTGGCATCATAAAGACACTGACTCGAATCCTGGCCTCAGGTGCTTCTGGGCAAATAAGGAGCTACATCATGTTTATAATTAACTACAATTCCAGCTTAAAATGCACATGCTATATGAACCAGCTCCCTTGCATCTTGTCCAATTTGATCACTTGATGTGTCTCTCAGGAAATCTATGCTTTCCATGCTTCTATTTTCTGCCCACATGACATCAGGTCAGGCCTCCCTGCCTCTGCCCATGTTAATCCCTTTGCCTGGAATCCTGACTCGGGCATAAGTCACTGGTGTTGGAGGCTGACTAATGTCCCCCCCAAAGGCGTCCACATGCCAATCCCCAGAATCTATGAATATATTACCTTCCACAGAAAAGGGACTTTGCAGATGTGAGTAAGGTAAGGGTCTTGATGTGGAGGGATTATCCAAGTGGGCTCCACATCATTCCAAACAAGAGTCCTTGGGTGAGAAGGGTAGGGGTGTCGGGAGAGGGCAGATGTCAGAGTAGAAGCAGAGGTCAGACAGGACAGAAGGCACTACTCTGCTGACTTAGAAGAAGGGGCCATCAGCCAAGGAATGTGGGTGGCTTCTAAAAACTGTAAAAGGCCGGGAAATATTTTCTGCCCTAGAGCCTCCAAAAGCAGCCAGCTCTGCTGACACCTTCCCTTTAGCTTAGTGGAACTGATTTTGCATCATAACTGTGTGAGGAATCATTTCTGTTGTTTAAGCCCATATAGTAATTTGTTACACCAGGAACAATTAAGGGACAAGAAGGGACACACAGAGGATTCCTCTTGGTAGAGGTGGCATATGGCATACGGTGGCTTATGTGAGTCTCTTCTCCAGAGCCTGCAATAATTCCTTATCAGTGTTAGATGGCAAGTGTGAACCTCATATTCACAAAAAATTGACCACTGAAACAGAATGAAAGCACCGTCATCCATCAGATGTGACTAGGGGCAAGACAACACGCTATGTCCAGGATCAGAGAACACCACCAGGCCCCCGGTGGTCTTATTGTAGCTCACTGCCTTGACTCTGCTCTCCTAAGGGAAGATTCCTGACCTGGGCAACTTACAGACCTTAGAATATACGGCAAATCAAGTTCTTAAGGACAAGACTTGGCACGCAAATTAGCAGCCAAGACATTTCTCGGGGCATGCTCTTAGTATTAACACCTGCTGGGAGGGATTGGGCAGAGGGGGAGGTTGAGCTGTGATGTAGTGTCAACAGGCCTTGTCTGGCCCTGCCGGATGATCCTTCAGAATTGTCCTAAGTTGAGTCAAGGGGGCTGGGCCTTTGTAGCTTCCTATCAGTCAGCCCCTGGATGGAGGCCACCCCAGAAACGGAGTGTGACCTTGAGTGGACTTACGGACTGCCCACAGGTTGCTGGCAGCTGAGAACTGTCTGTCAGAGCCTTCCCAGCAAGCGAGAGAGCAAGTCCTTCGTGCCCAAAGGAGGCCAAGAGGCTTGTCATAGAGTCTACCACACGATGAGCTTGCAATATGTAACTTACCCTGCCCAAGGCCGTTCTCTGCACAGGAGGGCACGGATGAATATGCAGGGCCTGCCTCGCATCAGTGACAAGGAAACATTAAAATGACAGAGGCAGCAGCAAGGTCACAAAGTCTTTTCTGCTACAATCTAGCATTTTCATGAATTGCCTTTAGCCAGATTCGAAGCTTTCTCCCCAGTGATGACCTGACTCAAGGAGACAGAAATTATATCCATAGTTTTCTTTAGGCTAGAGGCAGTTGTTTCTTATGCCAAATTCTGGAGATACTGATTGAAAACAAGGGTCTGGCAGTGGGGTTTCCCATTCTCTGTTAGTATGTGGTTTTCTAAGAAGTGTCCCTTAACAGCACTGGCTCTGAAAAGTGAGTAGATTTGGCCTGGCAAGTACTCGGAGAGGCCATAAAACTTTGGGAGGACCATTGCCATGGAAACCACACATTTCTTCATTTAATAACAAAATGAACAGAGGCTGAGAGCCTGGGATCTGGGGCTCTGCTCCCTGGAAGCTCCAGAAACTGAGCTATACCCATCCAAACTAAGATCCTTCATCCCTGCTGCACAGAAAAATGTGAAGTGCTTATCTTGCTGACTGGTTTTGGTTGCTTTTTAATCCAACCACTGTTTTTTTTTTTTTGTTCTGCTGAACTTGTAGGTAAAAAATAAATAAATAAATAAATAACAGGGGAAGCAGATGGACTCGGAGGAGATGGACGTTGTCTTGGCCGGGAGCAAAATACACGGGAACATCTCTCGCACTCGGACTTGCATTATGGTTTTGGGTATGTGTCTGTCTCCACTACTTCCTTTGACAGCAGAATCCAGTGTTGGGCAAATAAAAGAACCATTGATCCATGAGGTCTATGCAAACTAGAGATAAAAGAGCATTGGAAAGGAAGGAAAGGTGAACATGCATCTGTAAAGGTAGTGGGGCATGGGTCCAACTACAAGCAGAGAAAGCAGACAGGAGAGGAGAATATAAGGATGGAGAGAAGACTTCACAGCGTACTCTCACCTAGAGGGCTGGCCACAAAGACTTGTGTTCTCCTTCTGGTCAGGAAGGTCAGATCCTCCCAATGGTGGGAGATGAAGATGAAAGAAAGATGTTCTAGCTTAGAACTGGAAAAGTCTGGGTTCAAATTCTGACTCTGCCCTGGACCTCTCCGAACTCTGGTTTTCTCCTCTGTGGAGTGAGGGTAATGATACCATCTCCTTCACAGGGTCAGGAGGTGGACTGAGTGAGGTAGTGTAAGCTGAGATGCCTCCCAGGACTCTGGTAGAGAGTGATATTTGAAATCAAAACCACAACCAGGCCTGCATTCTATTTGCTCGCACGAGGATCCAGGGAGGCCAAAAGATGCATGGATAAGGCATAGAGATGGCCCACCATGAGAAGGGGCTATCCCAGAGGTGCCACCATTCTTTTCCAAAAGCCCTTTGAAGCCTGCAGCATCTTTTCAGAAATCAAGATTCCTTATTCGGAGGCTTCCCTGTGTCACTGAGACAGCTTATTTCTGGGGCCTCAGCCTGTCTTTCACAGTGAGCTAGAGAAGGCTACTGACCCCTTTAGGCCATTATCACAAAGCATGAACAAATTTTGCATGTAATCTCTTTTCTTAAGTTTAGCTATATAGTGTTGATTCAAGAATGCTAGATTGTGTGTGTGTGTGTGTGTCTATCTGTCTGTCTGAGAGAGAGAGAGAGAGAGAGAGAGAGAGAGAGAGAGAATCAGGCAGTGGGGTAGAGGAGTAGGAAGGGAGGAGAGACAGGATTTTCTTTGGAGGAGGACACCAAACTAAAACAGCTAGTAAGCATCTAACATTTCCATCTCCCCAAAGCAATATCCTACAGTAAGAGACTGTTCTTAGTGTAATGTCTGTCAGAAACTGTGCCTCAGTAAAATTTTTGGATTTAAGAAAGGTTTCACTATTCATGAGGTGAGTGCATCCCACAAACCTAGCTTCATCCTATGAGCCCATCCATTTTTGCCTGTTGGGTCCTTTTTCTAAATTATGATTCAATTCTATTTTAAGAAATTCAGAAAATATGGCAGTAACAAGTTGGGCAAAAGCCTCTTCTGAATTTGGCACTCGAAGGACAGAATTTTTCTAAGGGTAGAACCACAGCCAGACAGCAATCAGAAGCTGGAAAAATCCTGCTATCAACCCTATTTATAAAAATCATCTCTGTTTTCGTACCATGGCTGATTGTCATTTTACTCAATTAAGGGAGGCTTGGCTGGTTCCCCGAGTCCTTGGCATTGGACATGAGGTGGCAGCTTCCCTCACTGACGATTGCCTCCACTTTGACAGGCATATTTGCCCCATCATTGAGCATTGCTATTTTCTTACTCCTGGTGTCTGCTTTGTAGCTTCGTTTCTTCTTGTTCCTGGTGAATTTCCTGACACTTCAAAGCTACCATCCTTTCTGAAGACATTCTCAAGGGACAGGTCTCGTCTAGAGCTAAAGAGTTACTGCCTTGAGCACACACTGATTCAGAGTTAGAAGAATTGAGCAGCATGCAATAAACTAGCACAGAACTGAGAAACTAGTGAAGGCAAAACAGAAGTTGGGAAAAAACGAGAGGAAAATTAGCATTCCTCTCAAATGCTTCCATGAAATATTAAGGCTAACTAATAGGAAGCTAGTAGGGGAGGCTAGAGAGCTTACTAGAAATCATTGGTGTGATTGGATGCTGTAGGATATGACAAATGATCATGCTTTCAAAGTACAGGTGGTTTGGGAGACACAAGGTAAAACAGAGATTGTGTCCTTTTTTTAAACACTGAGCTCATATTTTTCTCCTATAATTTTTAACATCATAGAAACAAAGTTAAAGTGAAGGATAGGAAAAGAAGAGATCATTATGGTTAAGACCTCATCAGGCCTAATGCTCATTGCTGTGCTTAAAATACGGAGGGCAGTGAGAAAACCCCCATAGGAAATGACTAATACACATGAGGATGTCTGTCAATATGCCTAAGTTCTTCTGGGTCAGGATGATTGAGTCAAGATCTGTCACTAATGGAGACTGTTGACTCTTACACTGTTCAATATGGTAGCCAATAGCCACATGTGGCTGGTGGTCATTTGAAATCTGGCTAATCCAAACTGAGATGTGCTGTAGGTATAAAACACACACCAGATTTCAAAAACTCGCAGTGAATAAAATATCTCATTAATATTTTTATATTAGCAATGTGTTAAAATGATATTTTAGATATGTCAAGTCAAATAAAATAGATGAATACAGCCAGCTTTGTCTGTTTCTTTTTATGTTTTTAATGTACATACTGAGAAATTTAAAAATACGAATGTGGCTTGCATTTGTGGCTCACATTGTACTTCTATTGGACAGCACTGTTCTATAAGAGCCATCTCAATAGGCTATCAATGGGCCAACATGTCTTTAGTATTGAAAAACAATACTAAGCTGAAATAGGATTAAGGCAGACACCCTTCTTATAAGGTTTCACAGGTAACAATTTAGAGTAAGCTGCAGTCACAATGCTATGTGATTCTTCCAACTTATAGGTCTTCTCTAAAGAATGATAGAGGAAGCTTTTATCAAATTCTTACAAAAGTGAACTTTGGAAGACTATATCATAATAAATTCAGAGATAGAGCTTGATAGAAAGAAGATCTTAAAAATTAAGTAAGATGCATTAGGTGGCTTTACTGTATCCCGACAAATGTAAAAACTAATGAAATTGATCACACATAGTGCTCATTGCATGTTGGAAACCAACACTCTGTGTATATTAACTTGATCATATGTAACTGGCCTTTGCAAGGACTTTAATTATGTACCAAGTGACAGCTTCAAATACAAGATTCATAGCCAGGGTGTTGATTGCTGCTATCTTTATTTTCACAGCCACACTGACTCTTACAGTTCAGAATCTAACAAGTCGACCATCCAATGGGAAACACAGGCTAAGTCCTAATTCACATGCTTTAAAATGCTTGCAATAATTTGGGTGGTGAAATCTATGGCTGTGCATATTATACAAGTTGCATATCACAAACACTAAGTCTTTGGAAGACAAGAAACTAATTCATAGCAACAGTTGTATTAGAGAGATATTGACTCAAAGGAATAAATCAGAAGTTGTCCTCCAGTAGGGACAGCTGCAATATATATCCTGGCCTTAAATACAATTAAAAATCAGAGCCGATTTCACTAAAGTTGCTGATGGATCATGGTAGGCAGGGACTCAATCGGGAGTTGGGTTATCATGCTAAAGTCAATTAAAAAGCAGCGTAGCTACTGCAAGGCACAGGTTCCAGAGAAACAGAAGTGTGAAATGAAGCCTCCAGTTGTATTTAATACCAGATGAGTCCTCATTCCAGTGACATGCACTGTTTTGGATTTAGCATTTCTGACATGATGGGGATGAATTGGAGATAAGCCAGAAAATAAGGTTAATAAGACAACTTAACAAGACAAAAAACAGATCTTCCATCAAAGGTTAAAAGTTGAAGTTCCTGGAAAGGGGATATTGAGGGAGGGATATTGGAGCCTACCTGACTCAAGTTTAGGAGGGGTCCTCACCAGGAAGACGTCATTCTCCATCTTATAGTATATATGAGTACATATGTACACACACACACACACACACACTCATGTGTGCTTACACTAAAGTACAATAGAAATCCATTAAACAACGTCTGGATCATAAAGACAATGAAGGCTTTTAATAAGCCACTATTAAAGTTCTACAATTTCTATTCCTAGAGACTTGTAAAGATGGAGTTGATAGCACTTTCTGCAACATTATGTCTTGTTAAGGTATACAAACTCCTTTTTTAGGGCAGCACTGACAAATGTTCTCTTAAATATACTCATCTTGTCATCTTCCATTTCCATTTTGTGGGAGTAAGGATTTCACATACCAGGGTACATGGGGGGGGTCACAGAAAAAGGGAGGAATGGGAGGGAAGCTTCACAATTAATCAATATGTGAAGACAGATATGGTCACAAACACACACACACACACACCCCAAAACAAAACAATAAAAACCTAAAATGAAAAAAAAAGAAAAGAGCCACCTGTCTTAGACATAAATGTGCCTAGGTAGAGCACATGAGCTCTTGAACTGATGAACTCCTGATGCCCTTTCTCATCCATGGATGGTCTCACTGTTCAAGAGTGGGAGAGCATGAACTTTTCTCTTTGAGCCCTTATTCTGCCCTCTCCATTTTCTGAGACAATTGGCTCTAGTTGCTTCTTCTTCCATAGATGGCCTCATCTGTGCCATGTGACTACCTTGGATGGTTGGGCCCCATGTACATGGCCTGGCATGAAGGCAGAGTAGACTCACTGAACACACAGTCTTTTCCTTCTTGAGCGGGCTTTGTGAGAGGACTAGAGACTACATAAGCAACAGCTGGCCTGGAGGCAGGAGTTGAGTGTTAGGAAGCAGCAGAAGCTAGAGATAGCTATACTCCATCAACAGGGAAGCCTAGAAGGCGATCTCTGAGGTCTCCTACTGTGAGGATGAGGAAGTCATAGTCATAGTCATAAGGTCTACCTCAGATCCAGCGAGAGCTTTTAGATCCCAGTTGTTCTAGTCACAGTGAGGCCTCCCTGTCCTGCACACTTGATTTGGGTTGGTCATCTTCTATTTTTCCTTCTCAGATCTTCACTCTTTTCGGGGATGGAATCTCTAATATTCTTTCAGGGAACCATTATTCCCCCATATTCAGTCTCTGTGCATTGTGTAGAGCTGATTCCCATCTTCCATTTCTTGGGATATGTAACTCATTTCTGGGGTCACCCCAGGCCTGGATATTCAGACTAGTAGACTAGTATCCAGAGAGTCAGAGGACCTGGTGACCCAATTCAAGACAGGCCAGTAGGACTCTTGTGTAATTGTTGGAGAAAAGGAGCTCTCTTTAGGGTTGTTAGGATGGGAGGATCTAAGTCCAGAGCCATTGCTGCCAAGTCTTTACCACAGTGGAAAGAGAAGAACCTGTCTGAGAATACAGTCAATACAGAGGAAAGCAGAGCTAAGAGATACATAGAAGGAGAACTGATTTCCTGAATTCAGCAGTACCTGAAGCTTGGATGCCTCTAGCAAGGTTTTCCAGTAGCTTCAGCAAATAAATATCCTTTTCTGCTTAAACCAGCTTGAGTAAGGTTTTCCATAAACATTCTACCAGTCTTCTTATCAAAGCTGAGTATGACGGTTTGCTTATTTTCACTCCAGAATCCAGTTTTCTTTATTTCAGCCTATTTCCTTGAATTGCATCTCCATTCAGGAAAACATGAAAGTGCCTCTCATTCTTCCATACAAATGAACACAACTAACATATACCTTTGCATTACTTGGTGAGTGGTATTGTGTTGAATTTCTTCACCTGGTTTACAAGCACATGTGAAAAATTCAATAAATAAAAGTGAGCACTGGGTGTTATACTATATGTTGGCAAATCGAACTCCAGTAAAAAAATATACAGAAAAATGTGGTGCATGATGAGCATCAGACTAATGGGGAGGCTTGAATTTTAATCCTAGGTCTGACATTGAGCGACCTCCTTTTTCAAGCTACGTGACCTTGGATAGGTCATTCGTCTTCTCTGGGTTCCCATTTCCTCACTGGCAAAATGTAGGAGTTAAGCTAAAGAACATCAATTAATAGCTCTATATATCTGCATAGTGGTTTAATCATTTCTAAAGTGATTTCTCATTAGATTACATAATTCTATATATATTCTATATATATATATATATATAAATATCCTCTTTACAGTTTATCTCAGCTATAAAATTATATGACAATCAGTAGCTCATCAGATCATTTTGTTACCTAGAAATGCCAACTGTGGACTCTTCACTATTTCGAAGGCTATTTTTTCCACAGTTTATCTGTCCATCCATCCACCCCTTCATTCATTCAACAAGCATTTATTCCATGCTACTAGATATTAGACAATGTGCTAAAAAGCATGGTTCCCACCCTCAAGAATATGTCACTCTAATGGAGGAGACACACAATCACACCATTGATGAAATAAGCCCGCAGATACATAGAGAATTAACAATCTTGACAAATGCTAGAAAGGACAAGTACAGATACCTTAATAGATATTAGAGGGAGGTCTGACCTAGCTGGGAGAGTAGGCAAGGAAAAGTCTCCCCATAGAAGAACTACTGGAGTGGATGGCTGGTGAATTAAGGGAAACTGTGGATCGAGGTAGGGGGCTCTCCAGACATAGGAGTGGCAATACATGTTAGATACTACTTTGGGGCTGTAGAACGGTAATGTGCCAGCGGGCTATCAGTCAACTCTTCCAAAACCCTTGGTGAAGAAAAATCATCATTATTTCCTCCATAATAAGAAGATACTCAGAAACATGAAATGCAAAAATCCTGAAGGTAGTGCCTGCTGAGGTCGGATCTCATCATTTCGAGTCTCAAAAGTTCCTATGCTGTGCCTCTCGCTTGCTTTAACTTACACCTCGAGGAAGTCACTCAACTTCCCTGGGTCTTGGATTTCTCATCTATAAAACATGAGACTCGGGTTCTGTATGATTTCTAAAGTCTGTCTTGTTGCCACATTTTATGTTTCTAGAAATACACCTGAGTTAGTGGAGAGGGGGAGGAGAGGCCGTGAATCCTACCAAGCGCACTTGTGGCTATATTTAAAAAACAAAAATCAGCGTGCATTCATAGTACAAGAAAATGTTGTAGGCATCGTAGCTATTGAAATGCAGGTTGGATAGAGCCAAAAATAGCTAACGCACCCACTGCTAATGCAGGGAAACTACCATGAAGCTTTTCCTTGGCAAATGAGCTACTTAAAGGTAAAGTAACTCATTCTGATCAAGGGCTGGTTTCTCTGCTTCTCATCCTCTTTATGGGTTCTTCAATTGTAATTCAGTGTAAAGGGAAAAAATAGTTGTTGCATCCATTTCACTAAAAAACGAAGGTCGTCCAAAAAATATCAAGAAAAGGTCAATCTGGTTGGTTCCGAACAAGCAAATACTCTAATGGGAGAGGCATGCTCAGCCCTTGTGGGCTCTTCAGTGCCCTACACATGCCTTAGGATCACTGCCATCTTAAATCGGTCTTGTGGATCCCTCAAGTTCTTAAATCATTTGGGGCAGGAGACCCCAGGATTTACAGGAAACTGACATCTGTCGGTCTGAATGCAAAGCCTTGGATTTCAAACCAGTCAGCTCCTTCTAGAGAGGGAAAGAGGACAATAGCTGCTATTTCTTAGATGCATAATCAATGCTGCAGGGGTTGCTAGGCAACCGGCAGAAAGCCTGTCAAACATCCCTGGTGCCTCCAATGGAAGAGGAGCTCCAGCAGCAACTCATCAGAGGTGACAGGCTGGAGGTCTAGGGGGGACCCGGAAGCTGCATTCCAATTGTCTCATTCCTTTAAAAAATCACTACTGTGCGTAAAGGACTGTGGTTAGGACTGAACCATAGACATTTTTCTCCCAGGCTCATGGGAGAGCCTTTGAACATACTTTCAGTTGGCTAGCCCATAGCCTGACAAATGAGCAGGTCAGGCTGGAGAGAACAGTTCCGTAAAAGGTTTATGTGTTGTTCTGATCCATTTATCCTGGAGCTGGGGAAGGTCTGACTCGTTCTTCTGTAGCTGCAGCCTCTGGATCCCAGGAAGTTAAAATGGGCATCGTCTCTGAAGCTAAAAGTCATTCAGGCAAATAGAGGCAAAGCATCTGATTTCAACAAGACTTTGCATGCAAGGTCACGGAGATGAGACATCTTAGGTGTGCGACCTTGAGGTTGGATTGAATTTTTAAGCTGCAGGAATTTTGTCCCCTGAACTTGGAATAATAGTTTCATTTGAATTTCAACAAGAAGGAACTAGCAGAGAAGGAATCAGGAGCTGATAAAGGGGAAAATTCAATTTTATGTTTGTTTCATTATTTTTCGTTTCTTTGCTTTTAGCGGTGTTGATTAACAAGCACTCATCATAGGTCATTAATTTGCAAACTTATTTGGCAAAGCCAGAAAGCTGATGAGGACCAGGTCCTGGGTCCAGATCAGAGGTGGGATTAGGGCTAGGACTGGATTCACACCAGAGAGAAGCCTCACTGACATTAGCAGTGGGAGATGTGCCCAGGTGGAGGCATGCTGTGGGCAGGACAACCAGCTACACCCCTCTGGTGCTGGCTGATCTTCATCATTACCAGCCCGAGCCCTGAAACCCTGTATTTGCATGTGTTGGGAAGGAAATGTAACCCTTGGGTTGAGGGTGCGCTGGATTTAGCCACACAACACCCTCTGCTTTTGGAGAAGTGCAGCGAAGCAGGCAGAGAATATGGAATGACACTAAAATGAAAGGTTCTACCCATTAAGAAATTTGGTGAATCTCCCTCCTTATCTGGCTGAGGTCCCTCAGCTACTCCTACACCGTCATCTAGGATTCCCTCATCTTCCAGAATTTTCTCACATTCGAAGCTTCTCACCTTGTGACCCCCAAAATCTGAATTCCAAGTGTGAAGGCCTGACTTAGCTCCCTGGGTGGTCTCCAAATATCAGTGGGAGGAAACAAGAACCCAGAACATGAATCCATGATCTTTAGCATCCTTGCATATAACTCATGACTAGGTTAGGATCAGATCTTTCCTAAGCATATTCCAGCTTTCATATTTTATCAGTCTATGAAGCTACAAAAATAGAGGCACCTTTTGGTCCCATTTATCCAAAGGGTGGGGAGTGGGGAAGAGGCAGAGGAAAGTAAAGATTACAGATAGAACATTACCAAATGTTCTGAACATTTTGTGCTTAAAAACATAAAAACTTTTTGGGTAAATGAAAGAAAAGAGGAAGCAATTGCAACAGCAGGAATACCACCCTGAGTCACAGCAGGATTCTTATTTTACACCTTTTACCCCACTTGACCTCACATCTTTCCAGCATCTCCTTCCTGTCTCCTCTCCTCTGGCTGCCTCTCTCCTTCCATTTGCCTAGCTCAGGGAGATGATGTTTCTTGATATGACATTTACCCTCCCTGGAAAGTTCTGTCCTTTATTCACTCCAAAGTGCGGCTTTTAGAAAACTTTGGTGAGAATCTAAGAGCTTCCATGCCACTCAGGTTGGCTACTTTGGATGATATCAGAAAGAGTCAATGCACTGTTTTCGTCCTCTGGATGAATTTTAACAGAAACTGTGCTTAGTCCACAGGATGAGTAAGTTCAAGAATTTTCTCTCTCCTCAATTACCTATTATGTAGAGACTAAAGTAGTTTAAAGCTAAGGACAGCACTAATGGAATAGACACCTGATTTTGAAACATGAAAGGTTGTCCTGGTTGTAACTAATAAACAAACACCACTGGTATCAGCATTCTGTGTTTGGCAGAAACAAATAAAACCCAATCATCTTCTGTTAAGTAAAAAAGTTACATTTTATTGTATTAGCCAAGTCCATATTCCTTTGGCACTTAATTCATTTTATAAATATATGCCTCTTTTAAGTGCTTTACATATATTATTCAATACCTTGGTGAGTTGGGTTCATTGTGAGTTTTTTTGTTAGTTTTGACAATGCATATGTAAAAGATCTGCTGAAGTCTTTTGTGCTATTTTTGTTAATTCTTATGTTTTAGAGAGCTCAGTGGAAATTTTATCCCCTTCAGTAACGTTTATGTTATCAAAACCCAGGTCTCCTTTTTGAGTTTTGGGATGAAGTGGCTGGAAGTAGGGACTTTCAGCCTCCTTTATTTCAGTAAAACCTTGAGTCTCCTAGGGTGGTGGAATCTACAAAAGATGCCATCCAACCCAGGATGGAATCATGCCTGAGTTGTATTAAATCCTGGGGCTCTGGGAATACTTGGGAGGGACAGGGTAAGGTGTAATAGCAGATGTCAGCAGAAAAGAGGCCTGGAGGGAAAGTGAACTCCAGTCTCCCTTCTAGAGCCTCCATGGAGGACAAGTTGCAGCTGAGCTTGGCATAAGCACCAAGCAATCCAACAACATGGACTGAGTCTCTAAGACTTAGCGGGTTGAATTCTGTTTGACCCTACAGACCTCCATCCAGAATTCAGTTAGCATTGACTTGGAAGAGTAGACCAGAGCTATCCACAGCCTACAGACTGATAGGTTGCCCCTGAGAAAAGGCTCCAACGGTTAGATGTATCCCCAAATACCCTCCCATTGTCCACTTAGTTATAGGAAATTCAAACACATCCACCAGAGCAGACATGATTTGCTCCTGAATTGGCCAAATATAACATGAAATAACGTAGTTCCACATGTTAAGGTGACCACAGATAATGAGACATTCTGGAGTGTTCTCTTACCTTCACTGCCACCAAGATCTTGTCCTGCTCAGGACAGAGGTTATAGCATTCAGCTAGGAAAACTTTTCCAAAGGCTCCTTCGCCTAGCTCCCTTTTCAGAACAATGTTATGTCTCTTGATGTGCTGAACAACTGTAAAACAAAGACAAAATGGAAATTGGAATTGAGGCACTCAGAGGTGAAGGTAGAGGGTGGGAGTCAGGGATCTGCCTCCTGGGGTTCTCCCCTACATAGCAGCAAACCAAAGGAGAGGCTTGCTATCCATCCTCGCTGTCCACCCCAAATGGTGTGCTTTCCAGAGCTCAATTATTATTTTTGCTAGAGCAGAAGTAGTGACCTCTCTTTTGGCTACAGAATGTCATTAATGAACTTTCCAGATTAGAAGAGGAGAGACATGAGAAAGGATAGACATTAACAACAGGCCTCTCACAAACCAGATGCTTTCATATACTCGCTCATTGTGTATTTCTTTTTTTTTTTTTTAATGTTCACCTTTATTTATTTATTTATTTATTTATTTATTTATTTATTTATTTTATTTTTTTAAATAATAAATTTATTTTTTATTGGTATTCAGTTTGCCAACATACAGAATACCACCCAGTGCTCATCCCGTCAAGTGCCCCCATCAGTGCCCGCCAACCAGCCACCCCCACCCCCCGCCCTCCTCCCCTTCCACCACCCCTAGTTCATTTCCCAGAGTTAGTCTTCCATGTTCTGTCTCCCTTTCTGATATTTCCTACCCATTTCTTCTCCCTTCCCCTCTATTTCCTTTCACTATTATTTATATTCCCCAAATGAATGAGACCATATAATGTTTGTCCTCGGATTGTCTTATTTCACTCAGCATAATACCCTCCAGTTCCATCCACGTTGAAGCAAATGGTGGGTATTTGTCATTTCCTAATGGCTGAGTAATATTTCATTGTATACATAAACCACATCTTCTTTATCCATTCATCTTTCGATGGACACCGAGGCTCCTTCCACAGTTTGGCTATTGTGGACATTGCTGCTAGAAACATCGGGGTGCAGGTGTCCCGACGTCTCATTGCATCTGTATCTTTGGGGTAAATCCCCAGCAGTGCAATTGCTGGGTCGTAGGGCAGGTCTATTTTTAACTCTTTGAGGAACATTAACAAGGCAGGAAACCACAAATGTTGGAGAGGATGTGGAGAAAAGGGAGCCCTCTTGCACTGTTGGTGGGAATGTGAACTGGTGCAGCCACTCATTGTGTGTTTCAAGGGGAAAGGCAGAGATAGAGCCAGGAATCCCAAATTCCTTGAGAAGATGCCTCAGGCTTCTGGGGAAGGGAGGCTCAGGGGAAATAAAAGGGAAGAGCTAAAATGTGGGCATTGCTAATTAAGGCTTTGTCCTCTCATTCCAGAAATGTCTAGACCATGCTATGGCTGGCTTCCCCAACCCTTTCTAAGATTGTATCCTAGTCTTGGCTTTCCAAAGCCAAGAAGAGACGAGAATAGGTACGTCGCAGGGAGAGAGACTAATTTCCCCCTCTAGTCTAGAGTGGAGCTGTTCCACATCAGCTCAACTGTATGCCTTCCTAAGGAACAACGCAGGAGGCGGCCAAGGCTCTCTGGAAGCCCATCAGCTGCAAGGAGCAATGCTCCACTCGGCTCCCCTCCATGAAGCCCAAAAGGAGACTGTGGAGGACAGAGCTGCAGGGGGAGCCTGTGCCTCTTCGCCTGACCTTCAGATGCTGCCTCTGCACAGGGGCTCTACCAGGTGATCGGCCACCGTTCTTTTCTGGACCCCTCATCCTGAGTGGCAGTATTAGATTGGGAAGCCCTCTGGAGCCTAGAACATGCAGCTAACAATGTTCTCTCATTTTGCTCCCACAGCCCTGGGAAGCACCCCTCTCCATATTTTATAAGTAGGTAAACTGAGTCTGCAGAACTTTCAGTGATTCTCAGTGTGGGAACGGAAGAGTTGAAATTTGAATTCAGGTCTGTCTGAATCCAGAGTACGTGTTTTTTTTCTTTCACATCACAAAGTTTCTTTACAACAGTAAATTGTGTTACACATGGCAAGAGAAATAGAAATATATAAAGAATCGAGTAAAAAGTAAACATGCTCTCCCAGCTTCCTGTTTAGTTCACCCTTCAAAGGCCAGTTCAAATTCTCACTTCCTAAGAGTTTCCAAGACAAATTTGACCACCAAAGACCTCTTTCTCTGAATTCATATTATGTGATGACTTCTGCTTAGTTGAATTCTGGCTTATCTCCCAATTATTTCACGTCTGTAAACTCCCTGAAGCTAAGAGCAACCCTATCTATCTCCTATGATCTTGTGTAATGCCTCCGGTGCTGAGCCCAGGGAAGATTTACCATGGTTTAATTTAGTGATCTTTAAAAGTCTTTAAAAAAAAAAAAAGATTATTTATTTATTTATTCATGAGAGACACAGAAAAAGGCAGAGACACAGGCAGAGGGAGAAGCAGGCTCCCCAAGGGGAGCCCAATGCGGGACTCGATCCCAGGACCCTGGGATCACACCCTGAGCCAAAGGCAGATGCTCAACCACTGAGCCACCCAGGCTTCCCAAAAGACTTTTTTTTTTCTTGAATGTGAACTGCATTGTGAAAACAAAAGAAGATGCAAAGTATTGTTCTGTAGTTTAAATAAGAGTAATAAAATGAAAGCCCATAAACCTACTATACCATTCAAGAAACACTATCACTTACAGGGTGGAAGCACCATTATGCCATCACGTTCTTTCTTGATGGTATCCACTTTTCCCCAGTCTCTTCTGGGGATAATTACTAGCCTAAATTTAGTGTTAATCATTTCTTCTATAGGTTTCCTACTAATGATATATCCTTAATGAGATATTGTTTGGCTTTGCTGCATAAATGGAATCGTACTAGGTGTTTTCTTCCACATCTTGCATTTTTCACTCGACAATGTCCTTGAGATTGAGTTACATTGAGTTACCTTGTATGTGTGTAGTAGTAATTCCATTGCTTTTACTACTTTATAATATTCTGAGAAAGGACTATACCACCATTTATTTATTCATTCTATGTTGATGGATATGCACTACAGTTTCCTTTTAGATACAATTTCATATAAACTGCAAGTGGTGATTAAGGTTTTGCTTTAATAGGATTTTACCCCTGATAATTTATGTGGTTTGTAGCTAAGACAGCTTCCATGGGCCTCTGGGAACTCAGGGTGATAAAAATCAAAAGGTCTTTTATGAGCAACAATATTAATGAATATAAGAATGTATATTAATTTCTCATGCTCCAGTAGCAACGGCTGAATTTAAGAGAAGAGAAATGTGTTCATTAGGTAGAGTGCCCATATAAAGAGACAAATGTAATTCTTGCAGAGAGTTAGCTGCCATATTTAAATCTAATATTTAACTCCATGGTTGTCACATGTTCATTGGGAATTAAACTGCCACTTGATTTACTTCACATTCTCACCAAATCGAGGTAAATATTTAACTTTTTTTTTTGTTTTTAATTTATACTTTTCTTCTTCTTTTTTAGTTTTCCAAATAGAAGAAGAAGTTGGTGGAAAATAAGTTGAAGTGTATAAAGCTATGGATAAAGCCCCAATTCCATCACCTTCAAAACTAAAATTGATGGGACCAGTTTTAGTATGCTGAACTTGAAAGCACCAAGTGCCTCTTTTCTCTCAGAAACGGGCAATTTTGCATTCATTTGCTTTGTTGGTTAGGGGCCTAATAGATTATATGAATGGCAGTCTTTTGCCAATGGCTTCCTTTGCAACAGCAATTCTGTTTTATAAGACTAGAAGCCACTCAGAAACAGAGGGAACAATTTTGTGCTTGTATTTGCGATTCTGACAGGGCCTTATGGGGTTTCGCAAATAGTTGGTGCTATACAAATATTTGTTGAAAAAGGGTACCAAATGGTAATAGCAACCACAGATGAATACTGTTTAATCATATCATTTCGGGTAATGGCAGCCATCTTATCAAGTATGTAGGCAATAAAGCAGCCCAATTGTTAGAGGTCAGGGAACAACTGACCTGAAGCTCCCCCATCACTAAGCCAAGAATTTCTTCCCAATCTCCTCCAAGAGAGTGTCGGGGCTTCTCAGCACCTGCCTCATCTCCTGATTCCCTCCATCACCACTGGAAGTCCTCAAAGCTATCTCAGGGCATCCTTCTTTGTCCAACCTCCTACTCCAACACCACTCATAAATGCCTCAGGCTGAGCTAATGCCCATACCCTTCACCTCCTTTATAGATCCTCCTGTGGGCCCCTCCTGCCTAGTTTCACCCACCAGTTCCCTATGTCTGCAACCTCTCCTTAAGCTTCCCTCAGCCTCCTTGACTCAAATAAAATCTTGACTATGTCCTGAGGACCCCCATGACATCCAGTGGAGGCCATCCTCCAGTGTTTCCCCAGGAACTTCAGGGCCCATGTGCCTGATTTCTGACCACTCTTGCTTTCTCTTGCCAGAGACCCAGCTATCTCAAAGTATCTATTTTAGGTCTCTGCCATTCTGTCCCCTCATTGCTGGTGACCCCTCTTATCCATTGATCTCCCAGCTTACACTCTCCCTCTCTACCCTACCAGTGCCATCATTGTCAGGACCAGCGGCACAGAGAAGTTCAGTAACTTGCCTAAGTTGCAGAAACACTGGATTGCTATTGATCCTGTCTTGTAATAGCATAGCTAGGAGCCAGGCACTGGGACCTTTGGTCTGGCTGTCTGAATGGCATTAAGGCAACTTTTTTTCCAGGAGCAAGATTGTCTTAATGAAGGAAGCGATGCACTGATTCATATTCTGGACAAGCTCTTTATTTCACTGTGGACTAGTACTTTGAATAACACTGTCTTAAAAAGTCCTATGAACATTTGGATTCATTTTATGCAAAATATTCTGAGTGAAATGAATCTAAAGATTCCACGATAAGTAAGCGATCAGGTAAGCATGTAAAATTTTTACATGCTTCCTCTTCTGAGATCAGTCAGTTGTCTGTTCTTAACTCTGGAGACTTGAATAAAATCACATCAAACTCAACATGAACAACTAATAAAAAAATAAATAAAAACCTGAACTCTACCATAAATGTCTTCATAGATTTGGGAGAAAACTCAAAAACAATAGTTGATTTTTTTCAAAAAAAGTTTTGTAGAAAAGTTTCTCTTTAAAATTTGCCTTGCCAGAAGACAAGGAGGTATCACTGAGAGAAATACATCAAATTCATGTGGTCTGCAGACTGATCTATGTACCCCGATACAGTCAAAACAAAGCATGGGATTAGACTGTTGTACAAATAAGTCTACTTTATAAAATCAGAGAGAAACTGATCATCAGCAATAGTAATCAAGATGAGTGGCTGAAAACTATCTGGACATCTTTCTAATGGAATTTTCCAGACTGGAAATTTGGTGCCCTTGGTCATTTGCTTCATGAGGACCAGAATGGAGTAGATTTTCAGTTTCATGTTAGTATCACATTGCAATCCCTAACAAATGCATTTTCTCACAAGTACCTTCAGTAGTTTACAGAGATCCTTGCAGTTTCAGATGGTTTAAATCAAATTCCTGGTATTGATACCTCCCAGAAGCAGATATTCTATATATACACACAGGCTATAGATGAAGTATATCCATTAGTACTAAATCTAAAACTAACTAAATAAATAAATAAAACAAACTCTACCCACTTAAGCGTGAAATCGGAAATGTATCCTTCCAATTTCCTCAGTAATGGGCTTCATAGAAAACTCCTTGGCCCAGTGGACATATCCTGCTCAGCCTATGACCCTTAAATTGAAACATTAATTGAAATATCTAATATGTGCCAAGTGCTAAGTGATCTGCAGTTAAAAGGAAGATTATTTTAAAGTTTTGAGCAGAAAGGTAAAAAAATTGTATGCCCTAGAAGACAAAGTTCTTCAATAGATACGATCTCTACAGAGACCCAATGTGGGGTTTCCGTAGAGACATACAGACCAAAATGTAGGGTCAGCCTCAGTGGTTCCATCTCAAAGGACTGGATGCTATAATGGCAAAAGAACTTAAAGATTGTTCGAGGCTGACCCCTTCAATGTTTGATAGTTCGCAAGGAAGGCTCAAACAGTGAAGCACCTCCTCGGGGCCACACAGCTAAAAGGTGACTGAGCCAGGACTCTGAAGAGCAATCCCTGGACTCTGTAACATGGACCCCCATTTGAGACTGAAGGCAGTTGAGGGCCTCCTGACATTAAAGTGGCAATAGGCATTTCATCTAGTTAATATCTTTTCTTTCAGAAATATTTGAAATATTCACATCGACCATCTGAAATGGACCAAGCATCTCATAATGAAAAATTTCATCAGAAAGCTTCTAACAAAATAAAATATGAGTGAAAAAAGGAAGAAATAAAACTTAAATGCCTTGAAAAATGCTTGAGCTTGACTTAATATAGGGTGAACAAATACTATTTACTAAATATCTTAATATCTATTTCATGGGCAGCATATTGAAACAGGTAAAATTGGGACTCCTGGGTGGCTCAGAGGTTAAGCGTCTGCCTTTGGCTCAGGGTGTGATCCCGGAGTTCGGGATTGAGTCCCACATCAGGCTCCCTGTGAGGAGTCTGCTTCTTCGTCTCCCTCTCCCTATGTCTCTGCCTTCTCTCTGTGTCTCTCATGAATAAATAAATAAATAAAATCTTTAAAAAAAACAGTAAATCATCCACCTTGTAAAAATAAAGTTGCATGAAGGACTGGAACTATAGTTTGGGATCTTATCTACATTTTTATTAAAATACAAGTTGGTACTAAATTGGAAATAAATGCAATTAAGACCATAGACATAAAACATACCAGGACAAGATAAAGCCAAATATTCATAAATAATATTAATGATGAAATAGAACATGTAATAATACTGAGCTGTTCTTAAGTTCTTTTCAGCAAAAAAATCCCAATGTGCATTACCATCAATTAATTTTCATATCTCTCCAAATGAGGTCAACAGTCACATTTATTTTATAGATGACACCACAATTAATTGACTTACTGGTGGTCATAGAGCAATCCACTTATCCTTTTTCAAGTGCTATTTCCAATGAAATGAGGAAATGGGGAGGGGCCTAACATGTGCTGATTGCTATTATGGGCCAGAAAATGTGCTGAGAGGTTTACAAGAATTATCAATCTTCATAGTAATCTGGTAGAGTAACCTTATGTCCATTTTCAGATTAAAGTAAAAAGGAGAGGATCAGATGAGCTAAGTGACTCATTCAATGTTGTATAACCGATAACAGGCAGAGTTAAAATTTTTTCTACCACAATATTCTACTTTGTCTTGTCACCTACTATAGTTTGGGCATTTTTCTAGGGCCCAGTGAAAAGGATGAGCAAAATAATCCCTATTCTCAAGCAACTCATTATCTAAAGGAGAAGAAAACATATATATCTATCACATCTTTTACTAACACCTTTGCTTCATTCACAAAAGATGTTAGGTACTTGATGTGACCATACAAAGAAAAACAAAAAGCTCAGATGAAAACCAGAGTCAAGGAAAGTGGAGTAGAAGGCTAAGACAAGGTGTTAAGTAGGAATGCAAATGTGAAGATTCTCGGGCCTCACATGGTTATTCAAATTAAGTCATAATTTTACTCCAAGTTTCCTGGTGACAGAAACCAAAAGAGAAGCACAATAATTAATAAAATGTTGACTACCCATAAGTAAAAGCACAAAAATTCCTTATGGTAAGTGAAATCCTTCATGGCATGTAGTTTCTGAAGGAATATATCAAATGGATTTTACGTAGGGGATCACTGTCCTTAATCATGCCCATAGAGGAAATAGTGATCTTCCTAAGGATATTTTTTATGTCAGAGCTCCATAAGAAATAAGCACATGGCACAATAGCCACTCTCAGTGAAAGCATTGCAAGATATGATGGCGTGTTATCACAATGGCTCAAGAATGCCATGGGGATGTAATTTCCCCACCCCCACTGCCAGGCCTAGAATATGTCAAGCCATCCAAACAGAGAACGAGGAGCCATGTGACCAAAATGGACACCTGAGAAAGGCAAGAGAAAGGGCCATGAATGAGCCTAAGGACCAGAAGCCGGTGTGATGGGGGCACTGGTATAGGTGAGAAGTAAGTGGGAAGAAGGAAGGGAGTAGGTAAGAGATACAGGAACATTCCGAAACAGAGAGGAAAGATTTTGAGTGAGCCATCTTTTGAGGGCCTCAACTTTGCTGCTCATTACAGCATTGAGACATGGAAACAGAAAGTAGGCTTCCAGGGATTCCTGAGGGGCCCATTAAGCCCAGACCATCAAATGCCTTCAGGCTAAGCCTGGCATTGGGTCCAGTAATGGGCAAGGCATTCTTGCAAGCAACTTTACATTCCTGGGAGGGCACCAACTGGCTACTTGGATGACCCACACAACATCCAGTGACAGCAAAGGACCCTTTCACCCTAAGCCAAATTTTAAGACCCCGATGCTGAGCGAGAGTAGGGCGGGTGTGGGAATGGAGCTTCATTGAAACTGAACATCACAGTAGATAAAGGTGATTGGGTTATTTGAAGTTAAAAATCCAAAAACTTCTTGTAGAAAAGATCCAGGGAGGGGGAAAGCCCCAGAAATCTTTCACGCTGTGAGACTGAAGGGAAGACTACACTTCAAAATACACATACGGCACATCCTTCGCTTTGACAGCCCCTAACAGCCAAAATTATATCTGTTTTACATACTGGCATGTGGTGGAGTTGGATTGATTTGCCCTGACAGCCCTCCCTGCTGGAACAATACTTGTCAGTCAGCTCTGGCAATGTTTATATTTTCAAGAATAATTATGCCGAGTGATTGTACAAAATCCTGGCAGGTAGGCCAAAGAGTCTTATCTGTCTACCTCTCTGACCCTGTGTCCCTGAGCTCAAAAGCTCCTCCTCCTCCTGAGGTTGGAAAACATCCCTCTAATGCCCTCAACCTCCTCCGAAGCTGGGGCACTAGCTTCCATTTGAGGGTTCTACACTGGTGCCTGTCCTATCATCTGGGACCTTCCACCCCTGTGCCCTCCCAAGGAAACTTTCCTTCCTTCCATAACTTATACTAGAAGCCATTACATTTTCCAAATTGACTTGTTCAAGGTAGTTGGGCTTTACCAATATACATCTACATGAATGCTCCCATTGTGCAAGACATCTTTAGTTTTGGGTTGGGAAAATTCAGAACCGAGACCAGTGGGAATCGAGGGCTTCCCTGACCTATGTCTAACATAAACATAGTGACTATCTTCTCTGTGTATACGCTCTAGTACACACATTCTAGATTAGAATGGGATCAATGGGGATGAGAAGGACAAGCAAAATGCTAGGCAAGTGGGCCACTCAGAGAAGGCTCATGGAGCCAATGAGCCAACCTCAGAAAAGCAGGTTGGAGTTTTTATGAGGGAAGCTCTGAACTCAGGAGAAAGGGGTATGTGCTTAGCTTAAGGCACAGTGGGAGGCCAGTGGGCATTTTATGAGGTCCAGAATTCCATGCCAGCTTCCTAGGCTGCTTTCTGCAGCTCTATACTCTGCCCTAATTCCAGCAGCACTCATAACCAATGATACATGACCAATATTTGAAACATGGAGGTGACAGACAAGATTTTTGGGTGCATCCCATATGTTTTCCATCTCTAGAGGGCTTTCTGTCCAATTAATATGCAAAGCAGATTCTGATATTTCCTCTTTAATATGCTTATTTCAGAACTCATATTTTGGAAGGTAATGCTAATGTTTATCTTCTTTGAAGGACTTTGTAATACTTGCAGCATCCTTCAATTCTCCCCCCACCCTCCACACTTCACCACTTAAGCATCTATGTGGAGAGAACTGTGTTTGGTGCTGTGAAACGCCCAAGGATGAAGAAGGAGAAAAGGATGTCAGTGGATGCTAATTACACATCCACTGTGTGCAAGGCATTGTTTTAAGTACTGTACATACATTCTCTTCTTGAGACATTCTGACTGATCCGGGGAGAGACATCACTGTCTCCTGTGATAAAGGGAATGTGGTAACTGGGTCTTGGAGATGTTAACTTGACCAAAGCCACACAGCTGGAAAGTGGGCAGGACAAGCTCAGTTGGTTTCAAAACCATGCAATTTCCCCCAGTAAACGATGAATCTTTCCCCCAAAGGATGGGCAGTCTAACAGGGAAACGAGGCAAATACACAAATAACAGTTGTCAAAGGCAGAATATCAAAACTGCTGTGACAGATGTAAACAATATAGAGTTAAGGGTGTCTAGAAGAAAAAGAATCAAATCCTTTGAGTAGAGGATTTGAGGTGTTTTTCCTTGTAAGTTGAATGGGGCTTGAAATGTTGGTTGGAAAGAATGTTGGCCATAATCAATTTTGTCATTTCCAAAAGCCAGGATGTGAAGGACTTGATCATATACTGGACCTTCATGTCAAGATGTGTCCACATTAAAGTCCCAAATCTGAAAACTGTTTAGGTTGAACTAAACACAGTTTCCATTCATGCAGGCCCAAATGTGACAAATATCAGCTATTTCTTATGGCTTAACTAATTTATCCCTCGGCTGTTAACATTTGCCAATAGAACTTCTGGATGTTAGAAAAGAAGGCATATATTTTAATTTTCAAGAAAATATTAAGGAAAGCAAAACACAGACATTGTAACAAATGTTACACTGGAGAGCTCATGATGGAAAGAAATTGTACTCTCCTACATGCCCCCCCTATTCTCAACCTCATTCTTAAGGTGTTCAATTCCATACAGTTTGAAGTTTTGTTTTCTAGGGGTTTCCTCCATAACTCTAATCAATACATTTACTTTGTCTCCTTGTTTTCCCAATTTAAGACATTTATCAATTCCCTGCTATTGAAGAGAAAGATTTTACTCACACTATTCCTCACCTTTCCCCAATAACTGAGAACTGTATTATTTTTATTCTTCTACTGATAATCTATCACACTATATCTTTTTTAAGCCATTATTCTATGCTCTTCTGTATATCATGAACATATCAGCCCTCCTACCTTTCTTTTACCCTAGTCACTTCATATACTCTTTGAGCTTGATCTTTAATGACATGGTGTCAAGACTATTACTTTGTACTTCAACTTATGATATGCTACAATTAAGTGTCCTTTGTGAGTAAAAATTGAAAAGCAATAAACATAATTTATTTCAATACAACCAGCTTAATACTGTATGCTACAAGACTAAATAGGTGCCAGGACTGCTTTTTCTTTTCCACATGTCTAATGTCCTATAAAGAACTTCTGGGCCACTCAAATGAGGATGTTCCTAAGCATCAATATCAAATGCTTTCTCTTCCCTACCAAGATTGTCCTAGCATCTAATTCAAATTGATAGATTTTTCAGTTATCCTGTTGGTACTTGGCAGACCTCTTGATTTGAGGCCTGGGGCTTCTTCAACACTGGGAAATTGTCTTCTGTTTTTTTCTTTGTTAATTTTCTCTCTATCGTTTTTCTGTGTTCTCATTCCCATTTGGACAGTAGCCAATGCCACCTCTCATGAATTGCTTCTCTCTGCCTCTTATTTTTTCTTCTCCAGATCTGTCTATCTTTTTGCTGTATATTATGGAAAAATTTTTTGACTCTCTTTCAGACCTATGATTGAAACTTTTAGTTCAGCCATCACATATTTAATTTGTATGAATTCCTTCTTGTCATCTTAGGATTTATTTTTCATAGCTAACTAACTTTGTGTATAGAAAAACCTCAATTCAGAGACTTACTTGTTTTTAATTCTCTTCTGATTCCTAAAATACTTCTGTTTCCTCTGAGGTCAGCTTTTTCTCTTTGACTCTTCTTTCAGTGTTTATCGTCCTCATGTGTATGACAGATCTTGAATTTTATTTATATTTAAGGACGAAAGACTGGGTAGCTAGTAAGGGTTTCTTGTGCTTTTATGTCACTAATTCTGTTTTCAAATAGTAATATTGCTTAGGAATTGGGTCATTGGTAGAACACAGAGATAGACAGGCCTTGCTTTAGGATACATAGGCAGAAAGTGGACCATTAAGCTGGAGTGTAAACATGCCAGACTAAAGAAAATGTCATTCTGGGGCTTCAATATCCATACAATTAGCCTCATCCTCTAGAGGAATCTGGCAATTTCTGCATAGAAGTGCTTTCAATTTTTTTTTTTTTTTTTGGTCTGAGGATAAGTAATGAGCTATCTGTTTCTCTGCAGATTGGGGTGGGGGGTGGGGGATCCGTACCACTCATTCAGCTGCCCTTCCACTATGTTTAAGCCCTTTCCTACAGATACTCTCTACTGTACCTGCTGCATTTGTTGGCCCCAAGTCTGTAGCCACCAGGTTCCACCCAACATGGCAGTCCTGCCTCATCTCAGACTCCCTACAGCATATTCTGAGATGAAGATTCCCTTACTGTGTTTCACACATGCACATGGTAACCACACACCATCTCTGTTCCAGAAATCTATTGAAAAATGTTACCCATTAAGGATTTCCATCTCTTCTTCCCTTCACAGTATGGGTAAGAGGCAAACAGACATGCTCAGCTCAACAGTCCAGATGGAATATCTTCGCTACCTTTCTAAGGAAGTGCTTCTTGGAGTCTCCAGAGCAGATGGGATGTTCTCCAAGAGCTCAAACAAGACCTTAAGTAACCCATCCATTTTATAAATGAGGACAGTTAAGGCACAGTAAAAGTGTTAATTTCCCAGAGCTGAGCCAGGACCCAAAACCCATTTGCTTGCCCTTAAATCCAATGTCATTTTCATTATACTCTGATCCCTCTCATTACAGACATTAATCATCCAAATACAATAAATACCTTAAAGGCCGGGAAGATAAAGGCGACATGAAGTCAGTGGAATATTGCTACAGTCTGTCCCTGGAAGTCAAATCACCCTTTCTCCGTAGCTACCAGATTTATCTCTTTTGTCTTCTGCCTATTTACACTTTCCATCTTTGATAAGCTGCAAAAAGTTGGGTGTGAATTCATGTCAAGAAGCATGGTGATGAAGGCAGTTTATGAGCTGTGAGCAGATTTATAACGTGAGAGTCATGGTGCTGGGGTCCCTTTCCTCTCTGTCTTTTGATAAAGACTAGTTCTGTGTGCTTCTGTCAGCTGGAACACTTCCAAAGTTTGCAGTCAATGATACAAACTTACAAGTGTTTTTGGAGAACACTTGTAAGACGTACACAACTAAGTAACATTTACCTAATCACAGTGCTTGAGAGAGGAGAGAATGGTTCCCACCTATTGAGCTTTGGGGTCTTGTTGGGATACAGAAGAGGGTCAGACAGATCCAGCTCCTGTTACAGTTCCCCAGGTTTGGTAATGAAGTCTTTTATAGAAATTGCCTTCTCCTGAGAGAGTTTCAATGCTGCTATTACTACTTATACTTAATGTGATTACAACTTCTGTTTTTATGTGTTATGAACCATTTACATTCGGCATTGGCATGGTCCAAAGTACTGAAATGATATGAAATATTTGGAGTAGATTATATTTAAAAAATTTACAAGGACAAGCCCATGTTACATTCTATAATATGCTGAAGTTGAGCAAGAAATCAGCTGAGGACAGTTTGTCTCTGGGGGTATGGCTAAAAAGTGTCCACCCCTGCCTGCTTAGCCCCACCTGGGACCTGGGTGGACAAGTTTCCAGGAAAAACCTGATTTCTCAGGAGGAATGAAATCTCCAGGGACTTGAACCGATAGTGAGGGCTCTAGTCACCTATTTGGCCCAGGCTCCTCCACCTAGAAGTACTTGAATGAACCAATGATGTTTGTAAGGCACAGTAAAATATTCTTGTATTTTGTCCCTCTGCCTTCTGCGTGTGCACAGTGATTACGAGCTTAGATGAAACCACTCTAATCATATAAGCACCCCTGAAGGCCTAGGAGGAAAATGCCCATGGAGGAAGAGAAGTGAGAAATGAGGAAGAAGGTGTCCCCTGTGCAGGGCCCAGGATGGCTATGGAGGAAGCAATGAGTGAAAATGGCCACAATTCCCGGGTAAGGAAGGAGTAGTAGGCAGAAAGGAAGCCCCAGTCTGATCATTGCTAACAACTAACTACATGACTAAGAGTAATTTACTTAAAGTATCTATCCAACTTCAATTTCTTTCCTTTAGCTGTAAAATGGGAATAAAAATACCCGACCCCTACACCCTGGTGAGAACAAAATGGTATGCTAATTAAAAAGTACTCTAATAGAGGCCTCTGGGTGGTTCAGTCAGTTAAACGTCTGCCTTTGGCTCAGGTCATGATCCTGGGGTCCTGGGATTGAGCCCTGAGTCGGGATCCTTGTTAAGCAGGGAGTCTGCTTCTCCCTCTCCCTCTGCCCCTGCTCGTGTCTGCTCTTTCTCTCTCTCTCACTCTTTCAAATAAATAAAATATTTTTTAAAGTACTGTAACAAATAAAATGTGCTATAAATGTTATTTATAACATAAATAACACCTCATCATGGGTGTGATGGGAGGGTATGGGATTAGCATTTCAATACAAGTTTCCATTGGTTAAATAGGGCCAGATCACAGAGCACCTGTGGGTTAGATTTGATCTGATAAGTAGATGGGAGCTATGGTAGGTTCCTGAATGAGGGTGTGGCATTATATAAATAGCACCCCTGCTATTTAGCAACTTCACACTCAAGATTACACAGTGCCTTATAGATACATTTCATTAGTTCGATGAAATGTTAAATGCTACACACAACTACAATAATAATGGGAACTTCTGTTCTCTGAATACTTTCAGGCTCATAAAGTACTCTCCCATGTTCTTTTATTTGAACATTAGAACAACTATGTGAAATGTCCTATGAACATTTCCTAGGCTCCCTTTCACAGCTGAGGAAGGAGAGGCTCAGAGAGGCCAAGGAGTTCATCCATGGCTGCATAGCTGATTGGTTCTACAGCCAGACTTCAGCATGGCCTTTTGATTCCAAGTTCAACGTCCTTTATGCCAGAGTGGCAGAGTGGGCATTCTGGAGACCAAGAAAGCAAGACGCTTTATTTCAGACATAAAACTTACAGATAAGACACTAAGATCAATGCAAGTTGCTAATGCAAAAATAGAGTCAAGCATTTGCCTACTGGAGGGATAGGAAGTCAGGAAGAAGTTAATGTGGATGGTAATTGTAGGAAAGGCTTCATGGACTTTTTTTTTTTTAAGTTCTGGTTGAATGTGAAGAATGGATCTCTTTGAATAGTTTGGAGTAAAGTGGGGGAGAAGGCTCTTAAGAAATGAGGAGAAGCCAAGGCAAAAAGGCAGGATAGTAGGAGTACAACTGCCCTGGTTAATCAGGGGTGTAATGAGAGGGGTGGGATTGGGGTTTTAAAGAATTTTCCATTGGTTAAATAGGGCCAAGTCACAGAGCACCTGTGGGTTAGCTGAGAGGTCTCGATTTGATCTGATAAGTAGATGGGAGCTATTGTAGGTTCCTGAATGAAGGTTTGGCATTATAAAAGCAGCATATTTTCCAGTAGGAATATGCACAGTGTATTAAATATACCCTGAAGCAAGGAGAGCAGTTAGATTTTGCATTAATAGAAGCATAATCATGAAGTCCTGGATTACAGTGTGGCAATGAAAATAAAAGGAAAGCTATAAATCCTAACAGCCAACTTGTTTGATAATCTGAACAGAAGAATTACTTACTCAGCTACCATACTCCATATGACTCTCCAAAACATGACTAGCTTTCTCAATCACATTTCCCCTTAGCCATGCTGCCAAGTGATTCAGAGTTGCCAAAGCAAAAAGTTCATTAGAAATCACAAGCGGGACGTCTGGGTGGCTCAGCGGTTGAGCATCTGCCTTGGGCTCAGGGTATGATCCTGGAATCCTGGGATCGAGTGCTGCATCGGGCTCCCTGCATGGAGCCTGCTTCTCCCTCTGCCTATGTCTCTTCCTCTCTCTTCCTCTCTCTCTCTCTCTCTCTCTCTCTCTCTCTTTATCATAAATAAATAAAATCTTTTAAAAAAATCACATGAATTCGTCAAAAAGATTCCTCATTCCATCCCTTGGTTGTCAGTCCAAGAAGACTTTTCAGAAGTAAAACGGTTATACACATGTGCAAACACCATTGAGCTCACTTTCAGACCTTCCCAATGCAGTTAACTATGGATTTGTGTCATATGGATTCCTGATCGAAGTGACAGAAGATGTTATCAAGTGTCACCTTTCACTGCACCCATATCATCTCCGAGGAGATGCAGGAGAAGATGAAGAACAGGTGCAAAGCAGGTGCAAAAAAGCCCCATGTGTGGAGCTGAGAAGGAGTGGGACAAGTATAGCACTGGTGGAGAGTCTGGATCCTTATAACTTCATTGTTTGGTCCAAGCAGAGTCTCAATATTTGGGTCTGCCTTTCCAGTATCTGGGATCTGAAGCCATGCTCAAAAGCAAAACAGGTTCAGAGTTGAAATTGGTTCCCTCTTTTGGCCTGGCAGGTATGTTTGTTGACATGATCAGATTTGAACACAGCCACAGCCTCTACTGTCATAAGTGAATGGTAATAAAGGCACACTTCCCCTTTAAATTTCAATGGCTGTGTCATGCTTTCCATTCCCTCTTCATTTCAGTGTGTGGGCATTACACACACAGAGAGACACACAGACACACACACACACGCACGCACACCCAGACACCTCACATGCTGTACCAACAGCTGCTTGCCAGTCAATGAAGTCACATTACTCTGTCATGGGAATGTGTGAAATAAGCCGCCTCACAGGAGGTGGGCAGAGGCATGCACGATGCAATCAGTATAAACAGGGTTTTTCTCTCTCCTGCGCCTGTTTTGTTGGCTCATTGAGCAGAGAAGTGAACAAGCGTCATTGGGTGCAGAACTGTATTTAGGAGAAACCTTTTCTTTTTACTGTCACTATATGTGATAATAACTTCACAAGACTGTCACCGTTAGATTCACGCTGGTTGGAGATACACGATGGTTGGACAAAGCAGGCTCCCTGCTCTCAGAAAAATCCAACAGAACTGACCTTCTTTTCCCATGGAAATGTCAACAGCAATTATACAACCAACATTCGCTAGGCAAATATGCCAGAGCTGCTCCGGGGGTTGCAAGGCTGCAGACGAGCTCAGTCATCATGAGGGTACCTACACCACCTCGAAGCATCTCTCTGAGACCTGAGACACAGTGTGCCACCCCAGGCAGCTGTCAAAAGAGCTGCCCAGCCCAGGTGCTCCTCCTGCTGAACACACAGTCTAGCATTTCAGCAACACAACCTCTGTCCCAGGCTTCAACAACTGAGAGAGTGATGACCTAAACCAAGTACCTGAAGTTTAATTGTATTATTTCATGGAAATTCAGTCCTCAGTAAAAAGAACTTTTGAAAGACAAATGTTCATTTTGGGTCAGATGTCCTTGCATAACACTTGATGGTATGCAAAAAAATTATTTGTCTCACCTGACGTCATTAGACCACCTACAAGGATTCCTATGCCACCAAAGTTAAACCTCTATCCAATACCAACCAAAGCCAACAAGCAGGCCTGATTGTTTAAATAAGAAATATACAGGGAGGAAAAAGCTGCAGGACACAGGGATAGGATGAGACTCGGAAGGCTAATTAACAGGACCAGGAGAAGGGAGTGTGACAGACTCTCACACACAAGTGAGCTGGCAGCCCTAACTAATTAGCAACAATTAATTTTGCGGTAGGAGCAAGAACACATGTATTATGTTCTATAAAAGCTTAATAGCTGTCACTATAAATCACTCCCATCTCTCCCCTGAAATTCAACTTGCAAGCAGGCTGCTTTGAAATCTTTGGGAATTAACAATATAGAGCTGCTATATCTTGGATCTTAATATGAAAAGTAAGATGGTTTTTTCTCTGCCACTTGGCCCTTGACTAATGTCAGCTGTTGTAACGGAGGTTGGCATCAACAGGCTCAGCCGCACCAGGCCCTGAACCAATTCTGATTGAGGGAGGCAAGAAATGAGCAGCCCCAGGCCTGCTTCTGGTGAATATGGGATCCATTGTGCTGCTCTAGACTGGACATCCTGTGTGGCCAAAATGGGCTCCTTGCCTGAGATGGAAGACAAGACTTTTTTCATCTATGCCTTCTCTTATTGTTTGGAAGTACCTGCATAAAGCATTACCATAGAGAAAATTGAGGGCTTCCTGAAAGACTGCCATGATCAATTAGTAATGTCTGCTAGGAGTGGGGATGAGAAATACTATGGGTTTGTTGTTGTTTGAAGTTTTTTTTTTTTAGTTTTTTTTTCATTTTCTATCATTTATTTAAATTATGGTAAAATACGCATAACATAAAATATTTTAAAGTACACAGTGCTATGTCGTGAAGTACATCACATTTTGCACAACTATAACCCCAAATGGAAACTCTGTCTCTATGAGGTTTCCCTCCCCATTTCCCCTCTGCCCTCAGCCCATAGCAATCACTCAACTGCCTTCCATCTCTACGGATTTGCCTCGTTTGGATATTTTGTATAAATAAAATCATACAATACGTGTCTTTTTGTGTCTGGCTCCTTTCACTTAACATAATGCTTTCATGTTGTAGCAGGTATCAGCACTGTTGTTTTTGATCACCCTGACAAACCCCTTCTGTGGACAAGTATCTCCTTCAGTTTCCTAAACAGCACCTCAGTTCTCTACTGAGTTAAGTAGAGAAACTTAAACTATGAAACTATGAAACTTAGCCAAGTCTTCCTAGGCCCCTTTTCTAATGGGTGCAATTTATTTATGGTTCATCTTCAAGCTTCCTCAATTTTATATAAATTTTATGAAAACCTACATTACACTTAATGGTAAATCTTCCATTATATGCAGTGGTAAAAGACTGAATGTATTCCCTTCGAGATCAGAAATAAGGCAAAAACCTCTCACTGTTCTTACTCAACACAGTAGTGGAAGTGCTAGCCAGTATAATAAGGCAAATAAAAAGAAGTAATAAGCACAGCATGGGAAAGGGAAAAAAAATAAACTATCTCCATCTGAAAAGGCCATAACACTCTATATAGAAAATTAAATAATCTACAAAATAAAAAAGAATCTTAGAATAAGTGAGTTTAGCAATGTTTCAGGATGCAAGTAAACATGAAATCAATTGTATTTCTAAGCCTAACAATGAACTGTGGACACCAAAATTTAAAATGCAATACCACTTTAAATTGCTTCTCCAAAACAAAATACTTAGGTATAAATCTAACATAACATGTGCAGGACTTGTCTGAAAACAAGGACTTGTTTTGATGAAAGGAATAAAAAAAGAGATAAATAAATAGAGAAACACACTATGTTCAAGGATTGGAAAACTCAACATAGTAAAGATTTCCATTCTCTCCAAATTGACACACAGGTTTAACACAATTCCTATCAAAATCCCAGTGAAATTTTTTGTAGATATTGATAATATTGTTCCAAAATGTAAGGACGCCTGGGTGGCTTAGCGGTTGGGCACCTGCCTTTGGCTCAGATTGTGATCCCGAGGTCTGGGATAGAGTCCTGCAGCAGGCTCCTGTAACGAGCCTGCATCTCCCTCTACCTATGTCTCTGCCTCTCTCTGTGTGTCTTTCATGAATAAATAAATAAATCTTAAAAAATAAAATGTATATGGAATTGCAATATATAGAATAGCTAAAAATAATTTTGAAAAGGAACAAGAATGAGAAAAATCAGTATATCTGATTTCAAAACTTAAATAGCTACAGTCATAATGGCTATGTGCTACTGGTGGAGGGATTGACATGTAAATTAATGGGTTAGAATACAGAACCCAGAAATAGACCCACACAGCTATGCCCATCGGATCTTTGACAAACATGAAAATACAATTTAGCAGAAGGAAAGATAACTGTGGTGGGTTGAAGAGCGGCTTAAAAAAGATATGTCTGTTGCAACCTCAGAATGTGACCCTGTTTGGAATAAGAGTCTTTGCAAATATAATTAAGGTAAAGATTTCAAGATGAGATCATTTTGGATTCAGGTGGGCCTTAAATCCAATAATAAGTGTCCATATAAAAGACAGAAATAGGAAGCACAGAAAAAGAGAGAGAGAGAGAGAGAGAGAGAGTATGTGAAGATGGAGCCAGAGATTAGGAAGTGATAGGTCTATAAGTCAAGGAACACAAGCATTGCCAGCAGTTGCTAGAAGATAGAAGAGGCAAGGAAAGATGCTCTGCTAGAGCCATTTGAGGGAGCACAGCCCTGTCAACATTGATTTCAGACTTCTGACTTCCAGGAATGTGAGAAAATATATTTCTGTTGTTTTAAACCACCAAGTTTGTGATAATTTTCTTTGGCAGCCCTACGAAACTAATGCAGTAGCCTTTCAGCAAGTGGGACTTGAGCAATTAGGCATCCATGGGCAAAAAAACCCTTGAATTATGACCTAAGTCTTACACTTCATACAAATACCAACTAAAAACTGAATTATGGACGTAAGTGCAAAACATAAAGCTATCGGACATTTTTAGGGGGAAGAAAAACCTAGAAAGAAGACAATCTTCAGGATTTAGGGCAAGGCAACACTTTCCTAGATTTGACACTGAAAGCATGATATACAAAGGGAAAAATCAGCAAACTGAACTTCAATAAAATAAAAAATTTTTGCTACAGATCCTACTATAAGAGGATGAAAAAACCTAAAATTTTGCAAGCCACATATCTAATGAAGGAGTAGTACCTGTAATGCATAAAGAACTCTCAAAATTCAACTTAAAAAAAACAAAACTAACAACTCAATTAGAAGGTGGGCAAAAGGTATGAATAGACATTTCATGGAAGAGCATATAGATGGCTTGGCAACTAAGCACATGAAAAGGTATTCAAAATAATTAGGCATTAAAGGGATGAACAGTGAAACCCCAATGAGATATCACTACACACCTATCAGAATGGCTGAAACAAAAATTGTGATGACATCAAAGGCGGGCAAGTGTGTGGAGAAACTGGATCACTCATCTATTGCTGACAGGAATGTAAAATGGTACAGCCATGCTGGAAAATGTTTTGGCAGTTTCTTTTAAAAAACTAAATATGCAACTACCATTTCATCCAGCAATCACACTCCCAGGCATTTATTCTATAGGAATGGAAACTTATGTTCACACAATGTACATAAATGTTTATAGCAGCTTTATCCATAATAGTCTAAAACTGGCGACAGCCTAGATGCCCTTCAACAAGAGATGGATAAGCAAACTCTGGTTCATCTGTACCCTGGGACACCACTCAGAAACAAATAGAAACAAACTATTGATACACACAACAACCTGGATGAGTTTCTGAAGAATTATACTGAGCAGAAAAAAAAAAATCCGGAAGGTTGTATCTTGTGTGACAACATATATATAACATTCTTGAACTGACAAGTTTATAGAAATAGAGAACAGATTAAGTGGTTGCCAAGGGTTTAGGGCTGGAAGAGAAGAGCCTGGGAGGGAATTGGGTGACATGAGGGATCCATGTGGTGATGGAAATGCTCAGTATCTTGACTGTATCAATGTCAATATCCTAGTTGTGCTATTGTACTAGAATTTTATGAGATACTGCCATTGTGGAAAACTGTGTAAAGGGCACATGAGATTGCTCTATATTATTTCTTACAACTGCTTGTGAATCTACAATGATCTCAAAGTAAAAAAGTTTAATTAAAAAATGTCAGAGATGTGCCTTGTGACATTGGATATGCTTTTAATATGGACAAAGCATGTTACTTGCTGGTACAGAACAGTTTGCCACTAAAAGCTACCATTCATTACCAACAATTATGGCTTTGGTCCTACCTGCATCATCAGTGAGCTCCTTGAGGAACTGACTCATGTATTATTTATCCATAAATCCCCCACAGTGCCTAGCAAGCACCCTGCTATGTAATAAGTGCTCAATAAATGTTTGTTGACTTAATGTTTTTATCAGTAATTCACTGAGTATGCGAGTATGCGTATTGTGCACTGTTAAAACATCACTTGCTGCAAATGAGAAAAACATTAAAGAAATGTGTCATGTGTCATGAAGTAAATTAGTGTCATCCTTAAAAATGCAATTAGATCTTTATTTTTTATTAGTGTTCTGTTTATTATTTTTCTTTGTTTTTATCTGATTACAAAAGTAATCGATATTCACTGTAGAAAAGTGCTCAAGTCTAGAAAGCTGTAAAGGCCTTTCACTGCACCTATTTTAATGACTAGATGAGCCCCTTCTGATTTGACATGGTACGCTTCCAAAGTGCTTGACCTCAGTTTTCTTGTTCATTGAGTCATTCATTCATCAGAGGTATGTTGAGGATCTACCAAAGGCTTGCATCTACAAATGCAGAGGTAAGCATGGCTCTCTACATTTTACAAACAAAACAGACTTGCTGTTTGGAGGGTTCAGCCAGAGGGAGCCTGTCTCTTTTCATCTGGCATCCAATATCAGAATAACCTCAGCTTCCCTAACTTTGACATCTTAAAGGAACAGCACTCCCTGGTTAATGATAAACACAGCTGAGTATTTCTTTAGCAGTAAAGGTTTCCAGAGAACATGTCCAGGGGGCATCTACTGGTCTGGCACCACAACCAATAGAGAAGACAAGAAATAGCTAAATGGTATTGATTGGCCTTTATGTAAGACATTGGGCTCTCAGAAGCTATAAACGTGGACAATTTCTTGAATGTATTCAAATGTATTCAAACATAGAGCAAAGCAAAATGCAACATAGGATGAGATGATGGGATCCATAACCGCCTTATATTTATATCAAATCTGTTCTTGGGAAAAGTAGGAAAAGCAAAGCAAGTGTTATTCTTTAAAAGAAAAAAAAAGTAATATCCCCAAAGGCAACCAGACAAAACCCATTACTTTATCAACAGAAATGGATTATTTTCATTCCCTGCTACTTGGTGGTGGTGTAAATTTTATTCACCAGACTGAGCAGAAGTATACAAAGCTCTTGGATTTTTGCCAGACAGATACAAAACTATGTGTGCTATTTTTTTGTTCCACCTGTTAAAAGTTAACTAACTCAGAGTGTGTTTATGTTTCTTTTTTTTTTTTTTGAGATTTTATTTATTCATAAGAGACAGAGACATAGGCAGAGGGAGAAGCAGTCTTCCTGCGGGGAGCCTAATGTGGGACTTGATCCCAGGACCCCGGGATCACGACCTGAACTGAAGGCAGATGCTCAACCACTGAGCCACCCAGGCACCCCATGTGTTTCTGTTTCTTTATCATTCCTGTTGATAATTATGGGGACCCAAAAAACTCAGACTTTTACCAAAATACTAAGTGCGATTTCAAATTTAACATGTTTCTCAGCTCATTTTTAAAAGTTGTTCTGTTGCTATAGAAATGACTATACAACTTATCCAATGAAGCCCCTTCTTCACAGGTGAAGGATCTTCTAACTGTTTTTTTTTTTTTTTTTTTTCCTAACTGGGTTTAACGTCCTTTTCTTTCCTTTTCTTTTCTTTTCTTTTCTTTTCTTTTCTTTTCTTTTCTTTTCTTTTCTTTTCTTTTCTTTTCTTTTCTTTTTTTTCTTTTTCTCTTTCATTTATAACCACTTAGTTGAAGCCTGCATTTGAAGGAGCCCTTCCCACTAGAAACAGAGTTGTAAGTATAAACTTCACACAAAGCACCATTTGTCGTTAGTGCTAGGTGATGCTAAAGATTTTTGTTGTGGTTTGAAGGAGATACACATATTCCAATTCAGCAAATACTGATTCCATACTCAGTCCAGAACTTCCAGAAACATCCTACCTTCCACTGTCCTTTATAGAATTGACTTGAATTTCTCCAAAAGCATACTGGATGTTTTTGAGCCTCATAATTGACCAAGTTTTTTCTTTCTTTTTTCTTTTTTCTTTTTTGTTTGTAAAGAAAACAAACATTTAAAAATTACTTTTGCAAAAGGAAAAAGTAAAGAATAATCCCAGGTTGGAGGGTGGGGGTTCTATACTGATAAGCACAATTTACAAAGGAAAAAACAGAACATTGAGAGCAAAGCGGTCTGTCTACAGGCAGAGCAGACAGCTGCCCAGTGTGATCGCGAGGGCGACCAGAAGACACTTCTGACTGAAAATCTTTCTCACCTATTATCTTCCATCTTTGTGAACCTTATTAGGTGACTGGACAGAGCTTACTACCATCTATTAACCTGAGGGCTCTGAGAGAGGGACAGGGGATGAGTCTGTTTGGTGGGAAATATACTACGTCCAGCAAAAGTCATTGAGGTGGGGGTTAGGCAGAGGTGGGAAGAAGCAGCCAACTGCAATGGCCAAGTCAAATCTCAGCCACTCTTCCTTTTGTCCCTGTCACATTCAATGCTTGGGGGCCCCACCAGCAGACCACAGAGCCACGTGTGGCTCTTCCCCTGGAAGTCTGTCTGCCCAACGGTGGTCTGGTGAAACTGCCCTCCACCGTTACTACTTGTCCCACCTCACAGTTCCATTATCTGTCTTCCTCTCAGCCGCCATCTTCTTCATCCTCTCCTATCTTGTCATTACCATGATGCTGCTTCTCTCATTTCCTCTCATTTTTCCTCTTCTTGCTCCTCCTGAATTCTAGACATTCCCAATCATGGGGTTCTGGAATTGGCATCCTCTTTTTCTTTCTCTTAACATTTCCTTTCCAGCTTCAACTACACACTTCTCTCAGGCCTCAAAACTTTCCTCTATACAGATCTTTCTCCATCAACATCTCTAGCCCCATGGCTTTTTTTAAATAAATTTTTTTATTTATTTGAGAGAGAGAGAGTGTGTGTACAAGGAGGGGGAGAAGCAGACTCCCCACTGAGCAGGGAGCCTGGTGTGGAACTCAATCCCGGGACCCCAGGATCATGACTTGAGCCAAAGGCAGACACTTAACCAACCGAACCACCCAGGTGCCCTGCCCCATGGCTCTTCTGAGCTCATTCTCCATTTCCAACTTCCTTTGGGCCATTTTCTATGGGGTGTCATATCCATCTCTCATCCCCACATTATCCTCCACAGTGTCCTTATACCTCTTCTCTCACTCTTCCCTCACACACCCAGATGGAAACAAAAACAGTTTTGATTTCCTCTTCTCCTCACAATCAATGGCCAAATCTCACCTATCCTGCCTCTATCATCTCCCCCATGTCTGCCTTCCTTCACTGTCATCAGCTTGACAAGACTCTTCCTCCTTTCATCTGTATCACTTGGTAGCCTCCCCTGCAGACTCCACCTACGGGAGACTTCTGATTAACCATCCCAAGGCACCACACAAACATCATCCCTTGATTTTGATCACAAGCCAAATAAATGTATTTTATATTGCAACCTGATTACAGTGAATCCAGTGTTCACCTAAAACTTCATGCAGTGTTCACCTAAAACTTCATGCACCTATTGAGGGTGCATCACCCTCAATAGGGTGATGCACCTTTTAAAACTCAACTTAATTCAACCTTGCTTTGATTTCTCAAAAACTGACTTCTATGGTGCACTAATGAGCTGCAATGTGCAGTTTAAAGAGCAGTAGCTTAGAAGACAATTTGGTAAAAACTTATTTTCCTCTTGTCCCCTCTTATATCCTACCTTCTGTCATTCAGGAGAAGCAGAGAATGAGATCATTCTTTAATTATGTCCACTACACTTTTTTTTTAACTGTGACAGAGTACACATAAGATTTAGCATCTTATCTACTTATAAGTATACAGTTCAATGGCATTAAGTACATTCACACCATTATACAATCATCACACCGCTCATCTCCAGAGTTTTTTTTTTTCTTGAAGAACTGAAACTCTGCCCATTAAGCAACTCCCCCTGCTGCTCTTCCCCTAGACCCTGGCAACCATCATCCTACCTCTTGTCTCTGAATTTGACTACTGTAGATACCTTCTGAAAGTAGAATTTGTCCTTTTGCAGCTGGCTTATTTCACTTAGAGTAATGTCCTCAAGGTTAATATATGTGGTAACATATGTCAGAAGTTCCTTCTTGTTTAAGGCAAACAGTCCATTGTATGTATGCATCATATTCTGTTTATCCATTTATCCATCGATGGACACTGCTGCATTTTTAAAGCCCTGCTCCTGTGCCCACCTCATTTCCTTGTACAGTCCTAGTTTCTTTCTCTCTCTCTCTCTCTCTCTCTCTCTCTCTCTCTCACACACACACACACACACACACACACACACACATATACATTCTAAAACCCTGCCATGGTAGGTATGGGGATAATAGTGTCACCTGGTGTTTCACTGGAGCAAACTTCCCTTTCCTCAACACCTCTACCACCTTCTTCCTTCCCCTCTGATATATTCTCCTTTTTCATTCCCCATTGTACTGAACCTTCTTGTATAAAGACAGCTCTACATCAGCAAATTCTTGCTCATGAATGTGTATCTTGCCTCAATGTGTGCCTTCTGCTCTCATCTAAGGCTTTTATAGTCACATGAGCATCATCTCACTATCTTCCTATCTTTTCATCTATTTATTAAAGTAAAAACCTTAATAAAGTAAAAAAATTTTTAATAGATTTTTAATGCTCCTCAAGACTGACAAAGGGTGTAAAAGTTGGAAAACATTGGTATAAAGGAGAAGAAAAGCCAGAGATTCCTGAACTAAAATGCAGATATTTTCTATTGCATTCAAATACTTGGATTATTTTTTTTTTAATTTTTTTAATTTTTATTTATTTATGATAGTCACAGAGAGAGAGAGGCAGAGACATAGGCAGAGGGAGAAGCAGGCTCCATGCACCGGGAGCCCGACGTGGGATTCGATCCTGGGTCTCCAGGATCGCGCCCTGGGCCAAAGGCAGGCGCCAAACCGCTGCGCCACCCAGGGATCCCAAATTCTTGGATTATAATCACATTTATTTCGACTATTTTTCATTGCAAACTAGAGATTAGGCTTTTAGTAAAATAGACTTATGCAAGTGAACCTCATGTTCTAACCACCATTTATAAAATTGTTCCTATAAGAGTAATTCACCTAAATTTCGAAAAACAGCTTTGTAGTCAAGAAGCATATGTGAGAGAAATATCTCCTCTCTATTCATACAATATACCTTGTTACTTGAAATAATTTCAATAAATTTTTATCCATGATATCAGAGGAGAAGCAGAATTTGAATGAAAACATTCACAAAAATCTCAGATGCCTTCTTAGCAATTAACTTCTCTTTCTTAACTGCATTTTCTTAAATGATAGTTGTTATAAGAAGATAAAAATATGATGGTGAGAAACCCGCTACAGTGAAGGTAGGAAGAGGAGGTCAAAGCAAAGTGTGTGAGAAACCATAAATTAGAGGCCATGCTTGAAGAATGAGTGGGTTGCCTTGCTGAGAATTTATCTTATTAAAATTCAAAGTATTTATAAAGATTAAAAATTAAGGTTGGCTGGAGTTATACAGCAAGGCAAGTTCTCTGCAAATTCCATTAATAATTAAACCTTTTATAGCATTCTATGTGATTCCTGGAGGAATGCATTAAAGACACCGTGTGTCCTCTGCCCAAGGTTAGGCAAGAAGCCAATTCAATGACGAGGATTAGAATTCATGAATTCTTAGCTCAGAACACCATGTGCCTGGCATACAGGGAAGGACAAAAATCATCTCTAATAACTTCTGATTAAGAAAGGGAGGCCAGAGAAGTAGGTGTTTAGAAGTAAGGGCATTTCTACACTTAAGAGGGTTTTCGGCACCTATCAGATTTCTTTCTCACTTCTTCTCTTTGGCATTGCAAGGGCTATTCATTTAGATTCACTAATTTTGAGCAGCCTAAAGCAGCTGTTCAATAATAGTTGAAGCATCTGCTTAGTGACACTCCAGATGGGGAGTTCTCTGGGTTCACTGATGAAGCAGCCCCCTGATTCAGTAAAAAGACCACTACTCCCAGGCCAGGTAAATGTGTTTAGTATTTTTGGAAGGAAAGAAGGAAGAAAGGAAGGAGGGAAGGAGGAAGGGAGGGAAAAGGGAAGGAGAGGAAAGAGAAAACAAAGAAAAATGAAGGTCAGGAGGAAGAAAGGGACAAGTTCGTGCCTACTAAGAATATGCTGCTACCTGACCTCTTTTTACATCAAAAAAAAAAAAAAGATTTGGGGCACCTGGGTGGCTCAGTGGGTTAAGCGTCCAAGTCTTGATTTCAGCTCAGGTCATGATCTTGGGGTTGTGAGATCAAGCCCATGTCCACCTGTGCTCAGCAGAAGGTCTGCTTGAGATTCTCTCCCTCCCCCCTGCCCCTCTCTCCATTCAAGTATGTGCATGCATCGTCTCTCTCAAACTAATTAATTAATCAATTAAATCTTTAAAAAATTATTCATTGAAATCAAAGACTGTCCAAATTAAGATAGAGTTAGTAAGTCTCTCAGTTCTGGGATGACCATTACATGGGAATTGGAAAGACAGGATGAACTTGAGAGGATATGATTAGCTGTAGAACATCACAAATGATCAGCTCTAAATTATTGCTCTACTCCATCCCATGGCCTCCATCCTCAGAGGTATCCCGTGTTCACAACATTCACTCTGCAGCTCCAGCCACCTTCCAGGACAGCTTTACTCAGGACTTTTGTTTAATTTGTTGGCCAGAACTCTAGCTGCTAAAGAGTCAAAAAGCCAATAGATCTTTCTGCGATGATAGAAATATTCTATCTGTGCTGTCCTATTTCATAGCTATTTGAAATAAGGAACTGAAATCTTAATTTTATTTCACTTTAATTCAAAGAGCCACTTGTATAGATTTTCTGTCATCTCTACCATTCCAAGACTAGCCCTGCAGATTTGTTTGCCCACTTTCTTCCTCCTTACGATAATCTGAAATTAAAAATATATATACATATTTTCGGTAAAACCAATGTACACTGTTTACAAAAATTCAGATTTAAAAAAAAATTCAGATTTCTCTTACAGGTTCCAAAAACAGAGAACAAAACAGCACCCCAAATCCCATTCCCGGTCTTCTCACCTCACTCCTTTTTCTCCTGACTTGCTGTGAAGTAGGATACAGATTCACAGATTCACCCTAATCCCCATGTCCCTGAAGTGTGCTTGTGGATTCTTAAAACCATTCAAAGAAGAACACGTAAGAATTGTTTAAAGTTCCTTGCACTAACCCTGGTGGGAAAAAGACAAAGACCCTTAAAGTCAGAAATCCCAAGAGTGTTGATGATAGTCTTTAGATTCACCTACTAGTGAGAAATGTTACTAGAGTTATATACATTCATACTTGGAAATGGAAGGTGAGTTTCTGGGCATGTGGAGCAGTGGGGATTATGGTGTAGACGTGGGCAGAGCTGAGGCTTTAGAGAAGAAGCTGGTGCAATGAAGGGGACACGAGATCCAGAAGTTAGCTGCCTTTTCCAGCTCCCCCAGACCCACCATGACTCCATGTTAGACACATTCAGCATATTTAGAAAAGGCAGTGTTATAAATAAAGAGACAGACCAAAATAAACAGGATCTTCATAATAATTTGGGGTTTGTTATATAATCAGTAATTATGGTGCATTTATGCTTATTTCATAGGACTTAGAGCAGTGTTTAGGTTTTCAAAATTAACAATGCTTACGGTAATTTATATTTATCTCTTCGTTTTAGAGGTTCTATCTATGAGCTATTTGCTGGGGGAAAAAACCCTTAAATATGCAAAATAATTGTACATTGTCTTTTAGAAAATAGCATTCTATTTACAATATTCTGCTTAGTAATTTTATTTCCAGGTTAAAATATGAAGTGACTGTCTACGGGGTGCAGTGCATTAGCACCTCTGGCTCCTTACTTCCTATGACTTACTCATCCCTCCTTAGATCAATATACTGCTTTCTGATGCACGCAAGAGAAAATATTCTTGGGACTCCAATTGATAGATGTTTGTAGGTGTTGAAAACTTTTTAATTGAAGACTTGGGCAAAGGAATTTTAAATGAATCAGTAAAATGAGGCTTTTGCATTTTTAGTCTATCCAGACTGTCCTCTGACATCTCAGATGAGCCAAAGAGGCTCTTCAATGTCACCGAAAACATGTATCTCTATCAAGCGAGTCTTCATTCAGAAATAAACTGAAAGCACGAAAAATCCACTTTCCTCAATAACTTTGAAGCCACTGCATAATTCTTCAAGTCTGAGTGTGTACAGATTAAGATCAAGGTCCGGTTGTCCAAACAGAAATATCTACTTCTCCTAAGTGCCTTGTGTCCAGCCCCAGGCAAACCCAGTTTTATATGTCACTGCATTGCCTGGGACACTGCAAACAGCTGGGGTGGTGGAGACCGTTTTCCGAGAAAGTGATGGCACCACGGAATGCCCTTTCTGGGAGAGAAGCCCATTTCCCTGTGTCCAGACACAAGACATTTGTAAGCCACTCTGATGCGGGTTCAGCAAATCTCAGTAGCTAGAGTCATTTCTCACCAGGGCAACAGAGGTTGTAGCTAGCACTTCCATTAGAGATGACTCTGCTTTAGGAAGCCAACTATTGATATCAGTGAAAGAATAAACAGTAGCAGTAGGACCTTTTATCTTTGTCTCGTCCTATTGGCTTTTCTGCCTCTGCATTTCCTTGCAGGTCAGAGGGAGGGTTGAGCACAGGACAGTGGGTCTGGCCTTCTGCCCACCCCAGGGCTAAGTTGTGGTTGCCATGACTACAAAGACTCAAACATCCCTGGGTCTTCCCCGCACAGGACTTTTCTGCTAACCTTTCTTCCATCTGGAGATCCCCGCATGGCAGAAGTGACAGGGAATTGACCACCCTGGCTGACATGAGTGACCAGCACATGAGCAATCAAACAGAAGTACCCTGAAGAAGTGGTTTGTAGGGGCATGGAGGGAGCGAGCCCTTGCTTCTGTGCCCTATCCTCCTGCATCCTAAGGCACCCATCCCACATGGGTTCAGGCATCATTCTCAGCCTCATGTTGCTTTTGACCAGGGACAGGACTACAGGTGCCAGCACCCAAGGGAATCCTGTACCAGAGCAGGCGAGTGACCATGGTGACTGGTGTTACAGGCTCCAGAGTAGAAGTCACAACCACAGCAAAAACAATGTCACAGCCCAGGGTCCTGAGGGAAGTAGGGCATAGTGGTAAAAGACTTGGACTTGGGGTTGGGGCACCTGAGTGGCTCAGTCACTTGGGCATCTGCCTTTGACTCGGGTCCAAAGGACCCTGGGATCGAGCCCAGCATTGGGCTCCCTGCTCAGTGGGGAGCCTGCTCTTCCTTCTACTTCTTCCTCTCTCATCCTTACTTGTGCTCTCTCGTGCTCTTTCTCTGTCAAATAAATAAATAAAATCTTAAAAAAAAAAAAACCAACTTAGGCTTAGCAGGGGACCTCTTGTATTATTGAGTTCTCTAGCCATGAGAAGTCACAACACCCCTTCTGTGTCAAATGGGTACAATGACATTGACAATAATGATATTGCTTCCTTGGAGCTGTGACAGTGGCTGCAGGAACAGACTGATGAGAAATCCTAGAAGGGAAGGTGTCTCCCCCACCCTATGATGCCCACTGCTCCTGCCTCTAATTCCCAGCTACTTTCTTGGAATTCTTTTTTTTTTAAGGTTGTTTTTAAATTTATTTATTCTTGAGAGAGAGAGAAAAAGAGTCAGAGACACAGGCAGAAGGAGAAGCAGGCTCCATGCTGGGAGCCTGACGTGGGACTCGATCCTGGGTCTCCAGGATCACACCCTGGGCCGAAGGCAGGCACTAAACTGCTGAGTGACCCGGGCTGCCCTGTCTTGGAATTCTTAAGTGCACCCTTGACTCTTCATTGGCCCATCTATTCTCACCTCTCCTAGTGGTCATCCTCACCCTCCTTCTTACCAGGAGCCACTCCTAGAAGAGGCAGATCAAGAGTTTTGTTACCCAAGATGGCCTGATATTGAGACTTTGAAATGACTCATTGCTAAATTTTAACCCCTCCTTTTAAAATGTATAGTAGGAGGGATCCCTGGGTGGCGCAGCGGTTTGGTGCCTGCCTTTGGCCCAGGGCGCGATCCTGGAGACCCGGGATCGAATCCCACGTCGGGCTCCCGGTGCATGGAGCCTGCTTCTCCCTCTGCCTGTGTCTCTGCCTCTCTCTCTCTCTCTGTGTGTGACTCTCTCTGTGTGAAAATTTAAAAAAAAATAAAAAAATAAAATAAAATGTATAGTAGGAGAGGGGGGCCTGGGAGGCTCAGTCAGTTAAACATCAGACTCTTGGTTTTTAGCTCAGGTCATTATCTCAGGGTTGTGAGATCGAGCCCCGAGTCTGGCTCCATGTTGGTCATGGAGACTACTTAAGGTTCATTCTCTCCCTCTCCCTCCGCCCCTCCTCCACTCCCTCTCTCTTTAAAAATAATTAAATAAGCAAAAAGTGTGGTAGAAGATAAAGTATGTATAAGTATAGTCAAAAGTAACAGAGGAAAAATGTATTTTGTTGAAATGTCTATTTTTTTTTAACATAAGCAGAGCCTTTAAAAAAAAGATTGTATTTATTTATTCAGAGAGAGAGAGAGTGTATGAGTGGGGAAAGGGGCAGAGGGAGAGGAAAAGAGAAAATCTCAAGCAGACTCCACAAGTGCAGAGCCTGACTCGGGGCTCGATCCCACAACCCTGAGATCATGCCCTGAGTAGAAATCAAGAGTCAGACGCTTAGTTGACTGAGCCACCCAGACACCCCACCAGCAGGGCCTTTAAATGCATTTATTCTCTGCCAGTTTCATTTCAGATATGTGTAAAATAGCCCAGAATTCTGCAGGACACACCATTGCTTTAGAAACACACCATAGAGAACTAACATGAAATCACTTCTTTCCCTTCAATTTTGCAGGATTTCATGAGACATGAGAACCGGGTTAATCTTAGGGAGGAAAATATGTGCTTTCAAATTCCTACCACTGCATGCTGTAACCATCCAATATGTGACTGCTTCTCCTCTAGGACAGGCAGTGTTTTGGGCACGGAGGATGTAACCCTGGGTAAAGGAAACCAAAATCCCTGCCCTGGTGGAGCTCACACACTCTTGCACAGTGCCTGGCACCAAAGACCCATCAATAAATAGTTGCTGAATAAATGTGTGCATGCACTTTCACCTTAATGACCAAATCATCCACTAAATCTAAGTTAGCTATATCATTTCTTCCGGAAGTGTAGCCACGTGTAGAACCAAAGTTGCCTTGTTCATAAAAACAGTTAAAAACAAATCAACCATCTTTGATTTGTTTCCCAGAGAACCTACCTTATAAGAACAACAATGACAGAGAGAGAGAGACAGGGATGGAGACAGAGACAGAGAGAGGCTTACTCAAATGGGGCAGCCTAAGAATCCCAGGAAAAATGTTATTTAGAAATTGACATGGTCTTCTGCAAGAAAACATAGAAGTGCCCGATCACACCCTTTAAGAATCTCATCAAGTAAGTTATGATCTCAAGGCATAGCTCCTGTCCGTCTAGCTGGTCTTCTGGGGGAGGGGCCTGCTGTGCCTCAACTTTATGGTCAACTAATATTCAACAAAGCAGGAAAGACTATCCACTGGAAAAAAGACAGTCTCTTCAATAAATGGTGCTGGGAAAATTGGACATCCACATGCAGAAGAATGAAACTAGACCACTCTCTTGCACCATACACAAAGATAAACTCAAAATGGATGAAAGATCTAAATGTGAGACAAGATTCCATCAAAATCCTAGAGGAGAACACAGGCAACACCCTTTTTGAACTTGGCCACAGTAACTCCTTGCAAGATACATCCATGAAGCCAAGAGAAACAAAAGCAAAAATGAACTATTGGGACTTCATCAAGATAAGAAGCTTTTGCACAGCAAAGGATACAGTCAACAAAACTCAAAGACAACCTACAGAATGGGAGAAGATATTTGCAAATGATGTATCAGATAAAGGGCTAGTTTCCAAGATCTATAAAGAACTTATCAAACTCAACACCAAAGAAACAAACAATCCAATCATGAAATGGGCAAAAGACATGAACAGAAATCTCACAGAGGAAGACATAGACATGGCCAACATGCACATGAGAAAATGCTCTGCATCACTTGCCATCAGGGAAATACAAATCAAAACCACAATGAGATACCACCTCACACCAGTGAGAATGGGGAACATTAACAAGGCAGGAAACCACAAATGTTGGAGAGGATGCGGAGAAAAGGGAACCCTCTTACACTCTTGGTGGGAATGTGAACTGGTGCAGCCACTCTGGAAAACTGTGTGGAGGTTCCTCAAAGAGTTAAAAATAGACCTGCCCTACGACCCAGCAATTGCACTGCTGGGGATTTACCCCAAAGATACAGATGCAATGAAACGCCGGGACACCTGCACCCCGATGTTTCTAGCAGCAATGTCCACAATAGCCAAACTGTGGAAGGAGCCTCAGTGTCCATCGAAAGATGAATGGATAAAGAAGATGTGGTTTATGTATACAATGGAATATTACTCAGCCATTAGAAATGACAAATACCCACCATTTGCTTCGACGTGGATGGAACTGGAGGGTATTATGCTGAGTGAAATAAGTCAATCGGATTATATGGTCTCATTCATTTGGGGAATATAAAAAATAGTGAAAGGGAATAAAGGGGAAAGGAGAACAAATAAGTGGGAAATATCAGAAAGGGAGACAGAACATAAAGACTCCTAACTCTGGGAAACGAACTAGGGGTGGTGGAAGGGGAGGTGGGCGTGACTGGGTGACGGGCACTGAGGGAGGCACTTGATGGGATGAACACTGGGTGTTATTCTATATGTTGGCAAATTGAACACCAATAAAAAATAAATTTATTAAAAAAAGAGAGAGAGAGAGAGAGATCTCAAGGCACTGTTTGTCCTTTACTGTTAGGCAGTAACTCCCTACTCGCCCTCCACCTGGCAGGCAAGCCCCTTGTACTACAGGCTTCTCTTGCTGCGGGGGTGAGTGGGAGAAGGGAACAAAACCTGGCAAAGGCAAGCCTTTAGAGCTTTATGTTCCCTTTTGCAACACTATTGATTTGCTCACACTCCCCAAAGATCTGAGACATTTTATAATCATGACCATAATTGAATACCATCAGGGGTTCGAAGGGCTTCCTTCTTTAACATTTAAAGAGATGATAAGGTTCAATTTAAAAGCTGTAAAACCTTACGAAGAAGCCAAGACAACCCCCACAGATGGAGTCTGCCTTTCTGAAAAACCTCTACTTTCTTTCTTTACTTTTTTTTTTTTAAAGATTTATATGTATTTACTTGGGAAAGCAAGAGAGCACAAGCAGGGGGAGGGGCAGAGGGAGAAGGAGAAGCAGACTCCCCACTGAGCAAGGACCCCCCAAAGCTGGGCTTGACCTCAGGACCCCAAGATCATGACCTGAGCTGAAGTCAGATGCTTAATCAACTGAATCACACAGGTGCCCCCCCAAACCTGCACTTTTTTTATTGTGGCCCTGGCCACAGGCTCCAGAGACACGTGGAGATATTTCTCTATCCCTCTCCTAGGATTCGATTATCTGGCTGCCAGGACAGGATGAACTGCAGAAGAGGAGAGCAGCTTGGGGAGAATCCTTCCAGGGAAAAGCAATTAAAAAAGTCTTTCATCAAAGATTGCTGCTGTCAACAAGACAGGTAATAGGCCAAAAGTGCAAGGAACTTCCAAACCTGTTCACCTCCAAAATTGCATCCAGGCAGCGTCCCCCAGTTCAGAGAAAGTAGAAATCTCGGCATCAAAATAATTGCTTAAAAGAGGGACTGGAAAGTTGCAAAGTATGTCTTTAAGATTTAAAAGACATTAAAAAAAATACAAAGTTCAATGAGCCTCCTGTCCTTATTGTTTGTCTTGCTGTCAATATCCTGCTATCTCTCCACCCCTTACTTCCTTCTGTTTGTTCTGAGTTTGGTAAATTGTGAAGGTTATTGTCCCAGCTTTCCCTGGTACCTAACTAAGGGTTATATTTTTCCCATTATTGCTTGGATAAGCTTGAACCACAGATTTATATATTTTCCTGCAATTGTCTTCCAGCTGAGCCAAGTTGCAAATGCCTTATCTTCTCTGATACCTGTCCAATTTCCCTCTGTCTATTAGGTTTTGCTGTAACTAATTAGAGGAAAAGACTTATGAATTGTGTCCCCAATCCTGTATGATTTTTTTGAAGCCATCATAGACAATATTAAAGATGATTGATAGAATCTGTTGTTTTGAGATGCATCTGGCAATTTATTCATTTGATGTCTGTCATCACTCATGTTTCTATATATTTGTAAATGAGACTTCACAGTAAGATTTTTGTAGACCAACTATTGCCTGGAATGATAATTTTACATGACCACAATATTTCCAGACTGTAAAACTCAAAGCTTCTTGCTCACAGCCAACCTTAACCCAGGCACTGAAGTTCAGATAGGATATGTAAGTGGAGGTGGGGTCGTAGCAGGGGAATCGTTGTCACTTGCTGAGTGGAATCTGACTGGTCCATGTAATGAGATAGAACCAAAAGTTGACTTGGCTAAAACTGCAGTCAGTCCCCCAAATTGCTCAACTTTGCCTTGGCTCAGCAGCCAATGACCCATTAATGTACGAAGCTAAATAAAATCATCTGTTAGTGAAGATAAGCGTGATTGCTGTTGGTCTGGTTGTACAAACTGTGTCCCATTAAATTAAGCATGTGAGATGCAAAACAAAGAGAACCAGCTCACAGTTGGACTGCATTCAAGGCGTTGGAGCAGCAGCTTTCTTAGATTAATGTGGGTGTGCAATGCAGACTATTAAAACCCCTCTAAGCGTGGGGTCTGACCAGTGCATGCAATTTCTGGGCACCTGTTAGATTTTTCATTTATCCGAATAACACCAAGTGGCTCAGCCTTGGGAACATACTTGCTGCAGTGCAGTCTCCTGGATTTAACAGCCTAATGAGATGTCCCTGCAATACTCCGTTGGAGGGGCCTCCTGGGGCGCATTTCATCTGGGTTGCCCTCTCTTTGTTACTGAATGTACCACATCTATCTCAGAAAGTAGGGTGACCTGTTTCTTGTTGTCAAAATTGCTCTGTGGGTTTGGAAAAGCCTCAGAGTTAATGTCAGCTCTGGCATGCTGCTTCTTCGTCGACACCGGAGGCAGGGCAGGCAGCATCTGTCTACTTGGCCAAGAATCCTCACCCTGCTCCAGAGACACACACCATTCTCCCCGTGGATCATACTTCGTGCTTTGAGGCAAACTATTTCCCCCTTGGTCTCATGGAACAATCAGAATAAAATCAATAGTACAGAGCCTGACCGGCAGACACAAAGGCTGACCCGCTAATAAACACAGCCGTGCCGGATTCACGGTGTCTGTCCGGGCACACCATGCCTTTTGTTCTCTGCCAGCATCAGCCCCCACGTCCACATCTACCCTGTTGACCAGAGGCTGCTCTGCAGGCTTTTAAGGACCAGTATCAGGAGCCACTGCTCCATAACTGCAGAGCCATCAGGGATGACTCCTGGAGCTACAGTTCTTGCTTCTATGAGGCAGCAAAAGGAGTAATAGGCTTAAGATGTTTAAACAGCATTGGATAAAGAAGCCCAGTTCTTACGCAGAATACATACTCTATGCGTCCATTCATGTGAAGCTCTTGAACAGGCAAAATGGACCCGGAGTCTAAAAAACTTAGAACAGTGACTGTGTCTCGGGGAGTGTTGCTTGAGGGGATTGCCTGGAAGGACACAGGAGGAAACTTTATGGGGTGACAGTATGTTCTGGATCTTGATGTGGCTTTGTGACACAGCAGCATGTGTCAAAGTTCACTGAACAGAACAATTAAGGCTAGTATGTTTCACTGTCCATAACTTTCATCTCAAAAAAAGAAAGAGTGAGGCAGAGAAGAAAAGAAGGGAGGAAGGAAGACAAGAAGGAAGGTGAGGGGTGACAAAACGAAGGAGGGATGGAGGGAGGGAGGGAGGGAGAAAGATAAACCATAAATAAATAGTGAACTCTAGCTTATACTTGTTGAAGTATTTAGGGTTGAAGTGTCCTGTTGTCTACTCTGAGATGCTTCTGAAAGCCAATGGACTGCTCATGATAGAGAGATCTTCACTGCAGATTCCAGATGTCTCTATGGGGTTTCCTGGACAATTCCTTTAAATTTTCTGTGTGTTTGAAACTTTTGTTAAGAACATATATGGAATGAGTGAAGAAATCCAATTCTAGTTTTTAGAAGTCAGATGTCTGAGTTGGCAGTGGTAGTTTGGCGGACGTGCCAGATGGAGTGTCTCACCCAGACAGTTTAAGATGTGGGAGGCAGGGCTAACACTAGCCATGGCAGTGGACACAGCAATTCCTGCACTCTGCCTGGATTCTACCCACTTGCCTCCCCCCACCACCCTGGGCTCTATCAGACTGTAATAAACACTTCTGCTCCGGCAGCAGAGCACAGATAACTTAAGCAAGAAAAATGTCCTTTGGATAATTTGCAGACTTTGACCTGAAACAAGGGCAGATACATTTAGATATATGATTTGTTTTCTGGCTATGATGCTATTTCAAAGTATCTTTGTTATTGCTTGTAGTGAAAAACTCCACCATCAGAGAAATGAATCAGGCTGGGTTACTAAAACCATACCCTACAGCTCCCCTACTCTATATCCATCTTATTATCATATTGGCCCAAGGTCATCTTTAAAAAAAAAAAAACTTTCAATATGATACATGCAGGCAAAGAATCCTTTGTTTTTTCAAGCAGAACATATTGGCTGAGCCAAAACAAGTTAAGTTACATCCCTGGACATCTTAACAAGACAGGATCCTTTCTATATTTTTGTAGGTTCTGATTTATAACTCTCAATTTTAGGGGCTAAAGGGTAAAAGCATAGACATGCACAGCATTAAAACTTGCTTCTATTGGCTTTGGAATTCAGCCATAGATGTGTACTAAGTGAGATAAATAAATGAATCAATCATCTGGGCCATCTCCCACTTTCCTCCCATATCAGCCCAACTGGGTCTCAAGACTCAGCTGAGAAACAAAGAAAACCCCAACACTCACTCTCACAAGCATCACGATCACAGTAGTGTGCCAAGGTTAAACAAAACCATACGAGGCATATTGCCATAACTTCCACAAGTTTTTATTTTATTTGGCTATTTGGGTGTATACATTTTTACACTAAAACACAACAGATATATCCTGAAATAGTGTGCAAAATTCCCATGTTGCAGTAGACTGACATTTTGGTGACTTCCAATAAACTACATCTTCCTGTTTTCATGCTCTTGCATGAATTACTCCCTTTGAGTCCAGGTGGGACCTGTGCCCTGCTGTAACCAAAAGAATGCAGGGAAAGTGAGACTGTGCTGGTTCTAGACGCTAAGCCTCAAGAAACCTGGCAATTTTGGGCTTTTTATAATAAGTCTGACTACCTCGCATCTTCCATAATATGAGTAAGTGCAAGTATCCATGTGGAGAAGTATACATGGAGGAAACTAAGGCAAAATTCCTAGCCAGCGATCACCACCTGCCTGCCTTGTGCAGAAGACCACTTTGGACCTTCTTAATGTCCATGTCGACACCATATGAAGTAGAAAACCACCATTGACTTACAGAATTGTGAGAAATAATAAACTGTACTTGTTTGAACTGCCAAATTGGGGGTAGTTTGATACACAGAACTAGATAACCAAACCACAATAAAATTTGTGATTTCAAAGAAATATAACAATTGAAGAAAGCATCTTAGAGTGACACCCTGAGACTTCTACTGGTCAGAGTGCTTTAGTAAAGATAATCAAGAAGCATCTCCTTGGAAGATAACGCACAAGAAGATAATCCCCTAGATTCAGGTATAATTTCTAGTTGTTATATGATCATGAAGAGCCTCATGTCCTAAACCTTTGTGAGACAATTGGAGATAAGCATTTTTTAATCATGCCTGTTCATACCAAAGTGATTGCTTATGTGAGCATTTTAAGACACATTAGGGAGTAGAAAGTTCATTTATATCTGGCACTCTCTTCTAGAACCCTGAAGTATTTTTCTCCAAAATTCCTGTTCTGGTTACTAAAAGCCTCCCTCCATATGGCCAGCTGTAACCTGGTCCCAGAGGGTGAGAAAAGATCAGTAAAATCTGAGCCAAATCTGTTGTACTCAGGACAAACCACCTAAAGCTAAGACTAAGACATGGACTCTTACTCTAGCAGTTCATCAAATGGCCCCTTCATAGCATTTAATCCTGCTGGGTTAAGTGTCTGAATTAATGTAATGAACAAGCCCTGGCCTGGCTCAGTACCTGTCACATGAGGATGATGAGGGTCATGGTCATTAGCACTGATTAGTCATATTCATGGACCTGCTATGTCCCAACACCAGAGCCTGAGTGACCAGGAACCTAACGTGACCTAACGTGAGCTAGGGAGGAGAAGGAAAGGGAGTGACAGGAAGACACATTATTGACCACAATGAGTGAGGGATTATGCTAGATGCATCATATGCATTCAAAATCACCAAAGATGCACAAGACCCAGAGTAGGTAGGCATTATTACCCTCATTTTATGTATACTGTGGTGATGTTGGCAAAGTGCTTAGCATAGCAGCTGGCTCTTAATAAGTGCCCCAAAATAGCAGCCATTAGTATTTTTATAGTATTGTTAATATCATTTCACAGAGTGGAAACTGAGGCCAATTGAGATTATGTGACACACCAAGATCACACAGGAGCAACAGAGTGACACCGGGATTAAAGCCCAGGTTTCTCTAATGCCACTCTCTCTAGGCAGGTAACAATGACGGTGTTGTAAGGACTATTGTTGTTTCCCCCAGTGATGGCTGAAAATGCTATACCCTTAGAATATGCCACCAGTGATGGGCTAAAGTCATATCCAATCTAAAATGCAAAAACATTTTTTGGTCCTGTTTAATGTATCAAGGGTATTTTTGAGTTAGAGAAAGGAAAAAAAGACATTTTCAAAGAGTCATTTTAGAAAGTCACTGCTGTCAGTAATGACAAATGGAGAAATTCTATCCATGAGGCAATTAGCCAACAGAGAAAGGCTGAGCTTTTCAGAGATTTAAACCAAAGCAGATTTTATAACCTGTGATTTGTCGTGATTATGGCCCTACCCATCCACTGTTATGGCTTGAAGTGGATCTAGCGTCAGGTCAACGTCACACTGTGTGGAATGCCATCAATATGGCATCTGATCCCTTAGGATCTCCATGAGGTTGATGGCCAGGTGCCCAGTGGTGGAGGCAGAACCTGATTAGCATCTTGTCTCTGCCACTTTCTTCTGAGACCATGCGTCTTGCTTAAACTCTTCCTGGCTCACTTTCCCCATCCCTATGTAATTGCTTAAGTGTGAACTTTAGCCGAGATAGGTTTTAATACTTGTGTTAGGATTATAGAGGAGTCAAAGCTTAGGTCTTTGTAGTCAGTATATTCAAAACGTCGGACATGGTACATCTCAAAACAGGTTTCCTTTCCTTTCCCTTCCCAGACTTAATTAGGTTCTGTCAATGTCCATCTCTAGCATCTGAGCCCAAGAATAACATTCTCTTCTATTTTCTTTGTTCTGGCTGACTTTTGTTTGCAATATTAACTACTTGGGAAATAATAAGGCTAGATTTGTGTTATTTTCCTTTCTACTGTGTGGTTTGTCAAGAAGTCATGTACCTGAAAAAAAAATGGGTTTTGTCACTTCTTATACAGTGTATTTGAAACCTTAAGCAATAGAACACAAAACAAGATTCAATGTCCCGTTTGTCCCCCATTAGCATCAAGAAAATAATGTACAGCCTTAAATAACACTAACAAATAATCTTTTCCTTAAGGAAAAAAAATGTGGACCCAGTCCTTCTGTGGTTTCCCAACTTCAATTTTTCTACTGGCATCCAAACCAGAATGCTGGAATCTATATAACAAAGCAAATCTGACAATGGATGAGGCCATCTTACTGTAGATGGTAACCCAATATCCCTAGAGTTAGTGACTGGCATCAGCCAGAAATAGAAACATCATCTTGGACCATACTCTGGATGGGAGCTTATATGTTATCAATACATTTAGTCTTCTGGTGAAGAATACTTACTATAGCTTACAGTCAAGCTCCAGTGAGACTGCTGTTTTTGGTTTTGAATACCAAATTATTTTCCTCTTGAACCTCACATCATCTGGCTCCAAGGCCTCTACTAAATGATGTCATAAATGATGCCAGGTATTATTTTTTTAGTTCTTTTGATAGCAGGAAAATATCCACTCCAGGGGGTGCTTAATTTCTTGCTAGTCATTTGGAGATGAATGTCTCCAGGTTCTTGGCAGCTCTTGGCCAGATTCACACAACCAGGAGAAGATGAAGGGTAATGGGAAATAACCTTAAGTCAATCCTCAAAAATTCAATGGATCTTGAAAGCTGACCTAGGGAAAGTGCCCGGCTTAATGGCATGACAAGAAAATGAGCAATACACTCATACTTCGTTTCAGAATACCAGTTTGGGCCCTGACAAGAACCTATTCCATTTCTTGAATTACATCAGTTTTCTTAAAATAAAATACATGAAGAAGTTCCACAAGTCATTGATTTTCTTTCTTTTTTCATTATTTCTTCCTTCTTTCTTTCCATCCTTCTGTCCTTCCTCTCTCTCACTCTCTCTCTTCTCTCTCTCTCTTTTCTTTTTGGTTGAACCACATACCTTCCACCTAAGCACAACTTATTCTCAGGAACAGAGCCTAAGCCCACACGGATCTTTATCTTTTGTTCCAACCCCACACTTGTTTTACCCTCAGCTAGTTTAGGCAGAAACTGATAGCTAATGCTTTTCATTAAGCGAGTCAAGAAAAATTGCTTACCAGGTTTTACTCCTTCATCAGCCTGACTAATTACACCCATTCACTGTTCCTTTCATACAGACTTCAAATTCCAACTCTCAAAGACGCACACCACCCAAGAGACATCTGCTTCCTGCCTCACTCTGTCTCCGTTTTATATTACCCACTGAAAACTATTCAATGGCCCAGAAAATACCAACTAAGCAAAATCTAGAAGTAAGAAGTGGTTTCAAGCTGATGAAGGGTCAGGTCAAGGAAAAGGTGTTGAGATAAACATAATGGGAGATAGCGGGCACAAAGACAGGAAACAATCTTCTCATTCAAAACATTCAGGGAAAGGCATTTGGCATCCAGACTCCAGTGACAAGTCCCATATACCTTTGCACAGTGGGAAAAGTGGAGTGTGCATGTGTTACTAAGGCAAAGCTGGCCTGAAACCGTTCAAGGCACCAGCTGGAGTGGAAGCTCTAGGTTTGAGTGATGACAACCAAGGCTAGACTTGAACACCACAGAGGTGATCCTCGGGTAACAATCACACTCCTCCAAAGCATTAAATGTTGGGCTTTAAGCAGGTTAGCTCCATAAGTTTGGGAAGAACTTCCCATGGATCCACAGTTCAAACTGAAATTTCTCCTTTGAAGGAAAATGTGGGAATACACACCAACCTTTCAAGTATCAAAATCTTAATTTTCTCAATGTGGGAATTTCTTTGCATGGACTTGCCTTAGCCACGTCCACAGGAAATTCTTCCTAGCAATCACATCTATCTACAAGAGCAAACAGTGTGGACCTAAAGAGCTAAAATCCCATTTCCCCTCTTCAGTGTATTCTGAGTTCTTTGAAGATCTCATCTCTCTGGCTAATTAAACTGTTGGTGGAAATTTCATGGTAAAAAAATGCACAGCATCCTCAAGATTGCTGTCAGAAAACCATTCTGAATGCTTGGTTTAAACGAGCCTCAGAAGAAATAGGTCTTCCTAACACCTTTTCTTCTGAAGTTATCTGAATTGTTTATTGTTTCAGCTTTGGGCTTTCACATATGCTTCTCAGGATTATGAAATGCAAAAAAAAAAAAAAGGAGAAGATAACCTTTATTCCACCACAAGTTCATTTCATGTACTTGGCTTATTATAGCACAAAGAACATCAGGTGTGGTGCACATCTAAATTGTGCTCGTAACATAAAACTCTAGGATCTCTAAAATCTTCAGTGTGCAATTGCCATCCTTCAAAAAACTATTTAATAACTGGACATTGTGTTTCGCGGTCTCAACCTCACTGTTTAGAACATGATGCCTTTCAATGATCTGTCATTAGAGTCTCATTTTTGAGGAATTATTGGAAAATAGGCTTCTAGTCTCTTAGGTTTCTAATTAGTGAAGCCATCTATAAAATGCTATATACTTTTTGATAAATGAGGCTATATTAGATCACAGATTTTGAAGCTGATTAGCCTGCAGGGTTCTCAGTCATCATCTCTATCCCAAAGTTACAAAATTCTAGTTTGTCCTGGAGGTACATCTTAGACCTAATAAGGCACTGCTTCTTTCTCCTGCCCTGGGAAGTGGAAGGCAAGCATGGGGAGGGGTAGAGGGAAAAAGAATCTTGAAGCAGACTCCCTGATGAATGCAGAGCCCAAGGATGATGACACAAGATTCCATTCCAGAACCTGGAGATCACTACCTGAGCTGAAACTAAAATTCAGCCCCTTAACCCACTGAGCCACCCAGGTGCCCTGTGGCTTTCTTTTCTATGATTAACATTTTGAGAAGACATTTCAATTCTAAAAAATACAAATAATAGTGTAGATGCAAAATATCCTATCTGCACCGAAATATATTAAATAAGGGAAATATTTTCAATCACCCTTACTGGCACTATACACAATATAATTAGTGTTAAGCGTCTGTGATAAATTGTGCCTAACAAATTGCTCAAGCATCATAAACATTATGAGAAGACCACAGTTTCATTAAACACTGAAAATTGTATTTTTCCCAGTGGTTATACTGAAAGATAATGAACTCCCTACGAGTGGCGGCAGAGATGCAAATTCAATTTTGCACAAGACTCACAAATACAATGATACATTATGCCAATGGAGACACAGCCTCCGTCTAGACAAAATGAAAAACTTTCCTCATGTTCAGTAAATGTGTATAATTAAGAAAATATGAAAAACTGCTAATCATCAATATTATATCCATGTCTGTATCTGCAATCTTATTATTATTATTATTATTATTATTATTATTTTCTTTTTTTAAAGAAAGTCCAGCTGAAAGTTGAATCTTGTTCTTCTAGGCTTCAAATTTCAGTTTTCAAAGGGACTACTGATATTGGAGAAATTAGAAAGCACCCTAATATGGTCCCAGAATTTGTTAACTCTTCCTTAAATTTTTGCTTTCAACTGAGTGGCAGGCCAGGGTTTTAATTTATAAGAGCAGCTTTTATTATACAAATAAGCAGATGCTGTCAGGGGGACAAAATTGAAGCAGCTCTGATAGTTTTATTAATTTATTTGATTTACTTCTGGTTTCTCTTACCCAATCTTATTTATGTCAAAGTAAGTTGGAGCAGAATTCATTATGTAGCAAAATGCAATTTGACTACTTTTTATTGGGACACAGTGATTCAATCACTTCTCTCCTTAAATCCTATTATCTCTTCTTATGTTATGTTGCACAGATCAAATAACATAAGATGAAATTCCAGGAGAAACTTAAGAATTGGTGGGAGGGATGAAATCATACCCAATAATTCCTTAAACTACAAGTACTAAGTTACTCAGCAATTAGCATCCTTCCCATTTTGCCTTATTAGTGGTATATTTTCTCTGAATAAAATTAACTGAGTTTGTGAACTTGACTTTCTAAAGTAAACTTTAAGTTTCTTATCATTTAGATATAGAATTATCAGAAGCGCTGAGCCTAAATTGACTCAATTTGGGCATTTCTGCATTTTATTGATTAAGTGGATTACAAAATTCGCCAAGTAACTACCAGATCTTTTACTCCCCAACTAGTAAAGTTTAGGATTTTTTATGTTTTAGTAATTTTATGACATGTTTGCGAAATAACAAAGCAGAAATTCTTTTAATCTGTTATTCATTTACCTGTTTCACTGTGTCCAGTACATTGTCAGTACATGGGAAACCCTCAACTCATAAATGCATCTGGTTACCAAGGTCCATATTTCCATATTGAACATTTCCAATTTACATATTGAACGTTTAAAAATGGGAGTCATTTTTTCATGAAGACCCTGGTCTTAGGCTTAGAACAACAAGACTATTCCTTAAATGCCTTTTAGTCTGTGCCCTGTGCTACCTCCCCTCCAAATCCCATTTCCTATATCCTAACCCATCATGAGTGAAATAATCTCCACATTCAGAAAGACCTGTAAAAACTTTTTCCTTTTTTGCAGACCAGAGAGGGTAGCCGAATTTCAGCAAAGGAGACAAAGCCAGGAGAAACTCACCAGCAACAAAAGTACAAGCCTGTCCCTAGGGTGCTTGTCTCCACATATCACCAAATTTCATGGTCCTTCTGGAAACCTCCATAATGAATCTGGCCTGGAGCAACAATGCTAAACTCGAACACACATCAGAATCATCTAGGGGCTTCTTAACAATGCAGATTTTCTGGCTTCACTTCTAATGACTCAATTTTGATAGATATTGGTTGTAAGGATTTGATTCTTAGAATCTCCAGTTATTCTCTCTCTCTCTCTCTCTGCCCCCTCTCTGTCTCTGTCTCTTTCCCTCTCTCTCTCTCTCTCTCTCTCTCTCATACACACACACACACACACACACACACACACACATACTCACACAGAACCATACAGTGAGGATCACAAACCTGAAAGCTTCTGCTTGCTGATGACTACCAGTAGCTGGCTGACTAGCTGGCCAGTGCAATGTCAAGGGTAAATGGGTAAGTATCTCCTCCAACAGTGGTGCCTTTGCTGGGTATTTGAGAAGGAGGCTGGCCAAAGCTCAAACAGAAGGCCACTGGGTGGCTCTACCATAACCTCCCAAAGCCACGCAGCTATTATTGGGTAGCTCTGCATCAAAGACTTGAGACTTTGGTCTTCACCATTTAAGATCACTCTCTACTGTGTTGTCACAGGCTGTTTGGAATTCAAAAAGTACTTTTTATAGGAGGTAATTTCAGGATTTAGACTGAGCAAAATGAGAAAGTTGTAGATATACCATCTCATTAGTTAAATTAGCTAAATTCCCAGTGTAAACTGCCTCAAGTCCTCTGTGGGCCCATGGGTGCATGTTGGGGGGCACATGAGAGAGGACTGGCAGGCTGGCTAGACAGAGGCAGAGAGACGGATGCTAGGTCAGTATGTGTGTAAGATGACAGTCCCTGGACTTGGGCTGCCTTGGTTCAAACCGGTTTCTTGCCTGATAGTTGCATGTCTTTGGGCAAGTTGCTTAATTTTTCTGTGCCTTATCCTTTTCTACTGTGCGATTAAGGTAATAATAATACCTACTGCATAGGCAACTGTGTAAATCAAATGAGATAAAATATGTAAGCACATTGCACAGTGGCTGGCATGTATCAACTGCATGATAAAAAGTCACTTGAAACTTACATATTAGTCCCAGGAAGGAGCCTTCTGACACACCTAGAGAGTTATCCCTGAAAACTCTCTTCCCCTTCCCTAGAACCTTCTGAGTTTCTTTTTTTTTTTAATATTTATCTATTTATTTGAGAGAGAGAGCTCAAGTGCTCATGCGCAGGGGAGCCCCACACAGGGCACAGGGTTTGATCTCACGACCCTGAGATCATGACCTGAGCCAAAATCAAGAGTTGGACACTTAACCCACTGATCCACCCAGGCACCCAATGAGTTTCTTTTAAACAAAGGGCACCCCAATCAACTTTCCAAGCAGCCTCTTCTTGGTCCCTAAACTTCAGATCTTCCCAGTGGCCATTGCTTTAATCTCTGGGGTCAGTCTATTCTCATTTTCCCAGAATTTATTTTCTTTCAGGCTTCATATCCCTTCTCTTTCTGGTCTCCTTCTGAAAGCCTCTATGTGCCTCTCTTGTGGCCAGTTCTCTCCATAAAGTCACCTTTGGAAGTTGAACATGAGACCTCCTGAGAAGTTATCTCATAATACAAAACATAAAGCATTATCCTCTCTGAAACCCATTTGACAAAACCATAAAGGAGAATTCTCAAGATGTAAACCAATTGGGAGGTAGAATGGAAAAAAGCTTTCAACCCAATGGACATGGCCACAGGGGTAGATAATATGCCATTCAAATGGGAAGGCTGCCTAATTTCTGCTCCAACAGAATCAGAGGAGCATTTCACTTATTAGCCATGCCTGACACTCAGTGAAGTAGAGATGCATTTTCCCCTCAGATTACAAATACAGTAGATACAATTATCCCTTCATCTGTTCATTCAGTTATACATCATGTTTATTATGCACCTACCACGTCCTGGACCCTGTTCTAGAATCCAGAGATGCCAAAGCACTTTTATCTATTGAACAGTCCATGATTAGAAACCTAGAAAATTGTCAATAAGTATTTCCATCTGCAGTTTTCAATATCATTCAGCGACCTACTGCCACTGGATTCCCGGGTAAGACGTGACTTCCTGATTATACACATTCATCCTCTGCCAGAGATGTATGATTACATACGCTGAGCCTACTCTGAACTTTTATCCCCATCCTCTGTACCCTGCCCCATCCTGGAGTTTCAATGTTAAATGTTAGTAGTCATAGATTTGTTTTATTTTATTTCATTGGGCAAATTTTCCATATTGGTAAATGTAGCTAGGTACATGCAGAAGTGCACACAACCCTCATCCCATTCTAGGGGAAGCAAAAGATCCATCAAATTCTCTCTTTGGAAGTATTTCAACCCCTTTCCTCTGAAATCTCATTCCAGTTATGGAAATCTCATTCCAAGATGCTATTGGGTTACCTCTCCACAAACCCCAAAGGGCTATCTGAGCCCAGCCCAGATGGGGTGGTATGGGGCTTACAGGTCTCCAATAAATAATATTTTGATTATATCATTATTTGTCACAATGGACTTCAAACTGCAGTAAAGCAATGCATACTTTGGTCTTCTCTAAGTTATCAAGACAATAGAGTAAACACTGAGTCAAGAAAGAATGTGTACATTTTGGCTAACCTCACCATTCTAACTCATCTGGACTCGTCAAGCCTAGTGAAGACTCATGATGTTTTGGGGAACATGAGTTACTCTACTTACTAAAAACTAATATGAGGTACTGGTCACATATATGAATGTGTATAAGCATATGTGCCTATAACAAAGCAGGTGTTTTTCAGCTCCTTGATGTTCCCTGACCTTATGAAACTCCTGTGTTTTTCCCATGGAAGACATGCCACTTGCTAGTGCTGACTCATGTTTTTCAAAGAGACCTCCCTCCCAAAGCTAAATATCTATAAGAATTTTGACCCCTTTTAACTAGACAGTTTGGAAACAGGAATCTTTGCATGGAAAACAAAAGAATGAGTCATAGAGTGTGAGCCAGAAAAGTGACTTGTCTGCCTTATGAGATGCTTACAAATGGTTGGCATCAAAACAGGTTGCCTGCAGAATGGTCAGTGAGAAGGCATTATTAGCCTCTGTGTCCCCTTGGCCTCTCTAGAAAGGGGTGACCAGGCGAGAACTGTGGGTACCCCAACCCTTACAGCATTGCCTACAGAAACTCAGGAAATGTGTGCACCTCCATTTGCTGCTAAAACACTTGACATTCTTTGAATTTTGGCCTCTGAAATATGGACATGAAGTTCACCTAGGAAACATGTCTTAATCTCAGAAGAGTGAAGGCATTCTAGAAAGAGTCAGAGGTGTATATAGTACTGGATGCTTTTCCAAAGAGTTTCTGAAATAAAACAAAAAAGGATGTGGGGAAGGGGAAAAAGTGGGATTTTGTGTGATTTTAATTAAGGAATAAGGCCAATTATTCATGATTATTTAGTACTTCCAGTAATGACTCCATCGAGAAAAACTCACTCTTGACCCAGGAGGCACTGGGTCAATCCTTACAACAGAAACTGGGCCTGGAGTCAAAGACTACTGGCTCCTTTTTATTTTTTATTTTATTTTATTTTTTTTACTGGCTCCTTTTTAAAAACAGTAAGTTCACTACCCACCATATGGCATTCCTATGGCATTCCTTGGCTTTTATGTTTGAAGGTTAATATACTCAGCATACCTTGATAAACCCACATGAAAGGTGCAATGCCAACAGCACAATTCCTCTTGCAGACTTAGAAAATTGCTAGACATTATTTTTGGAAAAGGTCAGCAGCAACATTAGGCTAGACGAAAGAGAGCCAGAATTCAGGGAGCTAATCAGGGCGAGTATTAACTCTCCCATGTGTTAGGGGTATAATTTGGGTTTGTTAATTCTCCTCCTAACCTCTCTGGTCCCCTGTTTACTCACCTGTAAAACAAAGCAATAATACCTGTCCTGCAGGATTGACAAGGATTCATGGTTTTTTGTTTTTGTTTTTTTGTTTTTTTTCCAATGTGCAAATGCCAGGTCATCGGATCTGGCCCATGAAAGGTGTTAGATACTGCTTGTTTAATGGATAATAAAAATGCAGACTTTACAAAAAGGGCTCATGACATTAAAGAACAGGTTAAGTGAAAATTAAGTGTTTTAAACCTCAAATATTATATCTTTAATTTAGCAAAAGAAATACTGAAATTCCAAACATGGGAAAATAAAGCAGTATCTAATACATTTTTAAAGGAGTTTCACTTAAAAAAAAAAAAGGAGTTTCACTTGCATGTTGGATTTTCATCTAATTTGCCTCCCTACATTATTTCCCAAATTTACCAAGAAGACACCCTGACCCTTTTATCTTTTCTACCTTTTTAAAAGAATCTCTCTCTCTCTCTCTCTCTCTCTCTCTCTCTCTCTGGCAGCCTTGCTCATTCCCTCACTCTGGAGAGTCACATATATAACAAAAAATGCAGTAGTTAGACGAGAGTGGATGTCTCTGCAAATATTAATGCTGGTGATGATGAGCTGGCTGAGCAAAAGGGCATCAGGGAAATATTTGTCCGGAGTCAGATGGGCTGGGTGGGGAAGGACAGTCAGACCAGGAATACAAGAGGGGAGAGAAGACTTAGCGCTAAGCATCCCAGCCATTCATGTATACAAAACTGAGCTTTGCGATCGTGGGGTTTACACAGGAGCCAGGTCAGAAAGGAGCCTGTGTTCACGGACAGGCCGAGCACTGTGGGGAGAGATTCTAGTCTTGTGCCCAAAATTTAAGGGAACACCCGAAATTGCAGTGACTGAGATGCATAATGTTTTACTGTGGTATTTTTCAAAGTAAAAATTCATGCAAATAGCTATAATGAAAAAAATATCAAAATTTTAAAGAAAGACAGACTCTGACCCTGAACTTATAGGACTCAATGCACTTAGTACCAGCCCTCTCAGATCCATCTTTCTTTAAGGTTTGGTATTTTCTTGCAGATTTTTTGGCATTATTTTTCTCTCCTGTATTTTTATTTTATTTTATTTTATTTTATTTTATTTTATTTTATTTTATTTTAATTTTTATTTATTTATTTATGATAGTCACAGAGAGAGAGGCAGAGACATAGGCAGAGGGAGAAGCAGGCTCCATGCACCAGGACCCCGATATGGGATTCGATCCCGGGTCTCCAGGATCACGCCCTGGGCCAAAGGCAGGCGCCAAACCGCTGCACCACCTAGGGATCCCCTTTTTATTTTATTTTTAAGTAGGTTCCATGCCCAGCATGGAGCCCAATGCAGGGCCTGAACTCATGATCCTGAGATCATGATCCTGAGTTGAGATCAAGAGTTGGACACTTAACCAACTGAGTCCCCTAGGTGCCCATATCTTTTTTGTCCTTTATTTTGGCATGAAAATATTATTTATCTGGATTTCTGAGATTGTTGGTACCCCCTTAAATTCTGTGCCCTACGTGAGACCCTCACTTGCTTTACCCTAGTCCTGGCCCTGCCTGGGTACAGAGGGAGTTGCATGGAAGCAGAGAGAGTCTGCTTGGGGCCTACACAGGAACCAGTGGGGACTTCTAGGGAGCCATTTGTGGTGCTTTTCAGAACCCCGATACTCAATTCTCAAGTCCATGTAAGAATAATTATTGGTAGGTGACAAAAGGAGGCAACAGAAGCATGGGTCTCACACTTGTTTTTATTGGCATATGTGTTTGCCTCTGAATTATCAACTACATCACAAATTCCAATACAACAGATCTCAATTCCATGTACATGTCTATATAATGGAGAATTCCAGACCTCATTGTTCATTCATACATAGACAAGCCCTGGAGTCTCTGAACATAGTAGAAGAATGCAAGTCATGTTTTAGGTCTGCTCTCTTGCATCAAAGGAGAGAGGGAAATGGAGTGGAACAAGATGTAGCAGTCAACAGAGACTGTGATCCAGCATTGGAGGGCCGAAGGGCTGAGACCAGCACTGGAAGGCAGTGAGCAGGTGCCCAGCTGCCAGAGGCTCACTGCCCATGGTGGGGATGCAGGGAGACCTCACAGAGTGGATGGTTCCAACACCCAGATCTTCTATGGAACCAGAATCCATATCCACCCAAGTCCCTTTCTTCCAAAATGGGAAGAGGATGTGGGCCTACATGAATTCACCCCCCACCCAACAACCCCTCCCAGAGCTCTGCCCTCACACAGAAGCTTGGCCCTCAACAATACAGATCTCTTCAAGAGAACAAAAGACAACACCGAGATGTTAACACCAAGGACCATACCCATGTATCAGCTAACAAACCCAAATCTGGCTAGGATCTACTTCAACTAGAACTTGGGGTGCGATATGTAGGAAAAAGCAGAGCATATACTGAGTCCAAAAGAGAAGCGTGATTCTGGAAGTGAGGGACAATATTACTCCCTTTGCTACCTTTCCATTGTTTCCCTTCCCAGGCCCAGGAGTTCAGTAATCTAAGGCAGAGTGACCCATCACTGATATCTTACTAGTGAAATGAGTGTTTTCCTCTTCCCAAATCAATGTTGAAAAGTCTAGGTAGGGCTCAAGGAAAACAAGCTTCACATGCAAGTAGAGGAATTTTACCATCAACTCCAAACAAAATCTCTTAGGAAGGAAAGAAACACCCCCAAAGTTACGGTTCTTGTAAAGGAACCAGCGGCCCTCTGTAAATAAGTTCAAGCAGTGATATGGCTGCACATCCGCTTCTGTGGGTTTCAGCAAATGGCACCAATGGAAACGGGAACCTGGGAGTGATGTAATCATTAGCATCCTGGTTCCTGATTCCCCAACACGCACAGACAAAGAGGGAGGGTGGCCATGTGAGAGGGGCAGAGGGGGTTCTGAAGGAGCAAATAAACTAGGATAGAGACATTGTAAGACCAGTTAGTGCTCAACGAAGAGAAGGTAAAAATCTGAGTCCCATCTCCAGGGAACAAGTGAATTTCTCACTGTTCTTTTAGCAACAGACTGAAGGCCAACTTTTGTTACTCCAACAAGGAACCCTGCTCAGGAGCAGGGGTGGGAATGAGGGGTGTGAGGACTTGGGCATCCACCATTCGTGCAGGAAAACAACTCAGGTGGCAGCTCCATGGTACTGTCTCTGCTTATTTTACAAGCAGGCATCATGCAATCTCCTCTAGTAAGGGCATTCATTCCCTAATATGGAGGCTAACTCTTTCAATACAATTAGATAGCATAGGATTTTATCCTGTCCCCTCTCTATCAGCTACTTTATTAGAACATTAGAACTATGGCACTCAGTCTGCATGTCATCGTTACCTAATAATGAGCTTGGTTTTCACCATAACACACCACGGTCAAAGGCATGGTTAAATAAATGTGCAAAATGGTAGCAACAGGATAGAGAATGTTGATGTCTACACATATTCATAGCATGTACAGTAACTGATAAGAATAATTTATACACTAGGCATTAGCTTTTTGTTTTCTTTCTAGAAATCTCCCTCCCCCTCCACCGCTCTTTTGGTTCAAACTCACACCAGTCTAATCTCTTACAATTCACAGGAATCTTTCTACTCTGAACTCCTTTTTAGAATCTGTCAACCTTAATACCAACACTGACATACTTCTGTCATACTATTGATAAAGGTGCCCTCACCAGAATGCCAGTCCAGGCCTACATGCCTGAGTCACCAGAAGAGGAAGCCTTTCAGTATAAAACATCTGGAGATCATTGGGCAACTAACTCCATCAAGTTTAGGTATGACTGAATGACTAAAGGGAAGTTCTGACTTACCAGAGGCCCTTGCACAGCATGGGGGATCCTGGGTAGAAGAAAGGCAGTTCCTAAATAATGAGAAACATTCTAGATGTAATCAGCCTGGTCCTTAAGGTTCAGTGCACTAAGGTCCTTGAGAGGAATGCGGTGGCTAGGGCCAACAACCAGGAGACAAAAGGTTATCTATCACCTGCTTCAGTTGAGCAATAAACCACATTTGGAGTCATTGAAAGTGTTGACCCTAAACCTGAGCTATCAAATTGCCTTGGCAGAACAAAGAGCCTCTGAATTCCAGAATCTTCCCAGCTCGAGACATCATCCTCATTTCCTCTCTGACACTCAGCATGTGAGAACCGAACACCTCTGGGTTTAGGGTTTCTCTAGACCAGCCTGAAGTGGCCAGCCATGTTCGGCCGCCCAGCCTAGCTTAGCCTCTGGGTACCACCAAGCAAATTGGAAATCGGAAACTGGAAGTATATACCCAACATGCCTCCTCCAGACTTTCCAGTACGATCTACCTAGTGTGAGCCACTACTACAGAACTATGAACAAAGCCCAGTACAAATAAAGGCAGAGGCAAAAATAGACTTTATATCACAGCACATTCAAAGGATATTCACAAGACTATATATATTTTCCAATATATCAGCCACTATCTCTATCAGCCACTATCTCTAACTGTTGGAATTACCTCTATTATTTATTTTTATATTTTAAAGTACCTCATTTTACAGCACCTGAGGGCTCTTGAGGTAATTAAGACTTAATTCTGTCTTATCAGCAGAAATCATCAGGCCTATACCACCTCGAGTGACCAATCCATTGTGCTTTTCCTGGGACTGTCCTGTTCCTAGGAACAGCCTTAGTCCTGGCAGTCACTATAATACCGACATTCCTTTTCCCTTTAAGCACAAATACTGCCTTCTAATTTTCCCCTTTTTGAGGAGGCCAACCATTCAGAAAGACACAGCCTTCTCTCAGCAAAAGGGAGCAGGCTCAGACAGAGGGCAGCAGGGATCTAACATGGATCCCCAAGGGGGCTCCCACTTAGAGCTGAGCCCTAGCAGCAAAAAGGCCTTTGTGCTTGGCTATCAGGCTGAACGAAGAAGCAGTTCTTCCTCCAATTCTTTCCTGTCTGTGGTATGAAGCAAATGCATCTTACCACTCTTCAAGAAAAGTGACAACTCCCAAGCTCAAACAAACAGCCAACTACAACATCAGTGAACATAAAGAGAACATGGATTCTCAGACTATGGGTGATCTAAAAAGAAGCTCAGCCATGGTGGGTTACCCTCGGCCTGGCAGAATGAGTAAAGACAGAGAAAAATCTACACTTCACAAAGAGAAAGGCTGCTCTCTGTTATAAAAGCTGCCATATAGGATTGAGTGTCATATCCCAGAAGAACTCTCATTGTGCCATCTCTGCTTAACCATAGGGAGCACTTAATTGTTCGAAGCATCTGGGTAGCAGGAGCTTCTCAGCAATATAAGAGGCTTTCCTGCATTTGTGTTTGCTGAGCAGGCCCCAGTCCATAGTCTGCTGGCATGTGCAAGAGTGACCCAGTGGAAACCAAAATGGGGGTGGCAGATTGACTCGATTCATCTTGTTGGTACCCACGCTCCAGTAGGGATGGGCTTTGGAAAATGCCCAGAACAAATGCATTAGGATCCTGCATCTGCTGGCATACTTCCAGGACATCATGGATGATTTGGTGGAATTGGACTAAAATATCTGATGTGGGGGGCATCTGTAGTTCCATCTTACTGGTCAATGGGGTGGAAGTAAAAACAGTTCTGAGAATCCTACTACAAGTGTCTCCCCCTAAATTCATATTCATTTTCCCTTTTTTAGCCATTATGGAGTAGTTTCTCTAGGAGGTCCAGTTATCCTATAACCAGCTGGCGTTTCTTTTTGGAGAACAAATAATATCACCCAGGGGTCAAAGGCTAATAAAATGACATCTTATCTCTTACTCGGTTGTAAGTGTGCTTGAAACTGATTTGCTAACGAATCTTCATGTCTGTGGAATTTGTAACATGGCTTACATTTTAAATGTAATTATGCAGCATGTGTTCATTTCCTTTCTTCTGAGAAACTCAAATTGCTTTTTTAAGCATTATTTGATAGCTTCTTGCCATCTCCCCTGGAGTTGAAAAGAGAATATGATATCCAGCTGTTCTAGCTAGCCATGGGGAACCATGGCACCGAGAAGGAGACAGAATTACACTGGGACCTGCACATTCGAGCCACGGAGACCCCCAAGGGATGAGTTGTCAACCCAGTGGGCTGTAAATGAAGCAGTTTCTAAAGATCCTAAAATAACTGCATTCTCCCTCCATCCTAATACTCACGCTGGGCAGAATGGGCTAAGCTTATTTTTAAAGTGCAGGTCACAGCCTTCAAGGGGATTTAAACAGTTCCCAAAGCAGCTATTACTTGGCCGATTAAATGCTTAGAAGAAAATCTACTTTGGAAGACAAAATTAATAGGCAAAAGATAGAGAAGAGTGCTAAAGCAATTGTTTCTTCCTGGCTTTAAATCCTGTCCCTGACCATCAAAATGGACCCATGGAAACAGGGTGTCGTGAAGTCTGAAGAGAAGCCCGGGAAACTCTCAGTACTCTCATCCTTTGATCTAATGAGCTCCTGGAGTCCTGGACATAATTCTTAATCTGTGCTCATGTGGACTCAAAGTAACATTGGAAATATGTCCAAAACCTCCGCAGCTCTGTTTAAAACATTACCTCCAATCCTCCCCTTATTGGCAACACAATGATGGTGTGGGTATGGCAGTTAAGAGGAGAGGGAGGAGTGCCCTGTGTGATCTTTCCAACTACAGTTAAAAACACTCCCTCTCCTTATTATGTCTTATTTCCCCAGTCTTAGCTGGTCTATGAATCTGTGCTTATCTACATAATTGCCTAATAAGCATGAAACCGATGAGAATACACACACATACACACACATGTGAACTATAATACCTGGGGAAGTATGGCACACTCTGCAGGAAATCAATAAATATCCACTTTTCATTGGAAACAGAATCAAAGAGAAAAAGTCAGAATTCTTCATACACATCTGTCACAGGGAGTTACAGCCCTACATACTCACAGAGGGCATGTGCTACAAGGACAGACACACCCAGTTCATATTTAGAGACAGTTCTAATTTAATTCTGGCCCCAGGCCTAGGACCTTAGCTAATTTACAAGGCTGCTCTAGGAAAGACACACATTTGGGGATGACAATAAGTCTATAGCATTTGTTTTTCTTGCAGGGGAAGCTGTAACGCATTCCCACCCTTCAAAAGAACCCAAGATGGATGATTCGGGGGTTTTGCTGGTTAGTGTTTCTTTCTTTTCTTTTTTTCAGCTCAGAAGGTGTGTTTCCGGTATACCCTGTCAAAATGTTTCTCAGCAGTCAAGGAGAGGATAGCACACGGCTGCCCTTGAGCCGAGTTTGTAAATCCTACTGGGAAACCACCCCATGCTGTCAGATGACGTGGTTTTCAGACACGTCTACACAGACTAGTTGAATTAAAGACCAACTCCAGACTTGATGTTGCTGAGCTCCTCAGCTCCATCTTGCCATCCTGATTGATCGAGGAGATGGGTCTATAGTTAAAGTGGCATATCATTTTGAGGGCTTAGTCATTAGAGCACACTGCTTTCTCTTTGGAAGGCAACTTCTTGCTTGGCTAGGTTATGGAAGCTAAGGAGTGACGTCAAGATGTTGTCTGGCCAGAATTTGCAGATAACCATAGAACTCTTCTCCTTCATCAGGTATGGATTTAGCCTCCTTTAGTTCCTGCAGTGACATAGGAGCCTCCAAATACCAAATTATTATCAGGCGGTCTTGGGGGAACCTCTGGGCCCTGCAATAAAGTAGACAGACTTGCTATTGGAAAGTGCTCGGGAGCAATTCAGCCCTGTTCAGATTGCTCTAAAATCCTGCAAACCATCTCTGGACTTTTGAAATGAGTCCACTCACATAGCTGCTAAGAATATTTTGGGGGATAGAATTTATTATCATCCTTCGCTTAAATGATCTTACACATCATTTAAAGCAATTTGGTTTGATTCTGTTTGTTTGTTTGTTATTTCGTTTTTAAAGCAAATCTATGCAAGCAGGGAGGCTGTATCATTTTGGATAAGCCACTTCTGGGCCTTGTTTATAAAATAAGGTGTGTTAATTGATCTTTAAGGTCTAACTCAGGTGTCACATACAGATGGTGGACTATGGACCAACTCTGACTCTTACTGATAAAATTTATTGATCCCAATGCAGTGTTTTAAATCTTAGGGAATTCATATAAAAATAATAAATGCCGTTCTTGCTGGGAAAATGAGAGGATCTGGTAATAGTAGGCCCATGTTCTAGTAAGGCCTTCATCATCTTTCTGACCCAGCCTGTTTCTCAAAAGACCTGCCTGATCCTATGGGTAATTAGGGGTTAGGACCTAGGCTCTGAGCTATTCTATCAGAGTGTGCTTTGATTATATGATTATATCTGTGACCACTGCTATTCCCAATAAGACTCCCTGAGGGCAAAGAATATGCTAACATCCTCACTAAGTCTTGGTTCTTTAGCATTGTAAAAGTGTTGTGGGTAGTCAATAAATATTTAATGAATTGAACTTCACTTTCTATATTAGATTCTTACAATTCAATGAAATAAGACTGGGACCATTCCTTGTAAGATCACACATGTATTCTAAAGCCAACATTTTTTTTTTTTTTTTTTAATTTTTTTTTTTTTTTTTTTTTTTTATTTATGATAGTTACAGAGAGAGAGAGAGAGAGGCAGAGACACAGGTAGAGGGAGAAGCAGGCTCCATGCGCCGGGAGCCCGATGTGGGATTCGATCCCGGGTCTCCAGGATCGCGCCCTGGGCCAAAGGCAGGCGCCAAACCGCTGCGCCACCCAGGGATCCCTAAAGCCAACATTTTTGACTAGCATGTAGACTTAGGAAAAAGAAGTAAATATGCTGGTTTATGGCCCATGTCTCTCACAGAGTCCAGAGGTTGGTGGTGTACTATCCATGGGGTATTTTGCTCTAAGTATGTGGTAAAAGTTCTAAACTTTTACCAAGATCTTCTTAAATTCATTTTTCAAATGCAACACATCCAACTTCTTGGAAAACTCCTGCTTTAGAGGTTCTTTGGAGATAATTTTGTAAAAATATTCAATGGGAATCACTTCATTTCATGCTAAGCTTCCGGGACACATGGGTGGCTCAGCAGTTTGGCGCCTGCCTTCAGCCCAGGGCGTGATCCTGGAGACCCGGGATCGAGTCCCACATCGGGCTCCCTGCATGGAGCCTGCTTCTGCCTCTGCCTGTGTCTCTGCCTCTCTCTCTCTCTCTCTCTCTCTCCCCCCTGTGTCTCTCATGAATAAATAAATAAATAAAATCTTTAAAAAAAAGGGCTAAGTTTCCCAAATTTCATGGGCATACAGCAGTAAATCTCTCTGCATATCAGATCTATGTATTTTTAAATATTTTAATTTCTGGACAACTACATTTAGAATGATCAAAAAAGGGGGTTTTGGGGGTCAGAAGCTTATTTCTGCTAAATTGTTATCTAACTCTGGTTAAATTGGCTAATATGTTGTAAAAAGTATGTCTAACAAATAAACCTCTATGTAGGCAAGTTTAATAAGGAGGAAAGCCAATGAAAAAGGTTATGGTTCATTTTTACTTGCTATAAATCTGTTGGTAATTAATATTTCAGTAATACATAGCCACATCTGGTCAACATCTGACCAACAGCAAAGGTACATCATGTCCTTTGTTATGAAGAAGTAGTTCAACAGATAGAGTTCCTGCTCTCTAGGAGCTTACAATCTAACCTAAACAAGACTATAGAAACACATACACAAGGGTGGTCAGACTCAGGACTTAACAAGAAGCAACAGATACATTGAAGATAAAGGAAAAAATTATGGGCTAAAGAATGGCATTTAAGAAAGAATGAAGACAAGGAAAGAAGTAAATTGCTCCTTCGTTCCCATTTCTTTGAAAAAGATTCACAGAAGATATGTGATGTTAAGTGTTCTTAAGATTATGGAAGAGCATATAGCTTGATGCCTGGAAGAAAGAAAATTTCTTCTGATATAAGATACTGTGAGGGACTGAGAACACTGAGCCCAGAAAGGGCCCTGCAAGACTTTATAAGGAAGGGAGTGTCAAATGGAGAATCAGTGGTCTAGAGCCCTCTGGTGGAGTACAGAAACTGAGGGGAGGCTACAAGTCTCCTAAACTTGCTTCCCATGCCTTTTAAGTAGCAGTGACATAGAGTGGCTGAGCCACAAAACCAAGACTCTTCCAAAATAACCAAAATGTGTAATTAAAAACCTTTGAAAAAATCCCCATGGACTCTAGACTAAGGAAACCACCTTGAGAAAGTTTCCGTGAGATATCTGAGGGCTGAAAGCACTTCCAGATACAACTACAGACTGAGCAGCCACTTAGTCCACTTTCTTTTTGGTTCTCATTTGTTTGTTTGCTTTCTTGCTCATTGGTTCATTTTCTCTTATTGGATGTATTGGGCTGATGCTATCTACTTGATTATTCAGCCTTATATTTCCCTGTCAACAAAGAAGAACAAACTTTTGAGGATACATTGATTTTTGTCAACCTCAATTATGATACAGCCTTGGGCTACCTGAAGTATATCACAGAGCCTGGTATTAGTGGTGACAGAGGGGTCAAAAGACTCTAGGGAGCACAATCAACATGATGACAGATTCTCCCATCATAGTACCATGCTTTGCCTTATTCAATATTTGACTGTTAGGCATGTAGAGTATTTCAAGGACCTTTGGAAGATGCTTATCTCTATAAAGAATGCACACATTCTAAGCAGAGCCTCCATACCTCTTGTTCACACCATAATGATGATATTAGGATTAATAGTGCCTTGATTTCAAACAAAAGCTTTTCTTTTTTAAACAAAAACTTTTTATTTCAAGGAGCTCAATATTCCTCATCTATGCTATTCTATTTATCTTGTCATATTGCATATTCAGCTGAATTCTATGGTGGGGTCCCGTCTCACACCTTAGAAGCTCATAATATTGTTATTCCTAATGGTTATATTAAAATCCAATATTCACCATAACTTGGGGTAAATTTGAATGAATAGGAGGAAATTATAGGTGTTTCCTTATGTATGAAAAGATACTCATTGCTAAGCCCCTTTATTTGGAGAGTTCTCTTAGTCAGAAATCAGTTTGGAGGCTAACTCCAAAGTTAGTCATTCTCTAACTTTGTAATTTTCCTACCTTACTTCTGAGGCAAGATAGAAGTACAGTATTTCAGGTGGAATAAAAACAGAAGGTGCCCATTCATCAGTGTCAGGTGAACCCCTGGGACCTAGGCCACCTGATGTTCTAGCCTTCACAGCCCCTTCATTTATATATGATGAAAGGCCTGTGGTTCCAATGGCATAAGCCTGTCTGTCCACTGTGGTTTTATTTTTTGTTTTCCATAACAAAACAGAGCTGCGCTCTGCTTTTTATATTTGAGCAATGGCTCTAAAGATAGGGTAAGAGTCCCTGAGAGAAATCTCAAGCTTCTCAACAGAAGCTAATAGGTGAATTTGGTTCTGAGTAGTATAGATCACTGCACTTAATATGCACATCATCTGTTGTGATGTCTTTTTGCTATTGTGGCATGACAACAAATCTCATGCTGGGAACAAGGACTGAACAAAGAATACCGATTTACCTGAATTGATATCCCCTGTGTGCAACACAGCACCTTCCTATCAATGCTGTATGTTTTCATAACTTTCAATAAATCAAATTTAAAACCCACCAATTGCCTGTCTATTGTAACTGATGAATATGCAGCCTAATAATACTTCTGGTTTCTGTCTCTATCTTTTTCAAGATAAGCATGCCTTGATTCCAACTTCATGGTGACAAATGGTTTTGGAAAATGGATCCCGAGAAAAGTCAGTATCTGTCCACAGTTCCAAGCCCAGAAGGACACACACCCTGAGAATTCCATGAACAGCAAAATAAAGGATCCATTCCATAGCCCCAAAGCCCCCGGAATTCTCAGACATTTCACTGCCCCCTCCCCTCAGTCATCCTTGTCAGCCATTCTGATAAACACGCTGATTGATTCAGCTATGAAGCTCCAGGCCATTAAGTATAAACAGCTGTACTTACATGTGTCTGGCTTGAGCTGACTGTTGGTGATGCCAAAGTACTGGGGATTTTCAATGACAGGGATCTTGGTCATTCCAATGATGACGGCATCGGGGCCGCCCTCTGAAGATGATGGGGTGTTACTCCCATTGGAGATGTGGTGGAGGGGGCTGGCAGAGTCATCATCATTGCTGATAACTGAAGCTGGGCCTGGAGATGGAAAAAAATACATATTCTATAATTTTAATGCCTTTTGAGCTATAATTCACACACACTAAGTTCACCCATTTAAAGTGTACAATTCAGTGGTTTTCAGTATATTCAGAAAATGGTGTAGCCATCACCATGTGATTTTAGGAGATTTTCAACATCCTAATTAGCAATTATTTCCCAGGATCCCCACTCCTAGCCCCAGGCATCTACAAATTTACTTTCTGTCTCTATAGATTTATTCTGGACATTTCATATGATTGCAATCATATGTGATCTTTTGGAACACACTGCTTTTACTCAGCATGCTTTTAAGCTTCATTCATGTTGCAGCATGCGTCATTACTTTATTCCTTTTTATTGCCAATAATATTCCATTGTATGATATGCTACATTCTGTTAATCCATTCATCCACTGATGGACATTCAGATGTTTCCACATTTTGACCGATGTCCACAATATTGCTTTGAACCTCTGTGTACAAGTTTTTGTGGAGACATACATTTTCATTTCTCCTGGGTAGAATTTTTGGGTCATGTGGTAGCTCTATGTTTAACATTTTGAGGAACTGCCAAACTGTTTTCCAAAGTAGCTGCACCATTTCTATTCCCATTAGCAATGTGTGAAGGTTCCAATGTCTTGACTTCCTTCTCCGGTAAGTTAATATGCAGCTTTGCTTTCTGTTCTCTGAACAGCTTTAGAACACTCTCTCATTGAAACTCCCAGCATGAATGCAGGATTGCCATGTCACCATATACTGAAAGGCATACTAGCAGTTCAAACACCTGAGTGCCTTTCTCCACTCTTTGGACAAGTCACTTACTTTTTTGTACCCCTATGTCCACTTACATTCATAAAATGTGCAAAAGAATATCTGTTATTTTATGATACTAGTGATAGCAAAGAGTATTATAAATTTAAATGTGCTTCATGAGCATGAATTGCTTTTAGGTATTACGAAATAAACTTCTAACTGGTGGACTAAAATTACACTGGATGGTCCTATTACTAATGTTTCACTTTCTGCATACCCTGATAGCAATGACACTTTTGCCTATAAAATGCTTTCATGAAAATAATGGGTCAATCCCACAGCAAAGTTGCCTGCTTTGCCTTTACCCCTAATCTTATTTGTAGATCATTCTATGGATGTCTTTATACTAATGCAATAACCATAGCATTTTTCACACAAGACTTAGACTTTCTAGTCTTGAGTCTAAGAATGCATATGCCCATAAATGTGATCTACTGTGTATTGTCTAAACAATGTATTCACTGACTACTAAACCCATAATGTGTGCAAACAAAACTGGATGCACAATGGATGCTAAAGGTCTATGTGAACACTTTGAAACAATTTAAGGTCTCGCTGGCTCATGATACACACTCTGTAGGTGAGAAGTCGACAACCTCCCTTGACATATAGTACACGTGTTTCTGCAGTGTACTGAGTGGCTGCAGGTTCTCACAGAAGCAGACCACTGCCCACAACCACTGGCAGAAGCCAAGAGAAACACAGGGAGGAAAGATAAGGAGGAAAAACAAAAGACAGAATCAAGTATCAATCAAGGCAACTGTGTACCAGTGGAAGAAAAGCCTGAATTGCTACTTGCTGAGCAAGGGATTGTGCCTTCATCCAACCACCCAGCATACATGTTTCCACACCTCCATCCTTCTCTCCCCTTTCCTTCTCAGTTAATGATTTCAGTGAGAAGCACGGCAATTCCAAAGACAAAAGTCATTGTGTCATGCATTTTTGAGCCCCCTATGAAAGATACTGATAATCCATCCCCCGACCTCCAAGATTCATTTTCTGCCTCAGAAGGGGATTATCCCAGTTTGCAGTGATAACAATTGGACATACCCCAGCTAGCTGAATCTTAAGCAAACTATGCAGGAGGCAGCCAGCTGCTATTATAGGTAATTTTTTAAAGCGTCTTCTCAAGGGGATGTGCATTTCAGTTGCCTTTAATGATACACTCTGGCTTAATTCTGCAAACAAGTCCTCACACAGCCAATTTAGAATCTGTAGAACACTCAAAGCAAAAGCAATCTCGCTGGTTGTGTCCTGTGCCTAGCTCACCAGCATTAGTAAAGAGTGGAAATTCTGCCAAGAATAGCTATACAGACAAGTTCTTTCCAATCTCCTTCACCATCCCTGTTTTATGATTTGCTTCCTGACAAGCCTAGATCACCCAGAGCTTAAACCCAGAGATGGAAAATGGAAATGTGTTATGTTAGGGTTTCTGCATCTTGCCAGTAAAGCCTTCCCACCACTGGCACCCTCACTGTGTTCCTGGCACAGCTGCTCCCGCCCCACTCTGAGGTTACCAAAGCGCGCTACTGCCTGCGCCCCCAGGGGTGTGCAATCAAGGTCGCACATTTCTCAACGTTTACCCCCAGGAATGCAGGAGCTGTCATGTTCCAATACTCCACGTGTTGTCAGAAGGCCAGCGGTACTTGTTTCCAGAGCCCTTGCAATGATGAGAATGCGTTGCTTCCTTCTGTGACTCTCCCCGGGGCCCAGGTCAGGCTATCAGCATTCCTATAGCATCTAATCACTTTGGAGGAAGCTGCCATCTAGAAGGCAATGCTGAGATGCCTCCAGGAATCTGGGCTCTAAATCATCCACCATGTATACAGTGGTGCCCTTACAGAATTGCAGCAAGAAGCTTTCTCTTTGCTTTTCTTCTTCCACCAAAGGACACCCTTTCCTTCCCTTGGAAAACCCCCAATTCTGAGGTAACAAAGCCCGAGGGAATGGGCTTTCGGTTGGGGAGAGGGGAAGCGGGTAAAAAGGTAAGCATGAAAGTGGTATAAAGCACCAGAGGCAATTCTTCAAAAGCCTTTTCACTTTGCCAGAAGGTTACTGTTGACAAATCTGAGCAACATACAAACCTCCACAATTTATCAAGCAAATATTAATTCAAGTGCTATTTTCTTCATCACTGATATTCTAAATCCTGGAAGATTGATATGGCTGGCAAGGTTGCAGGGATTCAGCCCATTTTTCTGTGAACATTTTGATCTAATGGAGCACAGCAAAGTTAGGTAGGGGGAAAGCTCTCAGCAGGGACAATGAATGTCTATATAATTTGACAGCAGGCTGTCTGCGCCTATCACGGGATGTGTCATTGTGTGTCTGTGCACCAGCTCAAGGAGACACCACAAAAAGACAGCAGAAGAGTCAGGGGCACATCACAGTGGGTTATAAGAAATTCATATGAAGGTTTGAAAAAAATGTCTTATAACATTAATAAAAAGTTTTAAATTGCCGGGTATGTACAACTTGCTAAGTTTGGGAGGGGGGTAGTTCTAATTACTGAGCTGACAAATATGAGCTATGCCTGGAAACGTTTTTAGCCCATTTTTATTTTAATATGTCTCAGGTGCAAAGAAGCATTTTTCTTTCAACAGAGCTGCTTGGTAATGTATTCTGCACATCTGACTTACAGACTTTTTTTTTTTTTTAAGATTTATTTACTTTAGAGAGCAAGTGGGGGGAGGAGCAGAGGGAGAGGAGGAGAGAATCCTAAGCAGACCCTGAAGTGAGCACAGAGTGCCACGTGGGGCTCTTGATCTCCTAACCCTGAGATCACAACCTGAGCTGAATCCACAGAGTCAGATGCTCGACTGACTGTGTCACCTGGGCACCCCCAGACTTCCAGACATTTCTAAGTCTTATGCTTGTTTTCTAATAATAAGAACTGCTGAAGGTCATCTGGGGAAAGGATTTCCTTCTCTCAAGACCAACAATGTCTTTAAGGGAAGGGGAGAAACTGTTCTTGAGCAGCTGTATTAACCATGCCTCTTATTTTCTGTATTCTGATGCTTCAACATCCGGGGCCTGGCTGACCCTGAAGGTAATGCCCCTCCCAGAGATAGCCAGTTCCTAGAGATGGTAAAGAACTTGCCTGAGAGCGTACCTCTCATATACAAGCCAGCCGATCTATAGTATGCTGCCATCCACCTGCCCTGTCACCCCAGAGCCAGGCACCAGACAACTGAGGACAGCCTGCCTGCCCACAGCCTGCCGAAGGTACTCAGAACAGCCCATCCTAAACCTGTTTACCTTGCCTGGCCTGTTCCTTCCCATGGAAACCACCATAAAGCCTCCTGCCCAGCGTTCTCCCATCACTCCCCCTGCCTCCTGACCGACCCTGGTGCTCCCCCTGGAGTCCTCCCACTGTGCTGTGGCTGCTCTCTTCTCTCAGAAATGGTGAGTAACAGACTATCTTTTCCATGGCAGTCTTTCTCTGACCTGTTGGCCTCACCAGACCCAAATAATAATACAACCTACATTTTAAAGCAGCAGCACCTCTGATGGACTGTGGCTCAAAGAACAATTCTGAAGAAGAATTCTCTCTGCTGTGGCCTAAAGGGGTGAAGCCCTGTTTTTGAAGTTTTCCAAGAACGCACACCTCGCAGCAGGGAAAATTGGCCTGGAAAATGATTACAGGGTTACAGTGATCCTCTGTTTAGTGGAGGGAAGACCCATTGCCTTTGTAGGAGTCTTTATCACCCTGTTCCTTCTGCCTCCTGTGCCCCCTACACAAACACACACACACACACACACACACACACACACACACACAGACACTACAAAACCTTTAAGATTTCCCAGCAGGGTACTCTCTGATATCTTGGCAAAGGGACTATGATTAACTGTATCTGAAATGTGCCCCTGGGGGAGTCACCAAACAAATCCTGAGCTGGTTGAGTTTAATGTTCCAATCTGGCCACATCTCTATCTTCACTTTGCTAGTTAAGAGCTTTTACCTTGGAATTCATGGGGGACACTTCAGGGTCAGAGTTACTAATATCATGCTCAAAAAAGGAATGGAAAACAGAACTCCTTGCATGGAGGGATGAACACATAGGGGGTGGGTGGCTCAGGACCGGAAGGGTCCATGACACTGGTACATTTCCCCTCCCCGACTTCACTACCACAATACATACTAACCAACAGATGCCCAAGATGGCCAACTCTTCGAAACACACATACAAGATGTAAGGCAGTTTGCCTTTTTGCGCTTTTTAATGAATTCCTGTTCATTGTTGCTGTACCCATAGAAAGTACTGAACAAATTGGAGGGCCCCGGAGATCACACCTGATTTCAATCCCAGTGATGAGATACATTATGTGCACTCATTTGGTAAGCTACAAACTCTGCTTTTCAATTGTCAGCACACAGTCTGAATGCAAGGAATAGAATGCAATCAAGTCCAAATCAGAGCGTCTGGACGTTAGAGTCTTGTTTTGAAAGAGAAATGGTCATAAATGAACAGCTGATTTAACCAATTCAAAAATGTATTACGTCTTGGCTAATGGAAGAAGTTAAGATCCCCACTTGTCCAGACTTGACTTGAAGCCAACTTTGCTGTATGTGGAGTTTGGGTGCTATTGCATTTTATTTCCTAAACCTTCCGAAAAGCCCAGCAACTACCTAGACCTGGAGCAGCAGTTGGCATTCCTCCTAGGATTAAAAAACATCAACTTCAAAAATATAAAGCCATTTACTGAGCTCAGTTAGTGAGAGTAATGCCTTTTCTGGAAAAATCCTAGTCCTCTTTCTTGAGCAACTCAGAAACAAGGAACACAGAAAATTAATCAAGGGGCCAACACGTGTGAAGAGGAGCCAAGTAGTTTCATCTGAATCAAGCAACACAAACTTGTTACTTATCCAAAGAAGGAGTAACTACTTACCAACACCTTGTCTTGATTTTACTTTCCCAAATCCAAACCATGAGAAATCTGAAAACCACAACAAAACATAAAATAAACTTCGAAAGAGAAGCGTAAACCAAGGGCATTCAGCAGTGTCCTTAGTGAAATAACAAAACTCTCTCAAGAAGCTCCATCGTGCACCAAAGCTTCCTCTCAAACGCCTGGACATGAATGCTTGAATTTTTGGTCAAGATTTATTTCTCATCCTAAGAACATAGACATTCAAATCAGATAAGATACAGTAGCCTGTCTTTGAGAAAAATGGCCAAAGCCCAAAGTTAATTGTTCTGAGTGGCTTGCTTGCTTACTCTCTCTCTCTCTCTTTCTCTCTCTCTCTTTCTTTCTTCTTCCTAAGTTTTGAATCATCTAAGCTCTAAGGGTGAAAACACACAACACACTTGACAAATGCACTATGATCTGAACCACAGCAATGTGGGAAAATAATAAGAGAAAACAGATCTTTGGTGAAGCGGAGACAGGCAGTAAAAAAAAAAAAGGAACATGTAGTCCCATGCAAGAACTGACAGTTGGGCTAGATGGGGATTCAAGAAGAAAAAAAAGGGGATCTTAATTCTATATGGATTCTACCACTGACTTGCTGTGTGGCAATAGGCAGGTCACAGCGGTTCTGTGCCTCCTGTACCAACACAAAGCTCCACTAAGCACGTGTAAATAAAGATCTGACAAATGCTTGGAGGTCTTCCAGGGAATAAAGCCACAGTGAAATGTCTTTTTGTTTCCTGGGCTTAACTCTTCCCTTCTACGAAATTTCCACTGGGTTCAAAGTGAACTCTACACAGCAGGGAAATCCCTGGATAAGAGGCGGATAAAGGGAAGGGAGCCCAAATAAGTAACTGTGTTTCTCAGATCTTGGGATCTATAGTGATTTTTGCAGGCCATGAAGATATAAAGCTGCATAGAAGAGCCAATTGAAGTGAAACAATGTATATGAAAACTCTTTGCATGCTCAAAAATGCCTCACCAAGTTGTCATGATTACTCTTGTTTCCAGTAGAAGTTAACCTTCCTCCTCTGGTAGCCTACAACTTTGGCTCTCCAAACTCTAAGGCGATTTTTACTTCTTATTGATATTCCTCTGAATGTTTTTTTCCAGGTTTTAGAAGACAGGATGAAGGTCTGGCCTCTATCCAATGTCAAATAAAGATCCCTTTGCCCGGAAGACAGTGAACCTCATTCACTGTGTCCTCTGTCTAGTGAGGCAGGGCTGTGCTGTGGCTTTCTTAGTTACCACTAATCCCTTTGAAAATGGAGTGCATTTCCTACTGGTCAATTTTTGTTTTTCTATATTTGTTTGATTTATATAGTCTTCATTAAACAGTTGATTGAATTTCTTAAGACTGCCTTTCTCACTTGAGTATTCTTTTTATCAAAATTGTTTCTATCCTACAGAGAACCCACTGAAAGACAAAGCTGTAGCAGTCCCTCACTGACTGTACATTTCAGATATTGTCAATCATTATAATAAACATAACTGCAAGGGACACCTGTCCATCCCACCTTTCAAAAATCATTCCTTCAAGACAAATCCTAGAAATGGAACGAATGAGTCCAAAGAGATGAATAATGTTAAGGTATCCAAGAAATGTAATTCAACTGCTTTCTTGCTATATCTGGTCTTTCTTTTAACAACAGTCTGTGAGGAAGCAGGAGTGTATTTCCATACTTCACTCAGTGGGAAATGAAAGGGTGAATCATTTTCTGCTTCCATCCTGCCATTGGTGTGTTTCCACCTAACTGAACAGTGATAGCAAATACTCTGCTCTCGTCTTTGCCACACAGAACACCTCATACCCCACATCTTCTAGGCTGGCATTGGGCATGTAAGGAGAACACAGATATGAAGAGGGTCAGAGCCCCTCTGACGTGTCTAGACATTATAATTTAAGAAGTGCCTCCCCCACGCAAGACCCTTTTCCCTTCATCCGCAGCCATACCTTATGACATATCATCCTTTGTTCCTTGACAAGGAACTAAGATAGACTTAGCAAAGGTCACGACATGTAGTAACTGAGAGACTCAAATCTGGGTTTTTTCGTTTCTTTCACAGTTGCCTTTCCAATCTTCCAAAATGCTTAGCCAGAATTAGCCAAAGTTGACATTACATTCAGGATTCAATTTTATATATAGGAAAGCACTAATAGGTAGTCATTCTTTCTCACTCATTTATTCAATAGGTGTGAACCTGTGTAAAACCTCTGGACATGAGTGACTCCGTTTGGAGACTAACACTTCATCCTGTTTTTTGAACAATGTTTCGTATTGAGCTACTGAACCAAGCAAAAGTGTCATGACTGAACCCAGGGCTGCTGAATCCACATTCTGGATAAAGACTGGACACTCTGCAGAAGATGTTCTCCTAGGAATGGACGTAATGTACTCAGAAAACCAACAATATAAAGTGTAATTAATTACATCTTCCAACCATAACGTTTGGAAAACCAACATAAGTATGTTCTAATATTTCTGTAATCTGCTAATAAAGATCCCTGGCTTGTATTCCTCAATGGGACACAGTTGGGGTCGCTCCCTGAATCTGTGCTCCCAAAGCTATGATTCTAAGACCCTTCCCCCAAAAGCTTTTGTTTTTTTTTTCAATTCTTCCTTTTTTTCTTGGTCAACATATGGATAACAGAGAATTCAAAGATAAATGAACTGCCCTCATTTGGGCGGCCCTCAGGGTGCTGACAATTAAGGATTAGCTCTCTGAGAAGTATGTCTAGGGTGCATGGGGACTCAAAGGAGGAGCGTGTAATCCAATCTAGGGGAGTGGTCAAGGGAAAGTTCTCTAGCTTCTGGGTAACAGATTAGAATTACCCAAAAAGGGGAAAACCAGAGAGGGGTACTGTCACTGTCCGCTTAGAGTTAGAGTGGGGAGCTCTCTATGTTTCAAGGGAGTGATATATCTGGAAAGGGTAGGAAACTGAGAAACAGAAGCAAAGACCAGGCCAAGAGTTGGGGCTTTATAATGAAAATTGCAGGTAGGCTCTAAACAAAACAAAACAGCCTTGGGCCAGGCAGTAACATGATCAAGTTGAATTACAGAAAACTCACTTTGGCTGTAGGAACAAAACAGGATTCTGAGAAGGAAAGACTGAGGTCAGGAGACCTGCTAAGGAAGCTTCTACAGACATCAAGCCATGAGATAGCTGTGGCCTGAACCAGGTTCTGGGGAGGAAACAGGAGATGGCTGTTAGGCATATTTAGGGGACTCAGTAGGACTTGGCAACTCATTGCATGTTGAGGCGAATATGGGAAGTGAACAAGGAAGGTTTTGGGTTTGGACAATAGAACATATGTTCTATTATGTTCTATGCTACTGCCCAGTGTCTGCAAGGAACTTAGAACTCAGCTGAATGGCTAACATAAGAGCATGGGTGTGGGGCACAAACCCCAGATAAAGCGTCTCTGTGGAAAAACATTCAGTGTTTGGGCCTCAGGTTTGGAACTCAGGACACAGGTCGAAGGCCCAAGTTCTAGAGCTCACAGTCTAACTGGAGAACACAAGCTGGATGCATACCTAGGACACTTTTCTTGTTTGGGCAAATAAAACACCTTCTTTTGCAGGCACAAGTGAAAAGGCATCCAACTGCAGCTAACTTTTGACAAGCTTAATCCTAAATTGCTAAAATATGTCGAGGTTCTCTTTAGCAGTGACACGATTATTATGAAAAAGAGAATAGAATTTTCTTGGCCATTGCCCAGATTTCTTAGAAAATGTGAGAGACCAGATATAGCAAGGTCACATTGGTCCTCTCCCCCTGCCCTCCTCCCCACGGAAGCTGTCCGTTCTTCGATGGGGCTTTCTTGATGGATTCAAGCAGTAGTCTTAAAACCTTAATACGAAATTTCACCAGCAAAATTCTCCCACAAGGCCAAAAAGAAACAATTTCTCAATTTCCTGTGATGTTTCACCCATTGGGAGTAGAGTCCTGCCAAGCATTCTTTTATTTTCTGTTTAATAAGAGACACTTTATTCACTGCAAAATAAAGGGCCCCTTCAAAAGCAAATGTAGTTGCAGTGAGCTTAAAGGAACTTCTCTTTCTGCAATCTAGACTAACAAAGACTCTAAATTATGAAATTAACCAATTAAGTCCTTCTCGTATTGAAGAAAGTTCGATCTTCCCTGACCAGAGAAAGGAGAATGCAGAAAAAAAAAAAATGCATTAACACATTAATAACTCTAAGAGAAGATCCAAAGTAAGTGGTAATAAAGATTGCTTTTCAACTGTCTCTCAAAGGAAACAGCTAAAATTTAGGGGGCTGGAAAAGAGTATTTATGATATAGGTGAGAGAATCAGGGGCAGGAATGAGAAACAGGCAAGGTGGAAGAAACCCAATATTCCCCACGGTTGCTGAATCACACAGACTCTAGATGTGATTGTCAGAAGGGCTCTGATCTCCAGACAATATGCTTCTGGATTTTTTTTTTTTTTATATATTTCTAAGTTTCAGAAAAATTGTTTTCATATGTTAGGAGACAAATCAGCTTTCCTTCCTTTTAACTCCAGAGAAATTAAAATTTGCTGTGTTCTCAAATGGAATTTCTTCGTTTCTTAAAGCAAGACTCACCACCCTCTACCCCAAGAAAAGCATCTCTAACACTGTAATGGGAGCAAATGGAAAAATGCAATTCACTGACAGCCCTTACTTCACCTCCAACTTCTGGTGGCCACACCCTCCCTAAAAAAATAAGTGAATGAGGAGCCTCTGAGCTGCTTCTCCCCTCTAGGAAAAAACAAGCCCAGAGTAGACACTCAGTAAGTGCTTGAATGAGTGGCCCAGTGCCTATTACCCCAAAGAACCAGGAGGACTGGTCATCGGAGTGGAAGGGAAATGAATGCAAAGAATCACTTTGTTGATGATACAATCATCTCCCTTTCCAACTGACACATAATCGAAGTGAGCAAGTGTTTATTTCAAATGAATTCCAGTTCTTCCAACTCTTCAGGGCACAGAACAGTGGAGTCTGGAGCCAAGATTCTACTTCCACTTAGTCTTAATCTTTTATTCAAGGACACAGCCTTTGCATAAGTACCATCGGCACAGGCCAGGAGGAGGGTTTGTTTTTAGTTAACAGGTTCTGGACATCATGTACAGAGTCCTCCTGCCCAAATCCTCATTGGCTTCTTCCCTTTCCTTCCTTCAAACCTCTGACATGACTTATTATACCATTCTCTAGGAAAAGTAACACTGAACACCTCCAGTGTGACAAACATAAAAAAACATGTATGTGTACATTAATGGCTGCAAGTGCTATTTGCCTTCTGAAAGCTGTATTTTTCTGGGGCCATAGTGAGACTATGCATTCTGTACCTCCTTGAGGTTGGTTGTAGTTGTGCCATTGAATTGTAGCCAATGAGAGGTGAACAATGATGGTACCACTTCCAGGCCAGCCTGTCAAGACTTCCTATATGTGTCACTCCCTGGTCTTTCCACTACCATTGGTCCAGAATGGAAACAATACTTGGTAGGGAGCTTTTGCAAACTAATGCATGTAGACAAAATATATATATATATATATATTCCCAATCCTGCACATGAATTCAACATCATGCTTTCATGTATGTTTGTGTCTTTCTTTTTTTTAAATTTTTAAAATTTATTTATGATAGTCAAACACAGAGAGAGAGAGAGAGGCAGAGACATAGGCAGAGGGAGAAGTAGGCTCCATGCACCGGGAGTCTCCAGGATCGCGCCCTGGGCCAAAGGCAGGCACCAAACCACTGCACCACCCAGGGATCCCCTGTTTGTGTCTTTCTAGAGCAAAAGTCCACATATTTCACTGGATTTTCAAAGGGTTTTTCACTGCAAAATTCTGAGAAACACTGAAATTTAAATAGTTTTGCAAAGATGTAAATGCATAGTATTCTACATTTGGGTCCTATTTTAATTATGTTCCTGGTCAACAGTTGAATCTGGGTGCTGAGAACCATACACCACCTCTCAGCTGGACTTCAACTCACGTCCTGCTCCACTCTCACCTCCCCCCAATCTATTCTCCATGGAGCTTCCAGAATAATCATTCTCAAGTAGAAATCAGATGACCACATTCCCCCATTTAACTTCCTCTAGGGGTTTCTCGAATTTAGTATAAACTTCTGATCCTCACTATAGAGTCCTGTGTGACATCGCTTTAGCCATCTCCCATGAAGCCTACACTCTGGCCTCTTTCCTGTTCCTTCTCACTTTGCACATTTTCTTGCTTCCTCCCAGAATCTTCTTCTGGGCTCTCTTCCTGCCTAACCACTGCTCAGCCTTCAGGTTTCAGGTCAAGCCCTGCATCCTCAGCCAGGTCTGAACCTTACAGCTTTAGCCAGAAGGCAGTGACTGGCTTAGACGAGGCTCCCCCCTAAGCAGACTCTGACCCAAGGCCTCCAGCGCAGGCAGGGAAGGAAGCCGGCAATGGAGGTCTTATCCAATGGGGCTCACTGTGTGCAACTGGAGTTCAAATCCCTGGAGGTCTCCGGGAAACGGTAGTGAATGCATCTCAGAGTCATCCCCACCAAAGGTGGGGAAGCTGGGTCGTTTACACTGCAGCTGTATCTGCCCCTGTTCCAGGACTTTTGGCTAGAATAAAGCACCAAAGCAGAGAGTCATGGGTGCTGGCAGCAGGGCACAGTGGGCAGGCACAGGCGGTAGATGCCGAGCAGGTACAGGTGGGACACCAACAAGCATTTGCTACAGGGATCCTATCTACGTAGTGTCTCTTGCAGAGACCCTCAAGAAATATTTGTCCAATAAATGAAAACATTTCTTTAAAAAGCATAATAAAAATAAGTTCAGCAAGTCTAATGAAAATGCCAATATGCAGATTATACACTCAACATAAAAATTGCTGGTTTACAAATATATTTGCTATCCCTCTGAGGCATTCATGGCACTCTAATGGAACCTCACTGAGGACAGTATTTAAAGATGAGTACTGAGAACCTAGCACTCCAGGCAGGAGTGTGGAGTAAAGATGCTGGACTACATGTCGGAGGGGCGGGGGCAGTTCTCTATAAGAAACAAACCGCATGGCCTTGAGTGAGTCACTTTCCCCTCATAGGCTCTGTTTCCTACACCATGAAGATAGAGGTTGAGAAAAGGCATTGAAGGTTCATTCAAGCTCAAGCAGTCTCTAGTACTAATAATTAGGCACATATGACTGAGAACAGATTGCCACACGGCCTTATATAGCTTCCCTGAGCATGGGTATTTTGGGAATGTGAGATCATGTGCAATTTAAAGAAAAGCACTCAGTCAACTGGCCTAGATTTTCTCCTGCTAAATAATGCTCAGATGCTTTTGGGTCACTATATTCCCATCTTGAATATAGAGAAGGGCCTGGCTGTACAAAAGCAATTTTAGAAAACAGTACTTACTAAATACTCGCTATATGCCAGGAAAGTTACAGGAGATTAGATATTACTTTAATTAGGAAAGATTCGTCAGCTTCTATTGCCATATTAAAAAAATAAAAGCAGACCAAAGCTTTAAATCCTACAGACTTAAAGTTCAGAAGCCTCAAGTGGCAAAAGATGAAACCAGACTTGCTTGGAATGTGGCAAAATGTCCTGATCCCGTATATCAAACACTTAGCTTTAAGTCAAAAAATGCAGACTACTTTCCTCTTTCATTTAGAACACGTGGAGTATTTCCAAGAAAATCCAGTTGGTCCACACCTTAGTTATTCACAATTAAACTGTATAAAGCATTGTTGTTTCTTTTTTAAATTTTAATCTATTGCAAATTCCAAAGGCTTTTTTTCTTTAACAAAGGTGGTCATAGTCTTCCCTGGGCGTGTGTAAAAAAAAAAAAAAATGGAACCTGAAACTCCTAATAATTAGTTTCCAAGCTGGGAACTTTGAGAAAAGCAGGGGAAAGGCAATCTCTATATAACAATAAGAGTTGACAGACGTGAGAGAGTTATATCAAAGCTTTGTCTTTCTAGGGTACAACCCTAGTGAGAGCTCAAGATGCTTTCTACACACATTTTTTTCCCCTTTGGCCACAAGCTCCCTGAAGGGAAGGCAGGTGATGTCTGGGAGCACACACCCCAAATCTCCTTGTTAAAACTGCAAAACTGTTGGGTAGATGACTGGCTGAGATTCACCCCCAAACTCTCCTTTCTCTGCAGAGCAATATTGGTAAGCCCTCAGAGCAAGTGTTTGCAAAGGAAATTGGTTGAATATCAGGGAATCATCCTAGAAGTGATATTACTGACCCTCAAAGAGAATGACAAACCCATAAGGTCTGGCAAACACTTTATGTCAAATTCCCATGAGCTTTTGTTTCCATGGAGAACCAAAACAATGACTCAGACCTTGGCTGACTTGCTCAGACCTGTCAATTGTGCCCAGGTGCCAAGTGAGGCCAAAAGGAAGGGAGGCTACTCTCTCCACTCCTCCTTCCACAAGGTTTGCTGCCACATTAAATGCATTTGGAAATGCCTTTGCAGTGTCTGCTATATATTTATATTTATAGTTACATTTGTATTTAGCATACATTATTTATATTTATATGTATAGAGCATGCAAATTATCTCTCTCTCTTTTTTTTTAGTTCCTCTAAGCTAACACTTGCTATAGTTAATGCAGAGGACTGTGTAGGAATTTTTTGTGGTTGTATTATGGAATTTGGGAGGGAGAAAGAGGACGGTAGCATTTCTAACCATGATTCCACCATAGGATATTCTCCACTTTTAATTGTACTAAAATTTTTCCTGTTGATCTAGGAATGTGATGACCTGTTTGTGTCATCCTTTGGCATCTTTGTCTTTCTTTTCAATGATCCGCTGTCTCCCTTCCCATCCTTCCACCCACCTCCACACTCTTGAATTCCAGCTACGGTCGGGGAATGTGTAAGGCCAATACAATAGATGGGATGTTTATTTAATTTTATTACTGAGTGATCTTCTATTAGGAAGTTTCCATAATGGAATAGAACATAATAGGATTATACACACTTATAAAGCTGGGTGCTGAATAAAAGTAATTGAATAAAATGACCATAAATAGAACAAAATGAAAACCAATTGTTTAGGATGGAATGTCGGTCACACATGAATTAACCATCGGCCGCTCCCAGCTTCCTATCACAGGAGGTGGCAACACAATGCCAGTGGAAGAAACCCAAACCCATAAGACCAAACTGAATTTCTTTCTTTAGTGTTTTCCCACCAAATGCCCCACAACTCTTTAAGATCCACTGCTTTTCTGGAAACAAATCAACATTGACAGGGTAGGTCAGTGGTTCTCAAAGGGGGATGGTATTGCCTCCCAGGGGAAGGTCAGTAATTTCTAGAGACATTTGGGGTCATCACAATGGGAAGGATAAGATGGAGGGTATGTGCTACTGGCATGTAACAGTTGGAGGTCAGAGATGCTTGGGTGGCTTAGAGGTTGAGCATCTGCCTTTGGCTCAGGGAGTGATCCTGGGGTCCTGGGATGGAGTCCCACATCGGGCTTCCCTTAGGGAGCCTGCTTCTCCTTCTGCTAATATCTCTGCCTCTCTCTGTGTCTCTCATGAATAAATAAACAAAATTTATAAAAACAAACAAACAAAAAAACCAAAAAACACATGGAAGCTAGAGTTGCTGCTGAACAGCCAACAATGGACAGTCCCCCATAATAATGGATATAAGGCCTAAAAGGTCAATGGTGCCAAGATTGAGAAACACTAGCCTAGGTCATGGGCCATCCCTCAACCTTTTTTTCTTTGTTAAAAAGACACCTTAGCTTGTCTACACTCACTGTCGCCAAGGGAGTTCAGTCTTCCCTCATGTTATTCCAATATTCTTGTCACTGGGATCCTTGCTGCCAGTCCCCTCCTGGGGGCTCTGTTTTTTTCACTTCTGCTGCTCCCAAACACCAACACCAGAGAAAGCTGTTCTGGCCCTACAACTGAGGGGCCATGCGGTGTGGACAGGAGCCAGGTTTGGACTCCAAGTCTTGGGTTTGAGACTTGGATCCACCATTTCCTGGCAGACACCCCACAGTGACTGGGTTTCTCCAAGAGTCCCTCCTCGGAGCAAAAATCACTGCCTTGCTCACCTGACAGGCCTGCTTTAGGATCACACGATCTGATGTGTCTGTAAGGAAATAATAAAGTCCATACTCCTCAATATTCAAAACCTTGTCCTGGCCCCACGACCTGGCCCCAGCTTTATCACTTATGGCACCCCTTAACATCCTCCAGATTCCAGTTAAACTGTTAGTTTGCTTTCCTTAAGTGAATATGCCTTGAATTCCCCTAATTCTCCATTAATCCACTTGAAAACTATTCTTTGACCACTTGATTGATGCAGAACAGTGTGACAAATGCTGGGTTTATAAGGCAGAGTAGAATAAAATAATCACAGTTGCATCTAAATTCTGTGTCATACATCCATGAAGGCAAGAGAAACAAAAGCAAAAATGAACTATTGGGACTTCATCAAGATAAGAAGCTTTTGCACAGCAAAGGATACAGTCAACAAAACTAAAAGACAACCTACAGAATGGGAGAAGATATTTGCAAATGACGTATCAGATAAAGGGCTAGTTTCCAAGATCTATAAAGAACTTCTTAAACTCAACAGCAAAGAAACAAACAATCCAATCATGAAATGGGCAAAAGACGTGAAGAGAAATCTCACAGAGGAAGACATAGACATGGCCAACACTCACATGAGAAAATGCTCCGCATCACTTGCCATCAGGGAAATACAAATCAAAACCACAATGAGATACCACCTCACACCAGTGAGAATGAGGAAAATTAACAAGACAGGAAACAACAAATGTTGGAGAGGATGTGGAGAAAGGGGAACCCTCTTACACTGTTGGTAGGAATGTGAACTGGTGCAGCCACTCTGGAAAACTGTGTGGAGGTTCCTCAAACAGTTAAAAATAGATCTGCCCTACGACCCACCAATTGCACTGCTGGGGATTTACCCCAAAGATACAGATGCAGTGAAACACCAGGACACCTGCACCCCAATGTTTTTAGCAGCAATGTCCATAATAGCCAAACTGTGGAAGGAGCCTTGGTGTCCATCAAAAGATGAATGGATAAAGAAGATGTGGTCTATGTATACAATGGAATATTACTCAGCCATAGAAATGACAAATACCCACCATTTGCTTGGATGTGGATGGAACTGGAGGGTATTATGCTGAGTGAAATAAGTCAATCGGAGAAGGACAAACATTATATGTTCTCATTCATTTGGGGAATATAAGAAATAGTGAAAGGGAATAAAGGGGAAAGGAGAAAAAATGAGTGGGAAATATCAGAAAGGGAGACAGAACATGGAAGACTCCTAACTCTGGGAAACAAACAAGGAGTGGTAGAAAGGGAGGTGGGTGGGGGGTGGGGGTGACTGGGTGAGGGGAATGAGAGTGGCACTTGACAGGATGAGCACTGGGTGTTATTCTGTATGTTGGCAAATTGAAAACCAATAAAAAAAATCAGAAAAAAATAAATTGTGTCATTTTGCCAGCTGTTTTTTTTTCTACCTGAAATGTAACCTTCAAGCTATATTTTTGACCATTAGACTCCATTCATCCAACAAAATCCACCTTAAAAGTCACTCCATCAGGAACCAGTTCTTCATTTCCCCAAATCAGAAATACTCCTGTTGACATGGAGGTTGTTTGTCTCACAAAAAATACCACATTCTCCAGTGTATTAATTATTTATATAATTGTATTTCTCCCATTAGATTTTGAACACTCTGAGTTGAGAAATCTTATTCAGTTCTTCTCCCTCTTCCATAAGAGCTTCATAACAGTTACAACAGTGTCAGGCAGGGCGCTTTACACATGGTAGGTAAGTCAGTAAATAGCTCCATTGCTGAAGGATTTAAAAATAGGGCATGGGATGTCCCCCCAAATATAGTAGAGACTGTGTTGTACAGCAAAAGCTAGACAACAGTAGGGACATTCATCACCGTTGACTACCGTCCTCTGTATTTCCAAAACACACTGTTCTTTCCCTATCATAGCTCATCTCACTGTGAATTTTAAGTATCCACTTACTTGTTGTAACCTCTCCTCGAACTCTAAGTTCTTTATAAGCAACAAATATTTGTATCCTGTCTCTCTATCTAGAGCACTGAGCACAGTGTCTGGTATATTTTGGGTGCTTCACAAAAATTTGTTGAATGAATAAATGAACGAATTCCAACTTCTCACCTTTGCATTCTTTGATCAACAGCCAAATCTGGTTATAACATGGGTTCATGGCTATGTCATTCACTGCAATGCTCTCCTCTCCTTTCTGGCCCAGCAGACGATTGGACCCTCTCTTCCCTACCAATCCATGGTGTTTGCTTATGTCAATGAAAACACAGTAGAAATAACCTGTATCACTTTTAGGCAGAAGATTTAACAGTCAGCCCTGGGTTTTCCATTCTCTCTTCCTTCTGCCACAGTGAACTATGAAGCCTCATGTTTTGGTGGTAGGATCCTAAAGTCCTGGGTTTCTAAGAAGCTAAGATAAAGAAAGGCCTCCTGCCTACCTATGCTGTATATGCAGCATACACATAATCTTTTCTGTTTTAAAGGTTGTTTCTGCAACCTAAACTAGCCTATTCTGACTGTTATAGGAGTGAAGTTCCAGGTGTGCTTTATTAAGAGGCAGTCCTACCTATATAACTATGGGTTTTTATTGTTTTTAGGATTATTTATTTATTTATTCATGAGAGACACAGAGAGAGAGGCAGAGACACAGGCAGAGGGAGAAGCAGGTTCCATGCAGGGAGCCTGATCCCAGGTCTCCAGGATCAGGCCCGGGGCTGAAGGCAGCGCTAAACCGCTAAGCCACCCAGGCTGCCCTGGGGTTTTATTTTATAAAAGGACTCCAAGATGTGTAAGAGAGCACCTGCCCACAAAAATACCCCCTAACACACATACAGGTGTGTACATAAATATGTAAATGTTAATGATAAGTAATGCAAAAAAATTTTTTAACTCATTGTAACTCATTTTGTGAGATGAGTTATGACCTTGTAAACAAGCCACATAGAAGGCCATGCCTTTGTTCCAAAGACACTGCCTGTTTGTCACGTTTTTTTGAGCTTGTCTTCAGGAGTTATTTTGAATTAACATAGCAGAGTCTACCAACTATAGAGATCTTCATTATTTGAGGGGAAATTCTCATATTTTTAATAGTCAAAGATAATTTCGAACCAGGTCTGATGGAATATGCAGGTGACTAAGCTGGGTCACATTACCATTATTAAAAATATCAAGGTGTCTGATTCTATGGGCTCAGGCCTCTCTTTTTTGCGAAGTTCATAATTTTTCACTAAAGGCACTTCTAAAGGATGAGTTCCAAAAGGGCTTCTGTCTGGTAATTCTCATGTTTTTTATAGATTTAGAATCATAACTAAATGTTCATCTCCAGGAACCAAGAAGGTCCCTACATCTGTGGTCATTAAACAGATCCAAAATGATCAGCTACATGGCTGGGTGTTCTTCTCTACATGCATTAGAAGCTAACTAAGCACATTTACTCTCAGACTATAAATCCATGAAAACAGTAGACTCCTGATGGATAAGAGCCCACCTAAACACGATGGATTAGAGATGCACAGCTGGGGATTATTGTTTTCATTTGTCTTCTGGATTGTATACCCCCCAAATCCATGTGTTGAAGCCCAAATCCCCAGTGTGGCTGTATTTGGGCTTTAAGGAGGTAATTAAGGTTAAATGAGGTCATAAATGTGGAGTGCTAACCTTATAGGGCTTGTGCCCTTATAAGAAAAGACCTCAGAGCTTGCTTTCTCTACAAATCACAGAGGAAAGGCCATGTAAGGACACAGTGGGCAGGTGGCCATCTGCAAGCCAGGAAGAGGGCCTCACCGGGAACTCTACTGGCTGCCCCTTGACCTTGGACTTCGACACTCTAGAACTGTGAGGAAATAAACATCTGTTATTTAAGCCAACAAATCTGTGATATTTTATTACAGTGACGTGAGCAGAGTGTTCTAGTTTGTTTGTTTTGTTTGTTTATCCTTGTTGCTGTTTGGATTGCCATCCTGCATGTACTTCCTCTTCCTTAACGTGTAATGATTTTCATTTGGTTATACACCCACCCCCAGGCAACTAGTGTGATTCAAGATGGAACCAATGTCTCAAACATAAAAAAAAATCAGCAGTTCTACTTCCAGCCCACTGAGAGGGAGAACTGGCAGGCAGTCTGATCAAGACCAAACCTAAGATGCGTGTACAGTTGATGCAAGAGATGTGTTTTTCCTGCTGAATGGGCGTCCTGGAGGAATGTAGCATCAGGAGTGGATAGAAGGAGTCATCTTTGCTGTAACCATAAGAGAAAGGTTTTTTCCAAATAGAGCCAATCCAAGGCAAGAGAGCTAAAAGGTGGATCCTGCTCACAGAGTTTGGGCCTCAGATCAAGCCAGATCCAGAGCTTGGTATTTATTGCTGAAGACATTTACAACCATAACCCACCAAACTAATACAGGGACGGGCCAATAGTGGTCTTAACTGTCAGCAAGTCAGACCTGCATCACCAGAGGCCAGAGTGAATGGGTGCCCTCTGTTCTTTCATGCACCCAAGTGGTACTGCCCTAAGCTAAGTTTGGACGGACCTGTTCCAGAGATGTAAATGTCCTGCTCTTCAATGGCCTGTTTGACATGATGAAAGGCTTTGGGATTTCAATGACTTTGACTCCTCTGGAGATGGGAGGACAGCCTATGTTAGCAATTTGCATGGGCATTAATAGACATATACTTTAGCTATTCAAATATTTAACTAGCTCTTTTGTTGGTGTTTTGAATCCCAAAAGGCTGCAGCTGCCTGTTTGTGTCTGTTGTGCCTTTAAGGGGCTTGCTGATTCAGTAGGATCCCTTGAATGCATTAATTAGCCTTCTCTCATTTTCCCAGCCCATGCCTACGAAGAAACGAGCATTTGCAGCTCCAATTGCCGAACGATGTAAGTCTTGAGGGTACCAGCTAAATAGAGGCTCAGAATTGCCTGCTTTGTGATGGGCAGTTTTATGCTGGCAGCAGCCTGCATGGCAAGGGGTGTGTGGCTGCATGATTAATTTATTGGCTATCACTACTGGCAGGCGAAGGAAACACGGGCCCCGGATTAAAGTGTAACAGGGGAGATAGGGCATTAATCAGCCCAGGTACATGAGTCAGAAAGACATAAGGATCCAGAGAAAATAAAATGTTATGGAAGGCTGGAAAATGATTTATCATTTTTAATATATATCATCTAAACCCACTCTTTATAACCGCTTGTCAGCCTCCACGTTATAAAGACTCAGACAGGAGAAGACTCCTTCCTTAAACATGAAAGTGAAAGATGCTGGTGGGGAAAATAAAGAAGCATGAAGAACGAACAGACTGTAAAAGAAAAAAAAAGTGTTCATTTTAAAGTAAATTTCTACTCCTTTCTTTTTAAATGATTTAGAAATATGGCTTTTGCTTGGAAAAACTGCATTCTATCGGTCAGACTGGAGGGAAGATGAAAGTCTTGTCCACGAGAGCCAATTTATCAGATCATTTCCGAAATTATTATGATATGAGAAAATGTACTTTCAAAGAGTAAGTGTGCGTGGTGGGCTGACCTGTTAATCCAACCAACTGAATGACTGTTAACTAAGAAGCCTTGAGCTGGAAGGTTGGTTCTGCATCATCAAGCATTCTCAGAATTGGACGTTAGCAAGAATAAAGTCTAGATTGGGTTGAAAATTGTATGAAAAGAGGCATCCCTTCCTTTGTTAGCAGTTACTGTTCCTCCTTGGCTTTTTTCAACCCAAGAAATTATAAGAACCATCTTTGGGAAGGCTTCCCTTTGGGTAATGGGCACACACAAAAAATAACAAGCATCCTTTTGTATTCTGCAACATTTTACAACTGCTAACAGTTTTTCCCAGTTCCCCTCTGGAAATGTCAGGTGTCTGTAGCACAGGCAGAGAGAGGTGGAGGACTTAAGCAAGTTACTCAGAAAGGTTGGGAAATGTAATGATCGAAGATATTAGGGGGTCTGTTGTCTACTCCTTTATTTTATCCCCTTCACAAAAATTCTTTGGCTTGGTCTGAACATGGGAGGAGTTTGTGCTATGTCTATAAACACAGAGCCCATTGCTTTTTTGTGAATAGTGATAGCTCCATGCTCACACTGGGCTGTCTTGCCTCTGCATCTTGACTCCATGTCCCTGCTAATATCTATCTCTTTCCCAGTTTCTCCTATCTATCTTTTGCTGCTCAAGAGTCACCTCCTCCAGGATACCTACCTAAGCACTTCAGATTGGACTACAGTTTCTCCTCTCTGCTCACATAAATTTTTTTGCATAAAATCTTGATGATACCCATGTATTGTAATGGTCTTATCACTGATTTTTGTCCTCAATTAGATGATAAATTCTTAGAGCAGAAACTTCTCATCTTCCAAGGGTTTATTCCTATGTAGAGGCTGGCTTAAAGCCTCCATCTCTGGCAACAGACCCTGGCAGGGCTGAGGCATCACACTGCACCCTGATAGTGCCCCATAGAATTGCTCAGCTCAGGGCAGGGTCACGCTACATATGGCATACCATTAGTGATCCATGCCTCTGAGCTCGAGCTCTTAGTCTTCAAAAATCTACCCATCTGTAGAGCCCCAAACAGTGAAGGACAATAGATAGATGCCTCTATGTGAAGGACTATGAGCAATAAGAAAGGTCAGAAGTTTAGGAGACCTCCTGGTGGCTGGTGGAATCCTGCACTGGGCAGGGAGGCAATCAGAGAGATGCGGTGTATGGGACACATGCCTTATCTACTTCCCAAGCCTTCCTGAATACTCCAGGTACAATGCTGCTTGACTATTATTGAGCCAGAGAATCCATCCATCAACTAAAAATGTTTAGATTGGGGTACCTCGGTGGCTCAGTCAGTTAAGCGTCTGCATTTGGCCCAAGTCATGATTCTAAGGTCTTGGGATCCAGACCTACAACAGGATCCCTGTCCCTGGGGGAGTCTGATTCTCCCTCTGCCCCTCTCCCCCAGATGCTCATGCTTACTCTCTCTCTCTTTCAAGTAAATAATTAAAATATTTTTAAAAAATAAAAAATGTTTAGATTGAAAACCTACTGTGTGCAGTATTATGGGAAAGGCTAGCATTTACTGCATTCTTCCTATGCATGACCCGGCATCTTACTTGATTGTCACCATTACAGCATCAAGTAGGTATGATCCCCATCCCTCAGGCACAGAGGAATAAAAAATCTTTAGGTCACACAGACGGAAATGAAGCAACATAAACATGTAGTCAAGAATTAGTCAGAAAGCCTGGATCACAGACATAAGCAGAGGGTCATCCAAGTACATCCCCTCTCTTGTGCCTCTCCTTTCCCTGATACTCACCGTCTTTCATAAACTTCTGGAAAATTGGGTGTTGGTGGTCTAAGATCTCATAACCATTGTATTGGCCCTAGCAATGGGTCTAGAACTCAGCCATCCATTTGTTCTCCTAGAAGTTCAATGAGGCCTACCCTCCACCCCCAATTTAACCTAAAAGAACAGAAGGTTCTAATCAGTGCTACCAGGTGGTGATGATGCCAGGACCATGGACAAAGTGCGATTCCAACTCTCACATAGAGAGTTGAACCCCAATGTTCACTGAAATCAGGGGCCCTGGGAAAGCAGAAACATCTCATCTTTCAAGAGAAGAGGTTCCCATGAAAGTAGGTTACCTCCTGATGACCCACAGTGAGCCAGAGAAGCAGCATTGTGGGTGGATGACAAGAAGAAGAAGAGCGAAAGCCAGAGCTCCAACCCCAGGCGCTTGGTCATTTACCAATGGTCCTGGACTAGAGGTCAACTCCTGAGGTAGATCAACAACTTGGGTCACAGGTCTTCTTTGGGGTTCATAGTTGATTTTATTGTGTTGTCCAGAACATGGATGGCATTCCATACATGATGCCTTAGATATAGTGTTTATTGCCTGATAATGTAAACACATGTTTTATGAAGATAACCCTGGCAGTCATGGAGAGAATGATTTGCAGAAAGGCAACACTTGAATCAGGAAGGTGATGGGCTTAGAGGCTATTGATTGAAGAGATCAAGGGTCTCTTCACATGGAACATGTTGCAATCCCCAGGTATGCTCAACACCCAGACTAAGATTGCTCAGTCCTTTCCTGTGTGTAAGAGGTATCATGGCAGACAAGAGTGGCTGGAAATGAAAATAGGGGGTTAGGAGGGATTCCAGATTTCATTGTGTCATCAAATTTCTAAGCAAAACGATAAATAATTCTGCCTGGTTTCCATGTTTGGTCTATAGGAAATAACACATCTGCACATGTAGAAAAATCTGGGCCACTAAGATTTTCACTTTCAGTGGAATGCTTCCCATCAGATAGCCCCAAACTTTGTTACCCCCAGATTCAACCTGGACAGTCATTCTTTCACTCATTTATTCAACAAGCATTTATTATAATGAATTATATTAAGAAAAGCGAACAGGATGGACGATGATTCTTGTCATCGATGCAGCTTACATTCTGTGGAGGAGACAGATGACCAACAGCAACATTAAGGAAATATGTAGCATGTCTGCTAGTGACTAGGGCTTTGAAAAGAAGAAAGTCAGCAAGGGGACAGGGCCAATCAAATGAAAGCAAGGACTGCAAGTTGATGAACAGTCACAGGAAGCCTCCCAGAGGTGATGTTTGAGGAAATGAGAAGAGCATTCCAGAAAGAGAAAGAGAACCACAAGTACGAAGGCTGTGAGCAGAGAGTGTACCCAGGGTAGCAATCTGGGAGGGAGATCAAGAGGGCTTGGGCCAGGTGAGCAGCAGGGGATGGGGAACCAAGCAGTGGGATTCTAGATATATTTTGAAGGCGGAGCTGATAAGGAGTTGGGCAAGGGATATGAGTGAAGAGAGGAGTCATGAGGTCTCACAGGTTTATTGAGATGAGTTAGATGCTGGGAGGATCATGTCCCGGGGGAAGGCGTGGGGCTCTGTATGGGACGTGCTAATTGTAAGATGTCAAATAGGCTCCAAATGGAGCTCCTGAGAAGATGGTTGGATGTATAAAACTGAAGTTCAGAAAGGAGGTCTCTACCAGAAATCATATTTAGGCAAAGCCAGCATTCTGATGGAGTCAAAGCCTTAAGACTAGATAAAAATCCCCAAATGGAGGTGTGCTGCTAGAGAGGAGATCAGCTCAGATACTAAGCTCTGAGGGGGTCAGCGATGGGGAGAAGGAAAAAGCCACCTCTGAGGTAGGAGGAAAGGGGGAGAACAGGACATCCTGTAAGTCAAGGGCAGAAAACGTCTGAAGAAGACAGAAGCTGTGCCGGGTGCTACTAAAGGTTCAAGCAGGGTAAGAACTTAGAGTGTCAAGGGGATTTGACAGTGGGATTCCAGAGAAAGCGGGATTAGAGAAAGGGAGACAGCTCTTTCCAGGAGTTCCCTGCAGGAGGGAAGGAGAAGGGTCAGTCAGTGGGAGCAAAGGGGTCATGAGGTCAAGAGGAGTTTTTTTTTTTTTTTTTTCAGATGTGGGAAATGACAGTCTATATTTTTTTTTAAGATTTATTTATTTACTTATTTTGAGAGAGCATGAGCTGGGGGAAGGCAGGAAAGGACAGGGAGAATTCCAGGCAGACTCCCCACTGCGCATGGAGCCCAACGTGGGGCTCTATCTCATGACCCAGGAGATCACGACCTGAGCCCAAAGCAAGAATTAGACCCTTAACTGACTGAGTTACCCAGGCACCCCAAAATGACAGTATATATGTAAGCTGACGGAAATGATCTAGTAGAGGAGATGTGATGCTGCAGGGAGAGAGGGGACAATTGCCAGGGCAATGTCCTTCATCAGGTAAAAGGGGGCAGGACTGAGAGAGCTGTCCTGGGGAGAAACTGTGTGAAGTCATGACAATGCAAACAGACAGGGGGACATTAGGTGGGGGCGCCTTCAGCTTCTCTTCTGATGCCTGGGTTTGATTTCCTCAGGGCAATGAGAAGCAAGGCGGGAGCTAAGAGTGAGTTAGGGGAAGAAAACGGTGGAGGGAGGTGGAGAAAGGAAGGGAAGGAGAGAGGGGCTGGGGCATAGCCCTGCAGAGGGGGTTCTTTGCCATGCTGGGCTGCAGGGCACTGGAGTGAACCCAGGGGGTGTTTTTGCCAAGAAAGAGGCAAAGACACTCTGACTATGTACATGGGCATGATGACAGCCAGTCAGTGACCATGGAATTCAAGTTAGAGTGAGGGGGGTAAAAGGAAAAAAAAAAAAAGTAGGGTTGATGTTTAGGGTCCAGGAAGGTCAAAAGTCTGTTGGCTGGCATCCAGCTAGCAGAAGTAGCAGACAGTGAGCTGGAAAGAAGATCGGAGAGAGAGATTGTTGAGATCAGGGAGAGGGTGGCCATGCCAAGGTCAAGGGGATGTCCATTGGGAGCACGACCGTAGCAGGACAGAGGGTGCGCTTCTCACAAAAGACCAAGCTCAGTAAGAACGGGCTGAGTATTTTTCCTAATTGGTGAGACTGGGCAATAAAGAGATCTCATTTTCCTCCCAAGGTCTTTAAGAAGGAGCCGAGGGAGGGAGCGAGGGGGAGAGGGAGCCAGGGAAGGGGGAGACGTTGGCAGCAAAACACACCACTTAATCACATCCTATTTCTGAAAGTGGAGCTTGAGAAAAAGTAACCAAGAAACCCGGCACCCTGTGGTTTCGGGGCTTCCCGAAGTCCTTCATCCATACCTCTAATAAAGAGCAGCAATTTGTCTGCCTTTTGCAGACACACTTGACGGGCTGGCAGCCTCCAACACCAGCCTCCCCTGCCCTGCTCGGGGTCGGGGTCCGGCGGGAGGCAGCAGAACTCGCCGTGGAATCGGCGCCGCAGCGGGAAAGAGGGGAGGGCCGAGGGAGGCCGGGGCTGCGCCCCCTAAACACTTGGTGTTGGCCGGACGGACGCAGGCTGCCCTGCTCCGGAGCTCGGAGCTCGGTGGAGCCTGAGCCGCCCCAGGCCCCAGGGGTGTGCGCCTCCGGGTGAAGGTCAAAACGTGCTGGACCCCGCCTGGGGCATCTCCTGAGTGGGGGGGGGGGGGGGGGGGGCGGGTCGCGGATCCGGGGGTCTGAAATCCAGGGCTTCATCTCGCTCCTGCTCAGTCCACTGACATTCCGTAAACAACTATGAGGTGCCCAGCTTTGCGCCAAAAATGAAGGGGGCGGGGTGTCTCGTGAAAATCAGGCTATGGTGCAAGTTTATCAAAAGGAATAGGAAGCCAGTGAAAAGCCCGGCTTCAAATCTGTGCTCACCTGTGGGCGCTGTTATTTTAGGTTTTTAAAAAGTATATTTTGACTCTTCTGGTGCGAAGTCATTAGGAGAGCAGACGAGCGCTGTCCCAACGTTTCACCCCCCAAAATCATCTGCCAGAGATACCCATTAGGTAGACCACCCAACCACAAATGGAGGGTAATAAATAATACATAACACTGGTCAGAATCAGTATGAATGTGGGTTAATTGCTACAGTAATAAAGGAAGTGAGGTAATTTATTTTTCAAAGAGTTAATGAAATGAATGTTTCACCTTCCAGCGTCTTCTTGAGTATCTTGGCGTTTCCTGTGTTCCAGAAATGGAATTCAAGTCTTATAGCAAAACATTATGAAAAAAAAAAATGAAAACTTCTGTGCAAAATTTCAATCGTTTTTCATTAACAAAGCAGAAGGTAAACAGTTGCTGTCTTTTATCTATATTTTAAAGATGAGGGCTGTTTTGAGTAAATAGGCCAGTACTTGTTTTACTTAATATAGTCTCAATGAAAGTTCACAAAATAGTATACACTATGGGAGAAAAGTAATACTAGGTAAGTTCATTCCTCTGATGTCAAGGTTTTTTCCTCAAAAGTTTTCTTTTTTAAAAGATTTTATTTATTTATTCATGAAAAACACAGAAAGAGGCAAAGACATAGGCAGAGGGAGAAGCAGGCTCCCCTTAGGGAGCCTGATGTAGGACTCCATGGATCCCTGAACTGGGATCACTCACTGCACCAAAAGCAGATGCTCAACCGCTGAGCCACCCAGGCATCCCCCTCAAAAGCTTTCGAAAAAGTTTTTGTGTGATAAAACACACACTTGGTTTTTTCTTAGAACATTTGAAAACTGTAGAAAGTATAAAAAAAGAAAATTAAAACCACCTGTAGTCCAACATCCCATCCCATTAACATTCTGATGCTTTTATCTTATTTTTTATGTAAAAAACAAGTTTTGAAATCATGATGCCTATAGAATACTTACCGAGTATAGTTTAATATTCTAAACTTTTTCTTTAACATTACGATGTGAGCACATACTTTATTTTACTACCTTCAGAATTTTGCCATCATTCAGCTAATCATTCTGATGTTATTGCATCTTTAGGGTTTTTTGTTGTTGTTGTTATTGTGTGTTCCTTTTTTTTTTTTAACTGTTAAAATAACTATATGGGTAGTGCCAACTTTGTGCACGTAACTTCCTTCTCATCTCTGTCTGTTTTCTTCTGGATACGCCAGAGTTGCTGCTGTCACTGTTTTCATATCTGAATGATTTTTCTTTTTTTAACCATTATACTGTCTGACATTATTGCTACCATATGAGTAAGCTACTAAATAATTGTTTTGGTAACCAGCCAGATGAGAGAAACTTCAGATTTACTCATTCATAAATTGGTTCCCCACCATTTTCTAGGCACTGGTAGTATCTAAAAATTTTTACATCTTTCACTTTTTAAAGATAAATCTCTTCTATCCATTTCATGTCTATTTCCATTAGCTAGAACTTCCACAATACGATAAAATCATAGTGACAATGTACACATTCTTTTTTTAAAAAAAGATTTACCTATTTATCTGAGAGAAAGAAAGCATGAACAGGGGGCAGAACAGAGGGAGAGAGAGAGAATCCTCAAACAGACTCCCTACTGAGTACAGAGCCTGACCTGGGGCTTGATCCCAGGACCCTGAGATCATTATCTGAGCCAAAACCAAGAGTCAGACGCTCATCCGACTGAGCCATGCAGGCGTCCCACTCAATGCATGCATTCTTGCATTACTCCAGATTTTAATGAGAAAACTTTTGAAATTTCACCAATAAGTCTGATGGTGACAATTGGTATAAGATGTAGCATCTTTTATCCTGTTCATAGCAGCATGGTCCACAATAGCCAAGACACGGAAACAACCTAAGCATCCATCGATAAATGAATGGATAAAGAAGCTGTCTCTCTCTCTCTCTCTCTCTCTCTCTCTCACACACACACAGAGGAATATTCATTCTTTTAAAAAGAGGAAATCCTACCATTTGCAACAATATTGGATGGACTCTGAAGGCATTACACGAAGTGACATCAGTCAGAAAGAGAAATACAAATATTGTGTGATCTCACTTACATGTGGAATCTTAAAACAAAACAAAACACCAAACTCCAAGAAAAAGATTAGATTTGTGGTTACCAGAGGTGGGGGGAGTGGGAATTGAAGGGAAGTGATCACAAGGTACAAACTTTCAGTTATAAGACAAATAAGTACTAGGGACATAATGTGCAGTGTGATGACTTTAGCTAACACTACTGTATGATACACAGGAAAGTTGTTAAGAAAGCAGATCCTAAGAGTTGTCATTACGAGGAGAAACTGTTTTTCCTTTTCTTTTTATTATATCTACAAAAGAAGATGGATGTTAGCTAAACTTTGTGTAGTCATCACTATACAATGTATGTAAATCAAACCACCATGTTGTGTGCCTTATTCTTGTCCAGTGATATATGTCAATTATTTCTCAATAAAACTGGGAAAAAATGAGCATAGCATCTTTATCACACAAAGGAAGTACTCTTTTATTCTTAGTCTACGAATTTTTAGAAGATAAGTTACTTAACTTTGTCAACACAGGAGCCAAATGAAGATAACTAAATTTTCTTTTGTGATTTAGCCTTCGTCATCACATTCTGAGCTTATCACAGTAGCATGGAGTTATTTTTTTATAATTAGGGTGCAAAACAGTTTTCTGAAGTTTTATCTTTCTGTCTAAAAGCCCTCCCTCCAAAGGCGCCTGGGTGGCTCAGTGGGTTCAGCATCTGACTAATGATTTTGGCTCAGGTCATGATCTCAGGGTCGTAAGATGGAAGCTTGTGTTGGGATTCACACTAAGCATGGAGACAGCCTGTGACTCTCTCTCTCCTTCTCCCTCATTTGGTACTAAAACTTGACCTGAACTGCTGTGAGGTTTTTGGAGACTTTATTTATTCCAGTTAGTGTACCCAATCTTCAGTGTCACTGCAGAAATATCACTGAAAGTGACTACAAAGAGTTCCCTCAGACCCCACTAAAGGTGGTATTAGCATTCACTACAGCAACCATATTGCATTTCTAATATCCAAAGAGTCCCCAGATCCAAAGCATCTGGTTTCAGAGGTTTGAGATAGAAAGCATGGTTCTGTATAACTTGTAATAATATTAGTTTATGCTAGAAAAGAATCACATAACATTCTAGTGTGATCTAATAGTGGGATCAATTGTTTTCTCAATTGGAAGGCAAGCTGCTTGAAGGCCCTAACTTTTCTTGCTCATCACATTGTCTCCTACAGTAACTTACATGATCCCCAGTCCCAGGTGGATTCTTGATAATCATTTTACTCAAATGAATTCTCTCCAAGAGCATTCTCCTTGATCCAAAATATTTCAGTTCCCTGCAGGCCACTTCCCTCAGATGAAAACATCAACATTGCCATTTTCCAACCAACTGTGGGGCAAATGGGCTGGGCAGACCATTGGAAGAGCTGTCTTTGACTTGCCTTTCTGTATACCTAGTGATGGTTTCTTATCTCAAGTCAAGTGTTTGGCCTTAAATATCTGAAAAGTAGTTGTTCTATTAATAAAATGTTCAAAATATGTCAGCACATTTTAACAATTTTGCTTCCACCATAAGGCTAATTCAAAACATTTTTGGCAAAGAGTAGAACTATGGCGTTTGCTCAAATGCTACGGAACTATGTTTCTTCGAGATTTCTCCTCAACGATGGTCCTAAGATGTGATGGGACAAGGCACAAAGAGTTAATTCCTGTCTCACACTTCAATCATGAGGGCCTCCTTATGTTTCTGGAACTGTTGCGTCTTGTCAATTATTTTGAGTTTTCTATTGGATTACAGTTTGCTGGCATTGCAGGGGTAGATTCCAAAACTGCCACAAGCAGGCTCTAGAAACCATAAATAAGAACAATGATTTACATTGCTTTCACATATTATATTTTTCAAAGTACTTCCACATACATGACTTACAAATAACTTCCCATCAGCTGGCTTCCCCAAGTCAGCCTTGTGTTCCCACTATCCACAAGGATATCTTTTCAGCACCGATATGGAGGATAAGGACCTTGTATGATTTTATGACTTGATTATTATAAAGAAGTAAGGGAAGAACTGAGATTTTCTACCAACCTAATGCACCACCTTTCGATTTCCATAGGTTTGTTGTTATCTCTGTCTGAACCTCCCAGTGATGGATGCCAGAAAAACAATCCCAAAGTTCTAGCTCTTGATGGACACACCCTTCTTTGATGTGAAGTAGCTCACTGTTCCAAAGGCAACAATGGCTGCTTTTCAGAGTCAGGCTAGTTTCACTGACAGAATATAGCGGAGCACGCTCCATCTCACAGTCCAGAGCCAGGCGGAGATGAACACTGAACACATCTACTGTGATGACTGATAATGACAATAGGGCAGGTGAAGGAAGGTCTCCTTTCTCAGGGCTGGGTACTCAATAGTTTCTGATTGACAGATGGTGACAGCTATAGATGTGACTCTAAAAGATATCTACTCCTAAAAAGATACGAGGTTAATCCAAACTCCCAGCTAAAATGGGTGGAAGTATGAAATTATGTTTCTTTAAGGTGAGTTGGAGAACTCTTGCTGAAGACAAGCACTCCTGGAAGAGTAGAGAGGAATGCATAAGCCATTGTTCTAGGTTTTCTCTGCCAAAGTAATGCCACCTACCCAGGAGAGAAGGCTAAGGCCACACCCTCTACAGGAGATATAAACTACTGTCTGAGCAAGAAGGCTGCTGTTGTTATATTTTTTGTATGTGCTTTTGTATGAGCTCGACCAGTTACATAATTTGCGGTGGCCAGTGCTAAAGGAAATGCAGGCCCCTTTTCATAAATCAAATATTTCAAAGTGTTGACAGCAGAGCATTAAACTGAGCATGAAGCCCTTCTACAAAGGGTCTGTGTGATGGTACTGGTCCACTCCCATGAAGCTGGCCATGAGTACAAGTAACAGTGTATATGGAATCTTATGGTTATTCTTCTTGTTCCCTGTACTTAATGGGCTCTTGGAGTCCTAGAAGGCTCAGCAGGTGGGCAGAGCTAATAACATGAGCTAGGAAAGATGAGGCTAATTGTTATATTGGCTCCACATGAAACACTTCCCTCAAATCAGAAATGGAAAGTGAGTAGGACAATCCAAAGGGTTCCTAGGTGCTCAAGGCTAAATATTGACCTTGTAATCAAGGGAAAAGATGATATTGGAGTTAACTTTATGTGGTTGGATATAAAGTTGTTTCCTCCTTGTAAACAGAGGCCCAGTGAAGAACTACTAATCCTCTGGGGCTTGGGAATGATTATCCTGGGAGGTGGACTCTGGAGTCCACAGGACCTGCAAGACTGGAGATTGGCTGTAACTGTAGAACCAGAAACCTGCCACTTTAAATTTATTTGGACTTGATGATTACTTCCTTCCTTTATAAGTAGGATAAATACAGGATGTCCAGTGAAATTTGAATTTCAGATAAACAAGAAATAATATTTTATGTAAGCATTTCTCAAATATTGCATGGGACACAATTATACCTAAAAAATTTAGATGTTTATTTGGTGTTTACCTGAAATTCAGACTTCACTGGGAATCTTGTATTTACTTACTAAATCTGGCAACATTGCTCTTTTTTTTAAGATTAATTAATTAATTAATTAATTTCTGAGAGAGATAGAGTGGCGGAAGAGCATGAGTAGGGGGAAGGGCAGAGGGAGAGAAACCCTTAAGCAGGCTTCCTGTTGAGCATGGAGCCCGATGAGGAGCTTGATCTCAGTGTTCTCAGATCATGACCTGAGCCAAAATCAAGAGTTAGATGTTTAACCAACTGAGTCACCCAGGTGCCCCGGCAACATTATTCTTGATGGGTTCTTGATAGGTTCCCCTTCCATGTTTTTTCAAGTTCTATAAGAAAATGTCAACTTCTCCCAACCAAGCTAGCATTATGGGGAGGTGACAGTATAACATCACAGACAGGACTGGCCATGGCAATGCAGCAAGCCACCTGAGTGGAAGGGAAACTCAAAGGAACCAAGCTGTGGAGATGCCTGTATGCACATCCTCACCTGAGTGTTCTAGGCCCTCCCTGCGCACTGGGATCCCCTGGGGCATGGGGGAGGTTTAAAAACATCAAGGCAAGGTCCTGCCCCACAGACAGCTTTACTTAATTGGTCTGGGAGGCAGGCGAGGGAGGTGGAGCTTTAACAGTTCCCCAGGTGAGAACAATTGCACTAAAAACTCAGTGGTTACCTAATTTGGTTTATCAGGGGAAGTCACTGTTAGAGCCCCAAATGCATATATATCCCTGAAATCCACGGGTAAGAAATGGGTTGGATGTTCACTTTAATATCTGCAGGCATGATCATCTCTTTTTTCTTTCTTTTTAAATGTGAAGCACTGAATTCCTAAGGTTATCTGATCCCAGTTGTTCTCCTACCTGGCTACACATTAGAAACACCTGATTCCCAGCACTGCATCCCCAGATACTCATATTTCCTGAGCCTAGTGTGGGTCCCAGGAGTTAGAACAGTGGCTCTGAACTTTAATGTGCAGGGCTTCTGGGTGGCTCAGTGGTTGAGCATCTGCCTTTGGCTCAGGGTGTGATCCCAAGGTCCTGGGATGGAGTCCCGCACCGGGCTCCCCGCGGGGAGACTGCTTCTCTCTCTGCCTATGTCTCTGCCTCTCTCTCTGTGTCTCTCATGAATAAATAAATAAAATCTTTAAGGAAAAAAAAATGTGGAGAGCTTTTTAAGCATGCAAATCCCTGTCCCACCCCCAACCAATGCCACCACTTTTGAGGCCCAGGGCAAGAGCAGGCACTTGAACACGCTGGTTCTGATGCATATCACCACTGGAGACAAGCAGTTTAGCTGCCACTGGAGTCCTCCTACACCCAGCTGTGCCTTCGCAGGGCTGAGTGGAGAGGTGAGGGGTCTGCATACACCTCATTCTGGGGCTGGAACAGTTACTAATTATTACCTTATGGTCCAACAAGAAAACCAAGGACTGGCACCAATTCCCTGCATCCTTCAATGAAGTGGGAGCTAGGATAATAACATGATATTTCTAACTCATTCTATAACAGTAGCTCATCACAGGACACAGTGGGCCTTGGTTGCTTCTGTTTCTCCCCCTTCCTGGCATGTCCACCCAGGCTCCCTCTCACCTTCATCATTTACACATTTTACCCATACTTCCAGGACTGGCAGAAATGCCAGCTTCCCCATAAGTCCTTCTCTTGATCTCCACAAAGCAAAAATCACTATAACCCCATGCTTCATTAAACAAACTCTTTAATGGTGTCTATCTTCTTCTACCTTGTTGTATTTGTTTTGTAAACTTAAAATTCCCTGTGAGATTACAAACCCCTTGAAGGTATGTCTCATGTCTCCGTATCCCTTTGAAATGCCCAGCGTCATTGGGTAGATGCCCAAAGCGTATGTACTGAATTAAAGTGGGATCCATAATACAGCATCTGAAACCTATAACCAAGAACCGATGAAACCCACTGTTTTAAGTTACAGGGAGCACAACAGAGGTAACAAGAGAATGCAGGAGTGTCAAGGTCACTGAATTCATATTCTGAAGATCAGCATGACAGAAAAATGTGAACAACTTTGCATTTCTAAAAACAATTGTTTGCTGGACATAGCAACAAATGCAATTTCTGAATCTTTTGGGATCGATTTCAATCTTGGAAGAATAATGTACGAATTCTGTTTTCTGAGACTACGAAAGACTTTCATGGTTGAGCTAAAATATCTTGCTTTCTCAGAAGTTTATGTTACTTTGAGTCTGGAACCTGCACCTATTCTCTCATTCATGAAAAAAAAAAAAAGAAGATAACTGTGAGAATCTGTGAGGTTTACTTCTGTCCTGTGAGCAACTGTGTTGACCACACATTGTCTCATATCCATTGCCTGGCCTAGGTAACTGAGGGCTCGTCTCCCTTTTGGTAGCAGGAAGCTCTCCAGGAATGGTTAAGAGTGTAGTCTCTGGAGACAGAAGGCCCTAACTGATGTGACAATTCTTAGTTCTATGCCCTCAGGAAACTCACCAAATCTCCTTGGGCCTCACCTTCCATCTTGAAAACTGGGAGTGATAACTGTATCTACTATTATTCATATCTGCTACTACTCTCCTACCTCTTAGGAGTGTTAAGAAGGTTACAGGAGTTGGCATATCCAAAGCACTTAAAGTCCTGCCTGGTACATGGAAAGTGCCTCTCTTGGGGAACCTCCGACATACCACAGCCCTCAGAGACTAGACACATTGTTCTTCCTTACTGGCAGTGAACACACACACACACACACACACACACTCAACCACAGGTTGATATATATATAAAACATAATATAAATACTAAAGCCAAGATTAGGGGGAAAAATTAACAAAACTCCATGTTAACAAGGGTATTGAGAGATGGGCGTTCTTAAACATTTCTGGTATAACTGCAAAATAGCCAATATTTCAGAAAGTAAACTGTCGTATAAAGCTCTTAAAAATATTAAAAACCTCACGAGAGGGCTCAGTGGTTTGCGCATGTGCCTTCAGCTCAGGGTGTGATCCTGGGGTCTTGGGATCAAGTCCCACATGGGGCTCTCTGCAGGGCTCCTGCTTCTCCCTCTGCCTGTGTCTTTGCTTCTCTCTCTGTGTCTCTCATGAATAAATAAAATCTTTTTAAAAACCCAAGAAAACACCTCATGAGAAAAGTCATGTCTGAAATTAGTGGTAAGAGGAACAAAAAGACAGATGGACAAAGACGCCCATTATGCTGTTATTTTCAATAATGAAATTGGAATTTTTTTAATGTCCAATACTAGGAGATGATTAAATACATTATGGTTTATTCACAGAATGGTATATTACAATGCCATGAAAAGATTAATTTTATGAGAAATGTTAACTCTGTAAAGAAATCTTGATCAATTCTGTTTAGTACCTATGACAGGAAATAAAAATATTTATATGCACTATTATCTCAACTATGTAACAATTATACACATAGAAAGGTATTGGGAGAAAGGTAAAATATTTCTGGGTTGGCAGCATTACAGGAAATTTTTACTTCTTTCTTTGTACTTTATTTGTTAAAACACGTTACTAGTATAATTTGTTAAATCTCTCCAGAAAAGAAGCAAACACAGAGTAAGGGCACCAGAATTAGTTCATTACCACTGGATAACTGTTTAAAAACTTTATCTTTTAATACTGAGAAAAGCTTTAAAGATTAAACAGAGTATGCGCATATTTGCGGGAGACTCTACCTTAATTATAGCACATTCTTTCTCTCTTGTTGGCTAAGAACAGCTCAAAGAAGGCTGAAAAAAATAAAACAACCCCCAAACCCCTGAGGCTCCTCAAGAAAGCAAGATAGGGAGGAAGGAATGTAACAAGGAGCCCCTATCTGGTGCCAGCTTCTCAGAGCTACTTATTTGGGGATTGTATCTGCCACACATCTAACCAACATCTCTAAAGTGTAAACACCCATAAGGACCCCATAAAGCCCTGCCTGGATATAAATGAGATGAGATGGTGTCTAACCTTCCAGGTATAGGATGCTACACAAGAGCATGAAGGTAATGAGATGGGCAGGGACTCTCGGTGAGCCTTGAACCCAGTGGGTGTGGAAGGCAGCAGAGGAGAGCTGGAAAAAGCAGGAAAAGACCAAATTACAACGGGGTCTGAAGGGCACAAAGCGTCTCTTAACTAGCAGCTGTTGCCAGTCACTCTGAGTTTCCATGTTCGGCATAATTTCACATGAAGCCCGTAATGTTTGTTTGTTTGTTTTAAGATTTTATTTATTTATTTGACAGAGAGAGAGAGAGAAAACACAAGGAGGCAGAGTGGCAGGCAGAGAGAGGGGGAGAAGCAGGCTCTCCATTGAGCAGAGAGCCTGATGCAGGGCTCAATCCTAGGACCCTGAGATCCTGACCTGAGCTAAAGGCAGACACTTAACCGATTGAGCCAGCCAGGAGCCTCTGAAGCCCATAATGTCTTAAATCTAACTGCACAAGGACTTGGTGATGAGTGTCTACCGTAGGATGAGTGTTCCCTAAAGCACTCCTATTCTGGAGCAGTGACAACCTTAGAGCAGCCCTGCCGCCAGATGTTTTGATGACATATTTCCAAGAATTCCTAGTGTCTTCCCCTCTGATAGATGAGAAACAAAACACTCTAAAATGCAGTGAGAAAAAAAATTTCTTGCTATCTGTTGTGGACAGACAGGTGACCATCCAGGAATTCTGAGTACAAAAGACAAATACATGTCCTAGTGACTAGGATTAAACTATCCCATCCATCAAAGGCAAAAAGAGAGATTCATAAATCCACGAACAATCCCAGAAGGTATCTGATGGCTCCCACCATCTATCTTGGAAGACAGATGTGTATGCGGGGTCTTTGAGACGTAGCTACCATCACAGCTTCCTCTTATACCAGGTCCAGAGCCCAAGAGCAACCCAACATGCAAAGGGGTGAACATCACCTCTAGTGAGGCCAACAGAAGGAATGTTTTAGCAAGTCAGATCCCATGAAGGACCTGAAAACAAAACTCGTTTACAAATTGTTTGATTTATGGGAAACAAAGCCATTCTGGGGCAGAAATCCTGTCTGTGGTGTGAACTTGCCCTCAGATGTGCTTTGCCTATTTACATTGTTTAAAAAGAAAAAAAAACTAGGGTCACCTGGGTGGCACAGTCAGTTGAGCGACTCTTGTTTTCAGCTTGGATCATGATCTCAGGGTGGTGAGATGGAGCCCCTCATCAGCCGCTGAGCTCAGCAGGGAGTCTACTTGAGGATTCTCCCCCTCTCCCTCTGCCCCTCCCATTTGTGCTCTCGCTCTTTCTCTTTCTCAAATAAATGAATAAATCTTCTTTTAAAGAGAGAGAAAAATGAAAAAAAAAAACTATTCATGATCTGCCAGCATTTTAAAAATTAGGAAATTTCATATAAAAATACTGATCTCTGGCTTCTCTTTAAAAAAATAAAAAATGAAAAAGACAATCCTGCAGAATGGTCCATATTATGTCAAGAGAAGGAAAGAAGCCCCCCTTTCTTCTGGAGGGGGGGTTACTATGTGATGTCTCCAGGAGCCCACGACACTGATATATCTTCCTGGCCCTGAGTTTGCAGTCCTCAGATCACACATCACACAAGTAAATATAATAACTAAATATCTCACTCTTCTCTAGCATGTAGAAGAGACTGACAGACATGTTCTTTCTCTTCTTTCTTTGAACTTCATTAGCCAAAAAATGTCATCTTATTTTAAAAAAATGTATTTCCTTTTTTTAAAGAGACAAAAATCATATTGAGGTAGAGGACACAAGGGGGAGAATTCTACTTTGGGGAGGGTACTAATGAGTGCATTTGAGTTCTCTTTGAAGTGGATGGGAGAATTCATTTGGAAAGGTAGGGTGGTAAGATATTTGTCTTATTCTCTAGAAAATATTCACCTGAAGTCTGAATCTCCCTAACTGCAAGTGGAATTAGGGGAAGAAGCAGATCTATAGAAATACAAAAATTTCCCTGTCATAAAAATAAATCCTAAAAGATAAATTTTTAGCTTCAACATAGAATGAAGTTATAGCTTTTTGACAAATGATGTTCTGGGTTGTCATGACAACCGGGCCCCATTAGAGGTATGTGTAAAGAGGCCTGCCTATAAATCAGAACGTTTTTAGGAAGGGGTTAAAACAAACATTTCTAGACTATTCCCAAGATTTAGTGGCAAAAATGTAATTATAGACATTTGTATCAGTCTGCCATAAAGCATGACAGCTCCAATTTTACAAAATGTTAATTAAAAAAATCTATTAAGCCCATGTCCCTCTGAGAGAAATTACTATCACACCTGAGGTTGGGAGTCAGTGCAAGGCTGGGAAAATTGGATGGCCAAGTAGAAAAGGAGGTTTGAAAACAAGACTAACCCATGAGCAGCTTGGTTAAGAGTTTGGGCTAGATTCTGACCCCCAGGAGAAGGGTTGTGGGCCAGATGACATGCTCAGAGCCTTTCCAGAAGCCTGAGAGAGTACAAAGAGTAATCAAAGATCTGGAGATGGAATTAAAAAGAAAAAAAAAAAAAGCTGATAGACGGAAGCCAGCTCACCTGAAAAATACAAGGATGAAGAACCAAAGTATCTTTCCATCCGGGAAGAAGTAAACAACATGCAGTAATCATTAGCAACTTCCATGAGGGCAGGAAAAATGAGAATTAGCTTAAAATCAGACCCTGGAAAGATGCTTCTTAAGGTAAATATCAAGATATTCCACTCCAAGGGTCACAAATGAGCAGCCTGGGGACACCTGGGCGGCTCAGTAGTTGAGCGTCTGCCCTCTGCTCAGGTTGTGATCTCGGGGTCCTGGGATCAAGTCCCTCATCGGGCTCTCTGCAGGGAGCCTGCTTCTCCCTCTGCTTGTGTCTCTGCCTCCCTCTCAGTGTCTCTTATGAATAAATTAATAAATCTTCAAAAAAAAAAAGAAACAAAATGAGCAGCCTGTAGTCTAACCTAAGTCAAGAGATAAATTCTGTCTGGCCTGTCTGGTGTTCTTTTAAAAATGTACAGTATTTGCCAACATTTAAGAAGCAACATTCTGGCTTCTTCTCTTTAAAATGCTGACCCAGTGATAGGCCTGGATTCCCACGGGCAACTGGAGCTGGGTTCCCAGAGAAGAAGAGGTTCCCTCCTGGAGGACAAGGGGTTTGGCTTGTTCAACCCCGTGTCCTCAGCACCATGAACAGCACAGGGCACGATGAGCCTGCTCAACACCTTCTGAGTTGAATGAATGAATCCTGAATTGATTACCTGGCTGAATTAATGAATGAGGAGCAGTTACTCTCTTTAAATAGGGACATACTCTCTAAGGGACTCCCCTACCCAGACTATTTATTGCCTGCTTGGACCCTAAAGGCATCTGAATTTTCCACCTCGCTCTGTGCTGTTAGCTTTCCTTTAGGTGAGACACCACATTGCCTTTGATGTGGACTCCCCCATAAAACCCACTTTAATGGCCACATACATGGGCCACCAAAGCAAAATGACAATGCAGTAATACTCTGAGGACATTAGAGAATAGTCCAAAAAATGATCTTCCTTGAAAGGTCTGGCACCACCATTCATCCTGCAGGCAGAAAGCTGTATCAAAGTCCTTGCCAAAGCCTCTTCCAGAGCTTGAACAAAGCAAGTATGTGTGATGGCTTCAGATTACTTGTTTATTCATTCAACAAACATTGAACCTTTCCTCAGTGCCGGTATGACCGAGAGCTGTGCGGTATATCTCCTTTACCTTGATGGCCAGAGATTCAAGTTTTTATTAAATGACTGAATGAGCAGTGGGAATCACTATTGATAGTAACACCATCATGAATCTACTCTATGCAGATGTCTACATTCTTAACTAATCCTCGCAACCTGTGTGTTCTAAGTTATTATCCCTATTCTGTAGAAAGGGAAACTGAGTCTTAGAGAGGATAAGAACCAGATCCACAGCATGGGCAAAAAGGGCTGGGTGGTTTGGCACCTACACCCTGTGTGTGAGAAGTTATGCCACCCACCTCTCAAATAAATTCTATTCTCAAGTGTAGTGGGTTCAGTAGTGGCCTCCAAAAAAAAAAAGAGATTTCCAATTATACCCCCTGGAACCAGTGAAGGGGATCTTACTTGGAACAAAAGAGTCTTTGCAGAAGTAAATAAGGATCTCACGGTGAGAACATCCCAGACGTAGGGTGGGCCCTAAATCCAATGATAATTATTCTTCTAAGAGGAGGTGAGAAACAGAAGCATGGAAAGAAGGCTCTGTGAAGACAGGCAGGGACTGGAGTGGCTTGTCTACAAGCCCAGCAATGCCAAGAAGTGCCAGCAGCCATCGAGAGCTAAGACAGGCCTGGAACATGTTTTCCCTCATACTCTCCTGCCAACACTTCAATTTCTGACTCTGGCCTCCACACTGTGAAAAGATGAATTTCTGTTGTCTTAAGCCACCAAATTTGTTGTATTTTGTTACAGCAGCCCTTGGGACACTAATACATCAAAGTATTCCAGGTTGACATACTGAAGCCCCCAGAAAACTTAGCCTGTACTGTTCACAGGGAGGACTAGGCTGCATTCAGGATCCTAACATGAGTCCCTCTATTTCTGATCAAGCCTGAGGCCTGAGCTTTGTCCAGAAACATGATCACATTGCAATAAAAGTAAACTCACTTAAGAACTATATATATTTCATTTCCTTCTTCAAAATCACAGGAATCCTCAAACAGGAATGGTATATGGCCCTTAGTTTTTTGGGCAATTTAATTTACTGCAGCAACAGGGGACCCAGGCTCACCTCACTAGATGATCAAACACAGCCCAACACTATTATGGGAATATAGGAAGGATGGTGTCACTTCCACGTGGACCATTCTAGGGAAGCTTCTAGAGGGGAGGCAGGAGTGCAGTTGGGCTTTGGAAAGGGACTACAGTAATGACAATCTTCATAATGCTATTGTTTATTGAGCACCTACAACACGTCACAGGCTGTCCTGCCAACTTGCCATACTTGGCCCATTAAATTCTCCCAGTCACCCTGAAAGGTAGATATCTACCACCCTCATTTCCCTGAGGAGGAATCTGGGACTTGAAGAATGGAATGCCAAGTCCAAGGTCACCCAATCAGTAGGTGACAGGACTCTGACACATGAATGCTCCAGGTGGTGGGAGGAAGAGGGTCAAACTAGGTGCAGCCAGTGGCCTGGGGAAGCACAGAGGTAGTGGTGGATGGGAAGGCATGGTAGAAAAGATGGGCTGGAGGAAGACTTTCTGGAGTTTGAAACCCCATTTTGAGGACATGCACTTGATCTACTTGGCTACGTGAGTCCAGGACTGACTATCTCAGGTCTATATATTGGGAGCAAAATTTTGGACTCACAAAGCTGGCGAGGATGGTGAGAAGAGTGAAACCAGTGTGCCCCTCTGGAATACAGAGACTCTATAGGAAGGTAGAGGGGGTTGGCCTGGAAAACAGCAGGCAGGTTTGGAAGGTAGCAGGGAGAAAGATGTAACTTGACTTCAGGACAGTATTCAGAGGTAAAGACAAGGAAGTGTCCTGGCTAGCCCAGAGATTTGGAAGGACGGACAAGGTATGAGCCATGGCACAGGACACAGGACGCAGGACAAGTGCTGTGGGGGCAGATGTGGTGGATTCAGTTTAAAAAAAAAAAAAGATTTTTCTCGTCTCTGGGACCCTCAGACTCTGGGGATATCCATCAGCAGATGGTGCTGTACCTTTTGCATCTTCTCCCTACCTCATGGGTTTCCCTCAGGGGGGTCTGGAGTTGAGAAGGTATTTAAATTCAACACATGAATAGTTTAAACCCTCCAAAGGAAATTGTGCTCTCTAGGTTTAAGTCCAGGGTGATGTACAAGCCACTGGCCTATTTCCCAGAGAAGTCCACCTCGCCAGCATCAGGACAGCCATGAGTCATGGGCCTAGAACTCAGCATTATGGTACAGAGCACCCCAAACTCTGCCCGCATCTCAGATGCACAACCAGCAAACTTAGTGAAGAGAAGAGAACTGAGAGCAGGGAGTGGCCACAGGCTTCGGGAGCCCAGGCAGAACTGTCTAGAATGTTCCTGGTTCCAGATCTCCTTCCTAGCTCCTCTCTGCCCGACTGCCCTTCTCTGGGGAGCCAAGCAGTCCTAGAGGAAAGACGAGTGAGGAGCCCAGGGCCAACACACAACCAGTCAGGGCCTAAAGTAATCTGAATTCTGCCCACTGATCTCATCAAGCAGCATCCGGGAAGCGTGTCAGTAAGCAGTGGACTTGACTGGAGTCAGAAGATCAGGATTCAAATTCTGCCTTGACATGTGGTTCTTATTACCTGTGGACTTGGGTAAGTACACCACTCCAGAGGTTGGCTGTGCTGGGCTCTGTGGGCTCTGCTGCTGCCCCTACAGCCATCAGCACCATGTCTCCTTCCTGGAGGACTGTCCTTGAGCTACTGGGGCCCACTTCTGCTGGCTTTGACCCTCATCCAATGACTCACTGGTGGATGCAAGAATATGAAAACCCAATTCCCAGGTTTCTAGGGGGCAACTTATACTCCAGAGTTCCCCTGCCAGGAGGCTACGCCTGAAATCATCTTCCTACTTAGCACGCTTGCCAGTCCTGCCTCTTCCAGTCTCTCCCCAGTGTGTTCTGGAGCTTGCCCTTAATAAATCCCGGCTCCATGAATCCTCATCTGTGTCTGCTTCCAAGAAGCCTGGCCACAGACCAGTATCTGCTCAAGGCTGCTGTGGAGGAACCCATAGCTTAAAAGCGATGAGCAGAATATCCAGCAAAAAGGTCACAAAAGGCAAAGTTTGGCAAAAGACCTGTTTAGTTTGGCTCACAGAGACTTCAAAAAATGTGAAGGGCCTTGCCAGCATAAAAAAACTGGGAAATCTTACATAAAATCCAGATCTCCCCTGTCTTGGGCAATCAGACGTGGCCACCCTGAGCCTGTGTTCTGACACAGCGACAGAACTGTGTCAGCCCTGCCAGTGCATGAGCCAGTGCCCACCAGCCCACCTGCCCACCGACTCCTCTATGGCCTCGCTGGTCTCTGAGGCCACGGGAGCTGCCAACCTATGGTGAAGCACATGCAAAGCACTCAGTAAAATCTGTTGAATCTGAACAAGGCATCATTTTTCTTGAAAACAATTTTACTGCAGGAGAGCAGGCCTGAAAAACGTGTAAGCAGACATGTGGCTTGGTTCCACTGCCAGCCCTGTACTCTGACCTGGCAAGGGATAGATGGATGCTGCCATGAACACTTTCCTGAAAGAAGGTGAACCAATGATGAGAGCTGCCATGACAGGAAATTTGATGGGGAACACCCAAGGAAATGAAATAAAATCACTTGTGGTTTTAGCATGCAGGCAAGCAAAACAAAAACAGGTCTTAGCTGCAGATGCTGTTTCATGTTGCCATAAATAAAAGGGTGGCTAACGGCTCAAAAACGACTTTCCAAACAGTTCAAAATGTTGACCTGCCCTGTCCGTGTATTTCTTACTTTTTTTTTTTTTTAACCGGTTGATTATAGTTGAAGCCCTTTAAACTGATGTAACTGGTAGTAAGTCATTTAGGGGAGCAGAGGTTCCCTGGAGCGTCCCAGGTCACTGTCAGGTGGGTCAGTGTGCTTTGCAGGGAGGTGGCCAGCGACAGCCACCAAGTACATCGGTTAGGTGGAGGTCAGACAGGATAGCACCTATCGTCCAAGGCAGCTTGCAGACCTTCACCTTCAGGTAGCATAAGTGACCAAGCACCGCACTACACCCTGAGACCCATCCGTGTTCTGAAATCCATCTCCGCGCTTGCACATGGTCCATGCTCCCCGTGGGCTACGCCAGCACCAATGCCTGGATGTGGCAGAAAATACCAAGGCAGCCCCCTCCTGGGAGCCAGGAAGCTCCTCTGATGGCTGGCGTGGCTCCATGCCTCCCCTGCGGCCTTGCGCATCCTTCCACAGGGGCGATGGAGTCCAGAGTGCTTGACCTGGGCTGCCTCCCTCTCACCCACAGGAGGTGTACTTGCCCTGCAGCTTGGTGCTCTCACTGCCTTCCCCAGCTCCTTCCCCATTTTCTCGCACACAAGAGTTTCTCCTGATTAGAATCCTGGCAGCTTCAGCCCCATCTTGGCATCTGCTTCTCAGAGGACGCGTTCCGCATTTGAAAATTCCGACTGCCTATATTCGGCAAAATCTGTCGACTCTACCCAATGATCGAGGCTCTCAACTTCTGTGTGGTTACATGAATCCGAAGAAGAAAGTACTTACAAAGAGAACTTAAAATGAGCAGGCTTTAAGGAACCAAGTAAGGAATTAAGAGAAAGAGAGAAAGAAAAAGCAGGACGAGAGGGAGGAAGAAGAAGAAGGCGGAGATAAGTTTTCTTGTCTTTTTCTTTCTTCTTCTATTTTGACAATTTCCCATTAAACAAAAAGGGCATGGAGCTTCCTTGAAACACAACCTGTTTACACCTGTAGGAAAAACTCTCAGAGACAGGTCTGTGTTACCTGTCCTGCTCCAGAATCCCAACTGTTAAACTGCCATTTGGGGATGAGAGGATGGCTGGGCAGGAAGCCCTTGGTGACCACAATGGAGACCACGAGGCTATCACTCTCAACACCCTAAACCTCAACATCTTTGATTGTCACTTTGTGGAAAGGCAGAAAAGGGGAAGAACACTGCCTATATGAGATATGTAAAACACGCCTCATAATGTAGAAAAGAAAGAACACAGTCTCACACACACACTCACACTCATACTCTACAAAGAGGGTTAATGTTAAAAGGAAACCTTCAGGCTGGTTATTTCATAATTCACAGCAAAATAGAAAAGAGAGACAAAATCAGCAGCATCGTTTATAAGCCCTAGAAAATGGAAGTTTCCAAGCTGTCATAAATAAGGATGGAAGCATTTGCCAAGTCAGAAATTTTGCCAAGTTTGAAATCCACTCAATCCTTACATCTTGGAGCTCAGAACGGAACACCAGCCTTTTGGGATTTGTAATCATTTCTTCTCAGCGAAACTTCTTGCTATTTATAAGGAAGTAAAAACAAAAAGCAAAAAATACAATATGGAAAGTTTTTAAAAGGAGCTGGTTGGGAACATTGCAGCACGGTGCGCATCGGGAAGGCAATAATGGTACAGATGGTGTATGTACTGGGATTAAATTCCTATTTAATCAAACAGGGTTTTAAGTATTCAATTTTCTGTGTGTGTGAGAGAGAGACAGAGGGACAGAGAAGAAGAATTATGTCCCTCCTTTCTGTCTTTTCCTCTTTCTCTCTCTCTCTCTCTCTCTCTCTTTCTCTCTCTCTCTCACACACACACACACACACACACACACACACAATCTCTCTCCTATGCAAACACTCCACCGAACTGATTTTAAAATTTTAATGTGTGAAAATTAAAGAGAGGTCAAAGCAGATTTCTGTGTGTGGTTTGGCCTGGGAAACAGAACTAGAGAAAAAGAAAAGAATTTTTTTTTTTTAAGAGAAAATAGGTAACAAAGGTGGAGACACTTTTCACCCATTTATACTGCGTCAAGAAGAATCAGAGCTACCAAAACGAAGAGCAGAGGTCTGATGGCCATTGCAGAATTTGTAGCCATGGGGTTCCCCAAGAGGCGAAGGAAAAGCACGAGCCTCAGAGCAGCAGGGCCAGAAGCATGGATTTTATAGACAGATGGATCTGATTTGTGTGACTTTGGGCAAGTTACTTAACTTTCTAAGTCTTTGTTTTCTTATGCATAAAGTATGAACCATCAGGGCATCAATGTCATAGATATTACCATCAGACCACAGCCCACAGCCCATGAGGCCAAAGATGGCATCTGCTCCTCTTATTGTGGTATCCCCCAGGGCGTGGCTCATGGCCTGACCTATAATTGACACAATAAATATTTACTAGGTTTTGAATAGACCTGACGTAAGATGAAACAAGATAATGAGGAATTTAGTATATGTCTCAGTTGGGGTCGTGTCAAGGAAAAAGAACTCACCGCAAATGGTCTAAATGAAGAGATGTGGGGATGCTGTCAAGAGGAATGGGCAGGTTAAAGGAACAAAGAAGAAACAGTGAGACTAACCGCACTGGGAAGCCCTTCCCCTCCATGAAAAGAGACAGAGGAGGAGAAAAGGTGGAACCCAGCCCTCAGGACCATGCATGTGCAGGGGTGAGCCCTGGCAGGGGTAAACCTCCTTGGTGGGAAGGGACAGACATATCCCCACCACCCCCTCCTCCATCTGATACCTGCCACCCACCTCGATGGTCAAAAAGCCCCAGGAGCCAGCACACTACCACCCCAGGAGTAGAACATTCAACAGTGTTTTGTGAAGGAGGGTGATAGAGAGGTAATTGGCCTCCCCCCAATCCAGGAGCCTAAGTGCAGAGAGAACATCTGTCAAGGGAGTCATCTTCACAAAGCCTGAAGCACCCTCGTGCATGGTATATTAGGTCGTATAAAAACCAGGAACACCCCCTGAAAGGTAAAGCAGTGCTGGTGAGTCTACTTCCCACCCTGGCTCAAGTGGCTTTATCAAAATTGCATGAACTTACCTGAAGCTGCATTCTAATCCTTTAAGCAAGAAGCTGTGGCCTATATTTTTATTTAGCGATTCAGCCAGGCTAAACATCGTATGATGAGAATTATTAAAAAGAAATGAAAAGGTGTCAAATAAACACAGAAGAGCCTTTTCTTTTCCTCTTGGGAAACCCAATCAATATTTAAAAAGGAGATAGGAGGAGAATTTCCTGTTCATTAGCTTAGCTACAGGGGCTTATGCTGTGTGACATGGGACTTGACCAAATGACTGGGAGACCAGCGCATGCCCTTGGCAGTCTCTTTTGGTCACTGACTGCCAGACAGGATATTTGGGGATCCAAGTGAAACGTGACTGCATTACTCAGATGCTGCTCTCCCTTGTTGGGTTTTGGAGGCAAGAAGTTCCTCGAACCTTCTCCACCACCTTGTTCCAATGTCTGGATGCTCTACAGGGAGGTGGCAGGATGTGTCCTCAGACAAACTCTCTAACTCCCACCCCCACCCCTCACTGTCACTCATCAGAGTGCTCCAAATAAGCTGGAAGGACCTGGGTTCGAGAGCCATGAGAAAATTCACTTCAGAATAATCAGATCCAATAAATCTGTCTTCAGTTACAACGGACAAAGCAAACATGTGCTGGGTTGTCATTAGCTAATCAGCAAGGAACCCATACTTGATGTAACTTCTGTGTTTCACAAAGTAATGTTTAGAAAGCATATGCCAATTCACTACTGTGCCACATACTTGTAAGTCAAGAGCTGCAAGGGCTTCATTAATGGCACATTTAAATAATCCAAGGCTTCCTGGGGCGTCAGGTGCCTCCCTGGTGATGAAGGTTGACCTTACAGTTCTGTTTTTTTTACAACAATCATTTCTGCTCAACCTCTCATGCTGGCAGGAGTGATCACCGGACACTGGCATGGCCCTGAGGATGCCCCAGATACCTCACTGGCCTCACCCTAGTCCCAGCCCTGCTTCAGCATTGGTATAGGGTAGCTGCTTTTTTTTTTTTTTTGTTTTAAATTTTTTTTTTATTTATTTATGATAGTCACACAGAGAGAGAGAGAGGCAGAGACATAGGCAGAGGGAGAAGCAGGCTCCATGCACCGGGAGCCTGACGTGGGATTCGATCCCGGGTCTCCAGGATCGCGCCCTGGGCCAAAGGCAGGCGCCAAACCGCTGCGCCACCCAGGGATCCCAAGGGGTAGCTGCTTTAATCTCCAGCTATCTAGCCAGCCTGCTAGAATTCAAATCCTGGTGTTACCACTAGTTAGCTAGGTCACCTGGACCAAGTTTCTCAATCTCTCTGATCCTCAGTTTCCTAAACTTTAAAATAGGAGCAATATTAGCATTAGCTAATTTTGAGAGGATTGTGAATTAATCCATGACACTTAACACAGTGCTGGGCATACAGTGAGAAACCAGTCCCCGTTAACTAGTACTACCACTTAGATATTGTAGTCAGTCTCACTTTACAATGTGTTAGAAAAGGTGGTAACAACAGCAAAAGTGTCTTAAATTAGGTGCTGGTAAGACTTCAGTACCACTTACTTAAAATGATTTAAGAAGAAAAAAGCCCAAATGACAAAATATTTTTAAAAGAAATGAAATTGTATCACTTTCAAACATGAAGTAGCTCCAGCAAGGCCAATCATGCATTGCCTACTACAGCTATTATGAGAAACTACCTCAGGAAGTAGAAAAGAATAATCTAGTTATTTGTAGCTCATTGCCTGCAAATACTTGTTTCTAAGGCTTGAGGGAACTTGAAACAAGTCTTTTCTTTCACACACTCTCTCAGCCAATTCGTTTATTTTTATTCATAGCCAAAGATTTTCAGATGGATGATTTAAAAGCTAATGATAATATAGACCCCTTCCCAATGATCAAAAATTTATAATTAATAAAGTGAGAAGAAAAGAAGGCAGACCATATTCGGGATATGACCTGCAATGCTTCTTCTTCCAGAATACTCAAACTATAGAGTATCATTCAAACTCACTGAACTTTTGTAATATAGGTCCAAACAAACTCTACCCTCTCATTTTATCAATATCAAATCTGAAAAGAATCAATGTGCAAGAACTGCCTGGGCAGAGTGAGGGACCTAAGAGGGGAATCATTATAACTCCTGAGACAGTTTCACAGCCTGGGCCACATCTAAAATGACCCAGAGAGGGAAGTTCCCTTCCACTGGACTCCATGATTTGCACCCACACAATCACCATATGGCCAATATGTAAAAATGAGTCTGTGATTCTGGGGCATTTACTGAGGAATTCTCAAGCACGAGTGTATACACAAGTCCTTCAAAGTATTTTATTAGCAACACCAAGTGCCCCCCACATGCACAGTCTCATCAAACTCTCATGAGAGCCCAGTGGGTAGGTGCCATTAATATTATTGTCATCTCATGAGGAAGGGAGCCATGAAATATCTTTCCCAAGGTCATTAACTTGTAAATATAACTGGGATTCCAGCCTGCACAGTCTGAGTTCAGTACCCACCACCTCAAATTATTACACAACCCCCAAATGGCCAAAGAAACCTGTTTAGGAGGGCATTTAGAAAAAGTATAAGTCACCAGAACCAACCAGACTCTTAGAAGAAGTCAGTATACTTGGGTTGATGAGACAGCAGACCCCTTTGGATTGGTTTTTCCAGTCCTTAGGCTCCAATTTGGTGCAAAATCCTTTCATGGTTCCATGAAGATGAAAGCAGGCTCAAATGAATCTGAGATTGCTCTTAGATCCTATTCTAAAAGGAAAAAATGAAAAAGGACAAGCCTAGGGGATGGAGACAAGAAGACTGTGAAGTGTGGACACCATGTTAATGGTCATAGCTCGATGGCATCCTATCTCTATGCCTGCTTGTCTTCCTCTGTCTCTCTTCCATGAAAGCACAAGTCATCATGTTTATTTGGCTACAAAGTCACTTAGGATGGAGGAACAGAGCACTGAGTGTACCCTCTTGCTAGGACCTGGGTCATTCCAAGTTCTTAAAATACCAAAGGACTTTCCCACAGAATGTAGGTTATTGGTTGTTTTTTTTTTTTTTTTTAATTCCCTTAAACTTTTGTTTGTTTTCTAGGATTGCTTTTTAGCCAATGAAAACATATCCAATGCAAGAATCAGTTAACAATAAATGTATTTCACATTGATGGAAATTGTAAAAGTCCCTTTTGGGGGAGAAGAGATATACTCCAGGATCTATAGTGGGTTTGGGACTCCCCCAAAACTCTCCATAAAGTTTCTCACACTCTTCCCTCTGACACCTTTAACCTTGAGCACCGCCAATGCTACACGGGATGATGGTATGTGTTTGAGGAAGGGAGGGGAGGTATACAAGGCCCTACACAGAATGCAAGACACATGGAGATGAATTATAAAACTTTATTGGCTTGTTAAAAAATGAATGAATTCAGCAAGTACATTTATGATCTATCCACATTGTTAAAACAGCACTTAAAAATAAAATAAAAATGATTATCCATTATTTACAGGAAACATGAAAAAATGACTTTAAAACCTTGGAACATTATGGGGAAAAACAGGGCATGCTTATGATTCACAGACTGCCTATGGATTACAGCAAATGGATTTGAACAGGAAGTGAATGAAACCCAAGGATTTGTCTTTCTCTGGAATCTTTTGCTAGTTTTTTTTTTTTTTTCCTTTTCTTTCTTTCTAGCTTTACTGAGGTGTAATTAGCAAATAAATTTGTAAGACAGTTAAAGGATATAACGTGATGATTTGATATTCCTACACGTTGTGAACAGAATCTCTTACTCTTTTATACTTGATTATGCTCCATTCATAAGTAGAAAAATAAAGGAGAAAATCTCTCTTCCTTCCTTTGCCTCTCATACATTTTCTTTTCCGTGAAAACTAAGACTTTGGATACAACCAATAGCAACCTATCTTGAGTGGTCCACTAATGACCATTCCAAGGCTCCACTGCAATATTAGCCTGAATTAAACCCAGAGTGAGCTCACCGTCAGAATCAGATGGCCGGGAGGTTCTCTTGTCCCTGATGAAACAAGGAAATGGACTAACCCGAGTGGAAAGCTGCCTTCTGTGACAACTGTTTTCATGTCACTCTCTGGGTTGGGAGTTCTGTTCACTTAATTCCATCTGGCAGCACCCCACAGAAAACTATACTCTTGCCCTGTCTGGGAGAGTACTTAACCTTCCCAGGTGCCCTTGAATAAACCGGACATTGCTTGTGGGCACTGCAGGTGTGTGAACACAGCAGAATTCACTTAACGAAATGGCGGTCTCTGTCCCAGTTTCCTTGGAGTCCAGTCTGCAGGACCCCAGGGGACCCCACTGACCTTGGCTTGACAGGAAGGGCACAGCCCTCGTGGCTGGATGGAGCCCCGTCTCCCAGTGGCTGTCCCTCTGCATCTGGTCTGGACAAGGCAAGATGAAACAAGCATCTACTGCTGTGTGAGGGGAATAGATGAAAGCCAGGGAGGAGTTCTAGACAGAAAGTATGAGAACAGTGCAAGAGTGCATCATCCGCTCCGCGGTGCATGACAGTAGTTCACACTCCATTCTTGTTTGGCCCCACTTTGGATGAACAACAACAAAAAAGCATGTGCAAAGCAACCAAAAAAGGCAAATGGAAACAAACCCTCTGTCTGTCATGGAGTCAGGTTAGGTGGCTAGAGAGAAAGAGAGAGAGAGAGAGAGAGAAAAGTCGGGAATTTTAAGCAGATCAAGAGCAAAGATAGAGGAGAGATGAAGCAGGAGCGCATCATCACGTGTGCTCCGGCACCTGGCAGCGAGCTGAATTCTTGCCTTGTTGTCCTGGAGCTGTCTGCTCCTCAGGCTGCCCAACTGTCACGGCCTCTGCTCCATTTGAAGGAGAGCCTAGAGCCCTAACTACTCTGGGGGACCTTCAGGACTGCTGGAAAAGTTGGAGGCAGAGGCCAATACCCTCTGTGCTCTGTGTTCTTTCCAAAAGTAGAGGGCACAGAGGAGAAGGACACTCAATAGGTCAAAAATGAAATGGGCCCAGGCTGGGGGACCAGAAGTGACAACTCTGGAATTGACTGTCTCCAAAGTATGTGGGGATTCTTTTCTCCCGTCAGGAGAGGTATCTTTTCTGGCCTCAAACCGGTGGCTCCGGGGACGTCAGTGGGCGTTCCTTACTCTGTCTCAGCTGCCTCAGAGGGTCTCAGTGGTACCCCATTCAAGACACAGGGCCTGACCCACACCTCTTGAGGTGGCAAGCCTGTTTTCCATTTACCAGTGGCCACATAGGTACAATGAAGACCCTTGGACAGGCTGTGTGCTTTCCCATCGAACCTGGCTACCCCAAGTAGGCCAGGCGACACGGACACTAGTGAAAGTCAGACACGTCAGACAAAACAGGAGAAAGGACTTGCTAGGTTGTCTCTGGCCACTTAGAGGTGGGGCCACTCAGGGATGGAGGGAAAACAGTGCCATCGGAGAGTCCCAGGCAGGGACAGAGGCCAAGGCCCCAGGTAACGGAGGTCACAGGAGTGCCCCAAAGGTAAGTGACATGCCACAGATCTCTAGGGTGCCAAACCCAATGGCAAGAAAGCTCTCCATGGCCATTCCAGGAAGTGCGTTTATGAAGGAAAGATAAAGGGAAACAGAGAACAATGATGTTGCTTTAAGACAAAAGTAACAAACTGGCAACCCACAGACATGTTTTGTTGGCCTACATAACGTTTTTAAAAATAACCGAGCCAACTTTTTAAAAATAGGGACATTTCACATAAAAAAAAAAAAAAAAATTCCAGGTTTCAAGTTTCTTTTAAAGAATCAGAAGATTTGGGAAACTGGGGCCCCATTCCCGGGAGGCAGGAGTTGGCCAAGGCTGGGTGATGGCTGCCCGCCTGCAGGGGTGGGTGTCCACTCACCCAGCACACGCCCTTGACGAAGGGCACCTGCCTGGCTCTGAAATGCCAGGTCCTGGTTGGGGGGCAATGGACTTGATTTCAGCAAAAATGCTGCCTATCCTTTTCTAATGCTGAAAAAAAAAATACATGATACATGTCATTAGGAAGCTGTAAAAAGATTGTTTGTAAGGGACATAAAAAAGCAAAGGATGAAAGAGGGTGGTCTAGAGGATAGAAATGAGAAAATATGTCACTGACTGTGGTCTTTGGGGATTAAAGAAAAATGAAAAGCAAGGAACACAAGAACCATATGAAATAATTTTCTAATAGCCTGCTGTTTTCATCGTTCCCTAGGAGATGTCAACTGCTCTTTGATATATTAAATTGCCTTATCTGTCCACTTCTCTCCGTTTTAAAACAAAAATCTACCCTGCAAGTCTTCTAGCTGTTGAGTACAAATATTCTTTTTTTTTTTTTTCCTTTTGGCTCTGGGATATGTATAAAATAGTTCTTAAACAATGCATTGCCTTTTTCTGGTTCCATGGAATAAAATATAAAAGGTTTAAAAAAAAAAAACCACAAAAAAACTTGTACCGAATGGCCGATATTTAAGAATGCTTGGTGTACTGACAGCCTCTGCTCCGCTCTCAGCATGAATTTCCTCTTTCTTTCAGGGTTCAAGATTTCTGCAATTAGCTGGCCTCTTTGTAAATCAACAACTCTGGGAGAGATCAAAATCTAAGTAGTGACAGGAACTGTCATTTAGCAGTGAGCAAGAAAATGGGAATTCAGAGAATATTCCGGACCCCCTCCCCACCCCCCACCAAGGGCCAGCTGCTCTCCCACTCAAATGTGTCTTTGGAAAGAAAACGTTTGAGAACAAGCAGCCTGTGTATGCTTGGGAGAAACTGCCCCTCTCTGAGGCATGGGTACGGAGGAGCCAAGGTAAATGCTGTAATCCATAGGACCCTGTAAAATGTCTGTATCAAGCAATAACATATTTAGTGGCTAATGTAAAAGATACAGTATAAAGTATTCATCATGGGTAATCCTTTTCTATCAAGTGGTGCCTAAATGGATCCTGGTTTATTAAGATTAATGCCTTGGTTACACGGGATGCAAAACAACGTTTCCAAACATGTTGGACTAGTTAAAAATCTATAAATCCTTAAAGCTGAACTGCAAAACTTGAGTAACAATTTCCCCCCAAAAAAGAATTCTTTCAAACGTCAATAAGTTTCCAACCCAGCCGTGGCCACTCTGAGCATGCCTTAACACCAGGGCTGATCTTGTTTTCAAGCGAAATGCTCCAGGCCTGGCTCTGCCGTGCCCCTAACAAGAAAGGGGTGAGGTGAGGTGGGGCGAGGGCAGCCCAACCTGTCTGCAGGCCAGGGATCCAACCTAGCAAAGGCTGAGCAAAGCATACAAAGGTCACCGCGATGGCCGAGTGAGTGAAACAGGTGTCTGTGACAGAACTAAGGCAGGGATGCAGGATTCTGTAGCTCCCAGGCTACCCTCTCGCCAATGAGGCTGGGCCTGATAAAGCACATACTCATTACCTCTATGCTGCTGGGGTCAGGAAGAGCCTTCCTGCCCATGAAAACCAGCAGTAGTGTAGTATGTAGTAGGGGACTATCCTTCTTAGAATATGGTCTCCTGCTCCCAGCAGGCCAGCCATTCTGCCCGCAGACCTTTTCAGAGTAGAAAAGCTGCAGTTCTGTCATGGGAACAGCATGAGATACTGCGGCCTTCTCACTAGGAAACTTCTAAAAAGCAGGTGGATCGCAGGGGGCAAATAAAAGGACATGTGCACCATATGTGTCTATTTCACTCTTGTAGTTATTCTGAAACTGACTACGCCTAACCTAAATCTATAGCCCCCGACCACAGAGCTGCTTTTATTTTTTGACGGCTAATAAACTTTAGAAAAATCGTTAGCATTGATTGCATGACTCTGGACCTTTACTGCCAGGGAAGGAAAGAATCTCTCCATGGCCTCACCAAGTCCCCCCAGTGATGCCCTTAACTTTCTCAGTCACTGTGTTTCAGATGGAAAAGAGAGACTTTCTAAATTCAGTCTTCATTAAACATCAACAGAAAACATTGCTAACTATGTGTTACATAGAGATTAGGTTGTTTAGTGTGTTCTTGTATCTGTCCCTAAACTTAGATTTTTTTTTTTTTTTTTTTTTTTTGTTGTTGTAACTTTGCAGTTCACCTTTAATGAACAGAAACAATAAGAATCAATACATTTCCAGTATGGTCAAGGAGCACTCCTTTAAGAAGAGAAGCATAATCCAATGGAATCCCATTTCAATTTTGTATTTGAGCAATTGTAAGAACAAGAGGGAAGCATGAATTTAAAATGTTTTCTTGAGCATTTTCTTAGCTGCCTGCGAGCTGCCTCTGCAGCAGCAGTGCGCCCCAAACACAGCTCACAACAGCCGCAGGCTTCATGCAGGACCTCCTGCAAATACCACCCACATCTGCCAGAAAACCCCAACTAAGCGGCACCTCCTGGGAGAAGCCAATGCCCGTCCCAAGAGTCCAGCTTACAAGGCAGCATCAACCAACAAGCACCACAGCCCCTTTCTCTGTCTTTTTCTTTATTTCAGCTACCCATCCAGTGGGATCTTATGAAACAAAACAAAACCTAAAAGAAACACAAAATAAAACATAAGTCATGCTCAAAACAAAAAAATCAATGAAAATCAACATACAAGTATAATCACTTTTAAAAAGAACATAATAAATAATAAAAAATCAAGACAACATGGAATATGCTTTAAAACATAAAAGAATATATAATCACAGAACAGAAATTGGGAGAAAAATGTGCATCTCATTATCAAGCCACTTAGTTTTAAACTTAAAACCGATTTTACATGGCACAGAAAATACAAGAAAGAAATGCAAAGGATTTCTGCACACAGCTCCACACAACAGTCTCAGATGTTAACATCTTAATTTAAGGAGGAGAAATCTGTGTACAATATAGATGAGCCCTGGAAAATTTTTATGTACAGGAGAAAAATAATAAAACTCAACAACAAATCTTAACCCAAATCCTGATTTTCCTTCCCCACTTAATTTTGTGAAATTACTTCTAAAATAACTGGTTCATTACTCAGCAACCAGATCAAAGAACTGGCTAGCTTTAACTGTGAAATACTGGATAATACAAAGATTTAGATTCTTTTTCAGGAATCCTATTATTAAATAATTCATTGCCTAAATTCATTTAAGTGTTGTACCATATATATATGACAGGCACACAGATAGATGGAATATCTATTATATAACATGATACAACATGTGGTATCTTGCATGTATATATATTGCATATATAATACATGACATATAATATATGTATATATTATGTACATAATATATAAAACATATAAAATACTTAATATGAATTAATCCTGCAAACATTAATTGAGCAGTGACTAAATAATAGACACTACAGTAGATGACACAAAAATAAAGAAAATGGAGTTCCTTGACCTCAAATACTTAACACTGCTGCAGACAGAGAAAGATGAGTATGTCACTTGTGCAATGAATAACAGCTAATCCACTTGGTGCCAGGCTTTCTTCTAAGGTCTTTGTCTAAATTAGTCCTTTTACATTCACAATAACCCTATAAGGTAGGTTCTATTATTGTGCCCACTTTGCTGGTGAGAAAACTGAGGTCCTGTGAGCAAAGCAGCTTGCTGAAGCCCGACAAGCATGGGACAGAGCTCAGATTCTGACCGAGAGCTTATACTCTGTAGCTACCCTGTCACTGAAGGGAGGCCAAGATCCCTCCAACTTCACTAGGAAACCCAGCAAGAACAGAGGAGACTCATTACATATAATTCTGTATGAATCTCCATCAGGTCCCCAAGTGACCAAACAGATGACGTCGTGCTAGAAACTCCCAAAACGTTTTCAGGTTCAGCTTCAGAAGGCACTTTGAAACCCAACCCTCCAGACTCTGGATCTTCCTCAACCTGGCGTCTGGTCTGCCAAGTGCTGGTGTCATCTGCCTCCAGAGCTGAAATTACCACCACCAATCTGTATCATCATTTACAACCACACTAAAAGAGTCTATGGAACTTAATTTCCATGGCTCTTTTCTCTCCCACCCTTCCAAGTCTCAGGAAAAGCACTCGGTACCGACACCAAACATTGCTCATGGATTTAATCACCCACAAAGCACTGAGAATTCAGGAAGCACACAGTGATGCCCATTAAGACTCCTTCATTTCTGACTTTGGTCTCTTTCTAGAAGTTCATACTCCAGGCTAACATGAGCCACGTTGTGACACTTAGAACTAACCAAACATCTTCAGGTTCTAAGAGGGTGGGTCTCAATTTCCCTCCCACTGAAACAACAAGATTAATACAAGAGTCTCAAGCTTGCCAATAAACACAGGAGGAACTTGGTGATATAAGTAGAAGACATCATCCCCAAATCAAAAGATCTGTTGATTCAATATACTACTTTCTCTGAATATTCCATTTTGAAAAGCACTGGATTTTAAAATAATAAGAATAACAACAGATTAAGCTGTTAAAGTGAGCTTTATTTCCTTCCAAAGGGTTTATGGCACAGGGACTCTTTAGAGTTTACTCATGTCAGAGTGTTTACAGCAGGCCCCCAGCCACAATTCCTTTGCTTCTATTTGCCACTCTCCTCTCCCGAGGCCCACCCAAGCTCGTTGTTACAGTTGGGAAACAATTTGCTTTGCTAGATGGCAGCTCTTTGGACCGCCATTCATTCAGGCTGCAACTGCACCCGCCCCTACTTCAACTGATGTCAAATGCCCCTCTTCAACGTCCTTCTGCTTTGCCTCTTGGTGATGCATCCTTCTCCAAAAACCCTACCTCAGGGCCACACACCCATGCCATGAGGGGAGTAAAGCCACCAGAATAGCACACGCGATGTCTTCCTTGTGGGGGAAAGCCAGCCTGTTGCAATGATAAGCCACGTGTAGTGTCTGCATTCACATTGCTACTCCTGCCACCTCCCACCTCAAGGAAGGTGGGTCAGACCCCTCTCTGAGACACCTGATCTTCACAGTCAGTTGACTGACACACTAAAGATAGGCCACCAGATACTGAAAAACCAGTCTGATGTCAAGACTTGACTACTTGTATCAGGAAATATATCCGGTGCTTCAGATTTCTAAGGAGTTGGCAGGAAAAGTTGATCAGCACCCCTATTTAGCTACCAGGGTCTCATGGCTTTGGCCCACTCGGGTTACAAGAAGCTCAAGAAAGGGGCCCCAAAATGATATAAAACAATAGATCATTATTTTCTCCTCGTGAGGGGGAAAGTTTTTAGACCACAACAAATGGCTGAACATCTTGAGGGTTTAGCAGCCAAACGAGCTGTCTAGCTTCTGAGCCTGAAATATAGATATTTTGACAATGTGACATTCTGAGGGATTTGCAGCATTCCGATGGTGCATGGTAGTTATCGTGAGAATGGCTCCTTTATCAAAAAAACAACAACAGAAAAAACACTTGAAAGGAAACTTTGCCGCTGCTGCTTGCACTAGCTGATCTAAATAAGAACCAGGATAAAGCAGGTGCTGTCAGAAATGTGATGCAAGGTCGAAAGCAGAGAGAAACCCAGGATGTGTCTTGAAACTCCGTCTCTGCAGCTTGCTGATTTTGGATTTGCTCGTTGACCTCTTCAAAGGGATGGACAGGGTGGGGAAGGTGAAGGTCAGTGAAGCACTGTGCTTTCTTTACCACTGGCTTCCGATCCATTTAGATTTATTTACATTCAAGCGTGCACACATTTCCCTCCTATAACTCAGAAGCAATCAACCATAAAATGGCAAGGATCTGCAGTACATTTAAATTAGCAGCAATTTATCTGCAGCAGAAAGGAAAACTGCTGAGTGGAAAAGAAGCGAAAGGAACGGAAAAAAGACACAGCTGTTTGTCTAAAAAAGCAAATCCTATCTCATTTGGAGAATTCAAGTAGCGAACTGCCAACTTGGGTGACCGCATGGCATGGTGCCACTCTGGAGACCGGGTGGTGGCCAGGGTACCAGCAGAGCGGCTCACCTTCATCGGAGAGCAGAGCAAATGTTTCTTGAACCTTCCGGAAAATGTCCACTAGGTAATATCAAAGGATAAACTCCTATGTTCTCCTAACACTAGATGCTTAGAACACAGTGGGTGCGAAGAGCTTTCCATCACAATTTAGACTTGAGCTGGGTGCAGTCCCGCTTTATTTCAGCACTGGGGCTTAAACATCCATTGTCCCGATTTAACATTTGTGGAGCACTTAATATATATTGGTTGTTACACCAACCATCCCTTGTCATTTGCTTTTTCTAGTTTATAGGTGATTCACTCAACCCGCATGGGCAATGTGATGTGTTCAAGGTCACCCAAGAATGGAGTGAGGCAGCTGAAATCTAAACTCAGAATCTCTCGGCCACCAGTCTATCTTTTACAGAGGCATCACCTGTGTACCCATAGTGGAAATGTGCCAACACATAAGCCAGGTCCTGGGGCTTTCTTCTTTGTGCTCATTCCAGAAGCTGTATTACCATCCTTCAGACACCTCTTTCCCTTCCTGGGGATGTGCTTTGTCCACATGCCATCTCTTGCCCTAAGATCTCCTTCCACCAAACATGCTCTCCTTATAGAAGCCTTGACCATTCTTGACGATCCAGGCAAAAGCCATTTCTATGAGCATTTATTTGACCAGCCTCTTAACCTCTATGACATTCTATCCCATTCATTCACATAGCCTACCTTTGTACCTTTTTAAACTTTTATTTTAAACTTGTACTTCTGTTCTATCTACTTCCCTACATGCCAGACTATAGGCCACAGGAGGGCAGAGAGAACACGCCTACCCATCTTCTGTGCCAACAATGCCTTGCATGATACCAAGGACTGAGTGCATCTTGAGTTTCAGAATAGTGATGTCTAAATTTTGAGCTGTATTGAAGAACTTTGAGGTACTTGGTAACAGAACCAAAATGGTAGAGAGTGAATTGTACAATGCAAGGTAGGATCTACTGTTTCTCACTGGTAACTGGGTTACTCAACTCACTCCAAAGCTTCCTGCAAAAAATCACGTATTTGCTTAGAAGTATATTGAAGGTTACAGTTAGACACGTGGACACCCAGTGCATTCTTCCCGAAGCATTTTAAGCTCCTGGGGAAAAGGTGCTAGACTTAGTTTATTCTAATACTTGCGATGATCAAAACCACCGTGGGCGTTGGACAAAGAAAACTGTTGTCCATTTGTTAGCTAAAGATGAACGACTAAAAATAAATAGCTGAGGATGGTCAGTGAGGCTTTTAAAGCTCTGGTTTGACTTTATAAAATGAAGTTTACTTATGAGCCGCAAGTTAAAGCAGGAAACACAAAGTTCTTGGCAAAGCTCGAATGTGTAAGGAAAGCCAAAGCTATTGCACAATTAAAATTCAATGATTCTAAGGAGAATGTGGTCTGATCAGCAGAGCCTGATGACAAGTGTCCAAGGGCTCAACTGCTCCCATGTCAGGGACTTCACATAGGATGGGAGCAGATCCAGAAAGATTGATGATGTGGCTCCTATCTGTGGAATCACCTAAAAATGCTACAAGTAGAATAGGAAAAATGAAAAAAAAAAAGATTGAGTTTGTGGTTTGAGGTGCATTAAGATTAAGGCTTTCACTACAATCACACTGAGAAACCCAAATCAATCTATTGTTCTCCTTTGGGGTGTGTCTAGCCTTCTGGCTCACTTCAATAAGTATATATTATTGCAAAATCTATAGGGTAGCTCTTTGTAACATAAAATGACATCTTCTTAAAGACATTGTTCCGCAATCCTCAGACCAGAGAGGCTTGCCAACGACTCAAACATTCAGTACACATGGGCATGGCATTATAAATCTCATCATAGAAGACCATGTGCTCACTGCTGCTAATACAGATTTGTGTCTAGATTTGTTTTTGCCAAAATCCTCTAGCCAGCCATTCTTCTGAGTCTATGATGCCCAGAGTACTAGAGCCTACCATGTCCAAATAAAATACAAATGGCCTAAAACCTATAACTTAACCAACCTCACGACATGAAACTTGCAAGAAATGCAAGCATACACAGTGAAAGTTGCTTGGCTCTGCTCAAGTGTGGCTGGAACCACGACATGTAGGCCACAAATACATTTCTAGAAAAATAAATTATGCATAAAACAAGCAAGAGGAAATAAGTGCCATGGGTCAGCCAAAGTCTGCCTGATGATGATGATGATGATGATGATGATGATGGTGGTGGTGGTAATGGTGAAACCAAAGCGGGGGATGGAAAGAGGAGGAGCAGGAAGAGGAGAAGGACTTCAAGCAAAAGTAGTTGGCTGTCAAGGCATGTGGGAGACCTCAAGCATGTAAAGGGTGTGGCCATAGTTATTCGAGAGTGCGAAGAGAGGTCAGAGAGTCACAGAGCAGGACTGAGGGTGCAGGTCCAAGGTGAAGCTGACCCACAAAGGAGGAGAGCAAGCAATCATCAAATCTGTCCTGGAGGGGCACCTGGGTGGCTCAAGGGTTGAGCGGCTGCCTTCAGCTCATGTCATGATCCTGGGGTCCTGGGATCAAATCCTGTATTGGGCTTCCCGCAGGGAGCCTGCTTCTCCCTCTGCCTATGTCTCTGCTTCTCTCTCTCTGTCTCTCTCGAATAAACAAATAAATAATCTTAAAAAAAAAAAAAATCTGTCCTGGAGCACCATTTAGGCACTCCAAGTAGCACTTCAGAAACAAAGTCTGAAGACTGTTCACATTTAGGATGCTTTGCTAAGAAAGCGACAGTCAGGTGGCCTTTTATATGCAGTGTCTCTGCCCAGTGTTGCAAAGCCTGGAGGTCAGAGCCACTAATGGTTCCAATTAAGCAGAGAGAAGATCAAACAAATTATCTTCACTTGAACAGAGGTACCTTATAAATCTCATCTGTGTTTAAATGAACCAAGGGCACAAGATAATGAAACCTTAAACACCAAGTATTTCCAGAATGCAAAACAAAGAGAGGTGAGGTTGATAATCCCCAGGAAGTGACTACAATACAGGTGAGTTACCAAATCCTGCCCCAGAGCAGGAAATCCAGAAGGCCTTTGTTCTGTCTGGTAATGGACATCTTGGAAGGTAGGCTGCCATCTGAGGAGGTGCCAAGTCCATGTTCTGATCTGAGACCAGAGCTCCTGCTTTGCAAGGAATCTGGCTTATGTGGTTACTCCCCAGCTCTGAGATGGTTGCCTCTTCTCTCCTGTGTGTTGCTGTCGCGTCACCTCCTCCTCCCTGTCCCCTGCCCGCATGCAATAACATTACTTCCCACTGCCCAAGGTCCTGCCCAGGCCAGATCTGCTCCTCCACACAGAGAGCTTCAGAGATATTTATCTGGCCTCAGTCTTGTCTCCAGAGAAGTGGAGGCACAAACTCAGAGACAAACACATATTATGGAGCAGGAAGGAGGCTTTTCACCCAAAATTTTCCCTAGTACACCATTGGCAGAACAACTTCCATCATCTCAGTTACCCTGCCAGAACAAAGAGCTCCAAGAGGAGCAATGTTGGGTTTGAAAGAAGATTCATCCTGCCATTAACCAGGGATCTTACTTGACACTTCTTTGTAAAACCAAATTTAAAGTCACATATTGGACCCTGTAAGAGCATACCTAACCAAAGATAATCCTGCCCCCTAGCAAGGGTTCTCAGGGAATATCCCAGAACTGCTCAACAGTCTGAAAGAGTATCAGTCTATTCACACCACCAAAACCAGGATTCACCATCCAAAATTGCCTCCTCGTCAGTTGGAACCCTCAGGATTTGGTGCCACAGCGGTGGCTCTGCACCTCCCTTACAAGAAGTAGCATGAAACCCACTTGGAACAGCCTCGGTAAAATGGAGAGCTTACTCTATTCTCAGTAGGAAGCTGGAGAAGTGCAGAATCAACCCGTGTCACAGTCTTAGATGCATCAGCCTGAAGCAGCCAGCAGAACCCCTGACTTGACCTAAGTTAACCCTGCATTCTAGAAGCCTCTGCCATTCCTGACATTTTTATTTACTCAAAGAGCTCATTTTGGAACAAGTCCATGCTGTTATGCCATCCAACTATCCTTACTAACACCCTCAGAACTTCTTACAGAAGCTGGACATGTGCTGACCTCAGTGGCTTTACCTGGCAACACCCCTTTCTGAAGGACGAGAGAGATTCTTTCTACCCCAAGTCTCTTCAGAATCATTTGGTTTGGGTACAATTTCTACATGGAAAAAATTCTGAGTTTTAAAGAGAGTACATTTTTACACACACCAGATTTCACAGTTTATTTTCCTTTTTAAATAAAGTATGCATGGCATATATGGCATACCAAATATAACAGCTTGGTTAAGAATTAGAGCAACCATGCCAAGAATCAACCAGAACCAAGACACTGGGACAACAGTGTATTCTGGTTGTTGGCTCTTTTTTTTTTTTTTTTTTTTTTTTTAATGAAAATGTAATGTATCCAAACATCTGACAGTATTTTAAGAAATGCTTTCCAAAATTTACAGGAAGTCCTTTGCTAAATCAAAGTGATTAAAAGGCAAAGGCTATTTACCTTGTAACTCTACACACATTCTTAGTTTAAAACAGAAATCATCATCTATGCAAGCACAAGAGGCATTCAAACACATGTGATGGACCAATGCACTGCCTTACAGGAAAGCAGTAAAAATTTTTCAATGTCACACAGATGAAAGGACACAGTATAATTACACATGCATAGCAGGGAAGATTGGATTATAAATTAGTTTTTTTTTTTTTCATTCTTCATAATCACAGCCATTTACCATCCACTGTTTAACTATGCAAGATCCTGGACCTTTACTTCCAGCTACCATTGGAACTAGAATTTTAATAAGTACAGTTGCCCCACATGTTTATCTTCCTTGACAATTGTGTGCTAGTGGGTTCATTTCCATGGTGAAGCCTGAAAGAAAGCTGGCTGGCTGGTTAGACAGCAAGAAGCAGCCTGAGGCCAGACAGACCTGAGTTTGGATCTTGGCCCTGCTCCTTCCTGAGCTGTGCAACTCTGGCCAAGTCAGGGGGACTTCTCTGCATCTCAGTTACCCAACACTAGGATACACACAAAATAAATCTAACATAATGAGATGACTGGATTATGAGTACCTAATACTGTCTGTGCCACGTACAAATTCAATTTGGGGTTGTTCCTCAAATTATGACTCAACATTTAGACAAAGTATCATGTTGTAGAATCTCCAAACCATGCTACTGGAATAAAAAACTACAGTTGGAATGATCCTTCTCATTAAAGATAGTTCTAGGTTCTATCAAATATATAATATTTACCAAAAATATGTTCAAGATGATAGAGTGCTAAGCCAAAATGTTCTAGATTTGAATATGGTATGTTTCCCCTTTAAAAGCCCAATTGAAATCATACTCTATTGATTGCAAGTTATGCCCCAATCTGTGGTGCTGAGATTTGTTTTTGTTTGTTTCTTTTTGGTTTGGGTTTTTTACTCTGCTATAGCACAACCTGGGACAAAGAACATTAAAGCTAAGTGCCAACCAGAAATGAAGAGACATCGTTTTTAAAAATATTATCAAATAACGCAAGCCAGAGATATAGGACAATTTACAAAACTCTGGTTTCCATATACCTTTCCAAGTATATGTAAGTCATATTTCACATGCTTCTTTTGGGAAGGGGGCTATCATTTGCTCATTGTGAAGTAAAAGGAGCTTAGTGCTTCCATTTTATAGATGAAAACATTTATAAATGTAGAAGGGGGTTAAGTGATCATATTTTCTTTGACTTAGGTACATGTTTCATTCATTCATCAATCACACAGTAAAAAACCAACTGCCATCACGAAGACAGAACACCACATGTCTTTTGAAAATTATCTCCTATAATTCAGCTAGCACCCTAGACAAAAAAAATGCTGCTGTTCCCTTTGCAAAGCAAGGACTTCTGTTAACCACCAAGAAATAAATGCTTCAAAAACCAAAGGGACTTTAAAATAGATGAACCCTTGCTACCCCAACTACTGGGATGCTGCTGAAATGCTCTCTCCCTACTCACTGGAATAATCCTGCCTTTGTGCTTTCCAGATTTCCATTCATGGGCCTGAGCAGTGAGCTCCAACCTTGCACACAGCTCAGCAGCCACCGCAGATCATTGCCTTCAACTGTATTTTCAATGATAGGCCTAAATATGCTCTTTGTAATGAGCTATGAAGTAAAACCTCACAGAAGAAATTTTGCTCAAAAAGTCCATCTTCATGGGGCACCTGGGTGGCTCAGTGGTTGAGCATCTGCCTTTGGCTTTGGTCATGATCCTGGGATCCTGGGATCCAGTCCCACATCAGGCTCCCCATGGGGAGCTTGTTTCTCCCTCTGCCTATGTCTTTGCCTCTCTCTGTGTCTCTCATGAATAAATAAATAAAATCTTCAAAAACAAAATCCATCTTCACATGCCTAGAATAGTGGAGTCCTCTCCATTAGACCCCTGGGGATGCTGGACCATAGCTTTCAGAGACACAGGAGGCCATGTAACAGATCACTCCTTTCCCGGCAGGCAAGATGTTTTCCAGCCAAAATGGCGGCCATGGCTGGTGATACCACTCTGAGTCTAAGGCTGACCAGGGCCCAGAGATTTCACAGCCACAGTAGAAAATGTCTAAGAACCATTCTATAGCTTCAGTTTCAATTTGAGAACCACAAAGAAATTTTTTACCTCCATCATGGCTATAGGAATCTGCAGTTCCATAACTGGGGAATACACATAAATGATAAGTATGAAACCACATCCTGATTGTCCTAGATACCTGGAGGAGCTGCCTGGAGGGCAGGAAGGAGCCTCTCGGTCAGTACGTTCTTCTAGACTCAGAGTTGCTTCAGAGACATAGTTTCTTCCTATCTATCGTCTTCTGGCAACAGCTAAATGAACCAAACCCTAACTAAATTTAACTGCCTAATTGCACCTAAATTACAGTCACAAAGCCCCTTCAGAAGATTCAGTCAATTTCTTAAGGGAGAAAGTAAATGTTTTACTATATAATTATAAACTTAATTAACATAAAATAAATTAATTAGGGACTTGTGCTGGTAATGAATACCATGGTTTAGCCGTTTATTGCTATATTTTCCAGGGGAAGATAAACCTTGAGAAGAGGGCTAACTTCTACCTCAAACCTAATTCCACCTCACCTCTCCCACCCCATTGAACTGCTAGACTTATGGTTTCTCCTCAGTGGCATGGCATCTAAAATCCCACAGAATTCCAACAGAGATGGTTTCTGTGCTAATCTCTAGGAAAAAAAAAAAAATTCCCATCCCAAAGCATCACAGCTACAATAGTTCCTAGCTGGCAGTTCACTAAAATAACAGATGATTTTCCAAAGCAATGGTTTTCTGTCCCAGAGTATAATGACAAAACTCACCTAGAGCCGAAACAACCATCTGCCACAGATTGCTCCACATGGTTTGTTTGCTTGTTTGTTTTTTAATTCTGAGAAAGAATTCAAAATTGGTACTGGCAGAGAAAGATGATTTCACAAGAATGACCCAGTTTCCAACCTGTATTTTCTCAACTGTTGTCCTACATTTTTTAAAATCTGACTTAGGAGAAGAAGCTGAGAAAAAGGAGGCTAGGGGGATGATCTCAATGGCATAGAGTAGGTCTTGGGTAAATAGAAGAAGTCTTGTATTAATTTTCAAAAGTGTCCTTAATTCCTAGCAACCACAATGTGTCTCACTCAGACTTGTTTTCCCCTACACTGCAGTGTAGCTGGAGACCAGCTGTACCCACTGGGAGGTAGAAAGAAGAGCGGTCGAGAGTGTGGGCTCTGATGCTAAAATGTGCCATGACTGTGTGATGTCAGGCGAGCCACCTCAGTGTCCTCATCTGTGAAATGGAGCTAAGGACAGTACTTAATTCAGGATTTCTGTGCAGAGTAAATAAGATTTAATACATATCAAGCATTTAGAAGCATGTCTGACACATAACATGTGTTCAATAAATATTTGCTATCTCCATTCTCTGCAGATGCTAGCCCTCACCTTTTGTCCCTTTGAAATAGATAATCTTTTATGTTTAAAAAGAGTTGTAAATGTTTAGTGTATAGGTCTAATTTGTCGGACACATGCACCAAATGGAAAAGAACTCAGGGTCGAGACTGGGAATATGGAGAATCTTCTTGTTCTGATAAGATAGGATCTCTCTCTCTCATCACTGAATTCAACAACTTTGATGAAGAAAAAAAGCTCTACGACCCTAACGTTGGACCACACACCCAGCCAGTCTTACCCTCTCACTGAGAAACAAGGATAACAAGTTTCCAAAGAGCTTGAGTAGCTTGCTCAATGGCTAGCAAAGGGCAAACTTGAGACCCTCGTTGGTGCACTGGATACAGACTCTGAGCTGGAACCCAACATCAATATGGCAAGAGACTCTCTCAAGACAGGCAGAAGCCAAAGACAGAAATGGAACCAGTTGTTCTGATATAATAATAAACATCCTGATGCCTCTGGTCTGGGAGTTCTGAATTCACATCTGCTAAGTTACCCACATATTTTACTTTATTTCATTTTTACCTGAAATTTTATTTCCACATGGTTGGGGGAGGTGGAACCCAGTCCCTGTGTTCGGCTATCATGGAATCGCCCATGACTGATTCTGCAGGGACTGGCAAACATTTTCTGTGAAGGGCTGAACAGTAAATATTTTCAACTTTGCAGACCATACGGTCTCTGTCACAACTACTCACTACGCCACTGTAACATGAAAGCAGCCATACAGTATGTAAAAAAATGAGCTGGCTGTGTTCCAATAAAACTTTATTTATAAAAACAGAAAGCAAGTCACACAAGGGCTGTAGTTTGATGACCTCCAATTAATGGAACTACCTGCTTGATGTTTCTACCTTATCTCCTCTACTTTTTCCCACCTTAAGTTACCTCCTTAAAATGTTTCAGTATTCTTACAAAGATATGATCAACATGCAATAGACTGATTTATTGTATACTAGAAAGAAAAACCAGCATGAATTTATGAAAACTCTAAATTATGAAATATGTTTAAAGAAATACACTTTTATTACTTTCATATACATATAGGAGTCGAAATTAAGCCAATAAAACATTTCCAGCATGTGTTGGCAAGTAGGGGGTAATTCAGCCTTACCCACAAGAAAAGAAATTATATAATTCATCAACTGTTTTCATGAGATTTCTTGAGGACTTTGAAAGTTTGTTCCCTAAGATGATGGGATATGATTCCTACTGCCCCCATGTTGTTTCCACTATTAACTGATTTGAGAATTCCTTTGTTCAGAGAAGATGCCCAGATACTCCACTAAACCAATTCCTCAGCAAATTAATTATTTGAACCAGCAAGGGTTTTTAACTTCAAGAAAAGCTGGATAAATTGTAATCCCATGACATCATAGATCCATACCACCTATGAAACACCTAACTTACTGCTTTCTCTCTAAGGGCCTCTATCTGGCCATTAGTACACTGTTGGTTGCATATTCAAAATCCATTCACAAACCCCTTTTCCCTTGTTTTCCACTACCTTGAGGGAGAAGAGCCAGTATACGTGGTTTCCCAGTATCCCTTGAAGGGTGTGTATAATTCTTTGCCACTGAGATATAGCTAAAAGTCCAGGGTGGGTGAGGTCCTTTCTTCTTAAATTAAAAAGCAAAGTCTCATTGGAAGAAAACATCACTAATCTTCTTCCTTCTATCTACTTGGAGCATAGATGTGATATCTGGAAGACACGTAGCCATCTTGGGACCACAGCGTCATGGACATGAGGAAGAAGCCTGCCTGCTAAGGTGAGCAGAAGGGAAAGGTAGAAAGAGCCTGAGTGTCCCTGCCAGCCTCATTAAGTCGCCATAAGCCTGGGACCCAGAACTCTTGCTGTGATTTTTTTGTTTCTTTTTGTTAATTGTTGTAGCCAATGCAATTCTAAGTGACACAATTCAAGGCAGTTTTGGGATTATTTCTGTTATTCTGGGGAGCAGGAGAGAGGGAGAGAGGAAGGAGAGGGAGAGGTTGAGGGCTAGAGTGGCTCTAAACTACCATCAAAGCAAAGGAATCTGCTTTCAAATGACATTGTGACATCTGTGTGGCACCTGGAACTCTGCCATGGCTCATGTTACAATCATGGGACTGGGTGGGGAGCCAGCACAGAAATGCACTAAAGACAGCCCTAGCTCCATGCCTTTGAGAAACTCACAGAAGTGACCCCAAGAGAGGGAAGGTGCACTCAGTTGCATGAGTGAGGAGCTAAAGAAACTCTAGGGATCCAAGAGAAGAGAATCAAGCAGAGAAAAGATGCAGTGTGAGTATATAGCTCAGGAGATCAGACACGAGGAGGAGGAGCTACCTTACTGTGGAACAAACTTACTGTGGAGCCCCAGGGTTAGGGAGAACCAAGAGAACCCCTTGACATCTGAGGACTTGAGAGTTGGGGTGGGGGGGGCGGTTGTGGCTGCTCTGCCAATACCTCTAGCAGCCGCTGCACCACATATGTCCCCTCTTCTCAGGGAGCTGTGGGACAGCATCTGGCTTGACCAGTACCCTCACACACGATGGCCTCACTAGACCCTCTGGGTTTCCCAAGAGCCCACAGTGCCGAGCAAGAATGCCTACAAGGGCCCCTGTACCCAAGAGGAGCACAGAAGTGGTGGAGACTGTCACTGGGCATGAAGATAAGGTGCTGAAACAAGGGGACACAGACGACCTGTGTGGATCTGATGCTGGGGACCACAGCAGTGGAGACACACAATTGGGGGCCAACGCCTAAGACCAAAGGCCAGATAGATGCCAGCGGAAGTTTGCTAAGAGGCAGGCCCCGCCATCCCACAGATCCCCGGGGGGAGGGCACTGCCTACATTTGCAGAGTTTACCTGAAATGACAACACTGAGAAGAAAGGAAAGACCGTACATGTAAGACTAGGGAGGGTTTTAATATTTTCCCCAAATTTCACGAGACTGTGCTCCTATCTACCCATATTCCCTTATTGACACTGTGTCTTGTCCTCAAACACAGTGAGATGGAAACATGCCCATTAAAGGGGAGAAGCCCGTTTTTCAAATCTGGACACGGAGAAGAGGAATCCAGCCCAAGTAACACTCGATTTGACCTCTGTCCTGGACCTCCAGAGTCCCTTTATAGCCAGGAAGTCCCTCCTTGGAGGAAACAGGCCGCTGCCATAATCACAATGTGTGAAAAAGGGAAGATGGCAGAGTAACTCACACCTTCTCCTGCCCGATTGTGTAAGGCACTCTGTATACATTAGCAAATCTAATGTGTCTTCTCCACTTATCAAAGATGAGAAAACTGGGATGATAAGTAACTTGCCTAATCTCCAACAGCCAATAAAACACAGCTATATACAGCCTGAAAGAGTACTGCATTGTTTTGTTGTTTTTGTTGGTTTTTTAAATTTATTTTTGCTGCAGTTTTATAAAGATTTTATTTACTTATTCATGAAAGACACACAGAGAGAAGCAGAGACATACTTGGAGAAGCAGGCTCCTCCACATGAGGGAGCCTGATGTGGAACTTGATCCTAGGACCCCAGGATCACACCCTGAGCCAAAGGCAGATGCTCAACAACTGAGCCACCCAAGTGCCCCTCCCTCCTTATTTTAATGCTGTATAATTTTGATTGCCAATCTGAACTGCTTTTGACCTGTTTACTCTCTTCTGGAGAGGCAATGAAAGAGCTGTCAGTGGCCTTCACCCCATCCCACAAACAAAGGTATCAGTGACAGTGGTCTTCTTGTAATTTGGTATTTTCACAGATACCGTATCCTCTCTAAACATGTGGCTTATCTACTGCCAAATGCCATGGACAAAGGCTAAAGCCTTCCTACACATAGACATTGTCAGCCTCCTGACACATACATGCATCAACACCTAAGACCCCAAGCCTCCCTGCTGAATCTGCATCACTGGGCACAAAAAGAAGGTGGCACACACTTGTGTGACATCAACTGGATTGTCTGGTACTTCCTCACGTTCCATAGCAGGGGCCAGCAGTCTTTTGGTAAAAGACCAGGTAGTAAAGATTCCCAATTCCCACTCTACATGGTCTCCCTCTAAAGCAACCACTCTCGACTCTGCTGATTTGTTGGGACAGCAGCCATGGACAATGGCAAGCAAATGGATATGGCTGTATCCCAATAAAACTTTATTAACTTTATTAACAAAACCAGATTTGGCCCACAGGTTGGCTGACCCCTATTCTATAGTCATTGCTGTGAGGGCTAGGTGTTCTTCCCTCCCTCTGAAACAGCACAAAATAGAAATTCCTTCTCATTAAAATATCTCAAAATATAATATAAGCTTACCTATGCTGTGCATCAAATGCCTTGTGGGGAAAAATACAAACCCCTATTTCATAAAATTATCATCTGTGTTTGTGACTAGGGAGTCCAATGCCGAGGACAGGCAGATGTGCCTGAGGCAGCACAGAATTTGTGGGACACAGCTGGGAGAAGGCTTCTGATGGCCACATTTACCATTCCAACTTCACCATAGGAGAAATGCTGCCTCTCAATTAGTTACGCAGAAATAGTAGTATTTTCACTATGACTCATGCTCTGCAATTTAGGTCATGCCTACGGCAATCAATAAAATCCTCTGCTTAGATTCTCCATGGCTAATTTGATGTCCCCTTTGCCCCTAAACTGGAGAATTTTTTTTTTTTTTAGTTGTTTTCAATTAAGCCAATTTGTCGCAGACACCTCTGCTCTCCATCGGGTATTTTTGCCCAATTTCTCCTTTGTTTTGAAAACAGCAAAGTGGGCAACATGCATGTGCAAGTGTTAGGCTCAAACCATTACAGTTGGTGCAAGGAATAATTGTCAATAGAAAAGAGACCTCTCAGCAATCTCACACACACACACACACACACACACACACACACACACACACACACACACGCAGGCATGCACACACCTCAGCTGTCTGCCTCCACCGTCTCACCATGTACATTCTGTTCACACCCTCCAGGGACTGAAATGTCAGACACTGATGGTGGTATGATCACCGTGACAGCAGCTCCACACTATTAAGTGTCCATGACATGTGGCCACCATGGGAAGCATCCTCATGATATCTCTGCTCTCCTGGCTTACAGACGAGGAAATGGAAGCTCAGGGGAGTTATATGCTGTCTATTAACATGGAGGTCAAAGTTAGCTCAGAGTTTAAATCTCCATCTTACTAACTTGTGACCTTGAGTAACTTTCTTAACCCTGGGTAAGCCTAGACCCATTTCTCATTTGTAAATGGTGACAATTAGGCCTTCCCTAAAGTTGTGTTGAAAGAATCAAATGAGATAACATCTATAAAACTCGAATTTGATGCCTTAGCATGTGAATCAGTGCAAACCACAGGCAAATGCCCGTATTTAACCACTGTCTTAGCCTAGACAAATCGTCATTTCACATGGCTCAAACTACTAATTGCTCAGCAAATAGTATCATTAGTAGTACTGTCATCATTGTCCACAGACAGTAGTAAGTGGCAAGGAGGGGATTTTAATCTGAATCTAACTGAATGAGAAAGCTAATGTTTTTTCTACTGACTTAATGATGTTCAAAGAAATCCAATGATATTTTTTACTGAGCATTCCCATAATTGACTGAAACTGGCATCAGGGAGCTAGGAAATGACAAGAACAACACTGGTATTTTTTTTCTTATTTTACTAGCAGCATTTTATGAACAGGACAAAATCTGTCTCATCCTCAGCACAGTGTATCCAAAACTTGTTTGAAGTGTATTAACCAAATGTCAGCTGAATAAAAATGTGAACTGTCTCTCTTCTTTAATGTATGAAGGGTCATGATCTACTGAAAATTGAGACCTGCCTCATTAAACAGTTATAATTAACTCTGCTCATGATATTCCACCATGGAATTGCTGCTGTGGTTCATACTTAAAACGAGGAGGATAATTCGGCAGTATTCGATGAAAGAACAATCAGATTTTCTCTTTCGAATTCCAGGATGGGAACTGAGAGTAAAAATAACTTCTCTCTTCCCAGGCTGGGGAATCACAGGGTAAAGAGACTTCCCTTCAAATGCCTGTCTGCTCATTGACAAGCCTAAAAGAAAGAAATTCCCATCTGAACCTAAACCAGTTCCTGTTGTTTTACCATGTTCCCAATGGCTACATATGTTGAAAGAGTCTAGACATTTTTCAAGCTTGAGTTGCATTTTAGACAACGTCTTTCAAACTCAGATGTAATTCAAAAAAAAAAAAAACTTTCTCTCTAAAATATGAGATATTAATCTCCAGGGTATTGCCTCATAGTATTGTAAAATTCAATCAGGAAAAGGAGCTTCTCCACTTGCTTTTACCAAATAAATAACAAAACATTTTACTGACAATGTATGGAAAGGAAATATCATGGTCAAGAAAACTTTTGAAAATATTTGCATGGTATTTTGACTGGAAATTGCATGTGTTCTCTGGATATTTTCAGGGTATCTACCCCTGACATGTCCACATCGCAGATAACTCTCTGGAGATCAACTTTTTAAGATGACTGATATCACCATGGACTCTCTGGGCTATTGAGCTTGCTTTGCAATGATGCAGAGAGAATAGTCAGTTATTTGGCTCTTTTTATTACTACTTTTTCCTTTTTGACTGATGGAGACATAAACAACCAAAAGTAAATATTAAGACAAAGGCAGTTAAGTCCAAGATTTAATCTAGATATTCTGGTCAAAGTCTGCAAATAATGAGATTGACCAAAGAGAACACATCTTTTGGAGGGGCAAGGGTCATAGGACAAGTTCCCTTTCATCTCTCGGGCACCATTTTGAATGTTGGGCTGTGCAATCATCAAAGCTGTTTTCATAAAGTGTCCACAGAATATTATACTCATCCTGGTCAGCAGAAGAGGTAAGAAGCTCACATTTCTCTAGCATTAGTGAGTTAAGAGAATCTTTATTCTAAAAAAGCTCAACTTAGTAAATAAACAGAATGGGATATGACACTACTAAGCAAATCCCAAGGGGGCAGTGTTACTTTTGAAACAGAAGTGCTAACTAAAACATAACAAATAATTGAAGACAAAACACATTAATAAAACCACATTACATCCATGATTCATTTTAGTAATAATAATGGACTTATCAGTGCAGATTGGGAATCATGGGGAGAGAGTTCTCCAATCCCTAGAGTCTATCTTGAACTAAATTAGTCTTTCAACTCCTTAAAACTCTACTGTAGATTTCCCTTTATATGCCACCACATATAGCTACACTCCCTTCTTCAACATCTCACTGGGCCTACATGGAAAACCCTGTATCTCTGCACTAAGTCTATGCAATTCTATCAGGGTGGTTGCGTAGGATGGTTTTCAAAACTCTAAAAAAGACTAGCTGACATAGCAAATATCAACAGTGACCTTGAGAATATTGATCAAGCTCTGTTTCTCTGTTACAGAGGTAGGAAATTAAGCAGTCTTCTAAATCATTCATGGATTCCTTTTATATTCTTCTATTCAGCTCCCCTCACCCAAGCCAGGAATCTATGCCCTTACATCTTTGGAAGGAAATGGTAAAATTTCTTCTATCAAATTGTTCACCTAGAAGACTCAGTTTTCTTTTTTTTTTTTAATTTTTATTTATTTATGATAGTCACAGAGAGAGAGAGAGAGAGAGAGAGAGGCAGAGACATAGGCAGAGGGAGAAGCAGGCTCCATGCACCGGGAGCCTGGCGTGGGATTCGATCCCGGGTCTCCAGGATCGCGCCCTGGGCCAAAGGCAGGCGCTAAACCGCTGCGCCACCCAGGGATCCCAAGACTCAGTTTTCTTCTATCTACTGCTTAGAATAGCCAGGTAAAAATGAATCCACAATCAGCTGAATGACTGCCTTGGAAAGATACATGATTTTTGCTTCTTTAGTGGGGCTAATGTCTGAGTCTCCCTTAGAAATGTATTTAGAAGATAATGAAAAGGAGAAGACTTTAAGTACTTACTTTGTAATTAAATATTTGCTTGACTTCATTTTTCTCATTAAAAGTTTTCTCTGATAGAGAATTTGAGATTGGCAAATAGACCATTTAGATTGATAGACTAAAAATCTGTCTATATACTGGGAAGAGATCTGTTATTAAAAATGCAACCATAAAAAAATGCATGGAAGAAACAGAATGTCATATTCACTGCATCCATTGCCTAACACTCTACCATTAAACTGTGGACCAACCACCTATTGAGGCCCTGGGAGTAGAGGATCAAGGGCTGTTACAGGTAGAAAAGTAAAAAGGGGATAAAAAAAAACTCAGGGTTGGGATGAGCTTGATGGATAATCTCTGTGGCCAGAGGGCAAGAAAGGGCACAGGGCAAGAGAAGAGGGGAGAAGGATGCAGAAATGTGTATGGTGAACCATGTGTATGGACGAGAAAGTCCTCCAGGATTTAAGTCTGTTACTAACTGCAGGATGACCTTCACAAGTCCAAGGGTCATCCGGGCCTCAGTTTTCCCAGGGAAGCTGCACTGGCTGTGCCTTCCCACTCTACCCCTTTTCAGGTCTAACTCTCAGAGGTTCTAGGACCCAAACCTGTCTATCCTTGCTGACTCTACACCAAACTCTGGGTTTCTATGTTTTCAGTGGGTGGACATGTAGACAGCTGCCTCTGTGGCCCAGGTGAGCAGAGCAGTCTGTGCCCTTCCTCTGTGAGGCCAGGGTCTCTGGACATAGTGCAGGGCTATCAAGATCTGGCACCGGTACAATGAATTCTGTCCACGTCACTCACCGTGACTTCTGGCCACTCCCCAACAGCTCAGCAATTTCACAGGCTGCTCCCACTGAGGCTGGTCTGCCTGATGGCCATTTCTTCAGGCCACACCTAAGGACAGGCAGCAGCCATTCTCTGCGTCCCTCTATCAGCCTTCCTGCTGTTTCTTTCCCCTTCATGTCCCAAGTGAGAGGCGGGTGTCTCAGCTCCTGCCACATCAGAACACAGGCTTCCCAAGAGCCCTTTTCCCAGCCTCTTCCATCAGACCAAGCTGAGGCCTTTGGCACTGGTGAGTAACTCTTCTAAACTTCTCCAGTCCCTTGATTTTCCTACCACTATACCCAGGCTTCTCTGTCCTCAATCTGGCCATGTCTCCTCCTCCTCCTCCTGCATTTTTGGCTGTCCCCTAGGCTCTCTGCTCCACAATCTCTGGCAGCCTGTCCATACTCCTGGCTCTCACCTGGAGTTAGGCTATGGCTTCCCAACTGACTGTCTCTGCCTGTGTTCCAATTCCCTATTTCTCAGTGCTAGGAAACAGACACCTGTTCCAGGGAGGACTGGAGCCCCACATTCAACTCTCAGTGGCTTGCAAAGCTGACACAGTTCCGATCCTACCTAAGGTCCTCTCCAGGTTCCCTACAGAACCAGGATCATCCGAGGCCACCCTGATCATCCTCTCCCTTTCTGTCTCCTGCCCTCTATCAGTCCACCTGGAAATGATTGGATATTTTTCTGTCCTCATGCATCTGTGTCGCAGGCACATAAGACCATCTTCCCTCAGAACACTGCACCCTGCCCTCATCCCACAAACGCAAAACTCTGCATGGAATTCCCTTTGCCACTTTCCTGCCTGGGGGGCTCTTACTTTCAACAGCCAAGCTGTAGTGCCTCCTTCTACATAAAGTCAGCTCTGAGTCTGTGAGGCTGGTGCATCATCTGAGCCCCCATCTGAGCCCCCATCAGAGAGATTCACCACAGAGCATATTACTTTGGTCTCTGGGACTGGCTTTTCAGCAAATACATTCAGCAAATACTTCTCAAGGGTGAACCTCCCCTCTTGACAGCCCCAGTATATAAAACACTCGACCACACATCTTAAAAATTGGCAGACTGACTCCATGAATCTGATCAGCATCTGCCAGATTTACATTTTTGATAATTCTCATTTTCTTTCCATTTTTCCCATTTTTAAAAATTTAATTTTCACTAAGTACAGCTAACCCTTGAACAACAGCGGGCAAAAGGGAGCCACACCCCCAGGCAGCTGAAAGTCCACATGCAATTTTTGACTTCCTAAAAACTTAGCTTAAATAGTCCATCTACTACTAGTAACTACTGTTGACCAGAAGCCTTACCAATCATATTAGCAGTCACTTAACACTTATTTTGAATATGTATTATGTACTGTATTCTTACAATAAGGTGAGCTGAAGAAAGAACATATTTTTAAGAAAATTATAAGGAAGAAGAAATACATTTACAGTTACTGTATCTATCAGAAAAAAATCCACATATACGTGGACCCATGCAACTCAAATCTGTGTTGTTCAAGGATCAACTGTGTATTACTCCTGGTCTCTATAAAATAGTTTATTTCCCAAAGATTATATTATATTATGATATAATAACTATTGTAATAACTAAAACTAATAATTATAAAATAACACTTGTTGGAACTATATACAATAGTAGCAGCTAATACATGATATTGGCTACATGCCAGGTTTTCTTCTAATTGTCTTCACATGTACTAATTCATTTAATCTTCAAACAGCCCTATAGGTAGTACTAGGAATCCCTCCTTTTATTTTATTTATTTTTTCTTTGAAGATGAGATGAGGAACTAGCATACAAAGGTTATTAAGACACATCTACCCATACAATCAGTCAACACTGTTCATGCAGCAGTATTTCACCATGGCCCAGTACCCCAAGTAACTGAGGGATCTATTCATATCATCCTAATTCTGCCAAAGGGTAGAGAGCCAATGACTAGCTCCATCTAGAAGCCACATTCCCTGGGTCCTGAGACTCTCCGGAGCTGGTCCCAATCCATTGCCTCTGTCATTTTACATGAGTTCATTTTGTGCCTGGTCATTATGAGTACACACTGGTTCTGGTAGTATCATTTCAAGCTTTCAGATATTTGACCAGCACAACATAGAATTGCTTCTCCCTTGGTTCAAGGACAATGAAAGGTCAATAAAAGGTATCGAAATTGTGTAAGTTTTAGTAGGATTCAAAAGCCTTAGGATTCCTTGTTGGAGCCACCACCTCCACCTTGGCATGTCCACAGTTCCTTAAGGCAGACAAGGTGTCAATGATCACAAACATGTGATGATCTCCAGGAGCTTCATCTCTGAGAATTCAAACATTGTGCAACATAAAATCTTTCTCAAAAACAAGCCTTTCTCCCCCTTTTAGTCTTGAGATAGCACCTCTCTTTCCATCATGTTGTCATTTTCCTTGTTAGATATTATTAAGCCAAAATGATGAAAAGATTAGCCTATAAAGATAAAGAGAAAGCATATCTAATTTTGGAGAGAAACAGAAAAAGGAACCAGAAGTAGAGACAGATGGATCAAAATAACAAAAGGGAGAAAAAAGAGAGAGAGAAAAGAATAAGTAAAAGAAGTGATAATATTGAATATCATTGAAAATTTGTCCAGATGACCGGTAGCTGTCCAGAACTGGACTGCTATTGGCACACACCATATATGCATGTGACACCAGGCAGGTGACTTCATCTCCTTTGAGCTCAATGACTTCCTTTTCTAACACACGAGGGAGTTGAGGGTTAAGTGAAATAGCATATGCACACAAAGTACAGAAATATGCTTGGAGCAAAGCAAATGCTCAATAAATGATTGAGCTATGGCAGCAGTGGTGGTGATTTTAAGGAAGATATCAATTTTACCAACTTGGCGGTTCCCAGGGGACCCTGGGAATGCAAGCATCTGAGATGAGACAGAGTTGGCAAGGCACAATGGAAGAGGCTGGAGCTTCACACTACCACTTAACACACTCTGGTTTCCTTGGTTTTGTACAAAGGCATGTGTGACTTTTGGAATTCCCAGGTCATGTTTCTAAAAGATTTCTCAGTTCCTTTCACACCAAAGTTGCAATAAATTCTGGCACACACTGCCGGCGGAGAGGCTCCGGTAGCATGGTACTTGTGAGTAAGTCACCAATTTGGCTGGAAATGAAAGAAAACCTCAGTTCATCCTTCATCTGCAATGATTAGCTGTCCCTGCCTCTTGAAATTGATGTTTTAAGAACAGTTAGTCCAAGTCCAAAAACGAATGCCTTCCAAGGACATTTTTCTAGTGTAGGTTAAGTTATTAAAGAAAGAATAAAAATCTTACAGCAAAAAATAAGTCACAACATACAACTGAAAAGCAGATGCAGCAAACACTGTGTAATTACAGATTTCTAGATCTGGAAGGTTATTTTTTGTTAAAGATTTTATTTATTTATTTATGAGACACACAGAGAGAGGCAGAGACATAGGCAGAGGGAGAAGAGGACTCTGTTTGGGGACCCCAATGTGTGACTCAATTCCAGGGTCCTGGGATCATGACCTGAGCCAAAGGCAGATGCTCAACTACTGAACCCCTTGATCTGGAAGTTCTATAATCAAGTATTTTGGAGACCCAACTGGAAACCAATTCTCCCATTTTTCTACAAAAGCGTCTTGATAGCATGAGCCAGAAGTAATCCTTCTCTCTGAACCCTTATAGCAATATCTGTGACCCTCTTCTAGAAAATATAGAAGTCACTTGATTGCCAAGTACTATTTATTTAGCCTCATGAGCATACTCCTTCCTCCAGGTATACACACCCACCAGGCTCTTCACATACATTCAATGAAATCAGTGAATACACTCATGAGACTCAGATTCCAGATCCTCAGTGTTTTGACCAGTGTGGATGACAATGATAAAGACAGCTGGACTGGAGCCGCCAACCTTTCCAGGAAATGACTGGTTTTGACCTGTGCAGCATGATTTTGGTTTGGGGATTTGCCATTCCTATTGATTAAGTTGGGGAATAGAAGCGGGAACAATCCTTTCTAAAACTTCTGCGATGTGATTTGCATTTTCAAATTGCTGCTAACCTCATCTGTTTAGAGGTCTCCGGAGAAATACAAAGAGAGGATTAAGAAGAGGCTTTCTTTCATGAAATGCATGAACTCGAATTAAATAGGATTTATGACTCTCTGGTTCCTCTCTCTACTTCCCCAACTTCCCAGAGAAAATGGATTCTACTGCATAAATGGGTTTGCCAGAAACATTTTATAAATGTCCAGTCCTCAAAGTAACTAAATTGTAAGAAGGGAAAAAAATACTCATAAAGATACAGATAAGCTCCCAAAGGATTTATTTTTCCCAATGGATCCAAATTAAGATGTTAATCACTCAGATAGATGGAATTCTAGTATTTTGAATTATACTGGACATTGGACACTCTTGTTATCGTATGTGAACACCAATTAGTTGATGAAGAGTAATTATTAAATACTCTCTGTCCCTACCTCTCTGGAGATATCACTCAGAAGAACACAGTCCTCAGCCTGGCCCCCTGTACATGGTAACCACCAAAAAGAAGTAGCTGTTGAGTATGTAGCGTGTCAGTAGATCGTTTGAAATAAGCACACAGAAAACAGACACTTGAATGAATGAAGGTTTTCTCTCTCCCTCTCTCCATACATATACCCAAATAAACACACACATACACACACTTTTGAACATAACCATCAAACTCTTCACACTTAATGTCAATAATCTCATTCCACTCCCACAGCTTGCCATGCAGAATAAGCATCCTCTCATTGTCCAGAAGAGAATGAGCCCACTGAGAGAGATGAGGAATTCACCCAAGGTCGTATGGCCAAGTAGCCCACCGCCAAGTGACTGGAGCCAGGATCTGCCCGACTTAGCCTGTGCCTTTCCATTGGGCCACAATCCTTCCTTTCATCGTGATATGTTTGCCCACAATATTTAGGGAATTCATTTTTATTTTTTAAAGGTTTTATTTATTTATTCATGAGACACCGAGAGAGAGAGAGAGAGACAGAGACACAGGCAGAGGGAGAAGCAAGATCCCCATGGGGAGCCTGATGTGGGACTTGATCCTGGGACCCCTGTATCATGCCCTAAGCCGAAGGTAGAAGCTCAACCACTGAGTTGCCCAGGCATCCCAATGGAATTCATTTTTAAATCTTATTTCCCACTTCCAATCCTATTAGCTCGAATTACTTGAACTCATCATCCTCATTGGCAGTTCCACCCCAACCCACTCTCCTCCCACTACCCTCAAGTGTTCTCTGGACACATACACATTATTAGGATGCTGCCCCTGCACAAAGTCCTTAGGGATAAATCCTATCCAAAGGGTGTCCCCTCAACTCCCCTCCAGTCTCTTATCCTAATTCTCTGCACCTATTCCCCACTGGCCAAAACCAAAGTCCTTGCAAATGTATGGTTGCCATAGGCTTCTCATTTGTTCAAGTCTTGGGATAGGAAATTCCAAACTGGCATGTTCCAGTCCTTCTTCTCTCTGCCCTTCTTGCACTCCCTCACTCTGCAAACTCCAAAGCACCTCCAATGTTCATCTTTAGGATCAATTTCTAAGCTAGTGTAGATACCCTCTTGGGGGCTCCCACAGCATCCTGCACTTGCCCTCTCTCTCAGCACCTTTCAAATTCCATTTCAAGGATCCCTGGACTCTGCTGTCTCAGCTAAGTATATGCTCCTGGAAGATGGGGCATCTACCCCAGTGCTTAGTAGAAATACATATGTAAATGAATAAATGGAAGTAGGAAGGGATGATAGTAAACACTCAACTTTTGGGGGTGAATCTGACTCAGAGAACGAGCTGAGAATTATTCAGAGCCAACTGAGTAAATAATGTGAGTGATCTAGATGGGTCACACTATTTAAGGTCCAAAACCATTGCAATAAGAATACACCAAGATAAAGACCACTGTTGAGACATGCCAGTCAACCCCTGTACATACCAAGTGTCCCTTCATAGACTGCTCTATGTTTACAGTCTTGAGTAAACACCCACGAGAGGAAATGCCATCAAGAGTGGTCTCTCCTGCACTGGGTGATATGCTATATGTTGGCAAATTGAACTCCAATAAAAAAAAAAAAAAGAAAAAAGGAAATAAGATGGAACAGCTGCTTCTTTTTATTATTATTATTATTATTATTATTATTATTATTATTATTAAACATGCAGATTAGAAAAAAAAAAAGAGTGGTCTCTCCTACCAGGGATGCAGAGGACAGGCAATGAGAGGAGGTTCACAGGAAGGCAATAGCCGTGTACTTCTCATCTGAGAAACAAGCTTCAGTGGTTTCTTTTGGTCTCTCGTGTATGATCAACCTTCTCACACATGGGGAAGTGAAGCCCCGCACTCCCACCCACTTCAAGACACAGGTCAACAGCTAATTTAAGAGGAAGAATCACGTCTTGATCAAAGGGACCGGTTTAAGAAAAATCATCTCTGCAAAAAGTCAATTCTCACCAAGCTGTTAACATATCTGGCAAATTAACAGATGACCAATTAGCAGACGACGTCAGGCTGGGCTGCTGCGCTTCACAGTGCAGTCCCTTACAAATGTTGAGGCAAAGAAACGTCACTGCCTCAGAAAATGTGGCACTTGGTGATATGACAAGTACAATGGTATTTATCATCCACATCCACAGCCTAATGGACACGAGCCATATCTGAAAAGGGAAAGGGTGATTCAGCCTATTAAGTATTCAGAACATCATCTTTCAACACAAGATGGTCCTTGATGATTTTTTTTTTATATCCGAAGGCACCCTCCAAGTGAGAAAAATGCAGAAGCAAAACAACCTACAGCTTCTCTGCTGGAGCTATGGTCACAGCAAAGTTAGGTATTACTTGGGTGGGGAGCAGCGCCACGCAATATACAGAGGGCTCTTCTCTTCCCAGCATTGTTCCCTCAGTGGGAGCCACAAGCTCATACCCAACATGTTGCTTTTCCTTCCCTCAACTTCCCTAGAAATGCTTTGCAAAGTTTTTGGAGAGCTAGTTTTAAAGCGGGTTCAGGTTAGAGATTTCCAAAAGAAAGCCTTCCTTAAAACGTGAGTCCTCGCCAGCCTGCATCCCTGGCTTGGGGAGCCCTCCCGCTGAACTGAAGATGAATTGTCTGGCTGTTAATGAGACAAACGACATAAAGTTGTCCTTTGGTGAGACTTTAATCCCCGGCCCTGCTCCTCCCTCCCACTGACGCGTTTTCCGGGAGGCCATTTTCCAATCCTTTCAACAATTCTCTCTTATGCAACTACTTAGTTTTCAAACACCCTCTGAGGTATTATCTAAAAGTCATCCATTAAAAAATCATTACAAATGGCCCTACTATAAACGACTCTACCAGCTAAGAGATTCCCCAGTTAAAGTAAAAAAACACTAAAGGAATTACCATAATAAGGGGTTATTTAGCTACTTGTTGAATCTTTCACTCTGGGTCAATATAAAAAAGACTCTCAAGACCCGATGTTGTAAAAAAAAAAAAAAAAGAAAAAAAAAAGACCCGATGTTGTTTTCAAATTGCTGCATTTAAATGGGTGTACCCTGTAAAAGCTAAAGAACTCTCTAAGCCATGTCAATTAGATCCTTGCATTGTCCCATGAGGAGACTTGATATAATTGTACCCATAGTACGTGGGACCCCCCCAAATCAGTGCAAATGTTTGTGACTGTTTCCCCCAGGGGGCATTCGTCTCACTGAAAATAAACATTTTTTGACTGGCTAATTCAGGGTACCAGAGAAAGAGTGTTAGTTACACTGAAATGGCCAAAATACATATTTTGTTTTTGAATCTGGAAATTCACACTTTCAATGGGATGCAAAAGACCATCTTTAGTGAGTAGTTCTCGAATTAAACGCTTTTGTGCATATGCAAAGATATTATAGGAGTATGGAAAAATTATTGTGTTCCAGAAGGTAAGAAATACTTGAGAATGTTATGAGCTCTTCAGAAGTGTCAACAACAACAAAAAAATAGATGTAAAGAGTATCTAGCTATAAGGAGAGATTAACTTTAGGGGTTATGGTTAATTTTAGAATACTTTGGGGAACTGTAACTGGTGTGGTTTAAGATTTTTCTCCATCCTAGAAGTATTAAGACTCCTACCATAGCTCTTTTTTTTTTTTTTTTTTTTTTTTTTTAGTGCTTGCTTTTAAAAGATCTATCACATCTCTTCTGATTAGACCACACAGTTACTTTGCACACATAGCTCTGGATACTGAAAGCTAAAAATAGAACTGGCCTTCTTTGGAAGTTTTGAAAAGACAATGGAACATACAAAGACTGCACATTAACTGTTTACACTGTGAATCCTGACAATCTTTTATAAAAAATAAAATCCATGTGAAGCTACAACAAGCATCGTCAAAAAGCACTCAAATGCATAATCCCTGAGAGAATCTGTATCAGAGCCAAACCTGTTTTAGGATTTGATTGATTGATTGATTGATTGATTTGAAAGACAGTGTGCAAAGAGGAGGAGAAGCAGTGGGACAGGGACAAGCAGACTCTCTGCTGAGTGTGGAGCAGGACTAGGGCTCAATCCCCCAACCTTGGGATCATGATCTGAGCCATAACCAAGAGTCAGAGGCCTAACCAATCAAGCCACCCAGATACCCCAGAACTAAACCTCTGTTTACTTACTGAGAATATATCCCACAAAGTTGGCTATATCCCTGAAATTACCACCCCCATATAAGTCAGAACTTTTTTTCGTTACAAAAAAAGAAAAGAACTATTGCAAGTATGATAACTCACATTTCTACCTATAACCATTTGATATACTAGCTCTTACCTAGGAATCAACAGATCAATAAGGGCTATTGCTATTGATCAGTGAGGTCTAACACCACTCCTCAACCCTGAAGGCAACCTTGAATATATGTCTTTCTCTTTATATACAGTCTCTCCATCTTCATATATAAAATGGAAGTGTCCACAGTAGGAATCACAGACACTTAAGGCAAAATTGCAACAGAGTATTCTCTTGAGCTAGAACTTCTTTCACCTCTCATCTTATTGCTTATGTACCTGCCTAAGAAAAGCCAAACCAGCAACCTGCTATAACATATGTGGAGTGCTGAATGGTGGGTTGTTATTTTGTTAGATATTTGGCTTAATTTTTTTAAAGACAGGGGTCAGCAAACTTTTCCCATAAGGGATCAGATACTAAATATTTTATGCTTTTCGAGCCAGATGGTCTCCATCACAACTACTTAACTCTGCTATTGTAATGTGAAAGCAGCCCTAGAAAATCCATAAATAAATGGGTAGGGTTGTGTTCCAGTAAAACTTTATTTACAAAAGCAGTGCATCAGATTTGGCCTATGGGCCTTAGTTTGACAATTTCTGAGTTTTTAAAAAAAATTTTGATGGAATATACTTTATTTTTTTTAGTGGGTTGTACTTTTGATGCTATTACCTAGAAAACTCATCACAAACCCAAGGTTATGTAGATTTTTTCCTGTTTTCTTCTGAAAGTTTTATAGCTTTATGTGTAGGTCTTGGATATATGTCGAGCTAATTTTAATATATGGGGTGAGATGTTTGTTAAGTCTTGTTCTTGCATATACACATCCAGTTGATAGAGCACATTTCTTGAGAAGACTCTCCTTTCCTCAATGAATTGTCAATACACCTTTATCAAAAATCAGTCAGTAAATATGTAGAGAGAAAGTAGATTGGTGCTTACGTGAAGTGGAGATGAGGAGTGACTGCAAATGGACATACATCTTTTTTGGAGTACTGGAAATGTTACCAAAAAATAATTGCATTGTGCACTTATAACAAGTGAATTTTATCATGTGTAAGTTCAATAAAGCTGTTTTTTAAAAAAATCAGTTCTGTTTTAAGGGGATAACTCGAGTCTTTTTCTTCTCCTTATACTAGGAAACTGATGTGTAGCACATCTCAGAGGTTCACTAATGGCAAGAGTGTTAATCATAACTAGATTCTTAAGGGAAAAAATAATGTAGGATTCCATTTACAACAACTTATTATAAATTCACAAAAGCCAGCTCTCCAGGGCTCTCCTCTGACCCACTAATGGTGCAGTTTGTTAATGTCAGACAGTCTGAAGTGTCTTGGTTTCTTCTTGCCACCTCTGGTGTTTACTTTCATCAGCAGTGGGTAGAAACAGAGAAGGAGGCTTCTCCAGAAAGGAAGTCCAATATGGCACTAGGATCTCACATCCAGTACATGTGAGAAAAGTTCTTCAAATTTACACACTCTGTGCTTACCTAACTAAATGCCTCACCTTCCTGTTCCTGAGCATTTGAAGAACAAGTCAGGTCACCCACACCCAGCTGAGCCTTGAAATAACCCACCATCACAGTGCTATTCCCAGGATGGGGGCACAAGAAGGTGCAGCACGTAGAGGGACTGGCAGCACAGCACACCCTTCTCAATCTTCTCCCTCTTACAGAACAAGGAAATTTCTGAAGCTAATTTGTCTTAGCCTTGTCTAGACAAAAACTAGGGACAGACAATGCAAAGCACTCTTTTATAAAAAAAAAAAAATTCGCTAGTTTTGCTTTTACCAAGAAAGGGAAAATGGGAATAAGGGTGTGGCTGGGAGGAAACTGATCTCTCCAATATGGCAGACGAGTTGCCTTTTCAACTTGGCCCTAACCTAAACAGAAAATCTATGTATTCCATCTCTCTGATAGTTAAAGTATTCTTTTTAAATTTTTATTTATTTTTTAAAATATTTTATTTATTTATTTGAGACAGAGAGTGAAAGTGCAAGGGAGAAAGCATGAGCATGAGTGGGGGGAAGGGCAGAGGGAGAAGGAGGCTTCCCACTGAGCAGGGAGCCCAATGTGGGGCTCAACCCCAAGACCCTGAGATCATGACCTGAGCAGAAGGCAGATGCTTAACAGACTGAACCACTGAGTGGTTCAATCTGGGTTTTTTTGTTTGTTTGTTTTTAAAGATTTATTTATTTATTTTAGAGAGAGAGAGAGAGAGAGCAAGAATGAGAGGAGCAGAAAGAGAGGGAGAGAGAGAGACTCTCAAGCAGAGCTCAATGTGGGGCTTGATCCCAGGACATGACCTGAGATCATGACTTGAGTAGAAATTAAGAGTCAGATGCTTAACCAAATATGCTACTCAAGCACCTCAAAGCATTTTTTTTCCACAGAGAACAAGTCCCCTTAGAAAGGAGTGCATTTTATAAATATAGAAAAATCAAGTTGTAATGGAAGTTCTACATCAGGTTATTAGGCTTCCAATGGTGTTGAGGTAAAACCTTTAGATTGCGTATCCATGTTTGATGGACTACTTTTTTTTTTTTTAGTATTGTTACTCATTAATATTTTTACTCTTGTCCATGTGCCCAGAGACCCTGGTGAAATGAGCATTCTATAAATCTGATAAATAAATAATTAATGCCTCCCCATCAATACCTCCCAAGGGAGAAGTAAGGAGGCACTCAAATATGTATTAAAGTCAAGGTCTCCCCTTCTGATAAATGTTGGGGGAAGGAGACAGAGGCCAGAAAAAGCTCATCTCACCTGATGGGGCTCAATGCAGCAAGCTGACTCCTTCCACTTATCTCTCAGTAGAGAATAAATATCTACTATGTCAGGCTCCACGTGGGGCACACAGAGGCCAGGAGGTGGAAACGTGACATGGGTGCCCACGAAGCAAAGTCCATCAGAGCAAGCTGGGCTTTCCGTGCAGGGGGGCACTTGCCCATCCTGAGCTTCACTGAAATAGCGGTGTCTGGGTCCCCCATTTAAATTCTCTGAGAAAATTCTTCTGTCAACACAGCAATAAAGCACTCCTCAGAGGGACTTCACAGAACTCGGCAGCCAAACTGAGCCCAGGGGGAATTCCAAGGTAAGTCTCTTGAAGAGGTATAAAGCCTCATTAGTGCAAAGAGGATTTACTGTGCTCCTGGTCCAACCACTGATGCAGGTGCCTTGTTCCTGAATTTGTGATTCATTATGATTCTACAAATCACCCAATTATAAAGAATCATCACTGGCTGGCGCCTATATAGCCTCCCTCTCTTCTAAAAATATCAGTAATAATCAGAAGGCACCTACAGGCCTTTCCATAGAAGAGAAATCTGCTGAGCTGGCAGTTGGTTTATTTAAAGGAAGCAAATAGCCAGGCTGTTTATACCCACAATGTAATGGAAGATAAAAAAAGAAAAGAAAAGAAATCGCACTGTTCAAATAAAGTTAAAAAAAAAATCATTTAGGCTGTCATTCTGCCTTAAGGTAAGTCTATCTATGAATCACCAGGGGCAAACAGGAAATACATTATTGTAGACCTTGAAAAAAAGAAGCTTCGACCAGCAAACCTTCTGCATGGTCAAAGGTCATGCCAAAAAATGCTTAATTAGCACAGTTTTGCAATGGATTGTTGCTGGTTTGGTAAATTTTAAAGAATTTGGGGAGCTGGTTGACTTCACATTGATAGCTTGATATCAACCATGTTAAGAATACTTTATGCCATGGAAATCAGCCAATGGTATACATTATGGCCCAACCCCACTCCACTCCATGAGCTGTTGTTAAACATTTATTAATGTACATTAGTCATGTGCTTTGCAAAACAGCTCCAGATCTCTCTTCTCCAGACTCTTGTGTTCTTTGAGAGTGGAGAAAAACTCTAGGAGTCACAGCAGAAATCATGTTTACAATTTTCTAGATTTGGCCTCTGAGTAGAGCAAAATAAAATCACTTTGCGAGACCATCCATTTACAGACAAGAAAAAACTACTCTATTAGAAAGTTACCACTAGTCCCAGTTTACCTCTGCTCTCCTCCCCAGTGTTTGCCAATCCTTCAAACATCTCTGAGTGTCTTCACAGTGCTCTTGGATTATGTCACATCTCTCAAAGCTCAGGTAAGAACAGGTTCAGTATTTGAATGGCACAGGTGACATTCTAAAGAACCACAGGTGACCTTGCTATTTCTGATGGACAACCTCATCTTCTTTCTTTTTTTTTTTTAAGATTTTATTTATTTATTCATAGAGACAGAGAGAGAGAGAGAGAGAGAGAGAGAGAGAGAGAGAGAGGCAGAGACACAGGCAGAGGGAGAAGCAGGCATCATACAGAAAGCCTGATGTGGGACTCGATCCAGGGTCTCCAGGATCACATCCTGGGCTGTAGGTGCTAAACTGCTGCACCACCAGGGCTGCCCCCATCTTGTTTCTTCATATGGCTTCCCCCCTTCTTGTGATGATGGAAGCTAAATGACCAGACTGGATGTGATTTCACTGCTAGGGTTGTTTCTGATAGAAACAACCCTTAGTACAACCCAGGGCCTGGGAAATGTATCTTCCGCGGCCTTCAAAAATATTTATTGGCCCTAAAACCCCATAATAAAGATGTTCCGACACCGATGATTGGGGATGATTCTCCGTGGGTTTGTCACATTTCCGTCTAGCTCACAAAGAGAGGCACCAAATGCCTTTTGCTCTAGATTATTGTTTTAAGGAAGCGTGTATAGCAAAGAGCCTCAGAAGGTAGAGATGGTAGTCCTGGAGCAAAGGGAAAGCATGTTGACCACCTGTTAAAAGAATCCAGATTCTCTAAACTCAGGGGTTCCTTTTCTCTCAAGCAACCCATAGCTCATGTAGGCATCCATCTGGGCTCACATGCATCAGCCCCATGGGGACTAGGGACACGGAGACCTGATGCCCATACACTGCTCATGAGGCTTCCTTTGCCTCTGACCTGGAGCCTCCTGTCTTCTGCAACCCCCTATGATGCCGTGGCAGGCTAACTGGTTAGCTGATGAGGAGAGGGAAATCTCAGAATCCTCACAGTGCTTGCCACTTGTTACTCATACAGCATTTAAAAGGCATCTAAATCCATAGTTCTATCTCTATCTCTATTGCTATCCATCCATCCACCCACCTGTGCATCTAACGAGGACTCAGCGTGTCCCTCAGAGATTTTTGGTATAAGGCAGCTCACAATGAAGTTACCAGGATGAAAACTGCAGAGCTGTCATACTCTATCAAAGGTCACCACGTGGAAGTAGGCAACAAGAACAAAATGAACACTGGCCTTAACCTCTTTTTTGTGCTCTAGGGCAGGGCTTCTGAAACTCCGAGGAACATATAAATCACCTGGGAATCTCGTCAAAATGCATAGTCGGATTCAGCAAGTCTGGGATGAGGCCCCAGATTCTGCATTTTCAACAAGCTCCGAGTGATGCTGAGGATGCTGGTCCCACCAAGGACCATACTGGGAGAGCAAGGTTCTGACAGAAACTAAATAAGAATTGTATACACATCAACACCCTGATATATGCATTATCTCAACATTTTTAATAAAAAGATCTATGACAATACAGAAAGTCCATCTAAATCAGGGAATTCCCATATTAGTTTAGTAAAGGGTTACCAAAAAATTCCCAAATACATGATTGTGACTGCTTATATACTTATATCAAGAAAATACTTATATTCACCTGCACTGAAGTAAGCTGCTGGCCCCAAGAACTATTTTTTAAAACTGTTACCAGCCCAAAGAAATCAATCTTGCTGTCACATTTTATTTACTTGAGAAAAAGTTTGGGTGCCAATTTGAAAAGCGTGGCAGAGAGAGAATTCAGAAATAAAAGAAAGGTGGAAAATATATTTGACAGTTTTATTGAGAAATATTGAGTGACACCTTTCTTTTATTCCTTTCTTTCACCTTTCCTTTCTTTTCACTTCTTCTCTCCTTCCAACCCTCTCTCTTTACCACAAAGACAAGCAGAAGGCAGCAAGTTGTATTTTGGTTTTCCACATATTCTTTTATTCTCATGATGTTGGTGATGATTACCTTTAAAAGATTTATCTGTTCAAGATAAGAAATCCTGGGTTACACAGAGTTCAAACGTTTCTGCACCAAAGACCATCTCAAAGCTTTAACAGGCCCATACACATCATGATTCACCAAGAGGGGGAGAGGGGGCTGCATTTTCCATATCTGACTGCAGAACCCAGCTTCACTCCCCTTGCTAGTGTTCTGAGGAAATCGCTCTGAGAAAGAGCACTCTGGTCCAAAGATTTTAGACACCAGAGCCAAGCTTTTGTGTTTAAATTAGTACTACCTGGAATAAGCTTTGTGGCCTTGGGCAAATCATATAACCTCTCTGAGTATCCAGTTTCTTCATGTATAGGAATCAAATGACATCTATCACATGGTGCCCTTGTTTTGTCACAAAATGAGACAAAGTACAAAATGCCAGGCACAGAGCCCCCTCTGCCACCTGGTTTTTCAGATTCAGAGGGGATGTTAATCCAGTGTCCATTGAGGTCTGGCCAGAAAAGTGTCCATCTTACTGAAAACTACTTTTAGAGATGAGGCACTGGCTTCTTTTCTGACCTCACCCATTGTTTCAGAGCCTGGCATGTGTCTCGGTCCCGCCCACTCAAATCTGAATATTTTCTTCCAAGGGCTGCCCACCAGGCTGTGTCTGCCTGTCATCAGTCCCAACAAACCACAGTCACCAAATGAATGAGAAGAGAACAGTGAGACAGGACAGGTCACAGAAAACAAACAGGCAGGACTGAGGCCGGGCCAGAGACAGGAAGCACAACTGTCTTGAGTCAGACCAGGCTTCACCTCTCAGGAGGAACATGGATGGGGGCAAGTGAAGTCATCTCCCTGAGCCTCACTGACTCCATTAAAAAAAAATAAAGATAACCATGCCTATCTCACAAAGCCATATTGAGGAATTAAGAGAGACAATGTGTAAAGCACCTCACACACCTCACACACAAAACCTAGCACAGAATAGGAACTCATCAAGAAAAGTCAAAACTAAGAGAAATGTTCTTGTTGGAGCTAAGAGGGAAAAACAGACTCTGTGCTTCTCAAATCCATTCTCTGATTTCTAGATTAGAAACTGGGTATCATAACCCTTCTGAGGAAAGCCCACAAAAAGGAATATACATGGGGTGGAAAGTTTCACTGTCTACAGCTGACTTCAGATATGCCCAATAAGGGGTGGTAGGTGCAGCTCTCATGCTCCCTTCTAACAGAGAAAGAGAGAGAACCTTCTCCTGGACTCCAAGAAAAATAAAGCCAACAATGGAAAAGCAATAAGATTTCAGATTTGCTGAATAAGGACCTCTATCCTGACCATCCTCATAGTCAGGTAGGAGGGTCACTTCCTTCAGACAGGACACCCTTCACTTCCTCTGGTCACTACTATGTTCTTTGCCCACCCTTACACATTTATTAATATACTGTCTCGGTCACTACAGTGGCTGCTCCACCAGACAGGGACAGAGCTATTCCCAGGGTCTAGTATAGGCTGGCCTGGAGTGGGTATCAGTAAGTATTTGTTGAAGGAATGAAGGGATCCTACATTAGTTATTTAATAAGTATGACCACTCAAAGATTTATAGTCCATTAAAAACAGATGAAGACATGAGACCAGGGATCCCTGGGTGGCGCAGCGGTTTGGTGCCTGCCTTTGGCCCAGGGCGCGATCTTGGAGATCTGGGATCGAATCCCACGTCGGGCTCCCGGTGCATGGAGCCTGCTTCTCCCTCTGCCTATGTCTCTGCCTCTCTCTCTCTCTCTCTCTCTCTCTGTGACTATCATAAATAAATAAAAATTAAAAAAAAAAAGACATGAGACCAGGAATTTTTAAAAATTAAGGTTATTTATAACTCAAATGAACAGCTTTAACAGCAAATCAAGGAAGAAAGTAAATAGGCGTGGCAATAACCAAATCAACAGGCTATTGTCTTTGAGGAGTTTTTAGGTTAATAGGAGGATTAACAGGTAAGCATATTCTTTCACTATGACGGGCTAAGCATTTTTCTTAATGACTATCCACAGTAATACAAATCTACACAGAAGCTACTTTGTCAGGGGTGCCTGGGTGGCTCATTGACTAAACATCTGACTCTTGATTTCAGCTCAGGTCATGATCTCAGGATCGTTGGATCGAGCCCCACATTGTGTTCTATGCTCAGCTCGGAGTCTGCTTGAGGTTCTCTCTCCCTGTGTTCTTTCTCTCTCTCCTTAAAATGAATAAATAAATTAAATATTTTTTAAAGGGACTTTGTCTATCCTGAGGGTATCAGAGAAGGCTTCCTAGAGGAGAGGATACCTGAGCTTCATCTTTAAAAGATTAGTAAAATTAACCAGGTAAAGGGACGGACGAAGAGCAGTCCAGAAAGAGAACAGCTGTGGTCTGTGATAAATGCTGACATCACCATACAGAAACTATAAAGGTCCCTGGTAAGGTTTTCATGAATTTTTACTGAAATTTTCACAAGTATAGTGCTTCTATAAGCAATGAATAATTCAAACAGGGGCCAACGCAGATGCTGGATGCAAGTTCATGCATCATTCCCTTTATCTCTCCATTATTTCTTTAAGGATGTCTCCCTGGAACAGACTGGTAACTCCTATGAGATGCATTAGGATTTTCAGGACCTGGCTGTCCATTTAGAGGCCTGGTAATGTCACTTTCTGAACATATCCTGGTACAATACTGTCACAGGACTCAGCATGACCATCTCTGTCCTATGTTCCAGAAGCACATTCCTAAAGCCCTATGCTGTTTTCATCTTCTCTGTACCTTTGTGTTTCTATGAACCACTGACATTCTGTCATAAACTGGACAAAGGTCTCTTGTATACAGCAAATTCATATGGTTTGATTTAAGCACTTGTTGAAATTATTTTCAATCATTCCCATTCTAGGAAATTTAGTATGGTGTTTGGTAATATATTTTGTTATCTTTTAATAAAGAGGTAGTCTCTTCCAATTTTAGTAAGTCATGAAATTTTTTAAATATTTTATTTATTTATTCATGAAAGACAGAGAGATAGAGAGAGGCAGAGACATAGAGAGAGGGAGAAGCAGACTCCCTGCAAGGAACCCTATGTAGGACTCGATCCCAGGACCCCGGGATCATGCCCTGAGATGAAGTCAGATGCTCAACCACTGATCCATCCAGGCTTCCCAGAAAGTCATAAACTTTGATGTTAGAATGGTTCTTCAAGTATCTAGAAATAGACATTAATACCCCATAAAGGAGAGTCAGAGTGCAGCAGCTGGAAGAGCTAAAGCATGAAAACCAGAAAGATCTAGCTATGAATTGTGGGTTCTGCCAATTACTAGCTCTGTGACTTGAGAACACTAATAAATGTTCCGGACTTCAATGAACTCATTCTGAAAATGCAAGATTATTAGAAAAATCTGAGAAAATATGTCAAGGACATGTCATACAGTGTTCTCTCCCTCAATACCTGGTAACTCTAACCTATACCTAACTTAATCTCTTAATGAAATTTTCAGATCATCCACTTGCACACGTGTAGCCCAAATTAGCAAGTAAGATCTAAATATAGTTTTAAACACACCGATAACAAAAACATCAAAGAACATTTCTCAGAGCTCTGATAGAAAATATTGTCTTAGGTCAGTTGCTCAGAATTAGAACCAGAAAGCAGTATCTGTAGACAAGTGATTGAGTCAAAGACCCCTGGGGTGGTGGCGGGTAGGGGCTGTTGAGAGTCATGAAAGGAAAGAAGCATCCAAGCAAGGCTGTAATTTTAGGTGAAGACTCAGTCTTAGCCTGATCCTGCAGAGGACTCTGGAGTGTAAATGACACTACAGGTCCTGCAGAGAATTTGTAATTTACCCCACAGGGGCTGGGCAGCCTTCACCGGTCAGCCACCAGTAAAGGAGGGGTTAAGGGAACAGGGTGGAGGGTGCTTTGGTCCCAGGCAATTCCAGCTCTGTGTGTGCCTGTGTATGTGTGTGTTGGGTCGGGGAGGAGTTCTGCTAGCTCAAGGCTTGCCCTTTGAAGAAGGTTCCAGGTGCTAGGTCACAGAAGCACACATACACAGGAGCCAGGCTGAGCATGCAGGACTAGTGAAGGGAACCTGACGGTGGCCAGTGGAGCACAGACATCTATCTGCACCATTAATCAAGGGTGTTTCATGGAAACATCTTTGTTGACCCTGCCTTCCCATTATTGCTGTTGGTTCACCACAAAGCAATGGACACTTAGCTGTAAATACATTCATTTGTCTTCCATAATTTGCAAAGGACTAAGTTTGAAGTAAATATTTCCTGAGAGTGTAAAATTCAATTTTGAAGTTTTGCCTTCAGGCATCTGAAAATGAGCTCTTCAACCTATTAGAGTTGTGGATTTCTGCTGAAGGGAGTTGCTGTCAGTAATGAAGAGACCCTGCACAGGCTGGGAAGGGGTGCTGGCCAACTCCTCAAATACCAGGAAAAAAACTGGCAGGAACACTCCTCAGCTCTTTCATATGTGTATATTCATTTAACCATCCACGCTGCTCGGAGAGTCTGGGATGCTATTTAAATTGCCTTGTGGAATCCATGCATTTCGTTAACACAGATCTATATAGTACAGAGATTCAAGACTGCTTTATCCAAATAAGTTCTTGTAATTAAAAAATATATAATTTCTTGTACTTGTATGTCCTTATCTGTAGAAAGAGTATGCTGACCCAAAGACTTCGGGTGCCAGGGGCTTGATGGAAACAGCCAACTGGGTAGGTAGACTGGATCACAAGATGGTCTGAGAATTAACTATCATTATAAGTTACTACAAAAACATGAAATAGCAAAATAATTTTTAAATAACACATGCAATTACTTTGTTAGGATCGTGGATGATGTGATACAATACCTCCTTTGAAAAATTCTCCAATAGGGGAATCCCTGGGTGGCTCAGCAGTTTAGCGCCTGCCTTCGGCCCAGGGTGTGATCCTGGAGTCCCGGGATTGAGTCCCACATCAGGCTCCCTGCATGGAACCTGCTTCTCTCTCTGCCTGTGTCTCTCGCACTCTCTCTCTCTCTGTCTCTCTGTGTGTGTTTCTCATGAATAAATAAATAAAATCTTTAAAAAAATAAAAATAAAAAATAAAAATAAAAATTCTCCAATAATGGGTATAATTTGGTAATTGGTAACTTAAAGCAATTATGTCAATACATCTGGAGGACCCAAATCAGAATAAGAAAGTGCCCCCTACAAATGCCATATAAACAGATATGTTAAAACAAATGTCATGTAGAATTTCTCAGGGGCCCGACAGAAAGATAACACTGATAATTAATGGGCACCTCGAGTATTCCCACCTAGGTAGGAGGCTCAGTTCTAAATAAATAAATAGCAAGTGACCAGCATGGCTGCCCACTGAGGGAAGGGGGCTATTTACTATTCAGGGATCCTCCAAACACCTTTGGAGCTTAGGAGATGAATGAAAAATGCCTATGGATGCAGGGAGGGGTTGGGGGAGACACAATGTACCCCAAAAATGGCTGAGTGCCTTCCTCAAACAAAACTTTCAACCATTACCACAGTTACAAAATAGCTGTGATGAACCGTCATCCAAGGTGAAACATTTGCTAAAGTTAGTGCTAAGATCAGGAACAAAGCTACTCAGACTTGGCGTCTCCCCCTCTTGGCATATTTAAATTCTGAGAATTCAGAGTCTGATTATAATCCTCTGCTTCCGCTTGCATTGTTTCGTAATTGAAAAGAATCTTATATGTAGTATAAGATGCTGAACAGAGGGAAAACCGAGAAGTCAAACCAAAATTAATACCGTCCAAGAATCCCTGCCAATGAATGGGATTATCCAACACCATGGCCATTGTTTCCCATTTGTAAGTTTTCATTGTGCAGGTCTGCACATGGCAGATCTGTCTTTGCAAATGTACTTTCTTGCTGGTAATATCTGGGTTAGTTTCTTCATATTTGCTAACCTGCTCATTAGGTGATGGGTAAGAAAGCAGACTGGAATAAATATGTATTGCTGGGTAGTTCATAAAGAGGAAGACCTGATAGTAAGGAGGACTCCCCAAGGTCTTATGGGGTCTGATGCAAAACAATTCTGGTCCACCACCCAGGGCCAGAGAAGAGGGACAAGTGATTGGGGGAAGAAGAAAGAAGAGGGCAGAGCTCCCCAAATAAGGTGTGAAGCATCAAGAGAGAAAAAAAAAAAAGCATTTAAGGAGATCTGGACATTCTGCCCATAGAATTCCAACACCCCACAGTCATTCAAGAAAGAAGACTGATCTAGTCCATAAGATGGCAAAGTGCTATTAAGTAATTTGTTGGGAGGACAGTAAGCAGGAAAATCAAGTGCTGTCTTCCTCTCTGGAAGTGCACAACTTCGAAACTTCAGCCTGACCTTAAATTCTTGCCTTGTCTCTCAAGCTGAAAGGCACACATGCAGAGCACATGGGTTCTCCTTAACGTTTAATCACCATGATGAGGGAAAACAGAGGAACTCCTACAATGTCTCTGCTCACTCCAAAAATGCATCATTGGAGTTTTCAAACTGTGGTGTTTTTCTCCCAATAGCAAACAAGATTTCAAAAAAGAGAGAATTTTACTCAAAGTATATCAGCAATGAAACTTACTATATAATGCCCCTGTTCTTGGAGGAAACTAGGCTGTATAAGAGGAATCAGAGTGAAGCTAAAAGGATCAGAAGGAAAACTCAAGACACAACTAAAAAGCCTTGTCCTACCCGCAAGTGGCCACAGTCACGTGATCAACAACCACCACATATTTCCATGATGGCGTAATGCCTGGGGAATGCAGACAACTAACAAACATTTTACAAACCTACATTTTGGGCTATGTGTATGTGTGTGTGCATTTGTTTTTGTTTTTTTTTTTTAATTTTTATTTATTTATGATAGTCACAGAGAGAGAGAGAGAGGCAGAGACACAGGCAGAGGGAGAAGCAGGCTCCATGCACCGGGAGCCCAATGTGGGATTCGATCCCGGGTCTCCAGGATCGCGCCCTGGGCCAAAGGCAGGTGCCAAACCGCTGCGCCACCCAGGGATCCCTGTGCATTTGTTTTTAAGGAAGTTTAGATTTTCGTTTTTGTTTTTTTTTTTAAGATTTCATTTATTTATTCATGAGAGACACACAGAGAGAGGCAGAGACATAGGCAGAGGGAGAAGCAGGCTCCCTGCAGGGAGCCTGATGTGGACTCGATCCCAGGACCCCAGGATCACACCCTGAGCCAAAGGCAGATGCTCAACCACTGAGCCACCCAGGTGCCCTGTGTGTGCATTTGTGTGTGAATGTTGAGGAGGGAAGGGTGAGGGGTGTCATATTCCTGAAGCTATTCATGAACCTGCAGTGGAATCTCTGCACACTGTTGTACGTGAATATCTCTCCCCTTCCCCCCAAGCAGTATTTTCCCCTAAGTCATCTTTTGTTACCAGAAACCAATTCATTCTATTAATCCATCACTGTAGCCCCCACTGGAGTTCTTTACATACACTTGCACAATGTATGCCTTATCCAAGTACCTACTGTACCATACAGCAGACAAAAGCCTCACAGAGGCCTATGAGTCCCTAGATGAGCTACATTTCTGCCACCCTTCTGGGCTCTCCTATTGCTCTTCCCACCCTCACTCTGTTCCAGGCACACAGGCCTCTGCTACTCCTTTAACGTGCAGAGCTCACCCCAGGCTCCCTGCCCTTGCATTGGCTGTTCCCACTCCCTGGAATGCTGTTCTCTCAGATATCAGCATGCTCACTCCCTCACTACCCTTGAGTCTTGGCCCAAATGTCATCTTAGTACATGCGCCTGTCTTAACTATTAACTATTTATGAACAACAAATCTGTCATTATCCTCCTCTTACCTTGTGTCCTTTATTCATGGTATTTTTTATTACTTGTAGATTGCATCTGTATTTCTTTCTCTGTCTTTCTGGTCTTCCCTCCACTACAGTTTAAGCTTCATGAGGCAGAAACTTTGTTCTATTTTGTATTAAATCACCAGAGCCTTCAGATAGTCCTATTCAGATACTCTTTTAAAATTTAAATTATTAAAAAAATAATAATAAAAAAATAAAAATAAAAAAATAAAATTTAAATTATTTACTTCATATTTTTTCTTTATTTCATTTTTTTTAAATTTAAGCCTTATCTTAAATAATAATATGTATGATGTGCTAGGGATATTTTTTTCTAATAAATATTAAAATAAATGTAGAGCTATCAAAATTAAAGATGTTAGCCCCTGAATAACTTACACCTAATCGAGCCTTTAGAAATAAGTTCCAACTCAAAAAAATACAAGGAAGAAATGACCAGTTAAAGAATCTTGCAACAAAGGGCCCCTGGGTGGCTCAGTCGGTTCAGCATCTGCCTTCAGCTCAGTTCACCATCCTAGGGTCCTGGCATAGAGCCCCACATCGGGCTCCCTGCTCTGCAGGGAGTCTGCTTCTCCCTCTCTCTGCCGCATTCCCCTGCTTGTGCTTTTTTGCTCTCTTTCTCCCTTTCTCTCAAATAAATAAATAAAATCTTAAAAAAAACCCTTCCAAAAATCACTTATACTGCCGAAATGAAGGACATCCTACAGGACAACTAGCTGGTCCCTTGAAAAAGTCAATGTCAAGAGGAAAGAAATGAAGGTAGCCTTCTAGATGGAAAGGTACCAAGAAGCCCATTTGCCAAAGGCAATGCGTGAACTCTGAGTTGACCTCAGTCTGAAACAGAAACTGTAAGAGGTGCTGTTGTATCACTGGGGGAATCTGAGGATGCATGAGGTGTCATCTGTTACTACAGAGCTGTTTCAACTTTCTCGCAGTGATACTGGTATTGGGATTGTGCTTTTAGGAGATAATGTATCCTTAGTTTTCAGGGAAACGTGCTGGAAAGTTTAGGTGGAGTGACAGGATATGGGCAACTTATTTTCAAACAGCAAAACGCTAAATGGAGGTTGAATCTTGGAGTTGAGTATACAGATGTTCGCTATAATCATCTTTCAAATTTTCTTCACGTTGGAAATTTCACTATAAAAAGTTGGGGAGAAAAACAAGATCCACACATGACAAAATTATCTGGAAGAAGACAAATCGGGAAAGAACAGTTCTCATATTCTTTCTGTCCCCATGGAAAAGCAGAAGGTAGGAGAGAAGGCCAGCAAGTTTGCTGCAGGTAAGGGGAGCCCTGTAGCCTATCCCCTGATAAAGTATGGGGGTGAGGGAACTACAGAAGCTCTAGTCAGCATTGGAGTTAAAAAAAAAAAAAAAAAAAAGAAAGAAAGAAAGAAAAAGCCAGAGTCCATCTTTCTGGGAGGACCTAAAAAGGTGGCCAAGAAGCCATAGCAATCCCAAGTTTATCATGACATAAGGTTAATAAATTAGGGAGACCATAATGTGTCCAGGCAGAGAGAGCAGGGGCCAGTTTTATAGAATTTCTTGGTCTCAAAGCCTCATGGATGCTCCTGCAGAGACGTGTGTGAAGTTGAGAGAACCTGGTTAGGAACCCAAGATGATGTATATGTAACTAGTCCAAATTTGGTGGCCAAGGACAAGTGGGAAGGTGGGCAACACAGCAGCCAGCAACATGAAGAAGAAATGACCACCCATGGCCACAGATGCACCCCTCCCACACAGTGGCATGGCATACCCTTGTGGCTTTAATCCCACATAGTCCCACACATTGCACCATCATCCAGAAACTGAAATGCCACCTGAGGAAATGGAGGAAAGACACCAGTGTGAAGACACCAGGCTCCTGACCTGATGGAATAAATATCAAATCTTCTGTGATCAACCAAAACTGCCACAGACACAATCTGTCCTATGTTAATAATAAGGAGAACGTGATTCTACATCAGTGAACAAAAAAGAAAAAGACTATCCTACGTGGCACCCAAATAATAAAGGGTATCACCAGAAGGACACAGTAGACGCTTCTAGTGAGTGTGGGATTGTTCTGAAGGGCTTTGTAACCGGATGGTAGATGCTGAAGCTGGAGGGGACCCTCATATGCCTTTCAGTTCTGTCCTGTTATTTCTGGTCCTCACACAATTTCCTCTTACAGATGATCCAGGAAGTCAGTGTGGGAAAGGCTCAGTTGGGTGGTTGACTCTCCTTGGGTCTTGCCGGGACTACTAAAGTGGACAACCATAACTATAAATAGAAACACCACCTCGTTGCTAGCATCCTCCCCTCCCACACCACTCCCACCCATGAACTCACGTCCCCTTCCTGCCTTCCACTGTCACTACTTGGGGCAGAGATGACTCTTCTACTTTCAATTCAGGGTATTAATCTCTTAGTACTAAAGACTTCAAAAGTTAGAATGAAAATATCTCCCTCTCTCCCTCTCTCTCCCTCTCTCTCCCTCTCTGTCTCTTCCCCCCACCCCCGCCTTGCTTCCTCCTTGTCATCCTCTCTGTCCTCAGACCATGAGAGCTCCCAGATGATCACAGAAGAAGCCAATGACTTCTACTTTTGCTGGTGCCTTGATGAAAACGCAGACCTCCCACTGCCATCTGCCCGCTCAAGCCTTGGCTTCTCTCACAGGAAATGCAGTGTCTTGGTCTATGGATATAATAACATGGATGACAATCGACAGTATAAGGAAGAATTTATTTTCACCAAAATTCCTCTTTTCATCTCTAGCAGGCTGGGAACACATAAAAAACTAAAGCCTATATTTGGGGCTAGCTCAGTCAGAAGAACACACAATTCTTGATCTCAGGGTTGTGAGTTCGAGCCCCACGTTGGGTGTAGAGATTGCTTAAAAATAAAATCTTGAAAAAAATCCATGCCTATTTTTTGTTAAAAGAGACCATTTTCACAGTCGCAATCTCCTCTGTGCAAAAGGGAAGTAGCTCGAAAAGGAGGCTCCATGAGCTCATGTTTCTAAATTTAAACTGATGATTACTGGGTCTCTACTGAACCCGACCCCTACCTGCCTTTCCTGCTACTTCCCAAAAGAAAGAGAAAAAACTTCCATACCCAATCCATCCATCAATAAAGGAGATTTCTTTAAACAGGTGACTTGTACAATGGACAATAAAATTAAGAATTTGCAGTAATTCACACTTAGTGTCTTTAAAGAATGAAAGGCTTAACATAAACATGTTTCTGCAGCTTTGCATTCATAATACATGTCCAAAGAGTAGAGACACATTATAATTACAATTTTGTCTATAAACTCAATTAATAAGACTGAAAAAACTAACAGACACTGTCTACATATGACACATTTTTCTGTAATTCAGATTCAGCATAAATTCAGACAGGACTCTCCTCATGCTCTTTTCCTTAATGATGTATTACTATAACGTAAATCTGAAAAATAACTGCCTCTTCAGAAATTAGTTCAATAATACAGCCAGTAAATTAAAGCACTAATTTATTTCTTATAATCACCTAAGACGGGTATTATTTCCTCATCTTACTGAAGAGGAACCTAAGATTTTGAAAGTTTAAAAAATCCACACACACCCCAAAATTATGGTTAGTAGGTGGGAGATCCAGGACGTGAACCCAAGCCTGATTCATGAGTCTCTAATGTTATATTCCTCTCTGCTCTTAGGTTTGAAGACTGAAGATTTAACAACTTATGAACATGAAGGATATGGGTTATTCAAACAGCCTCTTTTCCAATGTGCCACAGGACAATTCTGCTGATTTGGAGCTAAATTTATTCCCAGAGTCATTCAATCTCTTTGCCCAAAATAAAGGGAGATGAAATCGAAGCATATGTTAGAATCTAAGCCAAGCTATTATCTGTCCTCTTCAGAAATTCTGAAAAGCATATCCACCAAAATCAGATGCTAGGGATGAGGAGGAAGAAAACCAACAGAGAGAGGGAGAAGTAAAATTAGGGATCACAGAGATGTAGAAGGACACAATGCAAGGCAAATAAAAAATTTAAAAAAAAAGAAAAAGAAAAAAAGAAAGGTTAAGAAGAAAGAGAAACAGGAATGGAGTGGTGGGGAAGAAGAATACCCCAGATGTCCTGATTTGGGAAGTCCCTCTGAAAGTATTCCAGGATCTGTGTAAGGAGGGAACCCGTATGGTGCAGCTGGTTAGCCTCCAACTCTTGGTTTCCACGAAGGTCATAATCTCAGGGTTGTGGGATCAAGCCCACGGTGGGCTCTGTGCTCAGTGGGGAGTCTGCTGGAGATTCTCTCCCCTCTGCTCCTTAAAATGAATAAATAAATCTTAAAAACAAAAAGGAGGTCAAAGTGAGTTCACCACAGGATTTATGGAGAACCAAAGAATGGGGAACAATTTTTCTTGACTTTTAAGTACCAAACCTAATTTCTTAAGGGGTCTCTAATCTTTTAAGTGAAACAGTAGGAGTGCAGACTGTCCCTAAACAATACCACAGCATGACTTTTGTCCACTCCAGGCAAACCTGGGCCCTCCCCTGAATCACACTGAGCTGTATGCCCAGGCAGGGCAGATAATTTAAAAAGTTGGAAGTCAGGGCACTTGTGAAGCTAAGGGGGGAAAAGCTACTGTTTCCTGTTGCCTGATGGAGCCAGTTCCTGAAAGTTCTAAACCCATGTTCAATCTGCTGCAAAGAATAAACATGTTCTGTCCTCACAGAAACATAACCCAAATATTGGCCCTGAAAGAAATGACAGTGACTCAGGAGTGGATCTTCACCTCAGAAACATATATGGGGGAAAAATTAAATAAATAAATAAATAAATAAATAAATAAATAAATAAATAAATGAATGAAACATTTATGGGGAAAAGTTTTACATAATATTCTCCAAATGACAGAAAAGGAATGCTTGCGTTAATTCTTTTTTTTCCCTCTGATACATTTCCAATTTGTTAAATTACCTATAACTTTTTCAACTGAATGTCTTTTCTGAAATATCTGAAAATTTTATTAAAACCTACAAATTTTTTTCTCTACTAAGAGAATGTGACAATATACTTTGAGCTCAATCTGAAGCCAGGTGCAGGTCAGTAAAAAAAAAGGCTCCTGTGAAAACCTACAACCTCTGTTACTATTTGGTGAGGCTCCCATATATTATATGAGAACCAACAAAGTTCATTGCTTATTTTTCAAAAGAGTTAAATGTTAAGTTCTTCAAAGATTTGTTTGTTTGTTTTATTAAGAGATTTCAATTCCAGAAAGTTAAAATAATATTCTTGGTCTCTCTGAAAATGTTACACTAAAATTTATTCAAATATCTTTATATATCTCTGGTGGGGGGGAAGAGTACTTGACACTAAGTTGAAAAAAAAAAGAATTTCTGAAAGATTAAAGGTCTAAGCTAACACACACACACACACACACAGAGCAGAACTAGCAAAAGAAATATTAAGAGTATGTTTACAACCTCAGAGAAGGGAAGGCTTCCTAAGCAACACATAAAACTTAGATGGAAAATACAGGTATATTCACTTCTATAAGAAGGTAAATCTGTTGTTTGCCAAAAGATACTATTTAAAAAAGGTAAAAACTAGAAAAAAAATATGAGAGCAACATACATAACCAATAAAAAATGAATGTACATGATTTATAAAGTAAGTCTGCAAATCAACAAGTAAACTGAACATTTCTTCTTATTGGTCACCTAATAAAGATGTTTCACCATATTTTCATTTTTTTAAAGATATATTTATTAATTTGAGAGAGAGGAAGCATGAATGCATGGTGGGGACAGAGGGAAAAATACAAAACAGACTCCCCACTGATCATGGAGCCTGATGTGGGGCTTGATCCCAGGACCCTGATATCATGACCTGAACTCAACTAACTGAGCCACCCAGGCACCGCATTTCACCTTCTTATTTTTTTTTTAAGATTTTATTTAATTTATGAGAGACACTCAGAGGCAGAGACACAGGCAGAGGAAGAAGCAGGCTCCATGCAGGGAGCCTGCTGCGGGACTTGATCCCAGGTCTCTCGGATCACACCCTGGGCTGAAGGCAGGTGCTAAACCACTGAGCCACGCAGGCTGCCCTGCATTTCACCTTCTTAATCAGAATATCAGGTTAACTGTGATAACGTGGCATGTAACTTGGCAAAAAAATAAAAGGTCGATAATATCTGATATGGATGAAAGTGTAAACTAAGGATGCCCTCATATACTAGTGGTGAGAATATAAATTGATAAAGCATAAATATACATACACATCTTTCTCAGCAATCTAGTCCAAGTATCTATCCATATATATGTAAGACATTATTTGACACACTTCTCTGAAAACTCGGTAAAAGCATGAACATTAAAACATAACTTTAAAACTAAAAGAAGAAAACAAATCACAATTTGTCAATAAGAATTATAACTTAATTACTAAATGCCAGGAACTACCCTGAGGGCTTCATATACATCAACTTAGCATGCTTCCTGACAACCCTATGAAATGGGTACAATTATTGCCCCATTCCAGATGGAAATACTGAGGCAAGGGAGATGGAGGAGTTGCTCAAAGTCACACAGCTGGTAACCAACAGAGGCGGGTTTCAGATCCAAGGAGCCTGAGAGCAGTCTACTCTGAAACACTTTTTAAGGAGAATGCAAGAGACACCCGGATACTGATACAGAAAGAGCTATAAGGCAAACTGTTATCTTAAAGCAGATGCAGCCTGAGCTTGAGATGATAATTTCTCTATGGAACCAAAAATGAGTCTGTTTGATTATCTACATAGTAAGCAAAGCTCTGGATTTTATTATTTATGTAATATATGCATTCTGGATGGTTAAGGAAGGTTATCCCTAGCAGCAGAGAGGGTAGCAAGAGAGGAGGGTCAAGTGCAATCCCACTTTTAACCCCATATATTTCCAAACTTCTGGAAACCGTGCAAAGCAAGAATGCATTCGTGCGTTACTGATATAATTTTTTTAAAGTTATTTGTCTTTAAAAAGAAAAACAGCAGGGGTGCATATGGAAAATTTGTCCTTACAGATGTTTCTACAATTGTGTTTCTGGCTTTCGAACACATTTTTCCCTCTTTTAAAAGTTGATCCAAATATCTGTAAAACTCAACCTCCTAAACTTTCCAGAATTATTTTCAGTTCTTAGAAAAGGCTTTAACCTTCAACTTCTCTAGCTGTGGTCCCACTATATGTTTATGACTATTTTTAAATAACCAGATTTTTGGTTGATGTTGAAAGACATTTAGAAGATCATTTGTAGGAGGAAAAACAAACTGTGGGCCTTGAATCTGGAGTTAAGAAAACCTGGCTCTGCATTCTCAGGGAGTGCCATTCTCCGGTCAATTACAAATTGGAACTATCTAGAGCTTAACTCCTAGGAAGGAGTGCAGCTTGATGGTTTACATGCAAGGATAGGAGGCTGTGGACAAAATTTGGGGGTTATCAACATAGAATTAGAGAAAAGGCCTCCTATGCCGGTTTTTCCTGCATTGTCTTCGGGTCACTTAAATATATTTACTCTAGGAGGACAAAGGATTCATGGGTCCTCAGGGACTAAATATATGTGGGCTTCCATCAGGAAATGTAAGCAACACAAAGCTGGTGGTCACAAGTATTCTCCATTGGGGTGACAAGTGCCACATCCCCTCCGCCCTTCCAGCTCCCTTATATTTTTTCCAGGCCTGCACACCATCCAGCCATCAGACAAGGCTCCCACACGCTGAGCGCTCTTGGGAGGCTTGGTGGCGGCCCTCATGCCCTCTGATGCTCCCATCTCCCTCTTGCACACTTGTACATCTTCAGTGAAGAGAGCCAGGAAGCAATGTGAGAACTAAACACGGACTTGGTTACAACATAAGGAAGAGCATGCTGAGGCCTGGTTGCCTGTTCCTTTGGCAATACAGCTGCTCTGGAAAAGTCTTGGAGTCCTATTTCAGTGGAAAATAAAATTAAAGTCAATCAGAGGCAGCCTGAAGAGAAAAGGGATAAAATTATGCATTTGTGTATAGGGATATGGATACAGACATAGATGTAGGTAGTTTTTTTTGTTTTGTTTTTTTATTTATGATAGTCACACAGAGAGAGAGAGAGAGGCAGAGACACAGGCAGAAGGAGAAGCAGGCTCCATGCACCGAGAGCCTGACGTGGGATTCGATCCCGGGGCTCCAGGATCGAGCCCTGGGCCAAAGGCAGGCGCTAAACCGCTGCACCACCCAGGGATCTGGTAGTCTGTTATATATTTTAGGCATTCATGTGAAGCGCACATATAAAATAATCCCTATAGGGATGACCAAGCACTAACAGAAGGCCTTTATTCAGGGCTTCCATGATTATGGTAACCAGACATTCAACCAAAAAGCAACAGGATGATATAAAGACACAAAAATGAGCATGGAGAAACAGACTGGGGTAACTTCTACCTTCTGACATCGTTATTGACACAAGGCCAGTCAGTAGTCCATGGAACATTGGTAGCAAGACACTTAAACTATATTAAGAAATAATGAAGGATAAATTCTAGTTAGCGCCAAGATAGGAGCCACCATCAGGCACATCTGCCAGCTTCAAAGCTGGATGAAGACACATATTCCAAGGCCACACATGCAAAGGCAAAGAGGCATAAAGTGACAATGCTTGTGTGTAAAATGGAAAGCCAAGGTGAACCCTCCAAACTCAAACAACTAACTGTATGAAAGTGTATGAAAACCTAACAAATCCTAAGCAAAAATCTGGCAAAATGATCTCCTTTCTGGGGCCATTATTTATCTGGAATAATCAAAGAAAGCGAGGGTGGGGGGTGCAGGTAGAGAGGGGCTCTGTCCCCCTAAAAACTTAGAAAACCTCTAAGATGTCTCTTTAACTATTCACATATGAACTTTCCTCCAAACATTAGCTGTTCCACTTACCAAGCTACAGTGAGTGACTGAATTTGAAAACTCTCTGTGATCACTCATTCAGTCAATTAATACTTATCGAGTGCCAATTTGGATGACGAACAAGCCCACCACAAACCCTGTCTTCACGGAGCTCACAGCCAGGGCTCCGTGTGCACGATGGTCCCTTCGGCCTCTCGTGGCAATGAACTGACGGAACAGAGAATAAACCCTAGGAAGCATCCAGTCACACAGCCCACCTCTGCAGAACATATCACTGGTTATATTCTAAAATCTCCATTTAACTCCCGGGTTTGGAATTTAGAGATCGCCTTCCCAGGGAAGCAATGCCATCAATCACGTTTGGGTCCTCAGGTCAATCCACAGAGTTTGAGTTGCCCTGCATTAAGCTGCAGCGTGATTTAAAGAGGCTTCTGGGTACCCCAGGCCCTTCCAGTCAACAGTCTTAAACTATGGTGTATGATCTCGAGGCGGCTACCGTGATGACACAGTTGACACTGGAGCTTGAAGCGTGCGACGCTGGGATGGGTAAAAAGCTGTAAATGCCTGGTGGGCAGGCTGGCATCCTGCAATCTCTAACTATCTACAGGACAAGGGACTGGGGACAGAGGTAGAACCTCCCGAAGGTACTTATGAGGGCAAGGGCCACAGTGGAACAGCTCGTCTGCATCACACGGAACGGAGCCATCGGTCCCAGCCAAGGCGATGCACATTTCTTACCGTCCTTACTGAGAAATCACCACTCCTGTGTTTCCTGGTGATTTCAGGAAGACAATAGTGTTTTTATATACTCTTCCTTTTTTAAGGCATACCTTTTTTTTCTAGCAGTGATCCCAGCACTAATAGCATTTAAAGTACATTAACTACTATTAATGTTTAAATATCCCTTTTTTTTTGCAGTTTAATTTGCCCTCATCTTCTCTTCCATACCCCTTCAAAATCTCATCATCTCAGCATCTGACTGGCAAAATAAATAAATAAATAAATAAAAATAACCCCCACTGTAGCCAAACATGTTCAAATCGTAGCATGAATAGATGTGCAGCAAAAAGTAGGGGAGAAAAATCTATTGTAAACAAGCCCATGAGTCTCTGAGACAACTTTTCTTAAAAAAAACAACTTTATTTATGTTTGGAAAAAAAGGGAGTGAAACAAACGATAGCGTAGCTTCCGCCTGAAGGAAGTCATTTACTGGCTCTGGGACAAGGTTCAGTAAAACCTTCCTTACAATTCATTAAGGCTACCCGTAGGTTAGACACATTTGGGAAATGTAGGTGCTTTAGTGGTAATCAGCCCAAAGTATCCAAATAAAAACCAGTTTCACTCTTCATGTGGGAGAGTCTATAGGAAATACAATCTTTTCTGAAACAAATGTCTACCTTTTATTCTCCTCCCCCCACCACCATGCCACACGGAGTATGTGAACATTTACAGAGCATTTTGTCAGTTGTTTTCCTAACACAAAGCTGGGGTGGGGGCGGCTCCTAAATATTGCTCCTAGGGTTCCAAAGCTCATGCGCAGCTCCCAGTAGAACCTAGACAAATTTTCTCTCTGGAGAGCTCATGAGATGAAAGGTCTCACACTAAAACCTCAAGATGGAAAAGTAATTGTGCTAGTGTCTGGATCTCTCCATTAAGATCTCCGCTTAGGGACATCTATTCCAAGTGCCTCTAAGGAAAGAAAGAGCTTGATGAGAATGGGGGAGAAATGCCATCGTGGCTGGGTGACATGCAGAGAACAGCCCGGACCCTAGGTGCCAGCTGAACACGGGGACCTAGAAAGCTCCGCAAAGCAATGCCCCTCCTGCATCTTGTCACTCAGAAGGTGCTAGCCCACATTGATCCCATAGACTGGTGATTCTCCAGGAATGCTTGGGCCACAGTAGTATTGGCGTCCCTTGAAAACTGTTAGAAATGCCAAGTGTCAGGCCCTCCTCAGATCTTTTAAGTCAGAACCTTTTGAGGTGGCCCAGAAATCTGTGTTTTCACAAGCCCTCCAGGAGCTGCTGATGCAAAGTCACGTTTACAAACTGTCATCGTAGTAGGACTAATTAAAATCACTGTAGTAGAGTCCCTCCTCCAGGTCTTATTTATAATTGGGAATGAGAGATCTTTCCTCCTCCAAAAGAAATGTCAAGAATCAATAGATCAAAGGAAAGTCAGGAGGAGATTTGGGGGCTATACAAGACTCAATTTGCCACTACTCCTCCCTATTCATTTCAGGTTTAGGGATTTTGATCATAGGCACCAACAGAGAGAGAGAGAAGAAAACATAAGAAATAGATCCACTCCACCCCGGAGCCCAGCGTACGCTGGACAGCTTATTCCTCTATAAACATCACTTCTGAGTAAGGAGGCAACATGAATTAGCAATTGTAATGAACCAGGCAGATCAAGAAAACCCACCACTTTGTCTCCAACACAACTAAAGCCACCACTAAACCTTGGCTGTGGCTTTCCGAAGCTAGTGGCTATTTATAAGAGACCACACAAAATTCAACAACAGCATAATTAGTCAATACGTAAGTTTAAACTTCAAAGCAAATGCTTTTCAGTCACTGAAACTCTTGGCTATTTATATAACAAGAACATTTAAACAAGATTCCCGCCCTAAAATGAATTTTCAGTCCTCATGAAGAGACCCATGGTTTCTTCTTGGCCCACATAGCCACCAATTTTGAATCTAGCACTGAGAATCTTTCCATTAGGAAAAGATACTCATTCAAAAGCTTCAATGTACAGCCAGTGTTCTGATTTTGCTTCCCAACACAAGCCAAATCTCACAAGATGAGACTCTTACTCTAAAAGCAGTATCCAACAACAAAACTACCACGGAAGGGTCTAGAAGTCATCATCTGTACAGCAGAAAGGAGCCTTCTGCGCAAAATACTTGTATCCCTGACTAACCTACTGCCACCATGCCTTGCCTGCCTTTCTGAAGCCAAAGGAAAACCCAGACACTATTTGCCTATATCATTATTAGTCACTTGATACCCAGGAAATCAGTTCTGTGTCTTCAGGGACAACCGTCCTCATTGGAAAGTGGGTACTACTGAGTAATCAAAATTATTTTGCTCTGCCTTGATTTGTAGTATCATATCCTTGTTGCTATTTTTTCAGCCTTAAAACCTAGTCATCGTAAATCTAGCTGCTTCTTTCTTTAGTGGTAATTAGCATTAGTCAGAAGCCAAAAGTGATTCCACATAAGAAGTAAAATAAACACAACCCTTTTTACCTTTCATGCCAAACTTGGAGTGTCTTGCCAACTTCAGCAGAAACAGCATCACCAGCAGACAAAATCCCACCACAGATGCAATTACCACCACAGCATAGACCTGGGGGAAAGAAAGGAAGGGAAGTTATGACCTGGCTCCTTAGTTCTCTTCATCCAGATGATGATGGTAATGAGGATGACAGTTAATATTTACTACTTGCTTTGCAAGGAATTTTGTGTCCGTCAATTAATTCACTTATCCCTTAACAACTCTTCAATGAAGTATTGTGGGTCTAGTTATTTTTTTTTATTTTTATTTTTTATTTATTCATGAGAGACACAGAGAGAGAGAGGCAGAGAGAGAAGCAGGCTCCACGCAGGGAGCCCGATGTGGGACTAGATCCCGGGACTCCAGGATCATACCCTGGGCCAAAGGCAGGAGCTTAAATGCTAAGCTACCCAGGCATCCCTGTGGGTCCTTACTTTATCCTTACTTTACAAATGAGAAAATACAAGTTATAAGCTTATAAAAATATCAGTGTAATTGATACTATATAGACATAGAGATATATTACTCTCTCCCCATCTATCTATCCTCCCACCTACCTATGTGGAGAGAGGAAAGAGACCTGACAAAACTCAAATAATACAATACTATTTCTGAAGCTGGTGAAAGATACAATGGGGTTCATTTTGCTATGTTCTCTACTGTTATGCATGTTAGAAAGCTGTCCATAATAAAAAAGATTTTTTTTAAGTTGGCTATTGTTGCTTTTAGAAATCAAAGTCCCATGGAACAGGGAGCAGGCCTGGAAGGGAGCAGGAGGGGTACCTGTGGGTCAGTTCATTTGTGAAAGCTCATTGGGTGGTAGACGTATGATATGTACACATATGCATATGTATGATAGAGGTCAATACAAAGATTTTTTTAAAGATTTATTTATTTATTCATGAGAGACACAGACTGAGAGAGAGACAGAGACCTAGGCAGAGGGAGAAGCAGGCTCCTTGCAGGGAGCCCGATGTGGTACTCTATCCCAGATCCCGGGATAACGACCTGAGCCAAAGGCAGGTGCTCAACCACTGAGCCACCCAGGCATCCCAAACACAAAGATTTTTTAAACTGAAAAATATAATCACAACATGTGGATTATTCAAGTAGAGAGAGTAGATGCAGATCTGTGTGAATCCTGCCACAACCCTGAGTGAGAGCACAGAGCACAAGTGTGTAAAGCTAATGGAGTACATATTAACATTTTAGGGACAAAGATGGGAGCAGGACAATGCATCTCCTTCCATTTCTGCTGCTCACTCCAAGGTCCTGCTCCCAAGAAAGGGTGTGTGACTCTACACCAGGAGGTGGCGAACTTTTGCTGTCAAGGGTCAGACAGTAAATCCTTTAGGCTTTGGGGGCCATATGGTCTGTTTTGCAAACTCTCAACTCTGCTGGTGTAGAGTGAAAGCAACCGTAGACAATATGTAAGCAAATGGGCATGACTGGATGCCAATAAAACTTTACTTACAAAAACAGATGGATATGGTTTGCAGAATCCTATTCTACACTGTTTTAAATGTCCACACTTAATTAGATGCTTAACTTTCTTTGTTTCATTTACTCTGCATAATAATCCTTATGACAGATATTATTATTTCCATCTGTGGTAATCATTAATGCTGTTTACCTAACACTTCTATTTCACCTTGTGTTTCTCTTTATAAGATTCACTTCCTGGCTTACTTGTGGTAAGATGGGTGCATGTGACCAATTCTGGCCAATGAGGTGAGACTTGTATCCCTGAAAGTGGACCATTTCACTGCTACTTTGAGATCTTTGGCAGTGGTTTGCACCCAGGTATAATATTACACTCAGGGGACATCTGTCAATTTGAGGTTCTCACAACTGGAGGAGGGTATTACTAGCATCTAGTGGGCCAAGGCCAGGGATGCTGCTAAATTAAACATCCTACAATGCCTAACAGTCCCCCACAACAAAGAGTTATTCACCCACAATTATGACATCAGTCATATCAACACTGAGAACCCTGCTCTCATCTCCTTCCTCTGGGCCTTAATAAATGCTAACTTTCCAAAAGTGGCTGCCTATCAACCAAGTCTTAGAATGAGGACAAGACTGACAGAACTCCCAGTCAATACAAATAATGAAGCAAGAAATAAACCTTTATCATTTTAAGCCACTAAGATTGGGGGATTTTTGTTACTTGCAGCATAGCTTATGCTGACTGATGTGCCCATCTCAGAGTGAGAGGCAGTACAGAGTAAAGATTAAGAATATATGAGTTCCTCATGAGTTTGGAATTTAGATTTACCACTTATTAAGTGCCTGACCTCAGAATTACTCAAACTCTCAGCATCTCACATGCCTCATGTGTGAAACAGGGAATATAATCATCCTACCTTGCAGATTATTTAAATACTTAGTGAGTTAGAGCAGATAACAGGTTTGGAACAGAGTCTATGACAACAGATAATAAATTAACATTGGCTATGATGATTATAAAACTGAGATTTATAAAAAAGTAAATAAGCAACCCAAGATCACACCTTTTGAGCTTGGGATTCAAACTGAAGTCTGCCTTAGTATAAAGCTTGTGACTTATCCATAATTTATCCTTTATACTACTTCAAAACACATGGCTGAGAGGAAAGGCAGGATGCTAAAAACATGGCTAATCCTCCTGCGACATCATCTCTAATGTCCACTGGGGACAGCATTAAAGAGAGCACAAAAGACGGGAAAGGGCACATGCCAAGCACTTGGCCAGAGTGGAGACAAGGTGTGAGAATCCTCTCCTCTGGCTCTGCAGTTGTGAGCACCTCTCCCACAGAACACCTCTGCAAATGTTTGAGTGCAGACTTAACTCTGTCTCTGTGGCCTATATACAAACAGAGTGGTTGTGATTCCTAAAAGGCTAATTATAGATCAACTTGTTCTAACTAAGGCCATTTCCCTCAAATGCACCTAATGATTTGGAGCAAGCTTTTTTCTCATCTTTATTTCTAACACTTCCATGGAAAAGCGATCATAGTATTTTAGCTCTCCATTTCTCAATCTTGTTAAATTCTAGACTTGAAGGGGAAATATTGAATAAAACATGTTCAATCCGTATTTTATAGTTTTTTTTATTTTTTATGTATTTTTATTGGAATTTTATTTCTCAACATATACTATAACACCTAGTGCTCATCCCGTCAAATGCTCCCCTCAGTGCCCACCACCCAGTCACCCCATCACCCTGCCCACCTTCCCTTCCATTACCCTTTGTTCATTTCCCAGAGTTAGGAGTCTCTCATGTTTTGTCACCCTCTCTGATTTTTCCCACTCATTTTCTCTCCTTTCCCCTATAATCCATTTCACTGTTTTTTATATTCCCCATATGAGGGAAGAAACTGGGATGGAGAGATGGTGGGGACTCGCCCTAAGCCCTATAACTTCTCTGTAGGACCACAGATAGTCTCTGACCCACTTCAGAAAGAATTCAACTGGCATCCAGAATCTTTGGTCCTTATGTTCACAGGACATCTTGCCTTTATGAGCTGTGAGAGCTTACAATGCTTCCCTTCTGCAAGCCTCCATTACCTCATTGGTACACAGGGATGGTAATACCTGTCCTAACTTCTTTATTTCATTAGAGTGTTTGAGTCAATATGGAAAATGGGAAGGGTTCTACTGCTGGGGAGCAGCTAATGATCTGCTAGCAAATATTTAAACCTACTAAAGCAACTCTAAATGTAAAGAATCTCTTAATAAGCAAAGAATCCCATGACAGCAAATAGAATTGTTTCTTCAAAAATGAATTGTTTGATAAACTTGATTCCATGTACCATGCACATGTTGGGGTAGGAGTGGTCTTTATGTGGGAAGCAAGCAGGAATGAATGTATTTGTTTGTTTGTTTGTTTGGTTGGTTGGTTGGTTGGTTTGGTTGGTTGGCTGGCTGGTTAGCTGTTTGGTTGGTTGTTTGGTTGGTTGTTTGGTTAGTTAGCTGGTTGGTTATTTGGTTAGTTGATTGGCTAGTTGGTTATTTGGTTAGTTACATGACTGATTAGTTGATCAGTTGGTTGATTGTTTTTTATCTGAGAATACCTCTCATAGAACAAGGACCTGTTCTATTAAAAAAAATCCAGTAAGGTTCATGAGGAACACTTATTGGATCAGAAAGGAGAACATTCGAGGCTATCTTCCAAATGCTTTGATAACACCTTTAACTTTTATATAAGCAACTGACTCTGAAACTCTTCTTCTAATCTAACAACCCTCCCTGTGATCAGGAACTATTCATGATTTACATTTTCTTTAAATTCCATAGAGCATTGTTTTGTACCTCTCATGCAGATTTCCAGGGACCTCAGGTGGAGTTGTAATGTACCAGCTTCGAACAAAGATGATTCTCACTGATCTTGCCTTCCAGTGGCCCAACTATACACAGTTCAAGCATCACTTAGATATGCCACTTAGGCACTTAAATTTATAATTTGGTCTCAAAAGAGAAAACTGAGGTTGGCATGTAATTTTTAGTAACTGGGTTATGTACACACCTGTGGGCTTAACACATGCTCCTTGGATTCCTTATATACACAAACAACTTTCTCAAACCAAAAAACATTAAGCAGTTTGGTATGAGAATAAACAGATATGATTGCACAAGGCAGGAAGTAGAAAACATTCCACAGCTGATCTACCAGGGCATTTGTCCTTGCTATTTCAATGCAATGCATATCGTCATCTATGGAAATATGTGTGTGTGTGTCTCCACATACTGGATATGCATATTTTGAGTTTGCAGCTGAGCTACATCTGTTATAAGCCTCTTGCTCTCACCACCAGGGCCATGGTTTAAATATAAATCACAACTCTTTATTGCTGCTCCAGACCCCCAACTAATCATACCACTTTCAATCTCTCTGTCCTGCAACCCATTCTAGAGCATTCACCATTACTCTAATCAGTCTCCAATGTTTATTATCTCCTAGGTGCCAGGCACTATTCGAGGGATGAAGGATACAGCTCTGAAAAACTACTGACCAGGTTGCCTAGACTTAAAAACTCACTGAGGAATCTAGGAAAGGAGGGGCATCTGGGTGGCTCAGTTGGTTAAGTAACCAACTCTTGATTTTGGCTCAGGCCATGATCTCAGGGTCATGAGATTGAGCCCCATGTCAGGCTCCATGCTAAGTGTGGAGCCTGCTTAAGATTCTCTCTCCTTTACCCCCCTGCCCCGCCCCACCACCACATGTACCCGCACTCTCTCTCTCTTAAAAAAAAATAATAATCTAAGGAAGGAAAAAAGATATTACACAAGTAAGCAATAAAGAAACAAGAGAATTATAGACAATAATAACTGCTCTGAAGAAAATGGAACATGATAATGGCTGCCTAGTGGCCACTGATGACCAAACAACCAACTAGCCAACCAACCAACCAATCAACTAACCAAATAACCAACCAACTAACCAAAGCCATGCGATGACCGTTGGGAAGTGCATGCCTTATAGAGGGAACCACAGATATAAGGGCTGTGAGACGAAAATAAGCCTGGAGCATGCAAGAGAAAGTTAAGAGAGACAGGTGAGACAGATGAGGGCAGGGTGTGAGGTGAAGTCAGAGACACAGACAAGGGCAAGATATGCAGGGCCCTTTCACCACCATGAGGAGCTGAGCTTTTATAATATAAGTTTTCTTACACTCACATTGGGAAGACTCTGAGATAATAAGAGTGATCTGATTTGTGCTTTTCAAAAGTCACTCAGGCTGCTGTATGAAGAAAAGCCAGAATATCACGAGATGGGGGAGGAGGGACAGGATGTGGAGGTCATCCAGGAACGAGCAACTGTCTTAAACTTCCTCTGTGGAGGGCCAGATACTAAATATTCCCAGCTTTGCAGGCCATGCAGTCTTGCTACAGCTTCTCCAGCCACCACTGTAGCATCAAAGTAGCCACAGACACTATGTAAATGGGCATGCCTGCGTTCTAATAAAACTATATTTTTTATGGACACTGATATTTGAACTTCATCAAATTGTCACATGTCATGAAATGTCATTCTCCTTTTCATTTTACTTCAAACCACTTAAAGTTTTTTGTTTTTTTTTTTTAATATTCTTAGTCTGCAGATGGCACAAAACCAGGGCGTGAGCCTACTTGGCCCAAGGACCACAGTTTGCCCATCCATGCGTCAGCCTGCAGTGGTGGCCATGGAGGTGAGGAGATACGGTTTATAAGGTGGCAGAGCTCACGGCACATGGGACTGGGTGTAGGTGACAGGGAAGCGAAGAATGAGGTACACTGCTGGCCTTTGATCTGAATAGCTGACAAACCAACCCCACCAGAGTCCTGGGGCTCAGGCATGCCCCGTCAGTGGCTCCTCCCTGCATGGTAAACCTAACTCCTGGCTCAGTGTTTCAAAACTGCACGACCAGGACGCCTGGGTGGTTCAGTGGTTGAGCGTCTGCCTTTGGCTCAGGTCATGATCCCAGGGCCCTGGGAATGAGTCCCATGTTGGGCTCCCTGCAGAGGGCTCGCTTCTCCCTCTGCTGTGTCTCTGCCTCTCTCTGTGTGTGTCTCATGAACAAATATATAAAATCTTTAAAAAACAAAAACAAAAATATGCACAACCTGGCAGAACCACCTCGCTGGCCGTGCTTCTGACTGCCGCCCTTCACACACCTTACCTTCCAGTCTAAGCCTCCTTCCAGTCTGCAAGCTCTTGTGCACACACCCTAAACCCCTGCCTTTCACTTCCTCTTGGTCTAAATGCCAGCCCTCCCGCACAGCTGGAAAATGCCCCAGCCCCACAAAGACGTGCTGGCTCTCCCAGCAGGAAGGAGGGGGAGCCCCTGCCCCTCTGTGTCCAATCTCACATCCCACGGCTTCTCTACCTGTATCCTAGCTGCTGGTATGGTAATCCTTCACAGCTCAGAGCTCTGACCAAAGGATAAACTCCTAAAGGACACACCTGCTATACATTCATATTTTTCTATCTTTCCACTGCCAGTCCCTCCCAGAACCTACGGGGTTCCTTAAATCTAGTGGGCAATGAGACTCTTCTTAAAATACTGAACAACATCAATTAATTAATTAATTAATTAATTAATTAAAATACTGAACAAGACAGGTGTGAAGGTGCGGAAGATGGGAATAATGACTGGTGTCCCAGAATGAGACATTATTCTTCTAGTGATAATGTTTTAAAGGACAGACATTTAATTTCTTTTTAAAGATTTTATTTATTTATTCAGAGAGAGAGAGAGAGAGAGAGAGAGGCAGAGACACAGGCAGAGGGAGAAGCAGGCTCCATGAAGGGAGCCCGACGTGGGACTCGATCCTGGATCTTTGGGATCACACCCTGGACTGAAGGCGGAGCTAAACTGCTGAGCCACCCGGGCTGCGCAAAGGACAGACATTTAAAGTAAGAATCCCTAGCAATTAAAGCAGTGCATAAAAGGGGAAGCCAGTAAGTCAGAGGCTACATAGCATGTTTATCACTTCTCTTAAACCTTTCTGTGAATTTGAGATGCCTGGGTGGCTCAGTGGTTTAGTCCTGCATCGAGTCCTGGGATCGGGTCCTGCATCGGGCTCCCCATATGGAGCCTGCTTCTCCCTCTGCCTGTGTCTCTGCCTCTCTCTCTGTGTCTCTCATGAATAAATTAGTAAAATCTTTAAAAACAAAAACAAAACAAAACCTTTCTGTGACTTACCCCAAACATCAACAGCCCATTCACACCTGAACAGTAAAAATGTCATGTTGTAAGACATGCACCCAAGCAGTTCTACTCCCCCAATATTTAAGCATCCAAAGGGCTCAGAGCCAATCTAGGAAATGACTATTTATCCACTCACCGAAAGATGTTCCCGACCGCTTTTGTCAGCAACATCTGTAGAAGGGATTTCGTTACTTCTGTTTGTGGTGTCCCCAATGTCATTTGCTGCAGTCCCGTAATCTTAAATTGGAGAAATGAGAAAGAAAAGGAACCATGAAGTTGTCACTGGGCTACCCACAAACAAGAGGCCACAGTATGACCCAAAACAATGAAGCGAGATAAATCCCGAAGATTCCAAGCCACTGACAGCCTAGCAGGGGAGGAGCATGACCCAGCTCTTGGGTTAAAGCCATTGCAGTGCTGGGATTGCATTGATGCTCAACTGTCATGCAACCCAGATCTTTCCACCACTGGTGTGGCAGTCAAATTCTAAACCGGGTTTTCCTTTGTAGGTAAGAATATATCCCCCCCCCTTTTTTTTATGAAGTCTTTAGTATAAATATGAAGGGGAATCAATAATCTAAGATTCATACATTTTAGACCTGGAAGGGCCTTCAGATATGGAATCTAACTGCCAGTTTTACAGTTGAAGAAAGTAATGTGAGCAAAGTTAAATGACTAAGCTAAGGTCAACTGGCAAGAAGGTGGAAGAGCCTAAACATGAAATAGACTTGAAATCAGTAATGCTGATTCCAGGGCAAATGCATCCTATTTGCGTAAGAGGAAGTCACTCAAGAGGGCCTATGGTCACAACATTGATGAGAACTTGGGTGCACAGATGAACTTGTTTGAAAAGGTCTGAATTGCCAACATTTCAGTTTCTGATTTAATAGAGGGAGCTGCACCAACTCAATATTGAGAATTATGAGAAATGTCCTCATACACTGTGTCTCAAATGTCACTGCCATCCTCTGAATCAGTTTTCATCTATACAGATCATTTATTGGAAATCAATGATGGTTTTTTTGGGGAGGTGAAAGTTTTTATTAGTAATATTATGTATTAAATGTCATACAAAATTTTTTATTAACTTATTACAGACAATGTTGATTATAAATGTTTGGTATTTTTATTCTAAATAGATTTGGAGACTGAAATTTCCACCCTGAACAAACAACCTCATTAAGTCAGCCCTAGCTAAACTTCCCTCAGTAGGACTATCATGCTGACCTTGGGGCAACAAATTTAAATTATATTTATATTAGCAGAGTGTTCCTTGAATGTGAATAAGTAGTAACAGAAAAAGCATCTATTTTCTGTTTACTGTTTTATTCTTAACACCAAAACTACATTGTCACCATTTTCATTGTAAGTATACTAGACCATTAATTTCAACCTAATATTAGAAATATCATCCATTGGCTAATTTTTTACCTTTTCATAGTCTAATGAGCCACTCATGCAAAATTATTCACTAAAGCATCGATAGTTTAATATCATGATATTTGGCCCAAAGATCCAAAGTGGGATCTGAGGCCAATGAGAAGATGGCATTTTTAAATTCTTGAAGTTACTGGAAAAGAGTCCAAAACATAATTTTAAAATGGAAAATCAGAATTCAAACATACCTCTCTGTGACACAATTTGAGATACTTTTTCTTTAAGCCATATCAGGACAAAGAAAAACAAAAGTATGCAAATCACATGCACAAAATCATCCAAACCACAGCTTGAAGGAAACAAAGGTTGACATGCATAAAACAGGTAAAGACAATATAATCTCCCAGTTAAAATCTGCTCAAGTTAAATCCATGCACATATAACAAATATACAAATTTAGAATGAGTTCTTATAAAAAATAAAATGTCAATATGAACATAAAGTTAAAGATGGAATATTTAATAGAACAAGTGTATACATATCACATTTTAATCGATCTTTTAATCAGTCCTAAAATTTGACCCAAGGCTGGAAATTGAGTCTGCCACTTTCCTAAACAGAAGCTTCTTGGTCATGAAGGTAGTTTGGAAATCTGTTCAAGATGGATTTTCACACCTGATCAAACATCCCTGGCATTCTATTAAAGTAGCAAAGTAGAGATGAGATATCCAGTTAAAAGCTTATGTAGTCCGCCTTCCAGCTTCTCCCTTTCCACATTCCTAAGAGAACCCCATATAATTAAAGGGGTTCAATGACATTCTCTAAGCAAGCTGATCTAAACTCCATGGTAGCTCCAGTTAGTCAAGGGTTTATCCATCCCTCTTATGTAATGGGAGCAAGAATGAACCATGACCCTCTGAGTCTGGAATCAGATTCAAGGAGGGCTGACTGAGATCTCTGAGAGAGTTCCCTTTCTTTGGGACTGCTTTCCAATGCTGTTCCATTTCTCCCAACAATGTGAGTGACAGCATCATCTTATGACCACAAAGGGAGCCAGCCTTTGGTGAAGTGGGAGCAGTGTGCAGGGTGCATGTAAAAATGAAAAACTTGGGGGCCTGATGACATGGTTGAGCTCCTGGTTTAACCAAACCTATAAACATGCCCTACTTTTGAGGCTCCTGTCTGTGAGCCAAACTTCCTTATTATACAAGAAACATAATTTTGAATTGGGTTTACTGTCAAAGCCAGAAACTGATACACCTCCCTTTTCTTGGTAGTCATGGCTTTTAAACAGGTAATTAGTTCCCAATTATAGAAACAAAATGTCTGTTACAGTGGAATGGATTTACTTCCAAGAACAGAGCATGAAAGAGAAAATGCTATTTACAAGCACTGTAAATATCAAGGGAAAACAGCCATCAATATTGAATGATTTTTGAAATATCATTGTGGCCTATGTAATGCTTAAAGGGTATATTTAACCGAGCTTAAAGGTTCTCTTTTAATTGATTTAGCTCATTTTAGACGAACATTTTGAAAAAAATACAAATAAAGACAACGTGATAGCTACCTTCATAAATTACGTCGGGATAATTTGGGTTGGCACCTAAAAGGCAAAACAGAGCAGAGATTTGTAAGTATGCATTCAGAGTGAATACTAAGTATCCCCACTAAAATTAGTTAAATATATACTGGAGGTTTTATAGGGTTACAGGTTGCTTTATGGAACAGGTACATGAAACCTCAAGTCTTGATTTGCTTCTTCACATGAACCATTTCCTTCCCCAGCCCCCAAACCTCCATCCCTTCAAAAGAAAAGAAATGAATGAGGATAAATTACAAATGACTTTATAGCCAGAAAAACTTCAGCAATCAATGCATTATGACCGTTTCTAGTGTACAGTTGGCCATTTTAACCACAATCCCAGTACTTTATTCCAGAGACAGACAGATCATCCCCATACCACTTTAAACAACAAAAGATAAAACCTCTGACAGTTTGGGTATTACTTTCAAAGTGTATTTTGGCAGGTCTACTCACTTTCACAAACAATCAACCAGCCCGAATAATGGTATCTAATGCAGTTTTGCTCTCCACTTGGTGTTCAGAGCAGGTTGCCAAGGCTGAATAAACAAACCCTTTCTTTGCCTTTAATACAACATGGAAAAATAAATGGACTTTCTCCATTGAAATGATTTATGTAGAAGAGATTACACGTAAATGTTATGTCAGAGACAAATGCAAAAGTATATCCACTTAATTGGGGGGAGGGATGATTGTTTAATTACCAAGATGATCAGAATACTCTGTTGTCAAATATTCCCATGAAAATTTACGAAAGCGTTTAAAAATTTTTTTTTAAATCATTGTCAAGAAGAACCAGTGACAAAATCATCTGCTATTTACTCTCCAATCAGAACTACTGGGTCTCTATATGAAAGCCTACTTGGAAATAAAATTAAAATTTGATATAACATTGCGTGATTACAAAATAAATTTCCAAAGCTACTTTCTATGCTTTTGTCTTCACTTACTTACTTGTAAACTGTAAAGCTTATTCAACTCTCATTTCACTTCTAAACTCTTTAGCAAAAAATATCATTTAAGATAAGGGAAAATTTGAACCAATTTTCTGTTCAGGTTACTCCCTAGTAAATAACCAAAGGTAGCTTAAATGAAGAACCAAATAAAAATGGCCCTGATATTCAAATCCGAATTTTAACACAGTTCATGTCACAGAATATCTGTTATCAGGGGAAACATTAAGTGGATGGCTGTGTACATCGATTCAGGGATGCTGCAAACTGCGGAGCATTCCATGCTAAATGGGAGTGCCATCTAGACTATAGTCTATGTTAATGACACAGCCTGAAATTGTGCAGTGCACAACCTGTGTCGCCATATGAGATGGCCCTGTGTCAATTCATGCAAATTCACTGATTCCAGCATATTTCAATACCATTTTGAGTTTTATTATCCCAAACACCATTTCAAAGTAGTCTTGAGTTACAATATGTTAATATTTATTGTTAGAATTATTTGTAGTAGGTGTGACATTCTTGAGATGGGCCTTGAAAGCTGTCTTGCAGTTTGAAGGATGATTCAGTGGATAAAGCAGCATGAAATTCCTGTGGCAGTCCTAGTGATGTCATATGCGGGGCACCTACCCACGTGCTGAAATCCTTTCCCTTTGCAAAGTCCCTGAGCTGCATGGGTATCCTGTCACTGTGAGGATTTCCTACCCCTACTAAAGGAAAGGTTCTAGTATCCCAAGGGAGCAAGTCATTCTTTGAACTGCTCAGTAATCCATTACTTTACAAGATCCCACTCTGGCCTCCTCCTCACTATGCCCTCTATACACAAGTCTGCATCTGCAAGGATACTTGCCCACCAGAGTCCACACTCTACTTCTAGACTTCACTCCAGGACCCAGGACCCAGGCCACAAGACCCAGGGCCCAGATTTCCTTCCCCATACACCCCAAACATACTTCCTAGGACTAGCTAGCTTTTTCTCCACATCTGTCAGCCCACAGGTGGCCACACCACCAGTATGAGCATCTTTTGACCCAAGACTCCAGGGAGGGGTAAGGGCCAAGCAAGGGCAGGTGAGTGAGGGTGTCCACATGCCCACTCACTGCTTCTCACATATCTTTCATCATGTAGTCAGAGGCACAGGGCAGGGGCTATGGCCAGGAACCAGCTCTACCAAAACCACTACCTTCCAGCATGGACCTCCAAGAATCTGGGAGAATTCGATCCTCAAACCCAGTCTTCCAGGTCATTATAAACATATAGTTGCCAAAGTAGGAAGACCAAAAATATTGTTTTTTAAGAATTCATTAACTCAATTCAATTTTTAAAAGTTATTTGGATAAAAAGATACAGACTTTCATTTGGACTAGGTTGGCCATCCCAGACTGCTTGAGATTGAGGGCATTCCTGAGACAGTGAACTTTAGGTTTTAAAACTGGGATAGTCCCAGGCAAATCCTTGCAATTTGTCCAGGAAGAAGGGTTTTCCCCAAACATAGGACTTTTAGTGTGAAAACTAGGACTCACCAGTCACCCTGATTTGTTCTTAAGCCCTCAGGGACCCACATACAGTTGCCACTTGCCCTTAGACATGCAATCTCATAAAAGAAAAAAGGCTGAGGATTCAGAGCCAGATGTATCTAGACCATGCATTGGAAGGGCTGCAGTGAAAATGCCTGATGTTCAGGTATAATTGAGTTTGTCACAGAAAGGGAACACCTCAACACATTACTCACACGGGGCCCCTGGGAACATCCAGAACATCGAATCAGTTCAATGCAGCAAATGTTAGGTATAGAAAAAGGATTTGAGATGGGAGTAAAAGTAAATAGGTTAGCCCATAATCTGGAAAACTCACCTTTTGCCAGACTTACAATTCATATGAGCACACGCCTTTCCCACCAAGTACAGCAGCAAAACCCTTAGGTCACGTCTACACTTTCTGAAAAGGACTACATTTTCCTAACTTCATTTTCTCAAATGTATGAGAAGAGCAGTCACTTTATATTCACTGTCCGAAATACTCAAATTTAGTGCAGGATTATGAAACTCACAGAAAGACAATGTGGGCAGAACAGTCATGTGGTTCTTACTTCCCTCTCCTGACCATACTACACTATGTCTGATGAGGACATAAAGCACAGTAAAGAAATGCCTCTTCGGGTACAAAGGTTTAGGAAGCCCAACACATGGAAAGACACACAGATCCAGAGTTTATGTCAAGCAAAGGTCACAGTACTCTAGCGAAACCTGGTTCACCAAACACAGTATTTTGCTTCTAGCAACTTCTCGGTCAAGCTAACCTTCCACGGTGTTTATACTTCGACAGTAGGTAGTTATTAACATCACGTTAAAGGCAAACACAGGACAAAGTCACCCCTTCTTTTTCAGACCTCTGGCAATGGTCATTTTGTGAAAATACCCTATCATTTTTAAGTCTAATTTCAAACTGGTTCCTTTCATTTAGTTTAAATATGCTAAAGTTAGAAACACCTGTTTGAGATATTCAAGACGAAAAGGTGGGCAAGGAGAGGCAGACACTGACTTTGAGGGAGAAAAGCCAAAGAAAAATGAATGAAAGATAAAGGAGCGATGTGCTTGTAAGAGGGATGTGAGCAGAGCTGTGCTCCCTGGAATACCATCCTGGTAGCTCATCAAGCAAGAAATCTCAGACTGAGGCACCAGGAGGTGGCATCCAACCCTAAAACTTCATGTTGAAAACCACCATAATAAAATATGGAAATTTCTGGAATAAAATATTGAAACCCAGGAACTCCGTCAACCCCACACCATTCCAAACAAGCATCAGCCACCCGCCAGCTCACTCTATCTGGAAACAGTGGCTCCTCCCCCACCCAAAGAAGGTGCCTGCCACACACAAATTGTTGCCTGTCTCATGTTTTGATTCTGTTTTCTGAAAAGTTTGCTGAGGTGTTGGTGGGTGCTACATGCCTGTGTGCTTTGTTCTGAACCTCAGGCATGTTGTCAGGAATTTGGGGACCAGAACCAACAGGTACAGAGCACAGCACACCGGACTGTGGCCACACCCGCACTCCTGACCAAGCTCTGGATCGCACATGGGATGTCTGCGCCTCCAAACAACAGAGCTTAGAGCATTCAGGCTTCTAACAGTGGATGGTAAAGTCCCTTTCTCCCCAAAAATATCAAACCAAAGTACTTCACCATCCTTTACCTCCATGTTCAACACCTTTAAAGGGAAGACACTAGCTTCTCTATTCTAAGCTGTTACAGCTCATGAGTAAATCTTATGAGTCTACACAAGTCTTCATGAGTAAAACTCCATGACTTTTTCACTGTAGGATTCTACAGTTAAGAGATAAAGAAACATTGTGGGAAAGTGGGTAGGTTTCCCCTTCCGTCCTGCTGCATAGATAAAAATGATGGTGGAGGCCAGAAGACACATCTGCTTCTTTCTTTCTACTTCTAGTCCCTCTCTAATGCCCTTAAAAAAAAGAAAAAGAAAAAGAGAAAAAAAAGAAAGAAGAAAGAAAGAAAGAAAGAAAGAAAGAAAGAAAGAAAGAAAGACAAAAAAAGACTTCTCTCTCAATTCTATTTTCAGACTCTGTTTAGTGTGATCATTAGACATATTTCAAAGAATTCCAAATGATAGCAAAAGATTCATTCTTTTCAAATCAACCGTCCTTGGTTTGTCAATAGTGTGGTCTAACTCATGGCAGTCCCTCCTTCTAATTTCCAGATCCTTTTCCTCTTCCTTCTCTGACTGGCAGGCTGAACTCAGGGCCCCAACACACTGGGGGCTCAGATGTCTGGGTTTCATTTTTGGCTGAACTACTATGCAGCATCAGGGGGCTCTTCACTTTTCCTGTGACAAAGGAATGTTCCATACCTCAGGAGAGGATAATAGCATTGGCTCTGGCAACTCAGCAGGAGCCTCGGGAAGCGTAATTAATTAACATTAGTACTCTTGAGACATAAAGTACTATTTAAGTATAAATCTTAATTATCATGATTATTACGAGCCTATAGCCAAACCATACTCTTCGCGGTTATTTAAGGCAGAAAAGCAGGTCAAACATTCTTTCCTTTCCCTCCCAGGACAAGACATGGGTCCTGACAAATGGCCAAAGAGCAAGTCGTCGGGGGCTTTATATTCTCTTAATGTGCAACATTTGGAGAAATTTCCTCTCCCTACATTCTTTGGCCCAAGTATACCAAATCTAAATCTGCCAGTTTGAGGGCAATTCTAAGTGCTGCAGAGAGCGCTGGTTCATCCAGACGTCATGAATCTTTTGATAAAACAGCACAAATGAGAAGCTGTGGGGAGAACTCTTCCAATATTTATACTTTGTTCCTGACGCATATTTTGCATACGAGACAACTGCTCCCGAATTAGGAAGCATAAGTCACTAACTCCCACCGCTTGTGTGAATGAGCATTCTTGAGCTGTGACATTCTTCCTGAATGAGTGGGCCATAGAGAGACTCTTTATGTACTGCCTGAAGAATGGGAAGCTTTGGAGCACGGGTTTTCTATCACTTAGTGCTCTGGTAGGTCCATGCCAAGCCTACAGTATTAATCACTTGGGTGAGATTTTAATCAAAGAATCTGCTCTTAAACAATCAACGTGTTCCAATTATAGAAATATCTGGCCTAGACAATTATTGAAACTCACACTATCTGATCCGAAGATGCTAGCAAAGGCCCCAGGTTTCCTCCTGATTACACCCACAAGTAATCTCTCGGCCATTAATTTCTGCTTACACTTCTCAAAAAGACACGCTCATCCCTTCTAACCTTCACTCAGTCTCCATGCACACTTTTGTGTTCACAAGAGTGCTTCTCTGTACATAGGACTGAATGCCAATGACAGCCACATAGTGGATCGCTGTCATCTCAGAGAAGTCTTATTTCTGGCCTCGAAGTAGAATTTTTGGAGCCACTCCAGACAGGCCCGTGCTTCCTACATGCATGCTACACCAGGGCTCTACTTTATCCAGTCTCCCTAAGCCTCCTTAAGCCACATATTGAATTCATCTTACTTTTTGCCAAACCCAATTAGAGTGCATCTCTGTGCACAAACTATTCTGTATTGTTATCATTATTACTCATCAATGTCCTCAAGGAGTTAGTGAGACCATCTTGGTGGATGCCTGTGCAGTTCCTCCAGTGGCTTCTCCCAGGTTCTGCAGGCCGGAAGGGAACTACCCTCACTACTCAAAGTGTGATCTGGGATCTGCAGCATCTACATCAGCTGGGAGCTTGTCAGAGATGTGGCATCTGAGACCCTTCCCCAAATTTATGAAATCAGAACCTGTGTCTTAGCAGGATCTCCAGTAAAGCTATGCTCATTAAATTTTGAGAAGTCCTAACTTTCAAGTCCATCAGAAGTTTGACCAAAGTCAAAAGGCCTAGTGGACATAGAGGATGGCAATTTTACAATGAAGCATAAAGCAGACCTAAAAATAACTAGAAACCCAAGTACGGGGCAGTGGGGGGGGGAGTATTCTGTGGCAGTGACTGCGACAAAGGGAAGGGGTAAGGGCAGGAGAATGTTTAGTCCCCAGTGATATACCTCTGAGCCCATCCTGAATGGGGATTGGGGAGGTGAGGGAGAAAAGGAGCTTACATTTAACGCTCCTCTCCAGGAACTAAACTGTGACTTAGTTTTCTTCTTAGAGCACCAAGTCTAGAAAGTTCTTATGTAATCAAGTGGCAGAGTCCTGAGGTCTTCTCTGGGCACACCCAAGCCTCTAGATGAGGAAGACATAGCCATGCTGAGAGAAAAATACTTCTGGACAGAAAGTTCCTCCCTAATGGCCACAGAGGACAAACACAAAGGGAAGTGAGGAAGGGTACGTTGGTGATTATACTCATGTGTGTCTGCCTAAGCAAAGGATAACACTGCAGAATTCACAAAGGAAATGGCTGAGATCTGGATCCATGTCCTTGAAACCTCTGCTTCACACTGAGACTTCCAGAGGTCCCAAAGAGGACATGACAAAGGTGCTCATACAGGACTGACACAGTAGTTTCTATGTAGCCATGGGGCCTCCACAGCAGCACTCTGAGAACCCAAATTGAGTTCCCTTCAGGCAGAAGGCTCTGAGGACAAATGCCTGACCCCTGCCAGCAAAGGCTAAAGCAACCTGTGGTGGTAAGATGCAGGTGATATTTGAGTTCCACCTGTAAGCCCAGAGGTATTGGGATGAAGGGTCACAAGGACTCCCGGTGGACTAGACAGAGGCAGCATGAGAGAAAATCTGCCTTGACCACAGCCCCAAGGGGAGAGGGGCCTTAGCAACATAAAGCTGCATTCCTTGGTGTTGAGAAAGGAGATGCTTCCACCAGCTGGAATAGAGACACGTTTGCTTATTGTCATGAAACTGCAAGAGAGGGGACCAGAGAAAGAGAAACTGCCAAGATCCCATAATGCTAGCCAGGAAGGTTTGTGAATCAGCAGTGAGCACACCCAGGTCCCAAGAGAAAAAGCCACCAGCAAGGACATCTGCCTGCCTACCACCCTGGCTCTGGGCCCACTGACTTCTACTTGGGCAACTAAGGGCCCGAACTCTCCTTAGCCAGCTCCAGCCCCCACCCCCATCCCGCCAGCCTGAACTAGCAGAGGAGAGAAAATTGGCCCTTAAATTAAGTCCAGGGCTTTGAATTGTAACTCAGAAAGGACGTGCTATTTTTCAATTGAGATTTTTGTCTGCAATCTAAAGTGTCCAAAGGACTGTCTGTTACTCAACAATGAGCAGAAAAATCTTACTTGGGTCAGGGCTCTCACTCAGACCAGGGACTCTCCTCTCACCTCTGGTTGCACACTGGAGTCACCAGGGATTTTTTTTTTTTTTTAACCAGGGTTCTTAAAAATAGAAAATGCCAGAGCCCAAGCCTCATCCGGGAGTCACTGAATCAGAATTCTAGAGGTTGGTCCTAGAAATGTGTGCTAATTAATGAAATAACGATTAAAACTCCCCAGTTGATTTCAATGACCAACGAGGAGGCAGGAGCAAGGCAATACTGTTCACTAGCCAGAGGAGACTATTCCTAATGAAGGAATGTTCGAGGGACAATGGAAAATAGAAATGAAATAAAATTAGTTTGGTTGTTATAAGCTGCATTCCTCAGTATACTGGAAAGGCAAATGCCATGGTTCTCTAGATTTCATTTGGAAGCTACAAGTTGAGTTTTGTGCTTTAAATGTGACCCAAACTTGACCAGTGCTGAGTTCAGTTCTACATGTGGGATCCAAAATGATTAATCTGGTGTCTGGAGTTTGAGAAAGTCCCCCTTCCTTTTTTGGACACTAGCCAGGTTGCCAGTGACTAACAGATGGGAAGACACTGGCTTGGTGTCTGGGATCCTGCTGATATTGCAAGGTCTGATAACACCTGTCCTTCTTCATTAGCACCCTGGCTGAGTCTGGTGTCAGAGTCTGCAAGGTCCTGGCACTCTGGAGAGACACTGTATGGGGAATCTCTACCAACAGCCTCACATCCTCACACCCTGTGGCTGGCATCCTCTTGACCTGGCTGGTACTAGATCCAGGTCTTTTGGCCTATCGTTTCTCCAAGCAGAAGGCAGCAGGGTGTCTACTGCCACGGTCAGGTTTTCTGTACCACATGGTATGAGAGCCCATCAGGACTAGAACTACATTCAATCGGTCCATCTTCTCCATCAAAAAGCTCACCAACTCTTGTATTAGGGACTTTCTCTTTCTTTGTTTTTATTTCTGTTTAATTTCTTTCAGCACTCTTCATTTTCTATCTACAAATAGACAGTGAATTCCCATGCCATGGGACTATCCCATTTCTGAGCTAAATGAGGAAGGCACACCCCGAAGATGGCAGACAGAGCTGCCATTTTAATTTTCCTGGCCGGATATGGAAAAGCAACCCACTTCACCCATCAGAGGCCTCCTGCTTCCTCATGAGTCAGGAAACTTGCAGTGAAAAAAAAAAATCTCATCAAAACAACTGGGAAGAAAGTAGCTGAAACATCTTATCAAAAAGATCTGTAAGAACTAAACTTCTTACCAATTACTATGTGACACCAACAGAAATACCGAAGGAATGTAAACCCACGTTTGACCTGTCATCCCAAACTGGTAGACTTCAGACCAGCAGGGAAATATATATGTATCTGCTATTTGTTTATTTTTCTTTATTAAAGGAGAGTAAGAGGGTAAGGAAGCAATTCTTTAAAAGGCCATTATCTGTATACTATGGCTACAAATCTCATAAATACCAAAGATTCTATCACACAAGCCAAGTGAGGTCAATCTCTAATTGGTCACACTGGTTTATGGCCCACTAGAGCCATTTATATCCACTATCACCCTGGGCCAAGTCTCTTTTATTTCCACTTTCATTTATTACTCCCTGATAGCCAGTCCTTGAGTAAATACTTAAAGAGGAAAAAAAAATCACCCTTTTTAAAAATCAGATATATATTTTTTAAAGACTTGATAAAAACAAATGAACAAGAAGAAAGAACAACGTGTTTGTAAAATTAACCTCGACTTTTATTTTTGATAGATGATCATTTCCTTTAAAGGGAATATGTGAGACTCTCCAAGTTATTCTTACACGAGAAATCAATTCTTTCCTATCATTAGCTAAGTTAAAACTAAACAAAAATGATTGATAAAAATGAGGCCACATGGATAAGAAGAGTACAGCTCTACCAAATATTGGCACCACACAGAAATGTTCAAAAGAAAATACATCCACCTCTGTATTAAACAGAGGCTAGTAGTGGCTTTACTCTGGCAGCACTGAGCATCTATCAAAGCACACAGAAAATTTCTAAAACTTTCCAATGCCAGACCCTCACCCTGAATCAAGTTCACCTCCAACGGTTTCAAAAGGCAGCTGCTGGCAAAATTCAAATAAAGCCTGAAGTTTCGTTAATAATAATGCACCAATGTCAGTTTCTTCCTTTGGACAAAGGCAACCCTGCAATAATGAGAGACATTCACAATAGTAACAACTGGGTGAGGGGTGTCTGGGGACCCTGTGGTGTCTTTGCAGCTTCCCTAAACACCCAAAATCATTCACAAATAAAATATTTATTTAAAAACAAACATAAAGTGGTTGTCCCCAGGCAGAGGCTGTGGATTTCACTGTAAGGCTGTATTCCCCCAAACGCGAAGAAAGAAACAGTAATCTAGAGATTTACTATAGCAAATGTAGCCAAGCAGCTAAACTCTCAATGAAGACGAAGATTTAATGGAATAGACAACTGCCAGTGGTAGTCTGCTAAGGCATCCAAACGTAGCTTGTTTTATGTGCTCCTGAAAGGCTATTTGTAAATCAAATTCACATAATTCAAATGTTTTAAACATGCTCAGGAAGCTTGTGCATTTAAAAAGCTATTTAATAGATACCAGGGTAATATTGGGAGAGGCTTACTGTGTAACGAAATGACTGTACTCTCCATATTTGCTGAAGGTGGCTTCGCAAGCGTCATCTGTGTCCACGGGGCTGCGCCCCGCAAGCTCATGCTGCCCATGTAGCCCCTGCCTCACAGGCCTCCAAGTCTCCTCCTTCCCTTTCCTCCACCATGCCATCTTTGTGCGGTTGTGATGAACTGAGGGCCACTATAGCGACTTCTATTCACACCCAGGCCCCAGTGCCCAAACAGGCCTCAACCTCCACAATGTTATCAGGTATCTGGGCATCAAGATCTAGAAAGTAAGAATACTCTACAAAACAACAGTATCTGAAGCAGATAAAGGCACGATGTTCGTCCCTGCCACTACTGGGGCTCACACTGGAATTCTCCTGCTGGCCGTGAAATGGACTCTTGATGCTGGCCATCCTTTTCCCAGTCCAAACCATTGGTCAAGAGGGGCCATTACCACTCCTATAAAGACAACTCAGGATCTGATAGAAGAATGCTTCCACTCCACCCAGGTATGCCACACATTCCAGGACCCTGGCTCCTCATCCACAGCAAGTGGGCATAACTCTAAATTCCAAACGGATAAGGAGCTAGGAAACAGATGCGCCATCCAAATACTGTCCACCAGTGCACAGGTTGCATGGGTTTTGCCATTAGGGGTAACAACATCATTTAACACTTGAAATAAAAATAATGTGTGCATCAGGCTACTGTTCATCCCCCCATCACCTCCTAGGGAGTATGAGTCCCTGCCCCTGGACTTGGCTTTGGCCTTACGGCTTCCACTGGCTGGTGGTATATGGCCTGAAGAGACCATGTGCCAGTACAGTAGCCAGGCCCTGAGAAGCCAAGCTTATTTCTAGTTGCCCTCTTGCCATCTCCACTGGCTACTAAGATGGAGGTCTCCTATGTAGCCACTACTTATTCACCTGCCCTCCAGAATCAAGACACACAGAACAAAACTGCCCCAGCTGACCCATAGCCAAGACTTAAATAATAATGTCTTAAGCCCCTGGTTTTGGAGGTGGTTTATTGTGGGCACCATTTTGTCAACAGTTGAGTTATATACCCAATCCTCTCCCCAGATGCAAAAGCATCAGATACTCACCATCATCAATTCCAGGCCAGCCCATGAAGTGAGCAGAAATCTGTTTCTCATCTTTCCCATACTCATTCTTGGCTACTAACTTGTAGTCCCCATTGTTCATGTGAGTGGGATTATCCAGCTGGAGGCAGCCATGGTACTCCGTGTGATTGGTAACATGGATTTTAGTACAGATGTATTTGGACTCATTCAATATTGCCCCGTTATAGAACCACTGAAGCGCTGGTTTGGGGTTGCCTTTCACAGTGAATGGAATGCACCAGTGGTGGTCTGAGGTTGGAGATTCGAGAAATGTGATAGTTGGAGCAACTAAATTGAAAAAGAAAGAGTTAATAGCATCAGAAAACTCAGATTTCTCCCCATCTCCAGATTTCTGTGTCATCAATAAGGGGTTTTATTCAATGACTGTTTGGTTTCAGAAAATACAGGACCAGCAACTCTGGAATCCATCAATATTTTGAGTCATCATCAAGGTTGATTGAACTCTCAACAGAGAGCTTCAAAGAGACTCCTTTCCCTATACTTAAGACCTATGAATCATAGTCATTTTTCAAATCTATTCAGTGTGAGAACCAACTCCGAATAGATTGCAGAGATTTCTGACAGCAGAAAGAGTTCATTTGAAGTCAATTTTGGTTTTGAATAAATATGCCGTGATATTATGTAGATTCATCACCAAAACGCTGAGGGCCACTATTTTTATGTACTTCACCAAGCAACAGAATTACTGACAAAAATGACTTTGGAAATCTTGCTGGAAGCCCAGATCTCACGTAATTTATCTAAAACATATCAAATTGACCAATGCCATGAATGGTCCTACCAGTGCTGATTCATTATTATAAAGTAGGATCAATTGGTACTTTTCACCAATTGCCAATAGTAAATGCTCTTTAAAAGCATCACCTTTTGAGGTGCCTGGAGGATTCAGTCAGTTAAGCATCTGACTCTTGATTTCGGTTCAGATCATGATCGCAGGGTCCTAAGACTAAGCCCCACATTGGATTGAGTCCCAGTGCACTCAGCAGGAAGTCTGCTTCAGATTCTCTTCCTCTCCCTCTGCACCCTCATCCCAACTCCTGCATCTCCCTTGCTCACTCTCAGATAACTAAATCTTTAAAAAAAAAAAAAAAGCATCACATTTCATTACAGCATACTCCATTTTTGCTAGGATTTCAGAAGCCAATGTTTTGATCCTTTTTAAATGTCTGGGGTACTATTCAAACCTAGACAAACAAACTAGAGATTACTTTAACTTTAAAAATCAAGCACTTTATGCTTTGGGGAAACAAACATTCAAGTAGCATCTTTAAACAGAGTACTTTTCCTGAATGAAAGTATTTAAAATCCTTAATAGTGGTTTATTTTAATGTGGTCTGACTTTGTTAACAATACAATCAAAGACTGGAAAATACCTCTAGAGATCTAATAGCATCGTTTCTCAGGTCAGGAAACCCAAGTCCTGTGAGGTCAAATGACTTGGTCAAGTTTAGTGAGTAAGACAGATCTGGAACAGGAATCTAGGTCTGGGCCTAGACCAGAAGCCCTTCTCTCCTGGCCCTGCTTCCCTATTATATGTGTTCATCACACAAAGGGAAAAATCACAGCCTGCTAACAAATACATTTTGATCAGAGTCACTACCAAAGCTATCTCATTTGTTAGAATTCTTTCATTTATTCCCTCTATTCTTTATCTAGATTTTGATATATAAGGCCAATTCTTCAGACCATGGTGACCACCATAGAGATTAACTGAGAAGATTATGAATATGAGTGCCCCGATTTGTAGGTCTGTGTTACAAATACAAGGACCCCAGTGGGGTAGGATAAAACACTTACCTTCTTCCCACCAGTCCAGGCCCCCATGGCCAGGACCCACTTATTCCTTCCACCATGCTCAAAAGAGCTTTTGGTGAGGTGTTGATTTAAGGACATAAAGTTGGAAGCGGATTGCATATGTTTGGAGATAACATTGATACTAGGCTTCTGGTGGGTCAAAATGATGAGAAATTATGAATCTAGTACCTACTGGGCACAGTGGTAGTATTGATAGTGACAAAGGACTATGGTTGGTGACTGCAGTCACACACTCCAACAACTGCATGCTGAATGTGTGAACACTAACCACTATACCAACACATGTCTACAGGTATGTAAAGTGTATTCACACATACACACGTGCCCACTTGTGGTTTTCTCCTCCAAATCTTGATCTAGATACAGTAAAACCTCATTCATTTAACCATACCAGCTCAGAATTTGGAACAACGTGCAAAATACATGTGACTTTTACTGACTACATGTTCACACTGAATGCTACAACCTGGAATGTTAAGATTTTACAATACTGGCAAATAATGCACATGTACTTCAGAAGCATTAACATCCTGCATCTTAGTTTCAATGTATGCAGAAATTTGAAATGATTATAATAAAGTTTCTGCAAGTGATAAGAGTTTTTAATAATTTAACTAGGACTCCACCAAGCTTCCCACAGAAACTTGATGTCAAACCAATGCGGTTTCACTGCACTGATAGCACAACTGGGTGTTTGTAAACAGCCAGCCCAATACTTGAGGTGCCATAACTCTAAATCTTCATATTGCTTTTATAGAGAAAAAGATTTTAGAAACTTGTTTATCAGAATATAAACTAAACCTCATTAACAAGAGGAGGATAACCAGCTCAAAATATGTTCTCTCAAAAAAACAAAACAAGACAAAAAAAAAAAAAAAAAAAAAAAAAGGAGGCCATGAGAGGACAAGCTTAAGATAAAAAAAAAAAAAACAGCTTGAAAGAAAAACATGCATAAGTAAGAGAGATTAACAGATAGAACACATGAAAGAGGCTGCTATTTCTTTTAAAGAGTACACACAAAACACTGCACACACTTTTTCTTTAACATATTTAAGCAGCACCCAGAGTGCCCCGATGACAAATGCAGGTGTGTCCACAATCATTTGCTGTTAAAAACATATGCCAGTCTGATTACGTACAATGTACAGTGAGGTTGACAGAATCTTGGTCTTCTCCTACAAGATTTTCTGCCACACAGGAGATTTGTTTTCCACTGTCATCAGATGAAATGTTAGTTATCCTCAAGGAGCCCTGCATGTGGCTTGTTTCATTCTACAAATGAATTAACAGACAAAAATAATCTATATTAGGACTGATCCCAAAGTGATAAGATGTGGGTCTTTCCCCCTAACGAAAGAAAAAAATATATACATACCATTAGAAAGGTTTCTGGCCTGAATTGGGGCCAGGCAAAAGAATAAATCAGGAGCTATTCTGTTTCTCGAGATGATAACTGTTTAATGTGTAAAGTTGATTTAATCCTTGAATTCCTATCTACCTTTCTCCAAGGGAAGAGACCAAAGAAGCATCCCTCACCCAGCTCACAAGGACACAAGAAGGCTCACTAGAGACCCAGAGACTCTGATCTATTGGATATACACAACTAAATTTGTTAATTATAAAGATAAATAAAAAGTAAATGTACATCAAACACTCATCATAGATTTCGCTATCTGGCCCCATAAAATATTAAATGATCATCACTAGGTGAATACAATCTCAAATTCTGAGTTACTCTCATCTCTTTAGGAACACGGAGCCAAACAAAAGCCTTACCATATGTTTGGAAACCAGATTACCGACATCCCAGTACAAATTCGGAACTGGATCGCCTGCAACACTACAAGATAATGTGATAGACTTTCCCTCCTCCACGGTGAGGTTAGGTGCAGCCAAATTTGCTGATGGCAAACCTGTGGAAGAAGAAAAGTTAAGTGGGGACATATACAAATAGTTCAGTGCATTATCAAAATAATCACAACAAATAGAAAACTCTTCATGCTGTAGAATCTGTAATCATTTACTTTCTGAGACAGATTTATGTTGCTCTGAAAAAGTGTTGGGTTGGTAAGCTTTACAGACTTAACATGAATAAAAAATGTGCGGTTATAAGATTTGAAAACAAATTTTGTACATTTCTTAAAAATATTACTGCAGAATAACTTTTTCCTTAAAAAAAAAAAAAACTAGTTTATAAAACTAGGTCTTCTACTCTTTCATTGTTCTACAGTTGCTAACCCAGCTTTTCGCACATAAATAGGCACACCATTTTATCTTGTTTATTCCCTCCTCCCCTTTACTTATTTATTGTCAAAAACAAAAGGGTGAGAGACATCTACATTTTTTGCATAAATCCATTTTTTACATTAAGTAACTGATAAATATAACCCCACTACCAGACCTAGATTTTGAAATAGATTACAGAAGAAAATGTAATATGGGGAGCTTTATTGTTGTTGTTTTAAAGCGGGGAGGGGCAGAAGGAGAGGAAGAGACAGACTCTCAAGTAGGTTCCACCCTCAGCTCAAAGCCCAATGCAGGGCTTGATCTCAGGACCCTGAGATCATGACCTGAGCTGAAACCAAGAGTGGTATGCTTAACTGACTAAGCCACCCAGATGCCCCAAGAAAATGCAGTTTTAAAGCATTCTTTAGACATGAAGTTTGATCATCACCATACTAGAATGTTCTAAAGCCATATAAGTCAGAGTTAAATATCATAGGAAAAATGGGTTATTGTAAAATTTATAGTATGATTTTTAAAAAGTCATGTGGATCTATACTTTCACATTTCAAAAGCTAGTTTTACCGATGCCATTATCATTTCATTAAATTATCACACTTATTGGGTGTTTACAATGCTTTAAACCTCATGGGACTCACAGTATTTTCTGCATGAAGGCACATCCCAGACAGCACAACAATATGCCAGGCCCTGCTTGTCAAGCTAGTCCCTCAGTTGGTATCAGAAACTCTGCTTGGGACTGCGTTCACGCTGACAGCTGTGACCCAAGGACCTATGACATGTCATTAACTCAGGAGTGTCCCAGAGGTCAGAAAAAGCAATGCATCTTCAATACACATTAAATTGCAATTAACCCACCCACCTAGTGCTCTCTTACTATCTGCACAAAACCGTCCATAAACCCCTCTCCTGTGATGCGGTCCTTGATGACAAAGCCATTATTCTTTATTACCAAAACCGGCCTGGACAAAGATCTATACAGCATACGTCTCCTGGTGTCCCCACCGTTGGCAGAGGACTTCCCAGCAAGACCCAGCTTTCAGCGGCCGCATGACTTCAGAACCCTTCCTGTCAGCAACCAGTAGAAAGCCTTGTTCTATCTTTAAAATGCCCCTTAGTACTCTGAGTTTCATACTCCGAAGTTTTCAATCTGTCATATTTTTAGCTTCCAAGGCTCTTCTTTTGTTCCTGAATGATCTTCTATTTCTATAGCACCCTGCTTTTTGTCTCCTGGATGCAACTTCTCCTGATCTGAGATGTTGGCCATTTCTTTTGAATTGTTCTTTTCTTCATATCAACACTGTTTCTTGCAACTTGCTTTCCTTCATCTTTTTGTTTGTTCATATTTGTCTTTCTTATTATAAGCTTTTCTCAAAGAGTGGGTATCATTGGCCACACACACATCTTTAAGAAAAAAGTACTAGAAGCACTGTGTGCATTTAACTGTCAGCTTTGTTGGAGGGCAGTATTATTGGCCTTTTTCCTGGGTACTGCCTGGTGTCGGTATCATTAGACCACTTTGGGACAGGGTTTGGTCAAATTATTCAGATAATTGCTCTTCCACTGTCCTGCCTGGAAGAGGAAGAAGGATGCAAATAACGATACTCAGTAGGTAAGCTCATCATTCTCTCTATGGTTCTCACAGCCTCAACTCTTTCTGGAGTTCCTCATAATCTTTGTTTGATCCTCTCTAGAAAATATACCCTGGCTTTCTGCTGAGAAGGGTACGTTGCAGTCACCTGGAATGTATGGAATGAAAATGGGATTAACTGCTCCATCAGTGACCTGACCCAATCTCCTGGCTTTGGTGTTGCCTGCATACCTGCTTCTTTCTGAGCCTGCTAGTAGCTCTGTAGCCCAAACCAATTTCCCCTTGCCTCTGCCTGCTGGCAACCTGGTAATGGGCATTCTCAGCCATCAGCTCAGTTTCTATTGTCTGCCTGCTTCTCAGCTTGCAAGTCTTTGTGTCCTGCTGACTCCTCTCCCATTTTCTTGTGCTTAGAGATTTATCTGCTGATGCTGGAGGGATCTCAGACCCAGGGCCTTGTCACGGTGCTTGTACTCCAGATAGGACCTCCTCCACCAACAGAGCTTGGAGACATCCTTCTCAGCATCTTGAATACAAACTATGGGATAAATTTCCTACTTTTTAAAAATGGATATCATAGTTTGGAAATTCTGAGCAGGGGAAAAAAGGTTAAAATGGAGACTTTCAATAGAGAATGCTATGTCGTAATCTTCAGTTCCCCTAGAAAACTTAATGAAACCTTTTTCAGCATGCCTCAATTTATATGATTAACAATTCTAAAAATGTATGTTTAACTACAGTAATAGTAGTAGTATTTACTGGGCATTTACTGAATCAGAAACTTTTCTAGTACTTCAAATGATTGTTTTATTTAATCCTTACAATCGTCATGAAGTGAAGTGTTTGTCCTCATCTAATTAATTAAGAATATGAATTCTTGAGAAGTCAAATACATCTTCCAAAACTGCCCACGTAGGGCAGCCCCGGTGGCCCAGCAGTTTAGCACCGCCTTCGGCCCAGGGCATGATCTTGGAGACCAGGGATCGAGTCCCATGTTGGGCTCCCTGCATGGAGCCTGCTTCTCCCTCTGCCTATGTCTCTGCCTCTCTCCCTCTCTCTCTCTCTCTCTCTCTCTGTGTGTGTCTCTCATGAATAAATAAATAAAAATCTTAAAAAAAAAAAAACTGCCCACGTACCTGTTGACCTGGGATCCAGACCCAAAGTTCAAGATCTTCACCACTATGCTACACTTTCTTCCCAGACTGCACATATCCATTTTAGCACAGAACATAAATACCAATACATATCTATAACCTAAGAATTCAGTTCATTTAGAAAATAATTATGTGTCTATTTGTGAAGGAAGAATGAGTCTCCTTTATTTATAGAGAAATTGTATCACCCTGTCACAGCAGTCTCCAAAGGAATCTGTGCAAAATTTGCCAAGTCTAGATCTTTTAGATGTAAAGTCTTCCACAAATGAGTAAGCATCTGACTCACGTTAATTCTAAAGCATTAATATGCTGGCCAAAGATTCAATAATGGAAAAAACAATCTGTACTTGAAATATCACTTGAGGTTTAATTAGCACAATAAAAATGAATTGGGATGCATGAACAGCCAAGGCAGGATAAACCATTTGCCAGGCACTATTTCCTGGCTTAATAAGATTTGAAATCGGCACTAGTACAGAGCAAAGCTCAGCAATGCTTCCAACAGCTTCTAGCACTACTGTAATGGGATCCTGATTTGAGCATCAGAGTGGTCTTCCTCCACACTCTGAGAAAGCTCACGGGGATAAGAGATGACCTACCACCCAGGCAGACAGGGTTAATGTCTCTAGATCTGGATGTGTTCAGAAGGGACATAGCAGCCTGGAGACCCTTGGCAGAAAGTTCCCGACCACGCAGGGAGAAGACTGACTTCTTTAGACCAGGGCCTCCCAAACTGTAACGTGAGTATAAATCACCAGCAGATCTGATTAAAAACCAATGTTGTTGTTGTTGTTGTTTTTTCCAGTAGGTCTGAGATTAGGGGCTGAGAGTCTTCATTTCTAGCAAACTCCCCGTTCTACAGACCACACTTTGAGTAGCAAGGGTTTAGATGATCAGTGATGGCTGGACAATTGCTTGCTAGTTTTTGTGTCTATGACTATTATTCTTAAACTCAGCAGGGGCCTGAGCAATCATCTTGTCCATGGAACCTTCCCCAAAGTGTGTTCTGTGGGATTCAGACTCCTTGAGACACTCTGTATGGGGTGGAGGGTGGGGAGGAAATCTAAGATTTAAAAAAGTAAGAGCCCATAGGAAATTCTGTAACTCTGGATGTTCAGTATGTACACCACATATTCAAAACTGTCAGAAGTCCTGCTCTAAACAAATCAGTTCACTTCCGTGGATCTTACATTCCCTGAGCTTTTTTGAGTATACCATTTCTCTGTGGTACCTTGTTATGGCTTTATTTTTAATTCAAGTAATCTGACCAAATGTAAGAGAAACATATATTTAAATATTAGATGTAAAATGTATTTAAAGCTAAATATTCATATCAATGATAGTAATAACATTAATAACTAACGTTTATTGAGTACTTAGTATGTGCTAGACTTCATCTGCAATATTGTCCGTATTACCTTATGTGGCATCCTGAAAAGTCTTAAAAGTAAGTGTCAGTAGTATCCCCATTTCCAGATGAAGTTAAAGCTCATTAGGTATCATAACTAAATAGATAGTGACTGTGAGCTGGACTTGACCCTCATCCTTCTGTCCATGGCCATACATTGACTAGCTGCCTCTCTACTGGGCTTTGCTATGCCTCTGTTTCCCTCTGTGAGGGCACACTTCTGGAGAGTTCGCTATGTTGACTATGTCTTAGGATCACTAATTTAAAGAATGAAGTTTCTCTCCATTCCTGTATCACCATTCCAAAGGGATAAGGAATACTCATTACTAATATTAGGTAAAAGTAAATTCAGTTGACCTCTCATTGAAAAAAAAAAAAAAAAAAGCAGTCAGGGTCTCACTTTCTACTAACGGAGAAATAGTAACCTCTAGTTATTTTGAGTTATCAACTCAGCTTTGCAGGAAATGAAATGCATCCGGTTTGGGTTTCAATTTTCACCCGTAAATTGGGATTATGTTCTTTCTCATCTTGTTTTAGTGATCCTGGGCTCTGTTCATTTTGTGTTTGGTCATCATTCCATGTGTAAAATAATCAAGTAAATTATGATTTTGTCTATTCTCTCCTCTCACATTCTATCTTTTTGGCATATCTTCCAATTTCTCTGTCTCCTAAAGCTTATATATTTCACTACCAGGAAAGAAGCCAGAATAAGCCTGACCTATTTAGAAGTAGCTGCTTTACACCCAGTTACAAAAATGACAGAAAATTAGCAAAGTGACTTTCCAAGCCCAAATTGGAAATTGAGCTTCTATGCTTGTGTGAGCTGTGTCATTACAGTGACAGCAACCAGAAAACTTCTAAACACAAAAACTGTGTCAGCAACTGACAGGTTAGCAAAAACAGCTTTATTTCCCATTCGAAAAAAGATAAAGGAAAACAATAGTCCACTGTGCCGCTTGCTTTATTTTAGGAGACAGAAGCTGATCCTTAGTAAAAGTAAAGCAAACTGGTAAACTAGATTTTGCATATGTTTTTCAGGAGAAAAAAAAATCAACCCAGCTAAGATGGTAAGAAAAAAAATCTAACTTCCAGAATACTCACATAGCATTTCATTCTAATCTTCTGTGTGAACAAAGTAGAAATGCTATCAATATATTTTCCTGTTTTAAAACAAAGGACCATGTATAAATATGCTAAATAGACATGCACTACAAACCATAGTGCAACAACCAAAAAGAAATCTTAAAAAGAAATCAGTAAAACCGGGATGCCTGGGTGGCTCAGTGGTTGAGCGTCTGCCTTTGGCTCAGGGCGTGATCCTGGGGTCCTGGGATTGAGTCCTGCATCAGGCTTCCCACAGGGAGCCTGCTTCTCCCTCTGCCTGTGTCTCTGCCTCAATCTCTGTGTCTCTCATGAATAAATAAATAAAATCTAAAAAAAAAAAAAAGAAAGAAATCAATAAAACCAATTTACCTCAAGGAGCCAGGCTTCCTCTCCTGGCACCTGTAAACTGACCTCTCCAATCACAAGTAATATTTTGTTTATGTGTCCTAAGTAATCTCTACACTGAAAGTTTGAAGGCTGAGAAGGTGGACAATTGAAATTGTCATTATAAATAATAAGGAAACCTAAGGCAAGACTGATTTCAATCCATGGAACCATTAAGGGAGTTTCATAGAGTGGCTGTATAGTCCAACCATCAAATGAATTATCACCTTATATTCACTGTGGGACTAGCATGTTCTATGGTAACCAGTTACTAGTAAAACGAGTTGAGGGACTGTTTTGACACATCCCGGAGGAAGGCTGCCTTTCTTACATATAGTTGCCATCTACTTAGAACACAGCATCTTATCTGCTATTAACACTTCCTTGAGAAACTCTCTTCCAGAGATTTAAACCCTAATTATCATATAAAAAAGCTAAAGTATAATGTACACTGTTCTTTAATAATCCCACTTAGTCAGGGGAAATGATTGAAAGGTCTGTATTGCAAAACGAACTGCTAAAGATCAATTAAAGTAGCAGAGACATTCTTATATTAAATCAGTACAACGACTGGGCAAAATAACCTTTCTTCTTTAGAACTCCTGTGATTCGATCTCTGTTTTCAGAACCAGTGTGCCTAGCGACTCTTTCCTTCCTAATTAATGTGGAAATTTTAGATGAATGTGTTCTGTTGCCTTGCAATTAATAAAATTTTTCTAAGGTTAAAAAGGACCTTGTGGAGAAACAGACCACAACATGTTTCCCAGCATGAATAAATTTACAGTAATTCACGGCAGGAGGGGCTGCTAGAAAAATATTGTGAGACATTCTGACCGGGCTGCTAATGGTAACAGAGCCATTAAACTTCCAGCCCCGCCTACCACACTCCATCACTAAGGACAGAGGGAGCTTGAGACTCTTTCAAATGGGATGATGACAGAAATTTCAAAGGGAACTACAAAATGCTAAAATATGGAATAATTTAGTTAGAATAATATAATTCTATAAGTTATCTTAACTGAAATATCTGCACCCTTAGATAAAAATCTTGTCCACCCTGATCATTACCATAACGTGCATGGCTCATGCATTTACTAGTTGATGAATTCAACAACATCAATCAAATGCTTGTTATGTTCAAGGGATGCATTGACATCATGGAGGATGCATTATTGCTTACAAAATGTAGAGAGTTTGTTAGTATAATACTTACATGGTGAAATACAAAAAGAGGAAGTTTTTAAAGTCCACCTTATAAAGGAATGGAATCTCAGTAGCCCTTTTTTATTGAAATTAAAATGTTACCAGTTGCAAATTAATGCAACAGCCATAGTTATTGGCAAATTGCTAGTTTACAATGGTGAAACAAACACACAACACCATGAAGTACTCTAGTGAGTTTTCTTACACTTAGCTAACAAGTTGCATCCAAAAAAAAAAAAAAAAGTGAGGATGAGCTCCATGAATCTGTGATGTAATTAAACACAATAGATATATTTTTTAAGTGTGTAAAGGGCAAGACCCAGAAGAAAAGCCAACCGACCACAAATCCACGTTATAAACAAGGCATCCAACCTGAAGACAGTAACGTATTATCCGATTTCTGTAGTATAATGGACGTTCAGAAACAATTTAAATCTATTGTCAATCTAACTTCTCTTGAAAGAGCTCAAACTAGGAAACTGTGATGAAAAAAGTAATGTGAGACTGAGCCCCAAACTGAAGCTTCCCCTTCTGATCTCAGATCTCCAGATATTACACACACACAAAAAAAAAATTAAGATTTTATTTATTTATTCATGAGAGACACAGAGAGAGAGGCAGAGACACAGGCAGAGAGAGAAGCAGGATCCCCGTGGGGACCCTGATGCAGAACTTGACCCCAGGATCCCGGGATCACGACTTGAGCTGAAGGCAGAGGCTCAACCACTGAGCCACCAGGCGACCCGCAATTTTTTTTTTAAAACTCCAGAACCATGTTGGCAAATGAGAAAACATACTGCTAGTGGATAAGACACTGTAAGAAGCCCCTGAACAATAAATAGAAAGCGAGAGTGGGATTACAGAGAATCAGCACAGCCCCAAAGAGACACATAAATATTCGCTGCACAAAACAGACAGGCTCCAGGCTGACCCCAGACTGAAGGGGCAGACGGTAGGACACAGTAGAGCCCCACCTCGGCTGAGCCACGGGGCCACTGCTTAAGAAAACAAGTAGACACCACAGAAGGAATAGCCTTTCCACCTCCTGTCCCTACACACTCGCCGTGGACACAGCATCCAACAGAAGCTGTAGCTGCCCCCGACTAGAAGCAATGACTGCGGAAACCTTAGCAGAGAAAATCAGCACTGCTAGGTGTTGGTGACATCCTAGAGATACAGTGAACCCTGACACGGGAAGGGGTGTTTCAGTTACAAACAACAACCACCACAACAAAATCCAATCACTAAAGACTGCAGAAATTAGAAATTGATTGTTGAGAGGGGGAAAATCCCATATCTGGAGAAATAGCTAAAGGGCAAAGTAGTCAATAAAACCACTTTCCCATAATGCAGCACAAAAGGACAAGAGGATTAGGAAGTGTTACTGGAGGCTGAGGGGTACAGAGGGTGGAGCCAGCAGTGTAGACCACAAACCACATAAATTAGAAAATTCTTCCAGAACTGCAGACCAAACTCCTTCACACCGAAAGAGTATACTGCGTGTCAAATAGTATAATTTTTTTAAAACACACATACATCTAGTTACACTGTGGTAAAAATTTTAGAGAAAATCTTCAAAGTTTCTAAGAAGGAAAAGAAAAGCATAGGTACCTGTCAAGAAGCAAGCATAAGACTGGCCTCAAGCTTCTCATCGGTGACACTGAACACAAGGAGAACATAGTACAGTATCTGCAGAGGTCTGAAAGGGATTTTTTTCGAGTCTAGAATTTTATACTCAGCCAATTCCACTGAGAAGAAATAATACAATCTGATTTTCTACCAGGAAAGAACTTGAACATTTAAAAAAAAATTATCTGAAAGAAATATTAGAGGATACACAGCAGCAAAAAGAAAAGATCCTCCAAAAGGCAGTGGGATACAAAATTTAATGATAGATCCAAAGAAGTAGTGAATCTTAAAAAAAAAAAAAAGTCAAGTAACGATCTACAAATAAAATTCTAGTTGACAACATCTGAGCGATGGGAAGAGAAAGTAAAAGGAAATAAAAGTATCTTTTCCTGTCTTGTTGGAAGTGATTTCTAGATATTTACAAGAAAAAATACGTCTTAATATGGACAGTGAATATTTGGGCCTTATATATTTCCAAAAAAAAAAAACCCAGAAACATGATTTATAACTTTCAAACAAATTAAGAAAAAAATAATTAAAAACATTAGAAAGTGGAAGAAAAGGAAAACACTATAGAAAAATATAGACAAAGGCTATATATAGGCAATTCACCAATGAATAAACATAATGTCCCATATACACAGAAGATACCCAATGGTCATCAGGAAAAGGCAAACCAAAAAGAAATGACCTACCTTTTTTTAGAAAAACAAAGAAGAAGTTTACTAATATCAAGGTAGGCTTTGCTGGAGTGGTTACAAATTGGTACAACTGTTTTTTAATGTGCAAACCATATGAGATTTTTGCTATATACTCCAGAAAAATCTTTTCTTTTTGTAACTACAAAATGTATCAACATTACTTGTGCAATTATAAATAAATAAAAAATAGTTGGAAAAAAATTAACAAACAACAAAACAGTTTAAGAGCACAAAAGTGGTAGATAAATAAGTCTACCCATTGACTTTTTTTTACATGTTGCTTTTTGAAAGCAGCATCAACACTGAAATTAATTGTGAATGTTACCATGAATGTAACCATCCTGATGCAGCAATCAAACGCATTCCCTCTGAATCAGGACAGTGAATTTCCAAGGTGCCTCATATACACAATTCATTGAGTAATTAATAGGAAACAAAAAATTACTAAAAAACTGACAAATCCACTAGGAAATATGAGGACTAGTTCCCTCTTACCCTTTCCCTCCACGATCCCAATGGTCTATCAACAACACGTTAGGTGGGGTGCATTTCTGAAAGCTATCAAGATAACATGGCCAGAAATTAAAATTTTTTTAAAAACCTGGTTTCAGGCGAGGGCAAAGCAGGTATCTATTAAGGGATGGTTTGTGAAATAAGAGCAGGAGTTAAATGCTCACAGCCATGCGGACTTGGGAGCTGGCCAAGAGGCCAGGTGACTCAACGCTGAATTTCTTGTCCCTCTAGGAGATTTCTCTCAGCGGTGCAAATGTATACCGGAACAGACCACAGTTGCCCTCTTATCAATCAGGAAAAGTTATATATTAAAAGTTCGGGGTTTTTTGTTTTGTTTTGTTTTGTTTTTGTTGTTGTTGTTGTTGTTTTAAGTATTGACTAGCAAAGAAAGCTGAGAGAAGTTGGCAAGAGAACAAAGCCTGATTTCCCCATTAGGAAGCCAAAGGACTCTAGGAGAGAAAAATCTGTGGGAAGAGTAACTGCTGTCTTGTAAGCCCCTTCTGGGTAAAAAACAAATACTTATCTCTCCTTTTATGACATTCTCATTAAAAGTGAGCTGCAGCTATATTTTCTCTCCAGAAAAATTGACCTCAAACAATAAGAGTCTTCTGAAAACAAAGAATCGAATGTTTGTGGTTAATACACAGATTCCTCACAGACAAGAACCAGTTGCTACATGGCTTTCTGCTGTGTCACCAGCTGCTAGGCCAGGAGATCAAATATAATTGTGAGCTGATTAACTGGTTGTCTCCACCTATGTGCATATTGTCAAGGTACATCACAGAAGCCCCCACTGGTAAAATCCTAACCGAAACACGTGAGTTTTCCTTCCTTACAAACGCACTGACACTCAGGGACATGTAACTTTAAATTCTGGAGGTGCAAATGCTGAGGAGGAGCGGGGCAAGATTGAGGAGGAGTCTGGAACTCCAAACATGGAAAAGCATGTATCAGGGCATATTCGTGGTGCTCCATCAGGAGACACAGACGTCTGCTAGCAAGACAAATTTAAAGAAATGTGCTAGATTAAACTGCATTTTCTTGTACTGTGAGGACATTTGATCACCACACGATCCTTCCCTCTCCTCAGCCTGGGTGCCAACCAAGTATATACACGGCGAACTGAAATATCGCGCTCTTCGCACATAGTCTTTGGATGGATGGATAAATGGATGGATGCACGCGTGAGCAGACAAATGAACAAAGGAACAATGGAACATAAGCAGTGTACTTTTTCTCCATGTGCTTCAAAGCCATCCATTCAGAATTAATATTCCACTTGCAAAAAATATTCAGCAAAGCTGCTCCCAGCTGATTTCTCCACACTGCACACAAACATTGCCCAGCTCACCAGAGACCTCAACAGCATACTATATAAAATCTGGGTAGTGATAATCCTCCCAGACTCTCTACCACACCAGGGCAATTAGAATAATTAATAGCAAGTAGAATTCATTGATTTGAAAGTAAATTACCACAATTGGGTATCTGCAGGTTTGCCAGGGGAATATTCTTGCTGCTTTCATTTAGGCAGTACAAATCCTGAGTTTCTGGGCTGGATTTAGTCTCCTGAAGAGTCTTGATCCACATAATATCACAGGAACATGTAAATGGATTGCCCACCAGGATCCTACACGGAACAAAAATGAAACCTGATCAGGCTTCTCTTTTTGCAGTTTTAACTACACTAGTGTTTACAAAGCACTAAAACGTTATGAATTCATTCTGGCCAACAACCTTCAGAAGTCATACCCACCTTTATGGCTTCACAATACTTATTCATTCATTTATCTAATACTTACTGATCTTCTGCTACGTGCCAACACCACCGCTGGACTCTAAAGGATGCAAAGTGATACAAGACCTTTCACAATAATAAGAAAACAAGACAGAAACAGGAAGAACTATCATAGAAGCTAAAAAAGAATGTCTCATAAGATGGGGAAAAACAAGATGCCATAACAAATTTATCATGGCTATTATACCGTAATTCAGATCTTAAGTGAAGATGCCAATAGTTAAGTTGTCAGGAACACCAACACACTTATTTCTGACCAGGCTAGAGAGTCAAGTGTTATCATTTAATCAGCTCAAACCACCGTGGAGAGCAGAGCAATGTCATCTGACCTAAAAATGAGACTGTAAATACAAAGTGAAGATGAAAATGTGAGAGCCAGTAAGGTGGCATGTGGCAGCTTTCTGCACGATTCAACCACAAATCAGCAGGACCAGGATGGATGCAAGAAAGTTGGAGTCCATGTGAATGAGAGACCCTGGAAGGGAACTCTTAGACCTTCGCGTGTGTGTGTGTGTGTGTGCGTGCACACACACACACACACACACCAAGCTCAGGATTTCTGAGGGCAAGGGCAAGTGATCTCCAGATTGAGCCACTGAGCCCACTGTGGGAGGGTCTGCAAAGAGAAAGCCACTAGTCAGCAGAGCTGTCTGGACTCCTGTGGTCTACGATTTGGTAACAGAGGAAGTAGTCAAGAGGAAAATAAAAACCACAAGAAAAAAAAAATCTTTAAATGCTTATTTATAATACTCAGTGGCCTATTTAAGATGAATTCCATTTATGGTAATGAGCCTTTAAATGAGGCCATTTACAATCGTTACATAGGCTCTGCCTGGCATTAACCACAATACTTAAGACTTCCTTGAGGACAGGACCTGGGCTTTGCAACATCATTTACTCCTGTGGTTTTCTGGTTGGGTTCTAAGAATCTCAGAGATCCCTGGAGACTCCTCCAGGAGTTTCTTTGGGGAAAATGTGGTCATGGAAGACTCGTTTAATTTGTGTCTGCTTGATTGCCTCCAAGTATCCCTCCAACACCAAAATAGAATTTGATGCTACTGGATACAGAATATAAGGCAGAAGAAGAGATCCATGGTGCTTAACCTCCAACTAATGTAAGATATTTCCTGGCATTCTTAGTATATGAAAAACTAAAGAATCTCTCAAAAAGAAAGGTATGATTGAATCCACAGAAGGGATAAAGAAGCGAAGGATCTTAGGTTGTAACTATAGCAATGGTCACATGACCACACACACTGGCAGACAGCTGGCTCCTTTCTTCAGTTCATGGGCAAACCCCTCTTTCAGTGATTGTTACAGCACATTACACTCCGCCGTTTAGGCCTCTAGCTGTCCCACTAGACAGCAGTATCCTAGAGCACAGAGAGCGCTCTCCTTACATCCCCACGGCCCAGTGTGCCTGAGTCTCATTTGCAACCAGGCACACAATTAACATTTGCTGAAATATGCTGCAGGGAGAAAACAGAGACCCGCTGAATTGAAATCAGAGCTCTAATGTCTGACCCATCAAGAAAATGTTCTGCAGTGAAGCTCAAAATTTTCACACTGCACATCTCTCGCTCTGGTTCACAGCTTCCCGTAATTTTACATGCCCATTCCTGGCTTAGAAAGCTTACCGTTTCAAGTCCGTGAATCTAGTGGAGTCCAAAATAACTGCCCATCACCAACACTTGGCACCAGGCGACCCTTGTCACACCCTCCTGACTTGTCTCTACTAATGGCATCTTCTCTTCTGCACATTTTCCTTGTGAACAGGGGTGGACCATACAACTCAGGCAATATACAGCTTGAGCAAAAGCTACAGCCTGGTATCCAAAGGCCTAGTCCATCTGGAGCCCCCCTCTGATACACAGAACCTCTGCTTTGGGGTTCTTTGGGCAACTTACCCATAGGAAAGTCAAGTTTCTATTTGCTTCATGGTGGTAACACAAGAATGGAGCACACCTGGAAATGCTGGCTATTGGTCATCAACACATTGCAAACTTTTCCCTATCATTTTACAGCAAAGGAAATTAGAGCATAAGGATAAATACTGAGCGCAGTGGCAGATCTAGAAGAAAACCTCACAAGGGTGGGCAGGGAGGAAGGAGGTCTACCTCTCCTACAATGTTCACTAAAGCACCAGCCGGCACTGGGGAGTTCTGTCTATGGCTACTTCTTCCTTGATTGGCTTTGCTCTCCACTAGGGCCTGGACATCACAAGAACCACACAGACACTATGAGACAAAGCCCCCCCCCCATCTTTTTCTGTTTTCCTTCCTTTAGAAAACAAACCTTTGCATAAAAGCAACATTTAAACTCCTCCTAAATGATACCTCACTGTGGAGGTTACCGATGCACATTTTAATGAGGGAATAAAAAAACAAGCGGCCAAAACTGGACCAATAATTTTTCAAGAATTTTGATATAAAAACAGATCTGCAGCATCACTCATTTTTTTAAAAAAATACTTAATTACTCTTCCTAAGAGACTGTTTCCCCGAATGCCACACAATAATCATTACTTACAGCTCAGACAAGTCAAGGTGACGAAAATGTTTCCTAGACAAGCTTGTCAGTTTATTTCGGGTAAAATTGCTGAAAGAAACCAAGAACATTACATGTGAATTTAAAATGTGACATCTCAAAAAAATAAATAAGTAAAATAAAATAAAATAAAATAAAATGTGACTTCTCAAGAATAAAGTACACAAATAAAGATTTTTTCCCAAAATGAAATTTTATTTGATCATGGTTCATGCCTTCCTTCAACCATAAGCTCTTTCTTCCACCTCAGAATGACAACTTAGTTGTTCTTGCCTCTCCAGAAATTTTTGTATATAGGGGAGTGGGAGGGGTGGGAAAAACTTCCAAAATGTCTCTTTTTAACCTTTTTCTTAACCAAAAGTTTATTTTTCATATGCTGATTCAGAGCCAAGTTATATACCTCCTAGAGATCTCTGACCTCCTGAACAATTAATAAGAGGAATTAATTTAATCTAATTTAAAATCATAAAACTCACTAGGGAAAAAGATGAATTAAAACCAAACAGCATTATGAATATTTTGAAATTATATGACAGACAAGACTGAATATAAATTGCATTTAACACATCCTTATAAGAAAGAATATACCCACTGATTGATAAACTGTTGGCAGTTTATATGACTTCTAAATAACCAGATAATTCCATGATTAGGACAAGAACAACAAAATATCAGATAACAAGGAATATGTCAGAATTCATCTGAAACTATCTAGGGATACATCATTTTAAGATCTGGACCAACCAGTGATTTTGGGACACCTGGGTGGCTTAGTTGGTTAAGTGTCTGCCTTCCGCTCAGGTCCTGGGAAAGAGCCCCACATCGGGATCCCTGCTCAGGGGACGGAATCTACTTCTCTTTCTTTCTCTGCCTCTCCCCCTCCCCTGTTCATGCTCACTCTGTCAACTAAATAAATAAAAGAGTAAAAAACAAAACAAACAAACAAACAAACAAAACGGATCTGGACCAACCAGACAATGAAAAGCCAATGAAACCAAGTCATATTTGTGATTTAAAAAATACTCACGAATCTATTGACATGTTCCAAATACTTAGTTTTATTCAATGGGCAAGAGTTTCCGTTTCCAATGATCAGTGCCATGAGGCCCTGAGCTAGAAAATTCAGAGCCATAATCCTGGCAGCTGACTTGTTCTGTGAATGTGTTTACTGGTTGAATTTATTTAAAAAGTGTCCAATGCTTGAGCCTCCAGACATGTGTTTAATAACTAGCAGGAATGTAAAACAAACATCAACTTTGACAAAAACAGCCAAGCCCTCAACAAATTATAATGAGCCTTCCAGTATCTGTCTCCTGCTCAGGAAAGCAAGCGTTGGGCCGAGAGATAAGAACCGGATGGATACCTCAGGGTGACAGGAGTCCCGGGCCCTTCCCAGAGGCTGGTCTGCTGTGTCAACCCAACAAACTCATGGGGTGTTCAGACATTCCACTGTGTCTGAACCATCACCTGCAGGGAGGGGTTCTAGCCCAGGAGTTAACACATGAGCCCAGGCTAGTCACATGATCAATACAGAAAAAGTCACCCCGGGGTCCCCTGATTCAACAATGCGTGTGTCCTTGCCCTGCCTCCTTCTACAGGGAAGAGTTCCACTCACCCAAACTCTACCTACACAAGGGTTCCCTCTTCCTTCTACGCTCCCTTCTTCTGTCTTTACACTGAGCGTAAAGTGCTCACCCACGTGAAAAAATAATCCACCAGGAAGTTGTAAAATGTGCCCACATACATTTTTCTCTTTTCTTTTGGAACGTGAACTAAAGAATCAGTTCCACTGGAGTATCATACGTTGAAAACTCAAGTCTGCCAGTGTTCTCCAGGCATCTTCAGAAATTCCCACCCTCTGAAGGAAACACCAACAAAAGCATGACTCTCCCTCCCAGGAGGAAGCAGGAGAGAGGGGGCAGATCAGGAGGACACTCTGGTCAAGGTCTAGGGCAGCTCCGAAGCCCCAAGCCCGCACCAGGAGCAGCTGGCTCTGTTGGGCTGCCAGCAGCACAGCCCAGAGTGGGCTCACATGCAAAAGAACAAGACGAGTTTTACGAACCATACTTATTATTAGGGCCAAAAGCCAAAAAAGAGGAGGAGGGGAGGAAGAAAAATCAACAATTCTCTTACTGTTTGATGATGGAACTTTGCAAAAGAACTAATTAGCACCTCTGCAAAGCCCCTGGAAAATACAAACACTGGCTTTTCTCACAACCCCTGGGGTCTCAGACACCCAGTAGGAATTAAAGGCACCAAGAAATAAAAGTGATTCGTCACAGGGGCTGGGGAGAGTCACCTTGTGATCCTGAATCTGCCAGGGCAGAGGGAGGGATGGTGAGGCAGGACCCAATCCAAATCTCCCCTAAAACCCAAAGTGAAATAGATTGCCCTTGTGCACATTTTCATATTGTTGGGGAGGCTCAGAGATAATCAGTATGTCCCTGGAGTAAAGAGAAACAGCTTCTAATACACATTTCTTTTTCAGTTCCCTGGTATCTAAAGTGTTGATAGCTGAAGTAATTGCAGAAAGTCAGGAAGAATGAGCCAACACTCGAGCCCTCAGTCATTAGCAGAGGTTGGGACTAAGGTCTGCAATGGGAGACACTGATTTGCTCCCTCCTGCCTCCCTGCCATTCTCAAAGCCAACTACTTTATTTAATTTAATTCTGGTGATTAGGAGCTTCTCTCGTCCATGAACACTGTATATCAAGCTTACCGGCATTACTGACTGTCTGAATATTGTCTAACTTCATTCTATCTTAATATTCATGCCTAAAAATGTCAACAGAGTTTTTGCAGGTTGGCCAGGGACCTGACTTCCCGGCTATTGCCTTCTATCTTTTTTTTTTATTATTTTTTAAGGATTTTATTTTATTTATTCATGAGAGACACAGAGAGAGAGGCAGAGTCACAGGCAGAGGGAGAAGCAGGCTCCCCAAGGGGAGCCCGATGCGGAACTGGATGTGGGATCATGTCCTGAGCTGAAGGCAGCTCAACCGCTGAGCCATCGAGGTGTTCCCCGGCTACTACCTTTTAAATAAACTATACAAGATATGTCCATCTCTTTGGTTTTCCATTCTCAAAGGACACCTCTTTGGGAGTCAGGGATACATAGCTTGTTTTATAGAAGTTGTTTACAGCACACAGAACGCCATGAAAATTATTCTACCAAATATTACCCTGAAAAAATTCACCAGGTGGCTTTGGTTTTCATATAAATGGCATGCAACAGTCAGGAAGGGAAAGTATTAAGAGGTAGAGTAAGCCCTCTTATGAATAAGTCCCCTTATAAATAAATAAGCTTATTACTAAAACTACAGTTAACCATAGCCTCCTGTACAAATCACATCTGTAGGAGAAATGATGGGGTAAAACAGCCAATAAAATGTGGTCAGGAGAGTAATTCAGGTGTAATATTGGCTGTAATGAAAATACCAGAACTCAATCACTGAGCTTATTAATTACATCTAAGTGATGGCTTTAGAGCATTTTGACTTTTTTTTCTATCCAACTTCTCTTTTGTTTATGCTCTCAAGACCTACGCAGACATCAGATTTGTGCAGGCAAACCAACCACAGACATGATGCCGAAAAAGCATTTAAATGAAATGTGTTAATCAAGATCGGTGGAATTTTATCACATTTTTGCTGAGTGTTTATATCTGAATTCCGCAGACGTTATTTTTAAATAGACTTCATCATTAACACCACCTATAAAATATGAACTGGCTTTAGGAAATTAAGGTTTTTCATAAAATCAACAAATCTCTGTAGAATGTCCAGGTGACCTACTCCAGCAGAGCGATGTCTTTTATAACTGGCATGGAAATCAGCTGGGGAGCTGTTCTCCCCAAGGAAAGAGAAGAGCACAAATATTAGAAGAAAGGCTGGTTCTCTAATTATATGGATAGCATCAATTTTATTTACCCTGCTCTTATTGTAAGAGCAGGGCCAGGGGTGAGCCCTGGAGTCATAATTCTGTCACTTTTCATCTGTGGATCTGAGCAAATCCAAAAACTTCCTCAGTCTGATTTTATGTCCATGAAATGGAAACCAAAAAAAACCTTCCCTATCAATTGTCAGAAAATTCAAGTGAGATAATGCTGGAGAGATTCTGTAGGTCAACTGTAGATGCATAGACACAGAAACATTGTTACAGAGAATTTGCAAAGTGCCAAAAGGCCAACAAATGCAAGGAACATTCCTTCACTGGACACCCAAAGAACACCATTCTTAGCTTAGGGGCAGGTGATCCTCTGTTTAATGAAGAAACTTCTCAGGAAGGCCACACTTTAAGGACTATGTGCCATCATCTGACAGGACGTAGCAGCAAAAAACCTGAGAATGCCCACTGTCTGTATTTCCAGCTGATCTCAGTTGACAAAGCATCAACATGACCTCGGTGCAAACACCTGCTACTTTATAATCGTCTGAACCTTTGGCAGGTCCCATGACTGATTTTTCTCCACTTTTATCAATCATGACAGAGAGCTTTGAGAAAGTGAACTTTCAAAAGAGGATCTATGGTGAGGGGGGTAGTATTGGTAATTCTTAGTTCCCTAAAAAGGCCAAGGCCAAGTTGGTTTCTTTCAATTCCACTAGTTTGATGTCTTCTAGGGACCATGTCATGATTCCAAGGAAAAGAATCAAGGACCCTGTACCAGGACATAGTTTTCACATCAGACTCTGTTGTTGGCCTCTTGCTCTGTCCAAGATGGAAATGGCCCAGAAATCTATGAAAGGGAATACACAGGCTGTTCTAAGTACCCCTCTGAAGCTATTAAAAAATCAAAGTGAACATTTCTAAGCCATTATCAGATCTGTGTTAAGTTTTAAAAAGGAGGTTGGAGTCTTGGAAAAGAAGGAAAAGAGAGGGGAAAAATATTGAGTACTTTGGATCCCGGAGAGCAAAAGAATGAAACTTTACTTACATGTGCTGTAAGTTGCTGTTTTTCAGAAATGCTTTATGAGCCACAAATTTTAATCCAGAGTCCACAATCGTCCTAAGAAAGCATATAATTGCACATATGTTAGAACGAAATGGTGAAGCCCACTTGATTATAACAGTGCATTAGTAAAAGTTCTGAGACAAGGTAGAAATTGTTGAGTACTCACAGATTCTTCAATCCTGCATAAGCTTCAACATCATCTTCGTTGATGATTTCCAACCTTTTCTGATTGGCAATGTAACTGCAAAAAACACAGAGAGTGAAAACCCATCAGTCAGAATGCAGACAGTACATAAAAGAACGAGTAACTTCTATCCTACCTCACCAGGGTGGTGAGCCCTCCCCATCTACCTGAACCCCACCCTTTTTCTTAAAATACAGCAAAAGGAGGAAAAACTGAAATGTGGCTAAGAAGAAACCATGATTGAGTAGGTTTCAAGATCAATGACAGGTTCACCAAGTTTTCTTTTTTTTCTCAATCTTGTATCACTTTCAACTAACAAATTCAGTCTGCCTCCCCTTTCAAGGCATCCCCTGTAAACAGAGAGCAAAATAACCTGGAAACGTATCTGCTACCACTCAAAAGTGTTTCATTCTTATGGTGATGGCTACAGGGCTGCTGGCATCATCACATGCAAGACAGATCACATCTTTCTGCACACACCAAGACAACCTGTCACTCCTTCTTTTTACCTCCTAACACACCAAAGCAAATTCTCCTCCCCTTTCTGTCCCCCTTCTCCACTCCCTCCCTTTCTTCCCACTCCCTCTTTTCTTGGCCCAGTATCCCCCTTTATCTGCCTCTGTCACCACTAATACCAATTGCTCCTTCCAGGAACCACAGTTCACAAAGCCCACGTGGCCCCAATGCGCTTTCTGTAGGAACCCTCCTCTTCCCCACCCACCAGACCCTCAAATACAGGAGGAAAGTGACGGCTGGCAGGACAGAGAATCCCATCCCTCTGGTCATGATGAGTGGCTCAGAGATATACATGTGGCCTCAAGCAGACCAATGAGAATTTTCTCTAAAATTGAATAGGTGATTCGAGACAGAGAGACACTCTTAACCTGGGACCATAGCTGAAAAGATTATACAGGCCCAGCGCCTCCATGAGAAATTTTTCTGCCACAAGGAAAGAGACTATCTAACAATGAAGTCAGCACATGGAAGGAAAAAGAGCTATGAGATAAAATAAGACAGAGAACCCTGAAAAATGCCATTTGAGCCTTTGGATCCAGATAGCTCTGAGGTTACATGTCACTAACGGAAGTTTGATATGAATTTCTGTCACTTCCAACCAACAAAATCCCTGGTAATACAAACACAGAGCTATTACAACTACCATGATGGAATTTCCTTGTGCTAGTTATCTGAGTAGCTGTCTATTTATTTTTCTTAGGTCATAACCTATTTAAAGACAACTGGATACTATCTATAATTCTTAATATGCACCATAGCAGCTAGCAAAGTACCTTGCACAAGGTAAGTATTCAAAAGATAAAGGGTACATAGATAGGTGGATGGGTGGGTGGGTGGGTACATGGATGGATGGATCGATGGATGGACAGACTGACATATGCATGGGTCCCTTCTACACTATCCAAAAAAGAAAAAAATAGATGTCAAGATGTGTGGTAAGAATTGGGGCACCACTTTGGAAAATAAATTCTAAAAATAAAGAAAAGAAAATGTTCTGAGAGAGCAAAATCACACCAAACAAAAATAATTTTCAAAGCATCCAAATAAACATTGTTCTCTGTTTCATAAAAAATCAGCCTCCAAGAGGAATATCTGGGTGGCTCAGTGGTTGAGTATCTGCCTTTGGCTCAGGTCATGATCCCAGGATCCTGAGATCAAGTTCTGCATTGAGATCCCCACAGGGAGCCTGCTTCTTCCTCTGTCTATGTATCTGCCACTATGTCTCTCATGAATAAATAAAAAAATCTTGAAAAAAAGCAGCCTCCAAGATAGAGCATCTTCTGCTCAAATATCTTTATTTTCCCTGATATCTTGGGCCTGGGACTTAGTAAATGTGCAGGAAGGATCCATTCCCTTCTCTCCTACTACTCTGGGAGGAAACACTTTTAAGACTCCTAATGCTCAATTTTCAACATCAAGATTTTTTATGAAATGTTTCTAAATCATCACACTTTAGATTATTTAAATTATTCCACTAATATTTTCAATAGATACCACAGTGACCTCCCTCTTCTAAATTATCTCCCGATAAGAACTTCATTCCAGGGACCCCCTAGATATTAATGCTTTTTTCATGTAACTGGCAGCAAAAAAGGGCAGAGAGCATGGGCAAGGTTTCCTTTGCAGTCACAGCCAGGATTTCCAGAGAAGTCTGTTCCTGCCTTCCAGCTGTACTAGGGGGATGTCTGTCACTGTTCTGAAATCTTCTAAGAGTTTTTCAGCTCTCTTGGTGGGATCATCATTGTATCCTCCATACTTACGACAGGGCCTCGATACTCAACAGGTACTTAGTCAACATCTGTGGCAAAGAGCATTTATCTTTAGCTTTTCTTTTAGTTATTGATGGCCTTTGTTTTTTTTATTTCATTAGTCATGGAATTTTTTAATCTATAAACTCCCCAGTTTTATTCAATAAAATACAATGAGCTAACATAAATTAGAATGGCGGCATGGCTGGGTGGCTCAGCGGTTGAGCGTCTGCCTTTGACTCCGCAGCGTGATCCCGGACTCCCGGGATCAAGTCCTACGTCAGGCTTCCTGCATGGAGCCTGCTTCTCCCTCTGTCTGTTTCTGCCTCTCTCTCTCTCTCTCTCTCTCTGTCTCTCATGATTAAATAAATAAAATCTTTTTTAAAAATTAGAATGGAGGACACAGAAGGAAAAAAAGGCAGAGATATCAACAGAACTAGGAATTAGGTTCAAAATACATATGCTTGTTAGTAAAGGGCACTGGGCTTAATTCTAAGCTTTCCAGTCACTGATACCGTAGAAAAGAAGAAAAAGGAGATAAATTTCATTGGTGGTAAATTCACAGTGTTCAGGAGATGAAAATATGTCAGACATTAAGGAAAGCATAACAGTTTTTGGACCTAAGACTGGACAGGAGATTTTTCTGAAAAACCATAAAAAGAACCATGTGAAATTATGAAAAAATGGTCACTAGAGAATACTCTTCTACTGTGGAGGTAGCAACACCCTGGATAAATCATGAATGTTTCTCCTAATCAGAATGGAAAAACCAACAGAAGAACTGGATTAAAAGGTGGCTCAGCGCCCTCCAGATGCCAAGAACTGCCCTTCGTAAATTACCACCTGCAGAGATAACCGCAACATAGCTGCTGGCTATAAACTGCTCATCCATTCTACACACCCCTTCAAGACACTTTTCTCAGCCAGCATGAAGTGAGGAATCACAGGATTAGAATGGAAACCAGTGCAGGTAATAACCGACAATTCACAGAAGGGAAACTCAGCAGCCAAGAAACAGATTAAAAGCTGCCCATCCCACAAGGAATCTGAAATGCAAATTAAAATAAGGACATACCACTCCTCTCCCATTAGTTGAACAACATGTTTAAAGTCTGGCAATATAAAGCATTTCTAAGAATGTGGGGAATTTCTTTTACATTGTCGGAGGCAGTGTAAATTGGTACAATCACTCTGAAGAGTAGTTTATCCTGGAAAATGATACATCAACACACTTTACAACCCAGTAATCCCATTTCCGGATATTTACCTGAGAAAAATTCTTACACATGCACACACAGAGACATATACAAGAATATTTACTGTAATAAAGTCAGAATTCAAAGTCAGAAACAACCCAAGTGTGCAATAATTAAGAAACAGAGAGGGCGCCTGGTTGGCCCAGTTGGAAGAGCATGCAACTCTTGATCTTGAGGTCATGACTTCAGGACCCACGTTGGGTGTAGAGATTACTTAAATAAATATTTTTTTAAAGAAAGAAAGAAATATAAAACAACCAGAGGAGAAGTAAGAAGAGGTTGGGGAAAACAGGTGTCGGGATTAAGGAGTTCACCTGTCATGATGAGCATGGATGATGTATGGAAATGTTGAATCACTATGTTGTATACTTGAAATTAATATTATACTGCATGTTAATATACTATAATTAACATTTAAATTTTTAAAAAAATAAACAGAAAAAATAAGGTTTAATTGAACTAGATCTTTGTATTTTAGTAGAAAGAGATCTTCATGCTAAGTGAGAAGGCAAAATAAGCAAAATTGCACACAGATATGTACATATGATGTATAACAATTTTTGTGAGCTTTAAAAAACGCACAGAAAACAACATCACTTAATGCTCACAGTCTAGGATATTTGTCAAGCCTAAAAAGAAGACTAAAGGAAGGCCACCTTGGGAAAAGAGGATGGATTTGGGATTTAAAAAATTAAACTATTTCTCTTATTAAACTAGAAAACCACTCTTATTAAAAGAGAAAAGACATAACAAAAAACAGACAAAAACGTCGTGTTGGTTCTGAATGTAAGTACACAAAGTATTTTTATGTCGTTATATTTTTTTTTGAAATTTTTTAATTTAGGAAGAAAAAAGAAAGAAGGGAGGAAGGAAAAAAGGGAAGGAGAGAAATGGAAAAAGACAGAGAAAGCCATACAAATGAAGTAACTGCAGGGAAGCTGGACCCCAGAGCTTTGAAGTTACAAGGCCAAATATACTTGGGCTCTTGGTTCCCTGGACCATGGAAAAGACAGTCTGAAAACCTTCTGCTCTCTGTCCCAGAGCCCTGGACAGGAACCAGCAGACAAAGGAGCATGTTGGGCTGCCCCCTACTGGTGATTTCCAAGTGCCTCCAGCAAGACCTTGGCAACACAGGCCTTTTGAGCTCTCCCACTCACTGGAGCCACCAGTAATGCAGCAGCTGTGGAGACCGTTCCAGGGTTAGGGAGGAGAGAGAAAGTGGCGACCAGGGCACACAACTGGAAGGTGTACATCCAGGCAAGGCTTTCCCATCACTCCAGTCAAAGTGCTGTGAAACTATGAGGGCTCTTGACTGAGTCAAACTTGGCTTAATAAAAGCACGTCTCCAAGAAAGATGTCATTTCCCCTCAAAGCAGTGGGAAGGGCCACCAGTTTGGCGCAAGCCTTTCTCAGGGGCTTTCTCTCTGTGACAACCCCTAACTCCTCTGACCTATGCCCACTGTTCTGGAAAACTGAGGTCCCAGAGGTTTCAAGACACAAGACATCCACCCTGAGCCCATGTCCCAGCACCTACCTGTCTGATAAGAAATCTCATATGAGTTCAGCAGAGCTTTGATATCTCACAGAAAACTAAGCCTCTGCCATCCTAACCTGCAGACCCTGCCTCGATTCTCTTTTAGGCAAGTCAGCAGACTTTAAATGGTGACACACAGATGCAGCAGGTTTGGGTTTCTTTCATTTGATACTCTTTAACATTTTCTCCATGTATCTCCTTGGCCTCTCAGCCCCTGTGGTGCCCCCCCTCCATCAGTCATCTGCCTAGACTGTTGTCACTGTTGGCCTGCAACCCTCCTGTTTTGTCCAAATATGCCTTCTTTCTTTCTCAAATCTAAATACAGGACCTTGTATTATGAGGGTTGTTTTCATTGTTGCTTTTCACTTTTGCTACATTCCAGAATCATTGCCTATTGCCCTAAAAGCTGAATTGTGTATTCAAGGGGCTTTTCAATGAATTCACCCACATCTATTCTGGGACCCTACATTACCTAGAATACTGACTGATTTCTAGGCAACACCAAAAAAGCTTTTTTCCGATCAGAATATTTTTATACCATCAGTTGGCAACCTTTTTTTTTTTTTTTTAGCATTTATTGTACCATCCTAACTTTGTACTTAGGAATTAGAGAGAATCAGAATGACTGGGAAGCTCAGTGGTTGAGCGGCTGCCTTCGGCTCAGGGCATGATCTCGGGGTCCTGGGATCGAATCCCACATTGGGCTCCCTGCATGGAGCCTGCTTTTCCCTCCTCCTGTGTCTCTGCCTCTCTCTCTCTCTCTCTCTCTCTCTCTCTCTCTCTCCCTGTGTGTGTGTCTCATGAATAAATAAGTAAAATCTTAAAAAAAAAAAAAAAGAATTAGAGAGAATCAGAACGTCTGGGAAGCTTAGTGGTTCAGCGGCTGCCTTCACCTCAGGGCATGATCCCAGGGTCCTGGGATTGAGACCCACACTGGGATCCCTGCAGGGAGCTTGCTTCTCCCTCTACCTATGTCTCTGCCTCTCTCTGTGTCTCTCATGAATGAATAAACAAAATCTTAAAAAAAAAAAAAAGAATATGAGAGAATGAAGGTTCTTTTTTTTTTTATTTTTTTTAAATTTTTATTTATTTATGATAGCCACAGAGAGAGAGAGAGAGGCAGAGACATAGGCAGAGGGAGAAGCAGGCTCCATGCACCGGGAGCCCGACATGGGATTCGATCCCGGGTCTCCAGGATCGCGCCCTGGGCCAAAGGCAGGCGCTAAACCGCTGCGCCACCCAGGGATCCCCATGAAGGTTCTTTATGTACCCACAACTGTATTTTTCTCTTAACCTACCTGACTCCCCAACTGAGCTGTTAAACTCCTCAGAGGGAAGGGTTCTAGGCATCTCACTGCATCTGTGCTTCCTAGCACATAGTTGATATTCTCAGGATGTCATTGACTTAAAACAATCAAACAAATCCACGGGTCCTCCACTTGGGAATTTCTTTTATCACATTGGAAAGACCAGAAATACATACACATGTGTGATAACAGGAAACAATCACATAGAAAACAAAGAAAGTAAAGACAGTATAAGAGGAAGTGCCAATTGCAAAAGCAAAATTAGTCCAATCTAAAAGCAAATTTAGATGGCAAGCATACAATATATTCAAACCAATTAATTTATTTAATGATGACAACTATTTGCCCTAGGAAGATGAGCACTGATTTGCCATTGACCCCCTCAGGCTCGAGAATGTTAAGACTACAAATGGCCTCCAAGAGTCTTCAGATCCATTGGTTCTTTTCTTTTCTTTTCTTTTCTTTTTTAAGATTTTTTTTTAATTCATTTATTCATGAGAGACACAGAGAGAGACAGAGACACAGCAGAGGGAGAAGCAGGCTCCTTGCAAGGAGCCCAATGTGGGATTTGATCCCCGGGCCCTGGGATCATGCCCTGAGCCAAAGGCAGATGCTCAACCACTAAGCAGGTATCCCCAGATCCAGTAGTGGTCCTTGACCAAGGAGGAGGAGATGCCATCTGGGGGACAGCACTCATTGCCACAGTATTTGATAAGCAGATAAGAGAAGGGTCCAAGCAGAGGTACAAGTACCCATGCTGAAAGGACACAAAGGAAGGAACTACAAGATGTAGCTGGGCAGGTTAGCAGAGGCCTAAATGGAGGTCAGGGCTTTCAGGGTGACCAGAAAGTCAAAAGGTAAAGAATTTGAATATTAGCAAAATCCATACTATTTGCCATTTTGTTCTGTATTGTCACTAAAGCTTCTCCAGTCTCAACTTGACATCCAGGACCCTCACTAAGACATCTTCTTAGTGAATTTCTTCTCCTTACGCTTAACAAAAACTTATGGGTGGCTTTTCAGAAAAGAAGAGAGAGAAGAGGGAATTTTAGGGAAAATTCACAGAAACACTTCTGAATTACAGATTCCTGGAAAGGGTACTCAACCCATTTGAAAAGATTTCACATTGGTTTGAACAGCCTACCAAATAATTCCTACAGGTAATCTTCCAAAGTAACAAAGAGTGGCTTTAATGCATCTTGTCTTCATGTGTATTAGCTTAACAGCAGTATTATTCAAAAGTAAAATTTTCCTTTAGCTTACATTTTATTGCCTGAACTTTACTTTGGCAACACATCAGAAAGAAATAGAAATAGCAGTGACTATTTCTAATGGCCACTCTTCCAAATGGAATCACTTCCTGCTACCCTGGCCACCCTCCACTACCCACTACCCCCACTACTACCAAATAAATAAATAAGCAAGTTAATAGAAGTAGAATTCATACTGCCACATGAGATTGTGATGTGCACCCAGGCTTATAGCCATGGGGTGAGGCACTTCAATGTTAATGTTGATGGGATCCTCTCTGCCATAGATTTCTTTCATAAGGAATACAATAATCCTTAAAAAATACTGTCCTTGGTCTCTGGGTTCACAGCAAGGCAGCTTCAGTTTCTCAACAAAAATTCTGAGAGTTTTGAAAGTCAATCCCCAAACAGATGCAAATGATACTCTGATGGACCAAAGCAAGACTCTCAGTCTATTGCAGGAATCGACCCAAGAGATTGGTCCACTTTTTTGAGAGGTTGCATTGCCCCAACTCTGAAGACATGGATGCAGAGAAGACCAAATAATATGTTCAACCTGAATTCAAAGGGCTTACTAGTGCATGCTGATTGGCATTAGCACTTCCAGCTTCTTTTTGGCCAGGGGCATTAAGGAGCACAAGTAATTCCCTTTGGTGGAATGCTGTGGGCCAGGCACTGGGTCATCCAGGGATGACCCTTAAGGGTGCTGTCTGACACAACAATGCTACCAGGAGAGCACGCTAATTGCTTCTGCTCTTCAGAAGAGGAAACAGAGGCAAAACCATGCCAGGTCACTTCTCCAAGGTCACACAGCTGCCCAAACAAGATCTGAACCCCTGTCTCCCTGCCTCTGGATTACAAGCTGGGGGCTACAGACCACACCATTACGACCGTGGACTTGCAAATCCAGCACAGAATGGTTTATAAAACTTCTACAAAATGGACCTTCAAAGATAATCAAGGCCTAAAAACAATAGTCAATGAAGAAGAATGAGGACATTTTACAGGATGGTCTCATGCATCCTATGTACATAGAGCTGTAACAGGAGAGAAATGGAAAATCTTCAGATTCTTCCACAATGCCAAGCTCTGAGAACTGCAGTTTCCTAGAAGAGCCCAACTGCCCTGGGAATTTAAGAATTCAAGTGACTGGGATAATCAGTGGTGTTGTGTGAGAGATAAGCACACTCTGCTAGCTTCACCTCTTATGAACTATACGACCAGGGACAGATCCCCATGCCTCAGTTTCCTCATCTGTAAGGATGTTAGGGAAATTAGGAGACAGCCCCATGAGGACATCTGAGGTCCCATCTGAGGACTTCAATTAATTCCAGTCATGACCAATGATCAGCAGAAGACAAAGGTTCCAGGGCTGGCCTGGTCACTACCCAGCTGCGGGGCTTCCTGTAGACTGCCTCCTGTGACCACGCCCATGGAAGAGGACATTGGACTTGATAATGTCTCAGTTCCCTTCAGCACACACATTATAAGAAAACAGCAGCAAAATCTTATGAAGAAAAATTACTCTCTAGGTTTCTGAGTATTTATATAGCATTTTCTTCATCTCTCTCTAGCAACAGGGGCTTGCCAACAAGAAACACTATATTTTATGGCCCAAGAAATTGATTATGAAAAAAGAAGAAACCTTAAAGTTGGCTTTCTACCTAAAATATACTGGTCTTCTCCCCAGGGAATGTGAGTTTAATTGTACTGATTAGCATAGCCTTCCATACAGACTCAGGACTGGCCCCTGGCCCACAAATCATGTGACAGGTAAATCTTATAAACTGACCAGAAGTCACAGCAGTCGCATGTGGTCCAGATCAACATCCAGTCAACATGGGGGCTTTTTTTTTTTTTTAAACATTTTCTTGTCTGTCTCCAACTTTTCCAAAATGGGAAGATTTCACATTTTACAATTCTGAATTTTCATATTCTTAAAAAAAACAAAAACAAAAACAAAAAAACTGAAGGTCCACCAAACTAGACTAGCATTTCTTCCTGGCAACAGTCAGGAAGAGCTGAGTAACACCGCCCCTGGAGGTTTGGGGCACATTTCCAGTTGGTCCTATTCCCGACTGCTCTCGGCTATTTCACTGCCCCATGGAAAGATTTTATGACACTTGACTTAATTCTTGCCTGTAATTTCCCCTGAGATATCAATGCTCCAACTATTCTACACCAATAGGTCACCTCCACGCACAAACATCCCTACAAGTCTCATCGAATAAAACAACACAGAGGCCCACAATAAAAATACCTCATTAAAAAACAAAATTATGTCTACCTGTCCCAGAGCTTTAGAAGCATCCTCTGTTCCTAAAAACTAAAACTGACATAAACCTAAGCCAAGTTTAATTTTATACTTGGTAGAGTGGTGAATATAATGCTCAGGAAAAGCAAGAGATGTGGGTTTTTCCTGATCAAAAACACACGGTTTTCTTTCCAACTAATTTGATATCATTGTATATTTCACACTAGGTCTCAGAGCTTTGGAGAAGTCACAACCACCTACCATGAGCAAATGGAAAGATAAGTAACTAAACATGTACAGTGACATACTTTTCCCACATTAAGTGAGGAGCCCTACGGTAGAAACGGTCCGAGAGCCAACTACTGTCAAGAAGAGGCTCAAGATAGAATCAAGCTAAAATTTTTATTGTGGGTGGGTATCCTCCAACGTTGGTCAATAGGAAGCCACCAACAATACGAGTTGGCTCACTGGGGGACTTAGGCTGCACTTTGCATCTAATTCATCCTGGCAGGCCCTCAAGGGGCCATCCCTCTTGGGGTTAGGGACTCCCCAGGAGCCTGAGCAGCCTTTTCCTCTGGCTGGGGCACAGCCTGGTCACACGTGCTCCTAACAGCTTCTAGACTAAAACCATCTCTGCTGTGCTCTGTGGGAGGAACTCCAAGGTCTCAACAGAGCATCCGCCCACTTTCTGGGGCCACTGAAGGGCTGCTTCCCTGGCAAGTCTGGATCTGCCTGCTGTTACCTCCCCAGCTCATGTGCAGCTGCGGACAGGGTGGCTTCCACCTGGATGAGCACACAGTCTGGCCTGCTAGGTCTTTATAAAAAGGATGTCAGTCCCACCATCTGCTTGTCTGGTTTCCAAAGAGAATGGATCTGGCCTTAACCAGTACCAGAAATGAGAATTTTCCAGGCTCTGGTCAGAAGAGACATCTTCAAATCATCTGTAGTCCAGCTTCTAGTCTAGCAAAGCCTGGTTCAGCAAAAGGTACTGGGGACGGGAGACCGGGCTCTTGCGTTGCATTGGTTTTATAATTCCAAGCACCGGGAGATTACATTTTGGGGCCACTTTAGCCTCCTTGCAGAATGGACGTCCTTGTCATTTCCCCCAACTGTCACTGGCTTTCTTGGTAAGAAGAAAATGAAATCTATGTCTGCGTTTTTCACAAAAGCTGCAAATTACATCACTCATTGTCCCCGCAAAAGAAATTCCTTCCAGAACATAGTGCCAGACAAAGCTATGTTCCTGTGGAATTAGTAGGCATTCTCTTTACCAATAATGAGCTTCTCTTTTCACTGCCAGGAAGTTGAGAACAAATGTTGTGCTCAGTTACAGCAACTATGTCAACCATATGAGTTAGCTGGGAGTTCTAGCCCATTTTTTCACTCCTTATTCCCTCCCTCTCATTTTTACCTTCTTGACCTTCCCATGTAAAGTTATTATCACCAGTTATTCAAATACCGATGATAAAGTGAATAATTGTGACATTTCTAGCATTCATTCAATGCCAATTAAGTGGCCATTATGAATAGGCTAAGACAATGGAATTGCCTAGAGTCGTTTTCAAGAAATGGATTAGTAAATAATTTAATCCATGATGTTTTTAGGTTTTGGAGTGATTGTTCACAAAGTCTTCTTGCAACTCCAATCCAACACATGAATAAATTATCTCGTATATAAAAAAAAAAAAAAAAAAAAGATGTTTTGGGGAGCCCAGGTAGCTCAGCGGTTTAGCGCTGCCTTCAGCCCAGGGCCTGATCCTGGAGACCCGGGATCGAGTCCCATGTTAGGCTCCCTGCATGGAGCCTACTTCTCCCTCTGCCTGTGTCTCTGCCTCTCTCATGAATAAATAAATAAATAATCATAAGAAAAGATGTCTTTTCCTCTTTCCCTGTTATTGCAGGCCAATCAATGTTTCACTTACGACTAGTGAAGTACTTCCAATGATTAGCCCAGGTCTTAAGAATTCTAAGAAGTGTTCAAGTCAGCACTAATCACAACATAACACAGTTCTGAAAGCTCTTGGACTCTCGTCAGGTCAAATCATTCCATATGAAGAGCACTTTTTGAACTAATATTTCTGCTCCAGCTTTAGGACAGATCAAGCACGGCACTGAGAAAAAAATGAGCATCAGGCATAACGTCAAGAAAAGAGAATGATTCAAGTGGTAAAATTTTAGGATCTCTGTGTGAAGGTCTGTTTTGATTTTGGCACAATTTTTCATCCAACATTTATAGGCTGTGGGAGTAAGGGGAGCGATAGAATGTGAGCAACACTTCCAATTTTATCTTCACTGGTTTCACTTCACATGTTAACCTTTAGTCATTTTTACAGAAGGTTAGAGATTACTTTCTTTGGAGTGAAACTACAAAGATGCTTCTGAAAAGGGATCCCAGTCCTAAGTGGTTGTGTAAGGCCACAATAAAGAGAAGCTATTTTGCAGAGAAGAAGTGTGAGTGCATCTAAAAATCCTAAGCAGATCTCTGATAAAAACTGTAATTCAAGGAATATATCACAGTTCAAAAGGATGTGTATTTTTGAGGTACCTACTGTTGTCAAATTCACAAGAGACCAAAGGTAAAAGGGAGGTTGCCTGGAACTGCAGGGAAGGGAGTGGGGAGTTGTTGTTTATTGGGTACAGAGTTTCAGTTTTGCAAAATGATAAGGACTTTGGAGATGGATGGTGGTGATGGTTGCATAAAGGTGTGAATGAACTTTGGCCACTGAAATGTACCTGTAAAAAATGGTGAAGACAGTAAATTTCATGTTATTTCCCCATAACATTTTAAAAGATTTGTTTTAAAGATTCTATTTATTTACTCATGAGAAACACGGAGAGAGAGGCAGAGACATAGGCAGAGGAAGAAGCAGGCTCCCTGTGGGGAACCCAATGTGGCACTAGATCCCAGGACCCCAAGATCACAACCTGAGCCAAAGGCAGACATTCAACCACTGAGCCACCCAGGCGTCCCTAAAAGATCTTTTCTTAAAAAGCTTCACAATTAAAGAGTGAGAGAGACAGGTTAAAAAAAAAAAAAAGTGATATGCAAAGTAACTGATAAGCACCAGACTCCAAGGGAGCTGTTATCAACAACCTAATAAGGTTGCCTGGGTGGCTCAGAGCTTGAGCGTCTGCCTTTGCCTCAGGTTGTGACCCCGGGGGTCCGAGAATCGAGTCCCTGGATCGAGTCCCTCATCCGGCCTCCTGCATGAAACCTGCTTCTCCCTCTGCCTGTGTCTCTGCCTCTCTCTGTGTGTCTCTCATGAATAAATAAATAAAATATTTAATAAAATAAAATAAAATGGACCAGGCCTACAAAGTTGCAGAATAAAGACAGTGACCTGAATAATAGCTACATCTGAGCCCGTGCAGAGGACTGCTTGGCACACAAATGGTCAATGTCCCAATCAGGGGAGCAGTCCAGGTCCCACATATGAGAGTAATAGCAAAAAAGCAAAAAAGCAACAGTTGTATGAAAAGAACCAACGCCCTTTAACATCTGTCCTCCTAACCCCCGTGCCTGCCGGTGCCATGCTCAAGGCCGATTCTCTTGCTTCTCCCACCTCCCCTAGCCCAAGAGAGCCTACTTGCCCTCGGAATATAGTCGAGGAGAGTCATACAAAATAAAAACAGCCGAGCCTAACATGTCAGGCACTAGTGTGAACATTTCACACGAGTCAGCTCATTTTAACTTCACAAAAATCTGATAAGAAAGGTTCCATTATCGTCCCCTTTTACAGATGGGGAAACTGAGACACAGAGAGCTGTCATAACTCATCCAAAGTAGCAGACGTGGACCAGCTTCACTGGAGGGGGCGGGGTTTCAATCCAACAAGAAATCCTGACTCCCAGCCCGCATCCTTCCCCTATACAAACGCCCAAAGAAAATGAAAAATCAATTTGTTGATCCTCCTGTGCATGGCCATGGACATTTAAATTCAGTGATGTTTTAATTTGGGGAAAAAAATAATGAGGAAAGGCACTTTTTAGACACAGTCTTCAGAATGCTAGGATCCTGCTAGGGTGCCACTAAAAAAACATATTTATATATTCAACCATAATGAGCTGATTCTTAAAATATTACATTCAGATCTAGACCTTTCAGGGGGAATTTAAAAAACTGTATGGGGAAGAGAGAAAGGTGGAAGCTGGTAGCTACTGATGTTTAACTGCCCCCATTAACTGCTGGGAACATGTCTGTGCTCTGCTGGTCTGTCTGGGTCTGTGATAGCACAGTGCTTACGGTATGGTCAGGGGAAGAACCTCCACGTGCTGTCCTTGCTGGAAACAGGGACCCTCATGTTTGAGAATTCCCCTGAAGAGACGGGCATCACTGGGAGGAGCAGCCTGGCTGGGCTGCCAACCACACTGCACACTCCTTGGTCTAAGTCCTGAGCCTCCTCTATTCTAGAGCTATCACAGCCCACAGCTACACTGATGCAGAGATCAGATCCCCAAGACAGAAGCCCAGACAGCATTTTCCCTCTGCTCTGGGCAGTGTCCAGGCACATCAGTGGTCCTCTCCCTGGTGGTCCTCCAGCCAATTTTCTCCATATGAGGCAGTGCTGACAGGACGCTCTACACCTTTCCTGGTTAACTTAGTAGGATTCCAGAATTCCCTACCCCAAAACCCTGAGTGCACTTCTAATGCTTGTAGAGGCCTTTTCCATAAATCTGTCCTCCTAGGCACAGCAGGGATGGGGAAGAGGTCTGAGGCTGTCTGTGGTGGCATGGATGGGTTTTAATTGTATAGACTAGACTGTCCACAGGGCTTCGAGACAGAAGGGCTGGGGGTGACCTGGCTGGGGGCCCCCACTAGTGCCCTTCAACAGGCCAGATAGATGGTAGGAACTGGCCTAAGTCTTGTTGCCCAGGACTCAGAAAAATGCCTGGCAGGGAGGCCATGTTCAAAACATATTTTTTGATTGATTAATTGGCTGAATAAATGAATGAATTGATCAATCAATTAACACACGTATGTATAAACAATTCATTGCTGGCCTCCAGTTCAGTCATCCATGGGAAAAGATGATGTTTTCAACAAAAGATCTATTGTCTCCTGAACTGTATATAGATATAAAATCCAATGAAAGGAGAGAAAAGACATATTCTAGGGAGCTCCATCCACGCCACCACAGACAGCCTCAGACCTCTCCCCCATCCCTGCTGTGCCTAGGAGGACAGACTTATGAAAAAGGCATCTACAAACATTAGAAGTGGACTCAGGGTTTTGGGGTAGGGAATTCTGGAATCCTACTAAGTTAACCAGGAAACGTGTAGGAGCATCCTGTCAGCCCTGTAGACGCACTGCCTCATATGGAGGAACTTGGCTGGAGGACCACCAGGGAGAGGACCACTGATGTGCCTGGGGTAGACTGAGGCAAATAAAAGGGCAAGAGCATCCTCAACACACCAGAAGACACTCTCCATTGTGAGAGAGCAGTTTTGGGAAAGAATAAATGAAATGGCTAGTAAGTTATACCCCAGACAGTCACCCAGGCTTATCATGAGAGCCAACGCCTCAAACAAAACTAAGACTTTTCTCATGAGAGGTAAACATTATGTGTCGGTTCCATAATGCTCATTCCTTTTAAAAATTTAACTTTCAAAATACACATGGAGTCTAAACTATTTTCATTTGTATGTATATTATGAACATACTTCAGCTTTGTAAACATAAATAAATGGATGTTATTTATCTCAAGGGGGAATTATCTTTTTAGATTATTCAACACAATCTGTTCACCTATATACTTCTCCACTCTATTTTTAAAAGCGTCCCAATCTCGTACGTCTATCAGTTGTTTTATGATCAGTTTTGCAAACAACTATCAAAATTTCGAGATGCCCCATAGTGTTAATTATTACAAATATAAAGGAAGTCCCATGAAACATTCATAGGATCAGCCCAATGCACCTTGATTGCAAAAGCACACAAGTATATGTATCAGGTGGTACACTAAACTGGCCCTGACACATCATCTTTTTATACTCCTGATGTCTGCAGTTCTTTAAGAGAAATGAACAGCTTCTACCAGCCATGCTACAAGAAGGATAAATCACATCTGAAATCTCACACCAGAATCACTTTGTAAGTAAAGCACCATAAATGCAGTCACAGGGAAAAATGGCAATTGATCCACAGGGATAGCCATTATTAGCTATTACACAACAGAAAAAGCACAAATCTTTCTCATTAGACCTATTTGCTTGCAGGAGATCAGATGTCCCTAGAATGATTCTTTGTCCCTGGCTTAGCCTCTGCTGTTGAGCTGGTCTGTTGTGCATCTCCCATCATCTGCTTGCCCCCATCCTCCCATGGCTTCCCTGTCCCACCTTCCTGTTAGATACACAAGATGCCTCCTCCATCAAAGCTTCATCTTTCTTCCTTTCCAGCTAGCTGTGCTACTTCTCTACAGGAACTGAATTTGTTGTGGTTTTTGTTTGCTGTGGTGGTTTTGTTTTGTTTTGGGTTTTTGTTTGTTTGTTTTTGTTTTGTTTTGCTGTGTATGAACCAACATTGTGGTATTTAAATCCACAAACATCTTAACCTGATGAGTAAAAGGTCATGTCTAGAAATTTTTCTACTGACAGCCCAAAGAACAACTAGTACACACTTTTACTTGGAATTCTCCATGATATATCTGTAGGAGCATGCATGCTCCTACATCCACGTGTGTGTGTATGATGTGGAGATCTAGGACACTGTGTTAGGTGCTGGGGGAAAGCATGACCAAGATTCACATGGTCCTTGCCTCCAGGCCACTCACATCCTAGTGGTATGTACAGGTGGGTAGCCAGGAATGCATTTATGTTGCTAAGTGACCTGTTCTGAGATTGGGAAAGAGTACACGGCGGGGACGCAGCCCGGAGGTAGGAAGGCAGGGGAAAGGTGTTCCAGGCAGAGAGGCCCGCCGATGTGAAACCAGGGAGTTAAGTAAGAGCATAGTTGTATTATCTCACTGGACAAAGGGAAAGGCAAGATATGAGGCTAGAGGTTTGAATTTGAAGATTTTAAGATTCATTAAGACTTATTTCAATATATAAACAGAACGCTATCTTATTTTAAAATACCAATACAATGTGGGGGGAGCTAGGCAAGCAATTTCTACAATTCGTATGGAAAAATGATCATGCAAAAATAACTGAATATTCTGAAAGGAAAGACTAGTGAGGGCAGCCCCGGTGGCTCAGTGGTTTAGCGCCGCCTTCAGCCCAGGGCCTGATCCTGGAGACCCAGGATTGAGTCCCACGTCGGGCTCCCTGCATGGAGCCTGCTTTTCCCCCTGCCTGTGTCTCTGCCTCTCTCTCTCTCTCTCTCTCTCTCTCTGTGTGTGTCTCTCATGAATAAATAAATAAAATCTTAAAAAAAAAAAAGACTAGTGAGCAAGACTAATATTTGAAGAAAATAATAATAATTAAAGCTTTAGGAAATAAAAACTGTAATGCTGGCAAGTAAATAGACAGAGCTGATTAACACAATAGGATATATCCCAAAATGGTCCAAACTGCTAGCTGAAGTTACTGGGGGACAGGTAGAATTATATAATCTACGGTGTCAAGAGACCTGATCGGCTGATCAGCTATCTTGAAAAAGTAACAAAACTATTTTTTTGCTACTCTCTCCTTATATGTTGAAAATGCAGATGGAGCAAAGCTTTGAAGTATGAAGTAGTGAAAGTAGTAGAAGGAAATACAGACGTATTTTATACTCTCAGAGTGGGGAAATCTTGTAGCCACATTTACAACACAGAAGCCATAAAGGAAATGATAAATTTCACTACAAAAGAATATACAATTGTGTCACTAAAAGAAGAAGTAGAAGTAACAGCACAGCCAACATCAGAAGACAAGCAAATTGTTAGGCAAGGTATAAATTTTCTTTTGTCAAATGGATTTCCAAAATAAAGCAATGGTGAATATCATTGCCCAGGATTATGACTGACAATGGTCAAAAGGTTTGATAATGAATAATGCTGGCTTAGTGGTAGAAAAACAGGTGCTTCCAGTTTGGGTGGGAGAATGAAATGATGTGATCTCTTTGCCAGACACTTTGGCCTAAAATCTAACAAAATCACAAACACCCTGCAAATGGCCCTGCAATTCAAATTCTAGATAGAGATTATCTATAGATTTCCTGTAGATAAAATCATGCATGTGTGCAAAGACTTGAACATAAGGTTGTTCAAAAGGAGGTTGGGAAAAAAAAAAAAAAAAAAAAAGGAGGGTTGGTTAAGTAAAGAACAACCTATTCATTCAAAGGATTACTGCCTGGCTGTGAACAATAAGGTTGGTGCTGATACAGAAACATTTTTTTTTTGTATATTCTTTTATTGGAGTTAGATTTGCTAACATATAGAATAACACCCAGTGTTCATCCCATCAAGTGCCCCCCTCAGTTCCTGTCACCCTGTCACCCCGTACCCCCGCCCACCTTCCTTTCCACCACCCCTTGTTCATTTTCCAGAGTTAGGAGTCTCTCACGTTCTGTCTCCCTCACCGATATTTCCCACGCACTGGATACAAAAACATTTTTAAGATACAGCCTTCAGTAGAAAAACACCAACATGCAGAAGAGTGGGTACAGCATGCCTTCATTTGTGTACAAACAAAAAGGACATATATATGCACTCATGTATGTGAGTAGACTCCTGCTGGAAGCTGAGAGATCAGAGGGGTTAATTTTTCATGATACATTCCTTTCCACCGTTTGCATTTCTTATCATGTTCAAATATGACTTGAAAAAAAAAGCTAATCACAAATAGAATTTCATACGGTAAAATGAATGCATTTCTGCAAAAAGATGTGTAAAATCACTTTAAAGGATCTGAAAGGTTCCCAGGCTTGAGCAAGGCTTGGCTGAAGGCATTAAGCTTTCCAAAGAAAGAATGTGTCACTCACAGTTGGTGCTGGGCAGTAAATGAAGGAGAGAAAAAGGAGTGTCCATCCAGGGGACACAGGTCCTGGCCAAAGTACTTCAAGTTCTGCATTCTCTTTGTGAAGGCGCTCCCATTATGGAGATGGATGCCTCAGGCAAGCTTAGCTTAATGCCATTTAACATTTTAAATGCAGAATTAAGTGCCCTTGCTCTAATTCCAAGATCACCAAGCAAGCTCCCAGTTATAATTAGTTCTCCTTTATAGATCTACTGGTGTAGGAAACAACGGTAACGCTGATCTGTGCATTTGGGTCCCTGGGATTGTTATCTGCCTTATTTCAGAGCAATATAATGACAATCTGGATCGTTTGTCTGTTTGTTTAACTAAAAAACAAAAAACAAAGCAACAACAACAAACTTTGGCCTTTAAGAGACATGAGGCGCCATGGGGCAATTAGAGGCAGTGACATAATGAGATCAGCATTTAGAAAGACCACGCCAGCGCCGTGCGGCACAGGAGCAGAGAGGGGGCAAGACGGCAGGCAAGCCCGCCAAGTAGGAAGGCACCAAAGCATCATAGGCAAAAAAAAAAAAAAAAAAATCTTTTTTTTTTTTCCTCTGTGCCGGGGACGATTTTCTCAACAGGTACTGTCCACCGGCCAGTGTGTACGTGTGTACACATTGCAGAGATGAGCATCCACCAAGGCCTGAGCTGGGAAACCAGTGGGCAAAAGGCAGAGAATTCAGGTGCAGCCCCTCTGCCACCACACAGGAAGAGACTCTGGGGCACATGAAACAGAGACAACTTTGGCAAACAAAACCTGGAGTTTAGAAGAGCCTACCTTTTGAGCCCGCACTATGTTTCAGACGGTGAAAACCAAAATTCAACTATCTTTTGATTTAAATTACACTCATGTTAAGTTGCCTAAGAATGCCTCATTGATTGCTTTGTCAATATTGAGAACTGATCACAGACACAACAGGTCTCTGAGTAGCCTGGTTGGCTAATGGAGTCAAAGTACTAACAGTCGCTACTTCACCCAGGTCCTCCTCCTCAAGAGAAATCCAGAATCATTAAAACAAAATTAGAAGTCTGGGTGGGGATGTAATGCACAACGTGGTGACTAGGGTTAATAATACTGTGTTGTATATTTGAAAGCACTAAAAGAATAGATCTTAAAAGTTTTCATCTCAAGAAAAATATTTATGACCATGCGTTGTGATAGATGTTAACTAGATTTATGGAGGCGATGGTTTCATCATACATAGAAATATCAAATCATTATGTTGTACACCTGAAACTAAAGTTGTATGTCAGTTATATCTCAACAGAAAAAAAAAAAAAAAAGTCTAGATGGTTTAAGGAAGTAAATCCTAAATTATTAGGGAAATTTTACAGTTCCAGATAATTAAGTCTGAAAAAAACACACCTAGTGGAGTTTTATAAATACATTTCTATCTCCATAGAGAGATCACATCCACACAATTAGAATCCTAGTGTGTGTGTCTGTGTGTCCCAAGGATTGTTGGGATATGAACCTCACAGGGAAGTGTAGGGTATGGAATAGCAATAGGTCCTTACTTTCAATAGAAAAGAGACTCTAGATGGTATGTGATTACTATCATTTTTATTCTATACTAGAAGATGCCATATTCCCAAGGGCACACAAATCATTTATCTCTTGATCAGTCTAACATGGTGCAGGGAGAGATGGTGATGGGTGGCAGGGGAAAGACACGAGGTGAAGCCCCAGTTCACCTCTTTCCCACCACCATGCTGCTTAACTTGTGAACATTTATTTGAATCTCTGCACTTCTCTCAAAATTGCTTGCGCTTTTGAGGCTAATTTGGGCAAGTGGGGCTGAATAGTAGATAGAGCCATAAGTGAGATACTGGCTACCGTTCTACCCCAAATTACACTGTGTTTGACCAAAGAGCCCTGGACAAACCAATCAACCTGACAAACCCTCCAAGGATGTCAAGACCTTCCCACCTCCTTCAGAATGAGACTAGAAACAAGCAGATATCTGAAGGGAGCATTCCACGTCCCTGGAGAGAAGCCCTGCTTGAATCCAGAGCTATGTCTCCATGAAGACCATCGACATCATACAAAATGGTAGCAGAATGAATTCTAGATGCGAGTCAACAAGCTTTAAGCTTGCTCAATGGCTTAGTCATGGATCTCAGCCATTGATCCTGGGCAAAGAGAAGTCAGGGGAAAAAAAGAAGGCAGGAAAGAATAAGTGTACTCTGGCCACAGGTCTTTCATAGGAGCTAAGACAGGCTTTGTACAAAGGGCTGTGGGGTCCTTCACTTATATAAGCACCCTTGACTGTGGCAGACTCCAAGGGCAACAGCTTGCATCTTGCTGGGTCTGCTCTGCCTTCGCTCCAAGCCCAACCTGCCAACATGGTCCAATAGGCATAGGCTTAGCATCCCACATTGCTGCCAACTTGTGAAGGCTTGTCTCTGCAGCCTGACTTTTGTGTATGAGTTGCTTGGAGAAGAGAAAGGCTTGAAATTTAAAAACAGAAACAAAACACCGTAATCTAAACAAAAAATGTATTTCCTCCAATGTGAGGATAAGACCATTGCTTTGGGGTGAGTAGCTTTAATGGCTTTGTCTCTCACAGAGACAGGTTTGCATAGACTTGGTCTAGTACTGAGCTATTCTTCACATCTCCGACACTTCTAAAATGGTGGGTGGGGGTCAGGTTCCATCCAAGGATGCAGAACAAAAGGGAGGCACCCTAAAGTAAAGGTCATCGGCACCTCCTTTGGATGCTAGGAGAAAGAGCTCCTAGACCCATGTTGTTTTTAATGTATCACAGCCTTAGGAGACTCTTCACTGGCCTGGTTCGTGCAGAGGGGGCCGGAGCAGAACATTTCTGGGACCTTCTCCCTCTGTGGTACCAATTCTAGGTGACCCTGTGTGCAACTCTGGACTCAGCAGTCCAGCACTAACATGCCACCAGCCTTATTAGCAGCTCACAATTAAAAAAGACGTGTTTGGGGGAATTCAGAGCAGACACTGAACATATGCACATGTGACACTGTCACCAAAGGTCCTCAGATTCTCATACCACCCTTTACTTCACAACTGATGTATAAACCACATTATCTCCACAACTGAAGCTTCGTGGAACTTCAGAGCCAGAAGAAACTGTCTGAGCACTGAATCCAAAGCTCTCGGTTGATACCTGACAAGCTCAGGCCCTGAGAGTAAGGGGCTGCTTCATGATCAGGTCACTCCTGACTCCAGCTTTCTGTGACATCTTGTTTATATTTGTTATTGTTGTTAAAAAAAACAACAACAACAATAAACTCAGTACCTATGCATTACTTTTCTTCCCAGGTTTATAACACTCACAAGCACTCACTCCTTCATCACCCAGATCAATATCTACTGACTTCCCAGTCCCTCGGACAGCCCAGAGACCAAAGTGGTAAGAAGGCACCTTGATTATGTGAGATATTTGCCTTCTTTAATGGAGATCGATCAGCAATCAAATGTAGAGTGAAAATGATCAGGCCACTGCAGGGCTCAGACCTCTGCCACCTGGGGGTTGGGGAACAGGGGGGGATTTGTGCACTAAACCAGCCAGACCAAGTAGATTATGAAAATGTTCAATCTGCTATTAACCCAAGGTTCGGGTTTTTCTCTCCTTTTCTCTCTCTCACACACACACCAAATGAATAAAAAAATTTAAAAAATTAAAAAAAAAAGGTTCCCTGCCTAAGTAACCTCTCCTCAAAATCATCCAGTTGATTTATAAACATCAAGAGGAACCAGAACTTGGCATTGCATCAAGGGGCAGCAGGTTCAATGCCATGTTCTACCCTATGGTATTTAAAGCTACATGAAGCTCTCTAGAGACATGCTCAGTTAGTCCGAGGCCTAATGTCAGTGCTGGTTTAATAGTGTTTTTTTCCCAAACAGCCAAGACGAGAAATTAGTTAACACTGGGGACACTTGCTTAGTACCAAAGGCAAAACAAAAAACAAAAACAGAAACAGAAACAGAAAAACAAAAAAAGGAAAAGAAAAAAGAAAGAAAGGAATTCCCCACCCCCAGCTAAACAAGAACTCTAGGTTTTATACTCTGACGACCCAGATATAGTCAAAGAGATCATACAGAATGTTCCTGGGGAGAAAGAGTCCTCAATTCTCAGCTGTCCAGCCAACTTTTCAGCTTAGGAAATGTCATTACAAGGGAATATTGAAACAGACACAAACAGAGGTTTATGGGATAGAAACAGTGAAAGATTTTAAACAGAACTAAACTCAGCTCTGGGGAACTGTGACCACATTATCTCAACTTCCCATTACTTGCTTGTAATAACACATAACCCAGGCCCTTCCCTTAACTATAGTGCTCTGAATTCCCATAAGGAAATATCACTTTTCGGAGAAGAAAAAAAAAAATCAAATACATTTTCCTGTATGCTCAATGAGAAGTGATGGGGAGGGGGAGGGGGAGAAAGTTGGGTCAGAAGGGTTGAGGGGCTTTTCAATTGTTTTACCCAATGTAATAAAAACCTCCTTAATGCAGAGATTGAAGGTATAAAACCAAAGAGGCTTCAAATGGTTGTGCTGAGCTGAATTCTGTAAATACCTTCGCTGGGAAGAAAGCATGTTCTCAACTCTAGCTTGCAAGTTGTGCTAGTGATACAAATTAGACTGCCTTATTTATGAACAAGTCCAGTGTTGCTTATGTTACCACACTCAAAATTTACTCTGTGCATCTTACATGCATGTAAAGCACAATCCAAAGTTCTAGAAACCCCAGTGGAGGGGCTGAGAAGTAAACATCAGAGTAATAAAAACAGATGCCTTTCACTGAAACCTTCCGAATGCCAGGATATTTGTTTTTAGTACAATTAATTGCAGGGAAAAGCCTACTAAGGTGAGGGGGGCCAAAATCAATGTATTAATGACATCACATTACAGTCGCTTAACCAAGCCAACAATTTATTGCACATAGAGGCTCTGGCAGCAGAGGCTGCAAATTCTATTTGTACTATGTATTCTATGTTGTACTAAGAGGAAAAATATTAGACTTGTCTATGACCCCCAAATCAGAAACTACCACCCAAGAAATTCAGAAAAAAAGGCCATCATTAATCTATATAAAATATGAGCAATATAACGATGAACATACCCTTTCACAACCATATAAGTAGACTTAACACTTAACACTACTAAATGGTATACTTAAAAATGGTTAAGATGGTAAATTTTATGTTAGGCATTTTTGACCATAATAAAAAAAAGTGCATGATCTATTTTATCCATTTCTTTTCCCACTTGGGTGAGGTAGAACTTGTCCTTTGCAGTACATTTTGGCACCTGGTACTACAGAGAGTCAATGGCCAGTTACATAACTCTAACAGGCTTTACTCCTGAATTCCACTTATGTGTGACAATGGTATTGTTTTTAAGTTTAACTTAGCATGGCTTTGGTATAACCATCTCAGAGTAAGAAAGCTGGTGCTAAGCAGCAGTGTGATGCTGGGCAGGTGTGATGCATCTCTATAGACAGAGAGAAGAGAGATATAGGCATATAGATCATGTTGGTGTGTAAACAGTATGAGACAGACACTACGATAGAATTTTTAATAAAACAGCCTCCAACAATGACTCTAAAAATGAAATGTCAGCTTAGCTTAAAATATGCGCGTAGAAGCAAAAAATAAAACTATCTCTTAATGAATTTCTGCACACAGTTTTAGAATGTTGTACCATGGGCTCTCTCTGAACCCAAAAAGCACAGTGGTGTACTCTTCCCCAAATATATAGATATTAAATGACGTACCATTTTTAAATGACACAGTAAACTGTGGCTTCAGCAAGTTTTAATTAGTTTATTTATTTCCATTTTTCCTACTAAAAAAAATAGAAACATGAAATTTCAGCTAAGCACCATTAAACTACAACTTTCAACCAGGTTATTTTAAGAATACCATGGGGTCTCATAATAAAGTAAAAAAAAAAAAAAAAAAAGTAATTTGGTTCCAACTGTAGCTGGTATTCCCCTGGCCAAGAATATAAAGCTGTTCAAGCAAATATTAATATGTAAGAAAAAGAACCAGATGGTATCATATATGGATGACAGTGAAACAAGCTCATCTACTGATGTCATTTTGATATCAAAACAGCAGAATTCAAAATAATTATATGAAGTGCTTTCCAAAAAAGGATTTTGGTATGTTTTATAGGACATGAGGGCACAAACTGGCTGGGTGCAAACAAAGCTGAGGCGCAGGGCTGAGACACAGACTTTTTCTCAGAACTCACATCTAACAGCCCCATTGGTGTCACTAAGGAACGTAAATTCTCCATCCCAAATACTAACCCTACACACCTCCCCCAATCTTTCAATCTCAGTGGATTTTCAACTCAAAAGAAAAAAATAATGGAAGAAATTAGGAGTGCCACTAACTGAACAACTGACAAACACTTTGGTAAAAATAAGAAGAATCAATTTTTTAAAGCCCGGAAATAGGAACCTACCATCAGATATTACGGAAACAACAGCATTGTGAGAACTGATGTAAGAAAGCTCAGCTCAACTCTATTGATTTCATAAATACCAGGCAGCTAACACCACTAAGGTTTAAAATAGCATTTTTTAAACTTAAAGAGAGTTTTAGTTTCCTTTTCTCTGATTAGGGCCTTAAAAATCTTACAGTGAAAAAAAAAATGTCAGAGTGAAAATGATTGGCTCTATCTCATTTCCTCCTTCATTATAGATGCATCATCTAATACAGAATTTCAAAACAATCCACAACAACACGAGACGTCTGACTGTATAAAGGCACTCTCCCTGGTTTCAAATTAGTCAAAGGGCTCTGAATTCCATATGGCTTCCTCCATCTGACTACAGACCCCCCTCCATCTCATGAAAAAGACACAGATCCTGATGAGAGGCCACAGTCACTTTGACCAGGCCAACCAGGGCCGGCACAGTTGAGGCCCTACTCAACCTTCCTATCCAGCTCTGCCTCCCTTGATCCTTGCCAAAAAAAAAAAAACAAACCAAAACATCCAGCCTCCTGGATGCAGCCTGACAGTTGGTTGCTCCCAGCACATCTCAGCTCTGCTAGGCCTGCACATTCCCCCTGTGCTGCTGCCATTTCCTTCTGCCGAGCCTTATAACATGAGCATCACCAGCAGAACAAGCAACAGAGGCTACAAAGGTCTCTTACTTACATTAAAAACAGGTTATCTCAGTCAACTACGTTGGCAGAAACAGGGCGTGCGTTTTCTCAGGAGGAAAAAAAGCATGCGCACTCGCCAACCGGAAGGCCACAGCCCAAGCCCTATTTTCAGGGCTGCCTATCTTAGGATCAAACACCGTAAGGAAACCGGGAGAAACTTTGCCTTACAATCCTCTACTTGGATGAATAAAATCTCATGCCAGTGAAATGTAGGTGGTGACAAAGTCCGGGGGGTGGGGGGCGGGGGGAGTGGGATATACATCTAGTAGAGGTGACAGGGAGATGCTGGAGAAGGCACTGGTGAATTCTTACTTGGTAATGTATTTGTCACAAGCCATCAGAACAGGAGGACAGAAATACACAATTCTGCTTCTCCATCAGAGCAAGACAAGCTCAAACATTTCCAGGGACACAGGGGTCCGTCCCATGCTAAAGGCAGCATTCATTAGAGTACTACACACTGCTTTAGCATCCAACCTAGTCCTCGGTCATCATCCAACCTAGTCCTTCAATGGGCAATTAAGATTTATAATCCAAATGGTCTCAAAATTATATCTCTGGGAAGTCAAGTCCAAATTAAATCAGACCAGGCTTTTAGGCTTCCGACGAGCACATTTTCTCTTTCAAGAGAGCGCAATTTCAACACTCAGAACTTCTCTTCTTACAGACCATTTTCAAGGCCAGCTCTGGATGCCATCTCCTAACAAAAATCTGATATATAAAATGCAAAGGGACACTGGTAACTGCAAACCTCAGGGAAAGATGTTGGGTGGGGGGGGACTCTGATCTCCTTCAATAGATTTCAAAAAGTTCATCATTTTAACCTCCTTTCTAGTATGTATTACTGGAACTTCTAACCTAACATGCACTTAGCACCTTATGAAACAAAAATGTCCAAAACTAAGTTATTGCATAAGGAAAGCCTAAAGCACACCCAGCAGGGCTTTCAAATACAGAGCGTATATGGAATCTCTGAAAAGAGTATATGTATTTATGTTATTGACACATATAGAAAACTTGAAACTTATGTTCAACTGTCCGCTTCTCCCCGAGGTGGTACTAGTCCCAAGCCAGAAAAACAGGTAACTAACAGATGGCCCAGCCCATGTCTGACTTCTCCCCAGACTTAGACAACATTCATGCCCCCGACGGACAGACACGCCTGGCCAGCCCCAGTCCAAGGGGCAAGGAGAGAAGGAAGGAGGAAGAGCACCAGGAACTCACATTTCGGTGATGTTCTCAGGGTCTGCACTGTTGGGCTCCAACCTCGGAAACGCCACGATGCCCGGAGAAGGGTCGCTGCACCAGATCCTAGAGGCGCTGCATTTGCAGGACGTGGGACAGGCGAGGGCAGCCCTCCAGAAGCCCACGACCAGCCAGCAGAAGCCCCAGAGCCGCGCCATGGCGGGTCCATGCCACCTCGTCCAGGACGACATCCCCAGCCGCCAGTGCCAGCCGGAGTCAGAGCGAGTAGGTGGCCCCGCGCCGCACCGGCCGGCCTCCCCCGCCCCCGCTGGGCGGCCTGCGCCGCGCTGGTCGCTCCCTCGCCCCGGTGCCTGTCGCGGGCGCGCAGAGCCGAGCGTGTCCCGGGCTGAGCGTGTCCTGGCGGGCGGCGCGGTTCACAGTGGCCGGGGCATCTCTGGTCGCCTCACAGGGGGCGCTACCGCCGCTCGGAGCTCCGCCGCGGCCGCCGCTGCATGGCCCGGCGCACCCAGCACCGGCCGGCGGCGCTGCCGGCACCCCGGGGACGCAGGCTCCCTGCTAGACGCGCACTGGGATCCGGGGCGCACCTCGGGGCTGAGGACAAACAAACACGCGTGAGACTGAGCGCAGGACCCCATACGGCGCGCTCGCCGCACCCCCACCCCGACCCCAGCCGGGCACTGTGGATGGATGGATGGATGCGTGCACAGCTCCGGCCCCAGAAATAAACTTGCCCCTCGATGGCACTGACGCCGCCGAGGCCGCTGACGTGCCCCCCGCTACCCCACCCCAACCTGAGGTCGAGGGAGGGGAGATAGAGCAAGGGTCCCCGAGACGGGATTCCATGGCACAGGCCCGGCGAAGGACCCTTCAAAGGGGGACGCGGAGACCGCCGGCGGCGGCGATGGCTCCGCGACGGGGCCCCCGATGATGCTGCAGAATCCGCCACGGCCGCCGGGCGCAGGGGGTGCGGGCAGGTGGCGTGGCGCGTCCCACCTGGGGAGCACCCCCGGCCGCCCCGGGGGGTGGGGGGAGCGAGGGCCAAGGCGCCGGAGGGCACTGTCCGCGCTGCTCACCCGGGCTCCGGCGCCTACCGCCCGCCGGCGGCGCCTGGGTGCAGGCTCCTCCTGCCGCCGGGCACGGAGCGCCGAGAGCGCGAGCGAAGGAGCGAGCGAGGCTCCTGCTCCAACCCAATTCCGGGAGCCGCCGCCGCCGCCTCTGCTACTGCTGGCGAAGTGACGTGAAGGCTGACGCAGAGCAGGGGCAGAAACTCCAGAAAATTAGTCTGAAATCCAAAAACACACACGCTCATACACACACAAACCCATAACACCCTCCAGACAAAAGCAACAGGGAGGGGAGGGGAATCTGGGGGCGAGCGGGGAGGAGGCAGGCATCGGTGCCACTGGCCAGGAGCAGACAGCAGCAGCATGTGGGAGTTCATACACGCGCACACACGCACACATCCTGGCTGGGTAGACGCGCGCGCCTGTGTGTGTGTGTGTGTGTGTGTGTGTGTGTGCACTGAGAGCCAGGTACCTCCGAGATGGACCATTCCACCGCCCGACGCCTCTCAGTCCCTAATTCGCACCGCGGTCTCTTCTCCCATCGCAGTAGAGGCTGTCTCCTTTTTTGAAATGGAAACCGGGCTCGGTTCAGCTCTGAAAAATGCGCTGATTCTTATTATAGGAATCCTCCCTCCCCTCTCCCACCCCGCTGCGTGCTCCTTTCCCATCCTGCCTAAAAGGGAGGGCGAGCTGGCCTAAAAATAAATAAATATTGTAAACACCAAAACGTGCTCGGCATCGGTAGCCAAGGATAACCGCCCCTATTCCGGGCCATCTATTTGAGGATCCATGGTTTTGGAGGGTCTTCCTGTTGGTGCTTTTGCAGAGGGAGGGGAGTCTCCAAATGCAACTCTAGCTCCCTAAGTGGGTCTTTCTCCTGCCGTGTTCCGGCATCACACGCCCGGGAAACAGAGACATGTGAGGGGAAGGGAGCGCGCCTGACGCTTATCGGGTTCCCTAAATGCGCCGCAGCAACCCTGGCCTGTCCGATGTGTGGCGCCGCGTCATTTTCTCTCCTCCTTCAACCTGGCAGGATTCAGCGGTTCCCAGGTCGTCGCTTCACTCCCCGCGATGCCCACCCCCGCCCCCGCGGGGCACCCCGAGCCCTTGCTCCCCTGCCGTACCTTGCGCGTTTTCGTGTGTGCGCGGGTGTGCGCGAACGCGTGCCCTGCGCCCGCGCTGCCCAGAGCACGACAGGCTTCCAGCTACCGACAAGCCCGGCGCGGGCAGAGCCTCGGGGTCTCACTAGGGACACACGAGGCGATCCGGGAGGGTCGAGTGACACACCGTAACTGCTCTGCGGGCGCAGTTAAATGATGGCTGCGGGGCATTCGCAAGCCTTGCCTGAGAATCCGTCTTCCCATTTGCGGCTCCGAGAGTCTGTTTTTCCGCAGTCATTTAAAAGGGAACTGGGAAAAATGCACCGCAGTGCCCGACACTTGCGAGAGCTCTGGTGCCCCCGCGCGGGGAGAGAGCGCCCCGCACGCTCCGGAGCACCAACCCACGGCCGCGGCCCGGGCGGGCACTGCGCGGGGGGCGCGCTCTGGCGCCAGATGTGCAACCAGCGGCGCCCCACGCGTGCGCGCCCCTGCTCGGCCGGCGCTGAGAGGCCGAGAGCCTGGCCTCGCCGAGCTCCCTCCCCGCCAAAAGGCGGCCAGCGCTCAGCTCCAGAGAGGGCGACCGGATGGGATCTGGTCCAAAGGATAAGAACGGTCACCGATCTGCTCGCAGAGGCTGAGCGTGGGAAGTATCCAGAAAACCTGCACGTCAAGGTGAATGCTTACAGCTCAGTGATGCCTTAAATATTACAAGGGAATACAGAAAGCATCTGGTGGGCTTTTGTACCGACCCGGGGCGCCGAGCGTAACCGCGGGAACCCTCGCGCAGCGGCCCCAAGATCTCTTCGCAGGGCCCGAAGACGAGGCCGGCAGGTCTGCGTGTCTCCACCATCACTCGGCTGTGACACGCACGCATCGGGGGGCTGAACCGCCAGGCTGAAGTTCATGCCTCAGCTCGGCCCCCAGCCCCTGCCGGGCGAGGACGAGGACGCGCCAAGGAAGGAAAGGCAAGGGCAAAGGCAAGTCTTGGTCCTGGACACACAGTAAGACTCTCCCGCCCGTCTTGCCAGTGCCCTGGATGGAGCTGCCCCTGCGGAACGCCTGGGGGAGGGTGTGTACCTGATTACCACGTCTCCCTCACACCCCCACCCTCATCCCTTTTTTTCTCATTAATGGACCATTTGAGCCCTAGTGGCTGCAAGGTGACAGTGCGACAGCCAGAGAGCAGAAGGTTTCAACGTGGTTTGCAGACCAGATTCTAATTATGTTGGAATAATTTTAGAATTTGTATTATAACATATATACTATTATATTTAGATTCTAAATATACCCCCCTGATTATCTCCCACTTGAAATTAGAACTGGCTGCCCCACGTCTAATCACACTTCCCCGGCTGGGTTTCTTCCATAGTACTTAACTCTTGTTTAACAGATCATTTGCTTATTTATTTACCTAGATCTATAGTTTATTGCATTTTTCCAGGCAGAATGTAAACTCCATGAAGGCAGGGGTCTTTGTTTTGTTAATCGAGATATCTGAAGGATATAGCAGGTATTAAAATATGTTTGTGTGTATTTAATGAATAAATGAAATAAGCTAAAGTTGAGATTCCTTAAATGGCCCTCTTCACTCTCACTTTCTTAACCTATAATCCTGCCAGTCTGTCTGAATAATTCCCCTTGGAGAGTCTTCCTCCCCTCATCAGAGTCAATTTTCTCTATGCTGTCCCCGAAGTTGGCACTTCTGGAAGTCTGACTTTCTACCTCCTCTAGTGGCCAGGTATGTTCTAACCTGGGCCAGGGAGGGACCTGGCCATAATGGTAACTCAACATTTATCATGCACAATATCTGGAAACACCAGGAAATCAATAACTATTCCTCAGCTGATAGAATTATGGGTCTATCTCAGTTTTAAGACTTATCAGATCTTTCACAGACATTATTTCAGGAATTCTCAGACCTTACTTTTTAGGAGATGATGAATATTTTTGAGACGGACAACCATTTTGGAAACGATTTCTTCAAACATGAAGCATATTCCTACCATGTGATCCCACTATTCTATGTCTATGTATTTGTGAGAGAGAAATAAAAGCCTATGTCCATACGAAGACACTTATGTGATAGTAGTTAATAGTAGTTTTATTTGTAGAGGCCCCAAACTGGAAACAAGCCAAATATTTATCAACAAGTGAATGGGTGAACAAATTGTGGCATACCCACACCATAAGAGGCTACTCAGCAATGAAAAAGAATAAACTATTGATACGTGGGGCCGTGTGGAAGAATCTCAAAATAATTATGCTGGGTGAAATAAGCCAGACAAAAAGGAGTACCTACTGTATGATCCCATTGTCACAAAACTATAGAAAATGTAAACTATCATGACAGAGAGCAAATCAGTAACTGCTGGTGAGAGGGGCAGAGACAACGGGGAGGAACAGTGACACAGACACAGAGAGCCTTGAGGATGATAAATGTATTAATTATCTTGATTATGGTGATGATTTCCATATTGTCAAGTTGTGGATCTAAATATTTTTAATTTATTATATGTCATTCAATCAAGCTATTTTATTTATCTTATTTTTTTAGAGACAGAGTGTGCATGAGCAAGGGGAAGGGCAGAGGGAGAATCTTAAGCAGGACTCTACCCTGGCAGGACTCAATCCCACAGCCATGAGATCATGACCTGAGCTGAAATCAAGAACCGGATGCTCAACTGACTGAGCCACCCAGGCACCATTCAATAAAGCTATTTTTAAAAGCAAGAAACAAACATTGCCTTAGAACCTCCAGTCATCATTTTCTTGTTCCTATTGGAGTGCAATTAGAACCTCCAATTTCAGGAAGCTATTTTATAAATAGCTTTTATAAATTATAAAATTATAAATTTTATAAATTTGGATATTTTTAATAAGAAAAGAATCTGTAATGTTCTCATATTAGCGGGACCTACTATGTAATAATACATTTTACATTCTGGGAAAAGATTGGGGAAACCATTATTTGAAAGATGGGAGAGATAGTGACCACCCCTAAAAGTACCTTGAATGTCCATTAATAAGAAAGCAACTCAATAAATTATACTTCCATTCTTTATACTTACACTTAATTAAAATGCATTAAACTATATACATTAACCTGAAGATATGTCTATAGTATATTGAGTGAATAATGCAAGTTTCATGGCAATATCTAGTCTGAGCCTACAGAGAAAGCCAATGTTCATGAACGTGTGCTGTTGGTGTGTGCATACAGAGAAAGGAAGTCAGAGAAGCATTTACACCTAGAGGGATCAGATAGGTTGTTTGGAGAAACAGAACAGACCAGACAACTTATAAAACGTTTCTGCGGCACTAATAATCTCCTTTGCCACAATATACCTTATTTTATCATCTTTTCCTCTTTTTTTTAGTCTCTTCTCTTCCAATCCAGAGTTACTCTGGTTCTAGACTCCCTCAGTTTGGTGGAAAACAACTGAATCTAAAAGCATGTTTACAATCTATAAATAATGTTCACCGTTGGCTATTTCACTTTCCCAAGAATATCTGTATGTTAGTAGAAGACCCTGGAGATAAGATATCAACCAAAGGAATTTCAGGTACCATGCCATCCACAAATGGGAGAGTATTTGGGGATTGAAGACCCTCAACACAGGCCACAGTGGAACCAGAGGCTGCCATCCATGATCTGCCCCACACTTGTTCCTTCCCACTCAATTGCCTCTTTGTTGTTCACAAAGTTTCCAACTGCTTCACATCCCACATCCTCCAGCTCTGAGTTAGGTCTCACTTTTCCCCATGTCTGCCCAACTAGTGTGAGAACTGCATGTTGCCCAGCACTCTGACCCCTCGTCCCACTTCCTGTCTTCCCTGAGTCCCAACCTTCCACTTTTAACGCTTAGTCACACATTTAACGCAAACTAACTCAACACAGACTTATGAAGCTTTTACGAACAGCTAAAAGGAAGAGCATATGGAGAAAATTCAACAGAGCCTCAGGAAATTGGAGGCACATACACCTGCATGATCCTGAAATCCAACTTTTAGTGATCTGATTAGGTCTCATGATAAACTCCACATTGTTTTTCTAGTCTATGTCAGGAGTCTTATATCAATAGTCATACAAGGGAGTTCACTTATTCCTCAATAAAAGGTTACAGTATGCCTTTTCTGCACTCAGCATAGATTTATTGAGATAGGCAAGTGTTTCTGGTTCCAAGTCAGTTGACAATTACAACCCATGCAAAGATCTGTGTTTATGGCCATATTACACTTAGACTTAACAAGCCATAAGCATTCAATCATATCAGACTTATACAGTTTATTAACTAAATGTTCTTACAACTGGAGTAGCTGTTCATTATTAGTTTTTTTTGAGCAATGTCCTTTTAGACCTGTGCTGTCCAAAATGGTAGCCAACAGCTTGTGTGGCTCTCTAGTACTTGAACTACGGTCAGTCTAAAATGAAATGTGCTAAAAAGTAGAATAAAATAAAATATGCTACAAGTAAAATACATACTTGATGTAAAGACTTAAGAAAAATACAAAATATCTCATTAATGATTTTATATTTATTTTGTGTTGAAATTATAATATATTGGATTTACTGGTTAAATATATCACTAAAATTAATTTCATCTGTTTCTTTTTACTCTTTTTAATGTGGAGAATGTATTTACTTTTGTTCTTAAAAGTTATCAAATCAACAATTATCCTTCCTAAAGCCCCATTGTTGTTATCTTTGATTCAATGACCTAGATCCTTGGGTCTCTTTGAATCTTCTTTTAAAACCTTGAACCTGCCATCAACTGTTCCTCCTATATTTTTTCACCTGCAAGTCTAATATGTATGCTTTTCATGCATTCCTTTAAGTCATTGATAAAAAATATTTAACATGACAGGCTGAGACACTCAGCTGGAGACGTTATCTAGGCGGACATTCATTCCTTAACTAATTAATTCAATTTTATATTGAGTGTGGCTGTTTAACCAGCTAAGAATCCATCTAAAAGAATTCCATAATGAGGTCTTCCTTGACCTTTGGTTCAAGCCACCTGTGAATCACACACACCACTACATAAAGACCAAGCTGGTATTGCTCACTTGTGGGTTTTGTTTGGGGGCTTCTGGGGGAAGAGAAGCTGGCTTGGTTTGGTTTGTTTTTTTTTTTCTTTTTTTTTTTTTTGCAATTACCATGGCACTCATTTCTCATGCCAACTCCATTTCTACCATCATTTGGACCTGATATCAACCTGGCATTCATACTCTGGCTTTTTGATATATAACTTCATTCCTTCTCTTGGTCCCTTTTGATCCTTATGCCTTGTTTTTCCAATATTTAAATCAGTTTCTCCAAGTGAATTTGTCTTGACTGCCCTGTCAACACTTGGTGCACCGGTTTATCTTGCATAAGAATTACTCTTACACAAGTTAGGCTCCTAAAACCACTTGCACAGTCCACTGGGCTAATTTTGCACTCACTCCTCTTTCCCCTGAAGGAGCAAAATTGAGCAGGATTGTTCACAAAGAAGAGTAGAGTAGGCAAGTGGGAGGTGATCTGAGAAACAGAATGAACAGTAATTTAGGTGCATCTTGGAATTCATCTTTGTTCCTTTCTGGAAAACCAAGACATTTTCTATTCTCTTCTTCCATATGCCATTATTACCAACAGTTGTTCTTTGGTCACATAGGCAAACCCAATAAAGATTTTTATCATCTTTGCAACTATTTATAGATACCATGATATCTCTTATATGGTCTCATTAACTAAGATTCCAAATTCTTGTTAACCACATTACCTTTGCCATTTCCAATGTAAGGATCCTTTTTTTCACCAGAGAAGGCAGAGTTTAAGAGGTAAATAATATTGTATTGTCACTATGATCAGCTAATGTCTCTCCATGCTCCAGGTCTGGATCTCTCTCTTCATTCTTCTCCTTATTCTAAGCCTGGTTCAAATAGTCCTTTTTTGTGTGTGTTGCTCTCTATATTGTTTTTTTTTTTTTACAATTTTAGTGAATTCTGGACTTCAGTACTTCTGCCAGTGTTCTCACAGAATTGTGCTGTTCTATTGTATTCAAACTTGGCTATATAGCCCACCTTTTATCTAGTTCCACACCAAAATCCATAGCCTAGCTACACAGATTCTCCTTTTCTCCTCCTGAGGATCATTCATGCCTGTGTGGTCAGAATTTTATATTTTAGAACTTCCCTTCTCTCTCAAATCAATATTCTCTCTTATAGTCAGCTAGTCAAGGGATTTTATCTATTTTTCCTCAAAAAACAAAACAAAACAAAACCCAAGAAAACCACAAATCTGTTTCCTGAAGTCTAGGATATGTTGCAGACTTCCCAGCATCCCACATTTAGCCAATATGGCCTCCGCTGCCACAGCCAGGTCAATCTTGTGGGTTTCCATGGCCCTGTCATAAGTGTCCTTCCACATACCAAGTCCTAAGGACCCCTATAGTATCTAAATAACACTTCCTTGGTGCCAAGGCAATGGTATCATCAGTGACTGAAGTGGATATATCCCAACATTAAAAAAGATCAAGGGGGCAGAATCAAGCTGAACCAGTTGCTTGACACCCCTTTCCAATTAGAGGTATTCTTTCTGTTGCTCTGTTTTAATAAGGAGAGCTGCTCATTCCCGTGGCCATGTCTTCTCTTCCAAAGTTGTGATTTTAACAGGAAGAGATGGACAACACCTGTGTTGGGTGCCTACATCTCTAAGTTCTTTCATTAATGTTATAGGTAGGGTAGAAATTTGAGGATGGATACATGGCTCTGTTCTGTGGGGTTACCCATAGATCCAGACTCTTTCTACCTTATTCCTCTGTCATTTTCCCAGGGTTTGTCCTTACCTACATGGTCAAAGCTGTCTCATCAGCCTGCAGGAAGGAAAGAGGATAGGAAACGGCAGGCAAACAATTTCCTTCTGAGGAAATAATGGGTAAGTTGTATATATCACATCCCCTCACATTTCTTTGGTAAGAACTTAGTGGCCATGCCTTTACTTCAAGGAGATTGGGAGATAGGAGGAGGATAGTGATTTTCATCATCTTTGCAACCATTAAATATGCCATGATACCTCTTATATGGTCTCATTAACTAAGATTCCAAATTCTTGGAATCCAAATTTAGATTCCAGATCTTCTCCGAAAAAGAAGATTGGGAATTAGATTTGTTTTACTGGGTGTGACCAAATGTTTTGAGAAGTTTGAAGTGGGGGGTTCTACTAAGCGAAGAAAAGGAGAATGGACATGGAAGGATAGTTTCCTAACTAGAACCTCAGTAAACTATAGTCTAGAATTTTTCTGACCACATAATCTTCAAGTTGAAACAAAATTTAATGGATAATTTAAATTCTGGGTATCATACTGACATCTTCCCCTTCTGTCACTGGGGAAAAACACAGGGTCTTTCTGCCACATTGGTCACTGTAGTCAACTCTTGAAGTCAGCCTTTTATGTAAGACTTTATTAATAAATCTGCACATAATGCTGTGAGCAGCAAGCTTATCTGTCTTAATTTTCATCTTTAAGGATAGTCCTAAATTTTGACAGGATTCTAAAAAATTCTATAGGAAATATAACTTGTTTGTGTTTATTCTTTCCAGTACCTTTAACCAAAATGTTTTTTTTTCCTTATAAAAAGAGAGAAGGGGAGGAAGGAAGGAAGGAAGGAAGGAAGGAAGGAAGGAAGGAAGGAAGGAAGGAAGGAAGGAAGGAAGAAAAATAGAGCAAGCAGACATAGCAAAGCCTCTATGGTGCCACAGGAACCGTCCTCCAATATTCTCACCTTTGTTATAGAAATCATTAGGTTTGAGTTTCAGTCACAATGATGCCACTTTATATAGCTTGTGTGGTACTTTTGGGGAAATAACTTACCATCCTAAGCCTCAATTTTGCCTATCTGTACAATAAACATGGCCTTTTGAAAACATGGCAATAGATTCTCTGATGTCACTCCTATTGAAAAGTGGATTCTGTGTCTCCTCCCCTTGACTCTAAGCAGACTTGTGACTGCCTCGACCAATACAAAATGGCAAAGTTGGGGGTATAGCTCAGGGGTAGAGCATTTGACTGCAAAATGGCAAAGTCACTCTGTGACTTCTGAGTCTGGGTCATTAAAAAAAAAACATGCAACTTTTGCCTCGTGCCCTCTAAGTCTTATTCTTGAAACCCTGAACCACCACACAAGAAACCAACTACCCTGAGGCTTCCATGCTGCAAAGCATCTCAGTCAACAGTCCCAGCTAAACCTAGCCTTCTCGACATTCCTACCTAGACAGCACTCATGAGAGGGAGCTTCTTGGATCTTCCAGCCAATCTATTCACCAGTTGAATACCATTATGTTGATGCTATCTGGAACAGAAGAATTAGCCAACCTTGCCTGAATTCCTGACCCACAGAATTGTGAGGTAGAGTAAGATGGCTATTGTTTTAAACCACTACATTTTAGGTTATTTTTACCACACATGGTAAATAACCAAAGCTGTGAGGAACAGGATACCCTCAATAGTATCCTTCAACACTGATATTCTAGGACTTTATCAGAGAGAAATGTAGGTATAGGTACCTCATTTGCACTGGCCACAAAATCCTCTCCACTTCTCTTACATTTCTCTGTGCAGATCCTTATGCCTATTATATAATTAATTAGTTAAATCTCCATCGGTAAAGTAACTGCTCTCCAGCAAAAGGATAACTTCGGTAATGATATGAACAATGATATGCAGTTATTGTTTACCAAGGCAGTATTTCATACAGTCCGAGGATCTCTGAAGGCCCTCTGAGACTGCCTTATGGCAAGTAGCACCTACAAGCCAGTGGAGAGCTACCAACCTAAATTCTCATACCTTGCCTTCCAGGGAGGTATTGGCAGGCAGTAGCCATCAAGACCTCCAGTTCCCTTCAAGTCAACTGCCATACATTGCAAACTACTGGAAATTAACATAATGCATACTCCCTGTCTTTTAAGAGCTTGAAGTCCTGCGGGAAAACACATGTAAAAGTGGATCGATTCCATTATGTGGAATAAGACAGGAGGCCTATACTGGGACCTATAAGAGACAAACCAAGATGCAAGTAAGGCTTCAGGAAAGCAATGATGTTTGAGATGAGTCTTAAAGAATACACTTGAATTATCCAGGATAGAGGACCAGGAGGATGGCATGAGTAAATGCAAGGAAGCCAAAGAGATCATGGCGTATAGATGGAAACACACTCTGTGTTAAGTTGTAGCTGTGCCTACACCCATCTTCTACTCTCCCAAGAAAATTAGCACCAACTGTGTTCATTGGCCTCTTGGCCCCAAACTAGACCCAAAGAGGACATGGTGACTGCTTTCTCAGCTCTTCCTTCTGCTCTCATCAGAATCAGCCCTGTGACCAGTCCACCCCTAGCAATGCAGCAGCCTGTCTAAAGGGTATTTGGTGATTCATGCCAAGACCTGCAACTAACTGACAGGCCTTGAAGAGTTTCCAACTATTTTCATGCCTGTATATCTCCTTCTGTGTTTCCACCTCTATTCCTCCTTCTCCCTGGGGAATCCAGCCCTTGGCTTTCAATGGTCTTTGAACTGTTCTATCCCAAGTCTGATGAATAGAAAGCCTTACAGAGACAAACTCTATGTCCTTAACATGCCCTTCTGAAGTCATCCCAGCCAAGAGAAAACAGAAAACAAATTATTCTGTAGAACAAAACCCACCTCTTTGTGAGATTCTGTTGTTTTTCTCCTACATGATTTCTCTTTCTTAAAGGACTCTCCTGATCAGAGGTGGTCAGTTGACTGAACTCATGCCTTATTACATAAATACCTCTTCTCTTTCCAGAAGCCCTAGAGACTCTGCAAGGCTCTTTGCAAACACAGAAACTGTAGCTTTTGCCTTCCCTTGCTGTCCTTTAAAAATTTTAATAAACCTTCTCTACTCCTGGAAGACATCTTCTGCATGCATGCATCCTACAGTTTCTATTATGGATTAGGAGAGAAGGTTCCAAAGATGGAAGAATCTCTCCTGCCCTCCTGTTTCTCCTTATTCTCACAAGTGAGCCAAGTAGGAGAGAAGAATCTGTATCCAAAAGATAATTCAACTTCTGAGAGTAGATAATGCTAATTCTGGGTTTTCTGTACTCCGGGATGTTTCAAATGATTGTCAAAAGTTATTATCAGATACTCAAAACAAGACACCCCCCAAAAATCAATGGTTTCTATCTCTAACTTAAAAAAATTTGCCACTTAGCAATTTTAGATTGAGAACAGACACTCTGAGAGCCATCTCCAGTAATGCTACAGTTCCAAAGACATTATCAGCCACTATCTTTGGTTCTATTTCTCAGGGTCCTGTGAACTCTTTGTTCTCTAAATAACCAAATAAATAATATTCATGGAGCATTCACAAGATTGTTTATGAGCTTTAGGTTCTCAACTTGCCTTTCTGCTCCTGCAGCTCTGCACTTAACAAATGTGGATAATGTTATCACATGTCCTCTACGTCACAAACCTCTTGATGAGAAACTACATATTGTCTTTGTGTGATTCTTTAAGTCTGAAACCTCCTTCATGTGAAGGATATTGTCTCCAGAAGCAGCACTGCTTTTATTAATATCATTTTATAAGTGAAGAAAGTCACACCATGAAGGATTGACAAGGATCTTCAACAGGAATCCAAAATGTCAAGGTAGCCCACACTCTCTAGGATGGAATAAACCACAATCAGTTGAGAAGCCACCTCTTTGCCAATTGAAAGACTTGTCCTGCAGCTAGCCATCTTTAGAAATCTGAAGGCACAGAATGACCTCACCTCAGCCCAGAACCAGCAGATTGCCACTTTCCTTTGCTCTGGGGTTTTTGACTCAGTTATAGGGCTGTCTGTGATACCTAGGTCACCTCTGTAACTGCCAGGGCTATGTTGAGTTCCTCATTAGACAATGCTAGAGAACTTCCTGTTAAGACTTTCTTTATTATCCACCTTTTCCTCCTGGAATATGATCTTTGGGGCAGAAAAAAGTGTTCCAAAGTAGTTAGTTTTCTCCTTCGTTATGGATTTCAGTGGCTAACAGGAGAAAGAGACAGATGGGGAAGGAAAGAGAGAGAAACAGAAATTTTAAATTTTCTCTTAAACATCTGTTTTGAGTGAAATCCTATCTAAACACTTGCTAATTCAGATGTTTTTATAAGAAAACTGAAAAGAGATCATCTTGGCCTAGTCCAAGACCCCTTCCATCTGAGAATCAAGGCCCTTTCCTGCCCTCTCACCAGCACATATGATCAATACTTCTTTCTCTACCCCCTGTACTGTCCTAGGGTCTTTGCTCTAGAACAGAGCCGAAACACACGTGTGGGACCTAAGCCCACACATGTCTAGCAGACTCAAGACTATGATGAGAGCCAATTTTTAAAACAAAGCAAAACACAACACAAAAAGCTTTGCATTTATTTTTAATCTTTTTCCTTCCCTCATCATCCTTCTTGATTACTATTTATTTTCAATAGTTCTCAGCAACACTAGAGTTTTGTTTCTGCTCTGTTTTCTATCACCTTTTCCAGACAGCCTTGGGGAGTGAAGCAGACGTAAGAGTGCCATCTTGTGCTCAAGCCAGTTATCATTGTTTCTTTTGAAATAAAATGTGATTTGTGGGATTTGAGAGGAGGCCTTGGAGTCCAGATCTGTCATTCCCTGACCTAGGTTTTCCCAGAAGCTTTTGAAATTTCCCATACTTTGGCTCTGCTGTTTCTTGGCCTTCCTTCTCCAGGATGCCATGAGTCATCTATTAGTTGAAAGCTTTTTTTTTCCCTCAAATAATTCCAAGTGTGACTTAGAATAATTATAGTTCAGATGGCACTACCTAATCTTTTATAACTGAGTTCAGTGGCCCAACTCAGGAGAGTGGGCACTTAATAACTAAGGCACAGCAGGTGATTTATACATAAAGACCTAGTGAGTATTTCCCCACACCCTACCAAGATCTCTACATTGGAAACTGACAAATGGTGTACTTCATATCATGACCTAGGCTGGAGGTCCTGTGGGTTCAAGATCCCAAAGGACTTAGGAACATCCAGATAGGCCACTTTCAGGTAACATGTTAGTATAATCAAGGTTGAAAGCGAGCTTAAATCAATAACCTGGGAAAGACAAAGCAAAGAAGAGAGGTATAGAAAATGGAAGGAAAGAAAAAGAATCACAGGCCAAGAAGAAATATCTAAGGAGGTCACCAATACAAAGATCTAAAGTAAATGAAGAGAGATCCATGTGGGAACAAGCACCAAACAATAGCAACAATAATGCCAGGAAAACAATCATGAAGACAGACGACTCTGACAAGAACCCACAATGTCAGGGAGTCAACAGGAAATGGCAGAGACTATAGGGAACTGGAAGGAGTGTGTCCCATCCAAAGGAACATTAACTCAAGGACGTAGTTGTCAGGGAGGAACATAGCTCTACCATTATTGAAGCTTCTGATTTTTAAAGGGAATTCATAAAATCTACATTTGCACATGAATTCTTCAAATGTTTAAAGTCGGCTCAAATGCTTTTAAAGACACTATGACCTGTAGTTTCTGGTTTAAGAACCTCTCCTCTGCCTGACACAAAACATGAGGTGCATAAATGGATACAATAGCCATATCTTCCCCTGTCCCCTATCTCTCATTCAAAGAAGTTTATGGAAATAAGAATGTCATGGATGGAATGATTGAACTCTCCTCATTTCTTTTCAAGAAGGATTCACAAAATTGTACATCCATAAGCAAAAAAAAATGAACCTTGACCTAAATTTCATACCTTACACAAAAATGTATTCAAAATAGATCATGAACTAAAATATAAAACACAAAATTGTAAAACTTTTAGGAAAAAAAAGCATAGAAGAAAATCTTTGAGACATAGGGTAGATGAAGAGTTCCTAGCAAGATTTGATGTGAAAGGTATAATTTATTAGAAAAAAATGATTGAATGGACCTGATTAAAATTAAAAATGTTCTATGAAAGATCCTGTCAAGAAGATGAAAAGACAAATTATAGACTGGAGGAATATATTTATAAACCACATAGCCAATCAAAGGCCTATAGCTAGTCTTTACAAAGAACTCTCAAAACTCAACATGAAAAAAAATACAGATCAATCAGAAAATGGGCCAAGTCATGAACAGATATTTCACCAAAAAGAAAATACAGGCACACCAAAAGTTGTTCAAACTCATTAACTATTAAGAAAATGCAAATTAAAATCACAACAGAAATATCACTACACACCCATCAGAATGGCTAAATACAAAATAGTAATGATATCAAATGCTGGTGAGAATTCAGGAAAACTAGATCATGCAAACTTTGCTGGTGGGAATGTAAAATGGTACAGAAACTCCAGAATATAGGTGAGTAGTTTCCTGTAAAACTAAAAATATACTGCTCATAAGATCTAATAACTGTATTTTGGGGCATTTATCCCAGAAAAATTAAAAACTATTTTCACACAAACTCACACATGAATGTCCATAGCAGCCTTATTCAGAATAGCCAAACATTTGTAACAACCCTCATTTCTTTCATGGATTCATGGTTAAACAAACTGTGGTATATCCATACCGTGGAATACTACTCATCAATAAAAAAGGATGAGCTACAGAGATACACAGCAACTTGGATGGACCTCAAAAGAATCATGCCATACAGTATACTCTTATAGTATATAATGCTTATGGCATGTAGTATGATTCTATTTATATAAAATTCTCAAAATGACAAAATTATAAAAATGGAGAACAGATTAATGGTTGCCAGGGTTAGGGATTGGCAGGGAGGATGAGTGCAGGTTTAGCTATAAAGGGTAAGGAAAAAGGAGCTCTGTGATGATACTACAGTTCTGTATCTTGATTGTGAATAGTAGTTATACAAAACTATAAGATATAATTGTACACAACTACACATACATACACATGTGAATGCTGGTACAACTGGTGAAATCTGAACCAACTCTAAATTGTCCAATGTCAATATCCTAGTTTTGATATACTTTATAATTATATACAATACCGAAACTGGGGGAGCCAGGTCAGGGGTCCATAGCACCTCCCTGCACATTTTTCACAATTTCCTGAGTCTGTAATTATTTCAAATTAAAAAGCTTTAAAATTCACAGATTTCAGCACATTCACCATAATTAATAATAAGACCTTTATGCCATACCTTGCAATGGGGGTATATGCAACACGTATAACACTGTGTGTTATTACACCTGAATTGAAGATTCAGGCCTTTCTCCTTCCCTCCAGAATGGATTGCACTTAACCTCACACAGTGGCTTTCACAATAAGTGACTAATTCAGTGGCCTCTGAAGTAACCAAATAAAAACATCTCAGGAACAAAAGGGCCTTTGTCATTCCATCAGTTCAGGACTTTCCCTCATGTTAAGTGAACTGTGAGTCACCTGCCTTAAAGATGAGTTGATGAATAATGAACGTTCACAAAAGACAGTGGAGTGAACATCTGAATGTATCAGGCAGGACCAGCTAACTGCTCTAAGAAACAAGTCCAAATTCCAAGTGGCCTAACACAATGCAAGTTTATTTCTCACTCTACAAAGTACAAAGTAGATATTATTGATTGGATGGATTTCTTCCCACAATGACTCAGGGACCAAGGCTCCTTTCATGCTATGACTACCCTATCAATAGAAGTCTGGCATCACCCAGCTGCAAAGAGTAGGAAACAGAGGGAATATGCTGAGTGGAACAGGATGCTTTCTGGGTCAGTCCTAGAGCAACACACATCATTTCCTTCAGCACGACTCACAGAACCACACCTAGAAGCGGGTGGGCTGGGAAAGGCAGTATAGCTGAGTGACTGGGAAAAGGAAATGGTTTAATGAGTAGGTAGTCAGTCTCTGCCACACTAACCTTTCTAGAGGCCTTTTTCTGAAAGTGGAAGTTAGCTGTTAAAGCACTGAAGAGGGGGATCCCTGGATGGCTCAGTGGTTTAGCGCCTGCCTTTGGCCCAGGGCATGATCCTGGAGTCTCTGGATCAAGTCCCACATTGGGCTCCCTGCATAGAGCCTGCTTCTCCCTCTGCCTGTGTCTCTGCATCTCTCTCTCTCCCCCCCCGCCATTGTGTGTCTCTCATGAATAAATAAATAAAATCTTAAAAAAAAATAAAGCACTGAAGAGATGGGTAGACAAGATGCAATTGAAGTAACTGGAATGTGGGACACAGACGGTTCTATGGGGAAGCTCTATTTTCAGGACCCATCAGAAAAACATAATTTGTTAGCATTCAGAAAGATCCTGAAATTTATAGATGATTGAAAACTGCTCTCACAGCTGCTGTGGTGTGATCCCATATGTTTGGCCCTTATTTTTCTTATTACTTGCACTGATATTGTCCTGATAATTATTCACTGTATGTAATAGTTATGCAGTATAGATTATTGAGAGCTCAATTCTCCTCTCTCATATCTTAAAGGTGAAAACACTCAGCAAAGAGAGCCATAAAAAGAGGAAAACTCTCCCACCAAAATCCCCCCCTAACCAGAGGCTAGAATAGGTTAGAACATAAGATGTATGTAGCTTCCAGAAAATGCAATTTTCTACTCATCTTTTCAAGAGCATTGGATATGGCCAGACCTTGCAAACAAGAAATTTGGTTGCATCGTGGGGAGAATAGGCCCAGTAACACATCTGTTCCTTGGTCACACTCCCAACTGGGCTAAATTTGGTTTGTCAGTGGCCTAGGTAGATTATAAATAGACTTAGTCAACATAAAAATGTTCTGAATGTGAAGCAATCTTTCAAATAATTATCATAAATCCTCTTCTAACCCAAGATGAGGGACATTGTTTATTTCTACCCAACATCCATGCAAATGTCCCCACTGAAAAGTCCTTCTTTCCCTGACCTTCCCACAAAATCATTGCCTATATCACAGTGCCCCTTGTAAACAAGACCCATCTGCTCCTGGCTTGGGCTTTCTAGAGTGGTCTCTTCTGTTAATGGTGTGACCATGAAGCTGCTATCTGAGGTTTATATCCAAGTCACTCTTACACTCCTCTTTCTCTCTCAATAGTGTGAGAAGATCAACAAGCTACTTGGAAGTAGATGCAGCTATGTTTCTTCAAACCAAGCAGCCAAAAACTTCACTAGAGGTGCTTTATCAGAGTCAAAATAACTACCATTTTGTGCATTTCCTTTTCTAGGTGAAAAAGAAATAACGAAAGCTAAGTTCCTACCAAAGATTCATTCACAAACTCATCTGTCAACTTACATTGTTGGATCACTTAGCCCTATCTTCATTATCTACAGTATTCAACAAGGAAAACTGACATTCAAATGCAAGGAATGTTTGTAATATTCATGATATGTGCATGGTGGACACTCCAAAACACCAGATGAAACTAATAAAATAATGGAAATAATTCAGCTAGTGTTAGCAGAGTACCTACTACATGTATTTAGTCTTCATATGGAACCTACCACATAAATATCTCTGTGTTCCTTTGACTAATAAGGAAATTGAGGCTTTGAAGGAGCTTGACCAAAGCCCTACAGGCAATCCAGGTGGAACCAAATTTCAATCCTTAGATTCCAAAGGATTGAAATTTCTTCACTGTGCCACACTACATGGAAACTCCTGTCTCCAACCCCACCTCTCATTCTTTTCCCATCTTTTTTGAGGAAAATGGATTTTCCATACCCTGGATCCTCCATTCATTTCGAACAAACCCTCATCAAATTTATATTTCATCTCCAAGATTTCTGTTAAACCAAACTCTCTTCCAGAACTCTTACCATGTTAACTCCACAAATACATGGTTTCACACCATTAAGGAAATAGCTCCTGAAATTTCATTCATCGAAAAAACTCAAGCTCTGGATCACCTGGGTGGCTTGGTGGTTGAGCGTCTGCCTTTGACTTGGGTTGTGATCCCAGAGTCCTGGGATCAAGTCCCGCATTAGGCTCTCCTCAGGGAGCCTGCTTCTCCCTCTGCCCATGTGTCTGCCTCTCTCTCTGTATCTCTCATAAATAAATAAATAAATAAATAAATAAATAAATAAATAAATAATTCTAAAAAAAAAAAAGAAAGAAAAACTCAAGCTCATTTGAGCACAGTGTGCCTTTCACTACTTTCCCAGACCATTCTCCCAAATCTCCATCTCAATTATAAAAACCATCTTTAGATATAAGCCTTTCTCTTAAAATATCACTCTATGTAGATAAAATGAAGAAGTATTACCCCCAGAAGAGTGGGCAGACAAAATAAGCTTTCCAAAAACAAAATAAAAAAATACTTCTAAGCACAGCATCAAAATGTGCCTACCTAGATGTAGCATTCTGGAAACAAGAGCAGGCAGACAGAGAGAAAGTCAAAAATGACATGGAATAAACATAAACAGGGTGCTTTCCTGCCAGGGCATCATGGATAATGTGACACTCAGAGATACAAGTTAAAAAAGAGTGCCAAGCACTGCAAACAATAGAGCACCAATCAGGAGGACACTGGAGAACCTGAGTGCACACAGTGGGGGTCACTCAGTACCCCCACTGGCTGTATCTGGGCAGAAGGGCCACAATGCAGGCATGCACTTGCGGGGAGAATGGATGAGTCAGTGGGCAGGGAGGCCCTTTGAGAACCAAACTGGAATAGTTTAACAAATGTTAAATGAGTTTAACAAAAAACAGTAATAGAAAGAAGATTAATAATCTAGCACCCACAGCAAAGGAAATAAGCTCTCATCCTTTAGAAACTGAGAAGCTGTTTTAATACACAGTATGCAGTACAGGCCAGCCAGGCAAAAGCAAGTGTCTATACTCACAGGCAGCCAATGTTCCATGCTTGCAGCACAGCATCCAGAAGTTTGGGAAGTGATTATACTCCCCAATTCTCCAATGTCCTCCTAAGGACAGAAATAAACATCCCTGGTTGTGGATAAGAAGGGAAGTTTTTATAAAGAGCAGGTGCTCAGGAAATTTATCATTTTACCTGTGAGTTACACAGTCCTTCCTATTCACTAAACCTTTAACCATGGTAAGAGTGCTTTGGATAGGAGTAATATGCCCCATCACGAAACTGGAGGAGTTGGTGAAAAACAAAACGATGCACATACCATACCCAAGCACACCTAAAGTGATCAGTCGTAATCCTACCTTATTCCAAAATTGCAGGGAAGGAATGTAGTTTGTAATAATTTAGTAGAAGCAAATGGAAGTTATCACTGTAGTTAACAAGTGTTTAGAAACTTATTGCTCAAGAAGGCCATGAAAAATTAGGGCAGCCTGGGTGGCTCAGCGGTTTAGCGCCGCCTTCGGCCCAGAGCCTGATCCTGGAGACCCAGGATCAAGTCCCATGTCGGTTCCCTGTGGGGAGCCTGCTTCTCCCTCTGCCTGTGTCTCTGCCTCTGTCTCACTCTCCCTCTCTGTATCTCTCATAAATAAATAAAATCTTAAAAAAAAAAGATGATCACAAGAGTTATGTCAACAGAAGACCGTCTCTTTGTCCTCCGTGGGTGCTTTTACAACATTCACTCTGATTCACTTGTCATTTCTAGCATCTTATTGTGAGAGAGGCTTTCAAAATCACTGTGGATTTGCCACATGATCCAAAGAACAAATTGGATACATCTGGCTGGGAAAATCATGCAGAAACTTATTAAAAAGATATTCCCAATTATCTGTAAAATCAAATCTGGGGAATTCTTGGATAAAAACATAAATAAAACTCTTCAAATTTCTCAACTTGATCAATAGGTGAGAATGTATGCTTTTTTTGTTTGACTTTGTTTTCATGTGAGCACATGTGTGTGTACATATTCTTAGCACACTGACTTCATCAATGCACTGTACATTAAAAAAATAAAAATTCACCAACATTATTTTGCATAATAACTAATCAAAGTATTAATTCCAATGGATTTCCCAGACACATGTAATGGGGTTAGGTCAAGGGTGAGCATCAGCAAACTTTTCCTGCCAAGGGCCAAATAGTAAATACTGGAAACTTTGCAGACCTCATGGTTTCTGTCAAATTATTAACTCTGCCATTGTCATGTGGCAGCAGCCATAGACAATACATAAATGAATGAAGGTGACTGTGTTCCAATAAAACTTTATTTGCTAACACAGGTGTTGGGCAGGATTGTCCCCGCAGGCCTTACTATGCCACTTATTGTGACAGATTACTCTATTAAAGAGACACAGCTCTCTGCAAATGCTCAGATTTTCTCTTAGATAAAAATGTCTTTCCATGGTCAAGAAACTAATGTTAATGACAATTCCCCTTCTGATAATTTTTTTTTGTCTGAGATAAACACACACATGGGATCTTTATCTACCTCTGTAAAGCATCTATCACATTTCATGCATTGCTGGGGGGGGCCTGATATTGTGGTCAGTCCACTCAACCTTCATTTCAATGTTTTTCAGTACAACAGATGATTGTGTGTAAACTGCATTGATCAGACTCCTTTGCAGCTAGGAGGCCAGGAGTGAGGCTGCTCCTCCCTGGCTGTGGCGCAGGTGGCAGCTGCCTTAGAAGTCTAGGTCTACATGATTTGGGAGTGGTTCCTGTAAGTTCAGGCTCTAGCCTGTTCTCTGGAACTAATAACACCTGTGACCAACACAAGTGGTGATCATTTTAGGAAGTTAATAGCAAGCATCTCCAAAAAATGTATTTATAAATATATATAATGTTCTTTGTATAGTTCTAGGAATACTATTTCACCATATGTAACATGACAGGGACATTAATGATCATAAATCTCCAAGATCTGAAGAGACCAAACAATGCACTTTGATAATGTAGCTAAATTAAAATAATTTATAAATTCCTAAGGTCATTTCTCAAGTTGTATACAATCTGACAAGTGCTTCCTGAAAAGGAATTCCTTTGAAACAAAAATATCAGTAACAACAAAATATCAGAAAAATAGTGAGTTTTTCATTGTGGTTTCATCTCTCTCTCTATATATATGTATATAGATACATACATATATATATATAATTTATCACTCTACAACACTATTATAATAACTTATGCCTTTATTATGCTAAGTTCCCATCACAGATAATAAAATGATTGGGTGATGGGTCTGATTGCCAGTTAAAAAAAATCTCTCAACAACTGGAGGTTGCTGTGAATAAGGCCGAATTCCTCAGTCTGACTGGTCCAGGGATCTAATATGTTATTTAAAAAGAAGTCTTCTGTTCAGAAGATGTTAAAAACTAAAGGAATAGAGACCATATCAGGCAAAGGAATAGCTTTTGACTTCCCAGTCTAATTAAAGTGGTTTCAGAAACATAAACAAGATAATTTCACTCACCCAATCTGACATAACATTTACCAAAAGTAGGAAACTCTATCTCCTATTGATTAGGATTTTTAACTGATCCTTTTACTAATATGGTTATATGATTATAATGCTGTACCTGGTTCCACTCATAATGACTTTGTGCAGAATACACAGAATTCCAGAACCCTCTGTTTGTCTCTACTAACTCTCCCTTTTGCTCCTGGGCACATCTAGGCAAGGGAACATGGTTCTATGGCATGAATGGTCTTTGTTTTTCTTTCTTTAATTAACCCTCATTTGCATGGCCCAAAAGATCCAGTCCCAATGCATCAGCCTCATCACCTCCTTTAACACTTTATAACAGCCAGTTTCCTGTTTTCAATAACTTCTAACAAAATGTCAGAAAAATTTTCCAGTGGATGTTAAAATGTTTGCATTTTAATTTCCTGGCTTACAAAATATTAAAAATTACAAGGGTATAAACTCAAAGAAACATAAGAAATGATGGGATGGGGATCCTCTCTGGAGCCAAAATACATATAATAACCAATGTTTACTGGGTATTTGCAATGAATCATTCAGTATCTCATTTAATCTTGACCCCAACTTAAAACACAGATGCTACTTTTATCCTCATTTTACAAATAAGGAAACTGAGGCTCAGAGACATTAAACGTCTTGGCAAAGCCACACACTGGAAAGTGGCAGGGCCAGGACACAACCCCATGTCTGTCTGACCTTAGTCACTGCTCTTAATTATTATGACAGGGGTTCCTAAACCCCAATCCGCAGTTACAGCTGGCTGGTGACAATGTTTTTGTCAGCCAGCAGTGCCAGAACAAAATTTATTCAATTTCTTAACCTTATGAGATAATATCTTTTCTACATCTTATTTTGTTTTAAAGCGAGACAAAAAAAATGCTCTTTTTATGGAATAGTGGCATGTTAGGTCATTAATGTTAGTTGTTCCCTGTCACATAACAGGGAGTCATGTTGCTTGACTGGCACAACTCCTCCAAGCAGACTCAGGAATCCAGGTAACTTCCATTGTGTGAATCCACCATCTCTGAGGTTCTCCACTTCAACTGTGGGCGTGTGGAATGGAAGAAAGAGGGAGAAGGCACTCTGGCTCTCCATTGTCTTGGCCTGGAGCAGAACCAAGTCACTTCTGCTTATACCCCATTGGCTAGATCACAATCAAATGGCTCTCCCTAGCCAGAGGGGAGACAGGGAAATAGATTTCCTGTGTGACCAGAAAGGAAAGGAGACTTGAACATTGGAGAACACTTGCACTTGCTACAAGTTAGTAGGTCGCACGTGATGTATCTTGTATCAATGTCCTTACTAAAGTTGTTGTCAACTTTAGATTTAAATCCAAAAATACTGTTATTTGTATTTCTCTGATGGCCAGTGATGCAGAACATTTTCTCATGTGCTTGTTAGCCATGTCTATGTCTTCCTCTGTGAGATTTCTGTTCATGTCTTTTGCCCATTTCATGATTGGATTGTTTGTTTCTTTGCTGTTGAGTTTAACAAATCAAACCCACAATGAGATACCACCCCACACCAGTGAGAATGGGGAAAATAAACAAGACAGGAAACAACAAATGTTGGAGAGGATGTGGAGAAAGGGGAACCCTCTTGCACTGTTGGTGGGAATGTGAACTGGTGCAGCCACTCTGGAAAACTGTGTGGAGGTTCCTCAAAGATTTAAAAATAGATCTGCCCTACTACTCAGCAATTGCACTGCTGAGGATTTACCCCAAAGATACAGATGCAGTGAAACGCCGGGACACCTGCACCCCGATGTTTCTAGCAGCAATGTTCACAATAGCCAAACTGTGGAAGGAGCCTCGGGGTCCATTGAAAGATGAATGGATAAAGAAGATGTGGTCTATGTATACAATGGAATGTTACTCAGCCATTAGAAATGACAAATACCCACCATTTGCTTTTTTTTAAATTTTTATTTATTTATGATAGTCACACACACAGAGAGAGAGAGAGGCAGAGACATAGGCAGAGGGAAAAGCAGGCTCCATGCACCGGGAGCCCGACGTGGGATTCGATCCCGAGTCTCCAGGATCGTGCCCTGGGCCAAAGGCAGGCGCTAAACCGCTGCGCCACCCAGGGATCCCCCCACCATTTGCTTTGACGTGGATGGACCTGGAGGGTATTATGCTGAGTGAAATAAGTCAATCTTATTGAAGAGACAGGACAAACATTATATGGTCTCATTCATTTGGGGAATATAAAAATTAGTGAAAGGGAATAAAGGGAAAGGAGAGAAAATGAGTGAAAATATCAGTGAGGGTGACAAAACATGAGAGACACCTAACTCTGGGAAAGGAAGTGGTAGTGGAAGGGGAGGTGGGCGGGGGTTGGGGTGACTGGATGATGGGCACTGAGGGGGGCACTTGGTGGGATGAGCACTGGGTGTTATGCTATATGTTGGCAAATTGAACTCCAACAAATCCTAGGCCATAAGCCCCCCCCCCAAAAAAACACAAATATTGTTATTATTCTTCTATTTCACTGAGAAGTACCCCAAAACTCTATTGAATCTCAACCTATATGGCAAATGGAAAAAGTGTTCAGATAAATTATTTTTACAATAATTAGTCTATAGCAAATTAAGGAGGCAACAATCTGACCAAAGCTTAGGGGGAAAAAAGTTCATTCCTTACCCACAAATGAGTTTTACAGCAATATTATTAAAAGAGACAATCACTAATTTCCACTATTATTTGTTTCTCATCACACTTTTTATAAAACAGATTTTCTGATGTATCACAGACCCCATGTAAACTATATTATGTGGTACTAAAAATAGTGGTTCAATGATTGATTATGACCATTAGTAAGTAAATTTATAAATCTCAGTTTATAATAAAATGCAGCCAATAGAATCTTTAATCCAAAACTCAAAACTCTGTATTTTTTTAAAGATTTTATTTATTCATGAGAGATACAGAGAGAGAGAGAGAGAGAGATTGAGAGAGAGAGAGAGAGAGGCAGAGACACAGGCAGAGGGAGAAGCAGGCTCCATGCAGGGAGCCTGATGCGGGACTCGATCCTGGGTCTTCAGGATCAGGCCCTGGGTTGAAGGTGGCGCTAAACCACTGAGCCACCGGGCTGCCCAAAAATCTGTATTTTTAAGCTATTTATTCAACTTACAGAATTAAATGAATTGATGTGGTCATTTTCTGAGAAGATATAATTCAATGTTCCTTTCAATCATATATAAATGGCATAGTTGCCACACTAATTCAGTGTGGTGGGAGAAGAACAATATATTGTCCATACTCCGAAAACAAACAAAATAAACCAAAATTCAAATGCCTGAAATTGCAAGGACATTTCAAAAGCACCGTTTTGGAGAGCAAATCTCGGCTTTCGGATTGGCCAGCAATTTCTCAATTTTAATGGCATTTTCTGGAGTGAACTTTAAAATATTCAAAATGCTGATGAGCAAGGAAAGGGAAAAGCATAAGGTTGCTTTGCTGTTGCATATACACACTAACGGATGTGTCTCAGCTCTGATGTCTGTGCTATTGCCTTCTGATCATCTATCACTTAAGTTCAAAACAAAAGTAGGTCAAGATTATTATTGAATACTTCAAGTAATCTTTCAGAGTGTTGGTTAAAGTCGGAAACTCTGAGGGTTGAACATTTTGACAGTAATCTGCAAATCCACTAAACTCATCTGGTTTTGATTCTCTCATTGGAGTCAACATAATAGTTTAAGATGATGTCATTTGTGCCCAAAGAGTTTTTTTTTAACAATTGTCTTTAAGGCTGGATTCGTTAAAATTCAGCTACCTTTACACAAGGGCCAAACAAAATCACCACTGAAAGATTCATATAAACTTCTAACACAATGTATTTTAAACATATCCACTCTTGGGGAAAAAATCTCCAATTCCTAGTTTACATACACAGATTTTTAAATAGCAACTCAAAAGCCTAATAAATAAAGACCCCATCTGAAACTCTTTTAACGGCTCAGCTCATTATGCCTATTTTGAAGTTACATAAATTAGATATAACAGGACCGTTTTTTGTATCTTTTTTATTGGAGTTCGATTTACCAACATATAGTATAACACCCAGTGCTCATCCCGTCAAGTACCCCACTCAGTGCCCATCACCCAGTCACCCCATCCCCCCGCCCATCTCCCCTTCCACTACCCCTTGTTCATTTCCCAGAGTTAGGTGTCTCTCATATTCTGTCACCCCCTCTTATATTTCCCACTCATTTTCTCTCCTTTCCCCCTTAATTCTTTTCACTTTTTTTTTATATTCCCCAAATGAATGAGACCATATAATGTTTGTCCTTCTCCAAAGGACTTACTTCACTCAGCATAATACCCTCCAGTTCCATCCACGTTGAAGCAAATGGTGGTATTTGTCGTTTCTAATGGCTGAGTAATATTCCATTGTATACATAAACCACATCTTCTTTATCCATTCGTCTTTTGATGGACACCGAGGCTCCTTCCACAGTTTGGCTATTGTGGACATTGCTGCTATAAACATTGGGGTGCAGGTGCCTTGGTTTTTCACTGCATCTGTATCTTTGGGGTAAATCCGTAGCAGTGCAATTGCTGGGTCATAGGGTAGCTCTATTTTTAACTCTTTGAGGAAACTCCACACAGTTTTCCAGAGTGGTTATACCAGTTCACATTCCTACCAACAATGCAAGATGGTTCCCCTTTCTCCATATCCTCCCCAACATTTGTTGTTTCCCATCTTGTTGATTTTCCCCATTCTCACTGGCGTGAGGTGGTGTCTCATTGTGGTTTTGATTTGTATTTGCCTGATGGCAAGGGATGAGGAGCATTTTCTCATGTCCTTGTTGGCCATGTGTAGGCCTTCTTTGGGGAAATTTCTGTTTATGTCTTTTGCCCATTTCATGATTGGATTGCTTGTTTCTTTGCTGTTGAGTTTAATACATTCTTTATAGATCTTGGCTACTAGCCCTTTATCGATATGTCATTTGTAAATATCTTCTTCCATTTTGTAGGTTGTCTTTTAGTTTTGTTGACTATCTTTTTCTGTGCAGAAGCTTTTTATCTTGGTGAAGTCCCAATAGTTCATTTTTGCTTTTGTTTCCCTTGCCTTCATGGATGTGTCTTGCAAGAAGTTGCTGTGGCCAAGTTCAAAAAGGGTGTTGCCTTTGTTCTCCTCAAGGATTTTGATGGATTCTTGTCTCACATTTAGATCTTTCATCCGTTTTCAGTTTATCTTTGTGTCTGGTGTAAGAGAATGGTCTAGTTTCATTCTTCTGCACGTGGCTGTCCAATTTTCCCAGCACCATTTATTGAAGAGACTGTCCTTTTTCCAGCGGATAGCCTTTCCTGCTTTGTCAAATATTAGTTGACCATAGAGTTGAGCGCCCATTTCTGGGTTCTCTATTCTGTTCCACTGGTCTATGTGTCTGTTTTTGCGCCAGTACCATACTATCTTGATGATCACAGCTTTGAAGTACAACTTGAAATCTGGAATTGTGATGCCCCTGGCTCTGGATTCCTTTTTCAATATTCCGTTGACTATTCGGGGTCTTTTCTGATTCCACACAAATCTTAAGATTATTTGTTCCAACTCTCTGAAGAAAGTCTATTGTATTTTGATAGGGATTGCACTGAATGTGTAAATTGCCCTGGGTAGCACAGACATTTTCACAATATTAATTCTTCCAATCCATGAGCATGGAATGTTTTTCCATCTCTTTGTGTCTTCCTCAATTTCTTTCTTATAGTTTTTAGGGTATAGATCCTTACCTCTTTGTTAGGTTTATTCCTAGGTATCTTATGTTTTTAGGTGCAATTGTAAATGGGATTGACTCCTTAATTTCTCTTTCTTCAGTCTCATTGTTAGTGCATAGAAATGCCACTGACTCCTGGGCATTGATTCTGTATCCTGCCACACTGCCAAATTGCTGTATGAGTTCTAGCAATCTTGGGGTGGAGTCTTTTGGGTTTTCTACGTACAGTATCATGTCATCTGCAAAGATGTTTGACTTCTTCTTTGCCAATTTGAATGCCTTTTATTTCTTTTTGTTGCTTGATTGCTGAGGCTAGGACTTCTAGTACTATGTTGAATAGCAGTGGTGAGAGTGGACATCCCTGTTGTGTTCCTGATCATAGGGGAAAGGCTCTCCAGTGTTTCCCCATTGAGAATGATATTTGCTGTGGGCTTTTCCTAGATGGCCTTTAAGATTCTGAGGAATGTTCCCTCTATCCCTACACTCTGAAGAGTTTTGATCTGGAATGGATGCTGTAATTTGTCAAATGCTTTCTCTGCATCTATTGAGAGGATCATATGGTTCTTGTTTTTTTCTCTTGTTGATATGATCTATCACATTGATTGTTTTATGAGTGTTGAGCCAGCCTTGCATCCCGGGGATAAATTCCACTTGGTCATGGTGAATAATCTTCTTAATGTATTGTTAGATCCTCTTGGCTAGTATCTTATTGAGAATTTTTTACATCTGTGTTAATCAGGGATATTGGTCTATAATTCTCCTTTTTGGTGGGGTCTTTGTCTGGTTTTGGAATTAAGGTGATGCTGGCCTCATAGAACAAGTTTGGAAGCATTCTGTCCCTTTCTATCTTTCAGAAAAGCTTTAGTAGAATAGGTATTGTTCCTTCTTTAAACGTTTGATAGAATTCCCCTGGGAAGCCATCTGGCCCTGGACTTTTGTGTCTTGGGAGGTTTTTAATGACTGTTTCAATTTCCTCCCTGGTTATTGGCCTGTTCAGGTTTTCTATTTCTTCCTGTTCCAGTTTTGGTAATTTGTAGTTTTCCAGAAATGCATCCATTTCTTCTAGATTGTCTAATTTATTGGTGTATAGCTGCTCATAATATGTTTTTAAAATCGTTTGTATCTCCTTGGTATTGGTTGTGATCTCTCCTTTTTCATTCGTGATTTTATTAATTTGAGTCTTTTCTCTTTTGTTTTTAATAAGTCTCGCTAATGGTTTACCTATCTTATTAATTATTTCAAAGAACCAACTCCTGGTTTTGTTCTACAGAACAAAACAGAACTGTTCTACAGTTCTTCTGGTCTCCATTTAATTGAGTTCTGCTCAGATCTTTATTAACGCTCTTCTGCTGCTTGGTGTAGGTTTTATTTGCTGTTCTTTCTCCAATTCCTTTAGGTGTGAGGTTAGCTTGTGTATTTGAGTTTTTCCCAATCTTTTGAGGGATGCTTGTATTGCGATGTATTTCCCTCTTAGGACTGCTTTTGCTGTATCCCAAAGATTTTTGAATGGTGGTATCTTCATTTTCATTAGTTTCTGTGAATCTTTTTAATTCTATTCTAATTTCCTGGTTGACCCATTCATCTTTTAGCAGGATGCTCTTTAACCTCCACGTGTTTGAGTTTCTTCCAAATTTCTTCTTGTGATTGAGTTCTAGTTTTAAAGTATTGTGGTCTAAAAATATGCAGGGGACAATTCCAATCTTTTGGTATTGGTCGAGACCTGATTTGTGACCCAGTATATGGTCTATTCTGGAGAAAGTTCCATGTGCACTTGAGAAGAATGTGTATTCAGTTGCATTTGGAGGCAAAGTTCTGTATATATCTGTGAAATCCATCTGGCCCAGTGCATCATTTAAAGCTCTTGTTTCTTTGGAGATGTGCTTAGAAGAACTATCATTTGCAGAAAGTGTAGTGTTGTGATATCTCCTACTATTAGTGTATGTCTTTACTTTGGTTATTAACTGATTGATATATTTGGTAGCTCCCACATTAGGGGGATAAATATTCATGATTGTTAGGTCTTCTTGTTGGATAGACCCTTAAGTATGATATAGTGTCACTCTTTGTCTCTTACTACCATCTTTGGGATAAACTCTAGTTTATCTAATATGAGGATTGATACCCCTGCTTTCTTTTGAGAACCATTTGAATGTTAAATGGCTCTCCAACCTTTCATTTTCAGGCTGGAAGTGTCCTTAGGTCTAAAATGAGTCTATTGTAGACAGCAAATAGATGGTTCTTGCTTTTTTTATCCAGTAACAGGACCATTTTTGATAAGGTACAAGTAAGAGCTTCTAAGCTCCAGATTTCAATTTCCCCAATATAAATACACCATAAATACATATATGAGGATGGAAATTATGTCAAAGAGTTATTCTCAAGGAAAAAAAATAAGGGATCCCTGGGTGACTCAGTGGTTTAGCACCTGCCTTCGGCCCAGGGAGTGATCCTGGAGTCCCAGGATCGAGTTCCACATCAGGCTCCCTGCATGGAGCCTGCTTCTCCCTCTGCCTGTGTCTCTGCCTCTCTCTCTCTCTCTCTCTCTCTCTTTCTGTCTCTCTGTCTCTCATGAATAAATAAATGAAATCTTAAAAAATTAAATATTCCCAAATATAAATAATTATATATAAGTAGTCAAAAAGTGTTTTTCCCCGCCTTCTTTGTGAGTATATATTTCTTTGCAAATCTAAAAAACACAATGTAATTGTAAAGCTTTTATAAAAGTTATAACTCCTATTTCAGTTTTTAGTTTAAATTTTTCTACTCCAGACTTTCATTCAGATTCATATTTATATTTTATTTTGGGTATAAAATTTTCCCTATTTTATTCCCTTCACCTTTTCCCTCAGTTTAACAGCAAGGTTACCTGAACTTCATGTCTGCAAGCTGAATCAGCCTTACTCAAAATGAAAAAGTAAAAACAAAAAACCAAAAAGCCAAACCATCCGCCTTGTCAGAGAAATGATATTTGTTAGAGGGTAAGAAATGGAACCAGCAAATTGTAATGTTGGTTTCCATTCCCTCCATAGGACCAGCCCAAGATTTATCAGCAATGTAGAAATCATCAATTTTCACTTTAAAGCAACATTCTTTGTGTCAAACAGCTTTCGGACAAAAAGATCATCTGTTTCTTTCCCCTTCTCTCCCCATTTTATTCTGTCCCGCTTGCTCTTTCTCTTACTTCCTTTTCAAAAATAAATTGCAAAGCACTTAGAATTTCTTCGGAATTAGATATTACGTATAATTGGCCACTCTTTGAAACTAAGGCCACTCTTTTCCAGACTAAGACACAGTCTTCACTATTTGAGTTCCAATTTTGGGGATAAGGGAGTACATTTTCCCATTCCAGATGCCTGAGGAAGAGCATATCAAACCATCCCACAAAGCATTTTCTTCACTGGAGTTCATATTATAGCAAGTGAATTCTATGATTATTAAATTATTTTTTTAGGAAAATGAAAATCTTTGTTTCTTCTTTTCTGAGTCTTCTTCTTATCATAATTATTGTCACATATTAAGTTAGTTGTTTTGGATTATATCTTATATTGCTATTCAAGCACGAAGATGATGATACAGGTTCATAGCTTAAATTATTTTTATAATATAGTCAATCTTTCAGGCTTGTGATTATGACATGCCTTTTCCCTGTCATCTCTTGCCTATTAAAAATGAGATCCCAGACATGAATGTACAACTCCCTAATGACTTGACCAGTAAACTAACAGATAGTGTTGACCAACAGATTGACACTAAGCCAATGGAATCCACAGAATTTATTTATTTATTTATTTTTTTTAAAGATTTTATTTATTTATTCATGAGAGACAGAGAGAGAGAGGAGCAGAGACACAGGCAGAGGGTGAAGCAGGCTCCATGCAAGGAGCCCGATGTGGGACTCGATCCCAGGTCTCCAGGATCACACCCTGGGCTGCAGGCGGCGCCAAACCGCTGCGCCACCAGGGCTGCCCCACAGAATTTATTTTTTATTGATGAGCTAGGTCATGAGTTGACAGATTAAGGTGCAAAGACACCTTCACTCTTCAGATATTTTAGAAAAAGTAGAGTCAAGAGAATGTTTTCCATCCTGGCAAAGATTGTTTGATTGCGTCAAGAGTGACTGATTAGCATATCAGGATTCAGGAAAAATTCCAATCACTGGTGGAGAATTATCAACATGTTTTTCTGAAAAGTTCTGTTGAAATTATTAAAGAAGATTGCTGTTCAACACAGGTGTTTATCTCCTAGAAAATGGGAAGAAAGTGATCAATGAGGATGAGGAGATGTCATGGGAACAGCTTTTACCTAACATTTGCCTTTCAAGGACTTTTGAGGCTTTCATGTACAATGAATTTTTAATAATTTTCTAGATAAGTGATCCTATTTATGACCACTGTTCATAATTGGAGCAATAAGGAATACTGTGTTGAGTTTGAATTTCAATAACGGTAATTAAGATTCTCAATAATTTTTTTGAAATAGAATTTTTGCCCAAGACTACTTAAGAATAGATACAAAAGGCGAAAGGCAAGTCTTTGAAAAAGTTGTTTATCAGCCCATACTTCCATTTACCCAGAGAATAAGAGCAAAGACAGATGAAGAACTGTGAAAATCATATAGAACCTCATAGATTTTGTGACCAGTCCAAGGGACTTCTCAGGGCACAGAAATAGGGCTTTCCCACCAAATTCCAAGGCAAAAACCATCCCATTATATTTGAAGGTGAAGCTGCTCCATTTGGAGACACCTAATTCAAGTGTCTCTCCATTCTATGGCAAGTCTGACATATGAGAGGTGAATGAAGGCTAATGCACCGATCACCACAGCAAGCTTTGCCTATGGGTGGTCTGCCCCACCCCAATCTGTGGCCAGGGCCCCACAGCCGTTCCTCGAGTATCCTCTATGCCCCCTGTCTTGGTAGGTAGTTCTTATCTAACACCACAGATACCTCTTCCTCTGGACATGCTACATCTGCAACTTGTGATCAACACCCTTAGTTGAAGGAGCAGTTCTTTGTGGTATCTACAAATAAAGACTCTGAAGCCAGACCCCCCTGGGTTCAAATCCTCACTCTACTCTGTGCCTTTGTTGCCTCATCCATGAAGCTACGATAATAATAGTAAACTTCCTCTGAAGGCTGTTAACTTTAACCAATGTGAAGTGTTTCTATATTTAAGTATTTGTCATTGACAATTTCCAAGACCTTCTCTGAAACCATGTGGAGGAGTTCATGAAAGTAAACATACATTGCTGAAAACTGGGGCATATATTGTTTTTTTTTTTTTTTTTTTTTTTTTTAGAAACAAAGTTTCTTTTTTTTTTTTTTTTAAGAATTTTTATTTTTATTTTTATTTTTTTTTAATTGGTGTTCAATTTACTAACATACAGAATAACACCCAGTGCCCGTCACCCATTCACTCCCACCCCCCGCCCTCCTCCCCTTCTACCACCCCTAGTTCGTTTCCCAGAGTTAGCAGTCTTTACGTTCTGTCTCCCTTTCTGATATTTCCCACACATTTCTTCTCCCTTCCCTTATTTTCCCTTTCACTATTATTTATATTCCCCAAATGAATGAGAACATATAATGTTTGTCCTTCTCCGACTGACTTACTTCACTCAGCATAATACCCTCCAGTTCCATCCACGTTGAAGCAAATGGTGGGTATTTGTCATTTCTAATAGCTGAGTAATATTCCATTGTATACATAAACCACATCTTCTTTATCCATTCATCTTTCGTTGGACACCGAGGCTCCTTCCACAGTTTGGCTATAGTGGCCATTGCTGCTAGAAACATCGGGGTGCAGGTGTCCCGGCGTTTCATTGCATTTGTATCTTTGGGGCATATATTGTTAAAAACAAAAGAACAGGCCCAACATGGGGTCTCTTATGTTAAGCTTCACATCATCAAACTGAGACTTAATTTAATTGCAGTTTGACTCTCCCAGAAATGAAATCTTAAACCAGTCAATCAGAAATCACAAGCATTAAAATTGGTAAGTAATCTTGCCTGATAAATCCTATAAGGAAAGTAACTTTGCAATAACAGTTTCACTTTTTTGCCTACTACAACTAAGTCATTCCTGCTCTCTCTGCCTATAAAATCTCTTGCCTAGGGGCACCTGGGTGCTTCAGTCAGTTAAGCATCTGCCAGGGTCCTGGGATCGAGCCTCCCATCGGGCTCCCTACTCAGTGGGGAACCTGCTTCTCCCTCTCCCTTTACCTGCCACTCTGCCTACTTGTGCACTCTTTCTCTCTCTCTGTCAGATAAATAAGTAAAATGTTAAAAAAAAAAACAGAAATAAAATTTCTTGCCTTGTACCGCTCTTCAGATATCCTTTCTGTCTGTTAGGTTGGATGCTGCCCCATTCATGAGTCATCAAATAAAGTCAATAAGACCTCTAAAACTTACTCACTTGAATTCTTTTTTTTTTTTTCCCACAGTATCTATATACTCTGACTAATATCAGTGATTTTACCCCTTATAACTTTCACATACAATAAGCTGCTTTTTAAACTCTATTTTCAAAATGTAACTGAACCAGAGTTGAGATGGTTAGAAAGCTCTCTGAAAAGTACCACAGCCTAGAGTAAGTGGAAGACTTCAGTCCCAACCACCTTTACCTTTACACCTTTACACGACCTTTACCACTTTACACCCAAGCCTGCAGGAGAAGGGGAAAAAAGGTATCACGGCAGAAGCCTGAATGCTTAGCTCAGACCACCTTTCAAGCAGGTATTGGCCCTGTGGCTCCCAGGAGCCTCATTAGCAGACAGCTTCCAGGTATTATTAATTTTTTGAGGGTCCGGACCAGCTTTCCTGCCCAGGCCACCCCCACCCTGCCCTGAGCCGGCCCCCAGACAATAAATGTGCAAGGCAGTGATCCAAGGGCTCAGTAGGAGGCCCCAGCATAAGGCTTGTGTAATGGGCACCCCGTGCTTCCCACTGGACTGGCTGAGACTTTGTTGTGCCAGCCTTGGGTTCTGATGGGTTCCTCCACCCAGCTGTCCCAGAGCCTGCTTTACCAGGAACAAAACTAGCACAGCATCTTTTTTTTTTTTTATAAATTTCTTTTTTATTGGTGTTCAATTTGCCAACATATAGAATAACACCCAGTGCTCATCCCGTCAAGTTAGCACAGCATCTTTCATCCAGACTGCACTGAACCAGCATAATAAGAACCTCAACCAGTCTAGCCTGGGCCAAAAAACTCCTCTGGGGGAATTCTGTGTTTCATTTATTCAATGTTTAAAATTTACTCTTTCTGTTAAGAAAGTAATTGTGTTCTTTATAAGAAATTCAAATGTAAGAGAAATTTCTAATGTAAAAAGTAAATACCTGCTGTAGTCTCAAACCTCTTTAGCCATGAGGTGCATATTCCTCCAAATTTCTCTTTGGATGCATATGCTAACATGCCTGGTTGCTAATATTTTTACAAAGTAGAATCAGACTATATCCTTTTATGATTTGCTTAAAAATATATGCTATGTATTATCTATGCCCATACATACAGAAATACCTCATTTGGTTACCAGCTACGTGAAATTTCATCAGGTGAATACTTCATAATTTGTTTAAACATTTCTACACAAAATGGGTGTTTGTGTTGCATCCAGTTTCTTGCAATTACAACAGAGTGCTCACGCCATTTGGTTTGAATTTATGTATTGAAGTGTTTGTGAAAGTATATATGACTTTCATCTCAACTTTTATCATTTATGTTGGTACATTGGAGGTGGAGAGCATAAAATGGAGTTCCAGGGACAGAACCCACATTTAATCATTTTGGCTCTTTACATAAGAAGGCTTTGTGAATCATTTTCTTCTAATGGGAAGGAGCTCTCACATTTCATCCCATCTCTGTCCCTCCCCTGCCTGGTAATGTAAAGAGCAGATTAACTGAGGGCTGGTGGGTGGGGACAGGTGCTAACTCCAAGGGCAGATCCTGCCACTCACCACCTACACCTCTCCTCTCTCTTAGACCTTCAGGGCTTTATGCTTACAGAGGCCTCCTAGGAACACTGCCAGTGTGTGCAGTAACCTTCTAGATTCTATTTATTGTTCCAACAGCGCCTATCTCTTTTTCCAGAAAAGTAAGCTTTTCTTGCTTTTAAGAACTTCTATTATACAGACCTCCTTTGGTCAAACTTCTACAAAAGAAAACAATGGCAAAAGAGAACATTAGAGCTACAAGCCCAATCGATGTCTGCCTCTCTGCCAGCTGAGTTGGCTTGGTCAGTGAATCAGATGATAGTTGCTGAGGTGGCCCCCCACCCCCATCAGACATTCCCCTGGTCTGAGACAGCTTAAGAGCCACTGGACAACTTCTGCCAGTGGTACTCGACCAAAAAAATCATCCTTAGCTTACAAAGGTCACATGCATTTGTTTGGTTCAAGCATCCAGATGACATCTGGGAAGCAGTGGGAGAGGTCTCTGGCAGATGAGGGCAGGGGGCTAAAAACTCAAAACACATTATACGGATATCAACAAGTATAGGTAGCTGATAGAATATACCCACCAGTGACTCACAGACAGCCTCATTTGCTTCAAACAGCTCTTTGAAAACAATGAGAAGCACTTAAAAGTCTGCTTTTTAAAAAGAAAGTAAACTAAGTTTTGTTTTGTTTTTTTCTTTCAGGTTTTCTTTCCTACTTGAACCAGTTGCCAAGTTCCTCCTAAATTTTTCAGGGTATATTCCCACAAAGCCAGTGAAGATAGAGACAAAAGTGTAAAAGTACACCTCATGAGTCATTCTCAAATTTTAATGCTGAGACCCAGCCAAGGAGTCTGCCACAGTGGCAAACTCCTTGATCCACTTTCTAGAACCTCTAGGGCAGGGCCTGGGCATATGCATTTTCATGATCCCAGGCGATTTCCACACAGAGGCCGGGGGACTATGCCTCCAATGGGCTGGACACTGGCCCTGGGCCTGCAAGCTTTTTTTTCTCCTATTCTTAGTCCATCCCTGAGTTTTGACATAGCTCTGGGCCAAGTCACATCCCCATGCCCCAATTTCAGTCTGTAAAATGGGGTTGGTCATATCTGCCACCTACCTCATTATCATCACAAGCTTCCTGAGCTAATGCCTGTGAACAGGTTTATATTCCTCAGGAGAAAGGTGCTATCTTTCAAGTATTAGCAAGTCTTTGTTCCCAGTATTACAGTGACACTCTGTGTTTTGGGGACCCACAAAATGTGGTACCTTTGCTGTGATAATATGTTAATGAGGCTACTACACCAGAGGTTTAATCAAGTTACATGGCTTGTACATGGAAGGGTATGGGCTGCTGCCTCAGCTTTGACTTAAAAGCTGAGTGACACCATGGCCAATGTTATTTTTCAACTGCAGACCATATTCTGACATTTTACGGAGTATCGGTCAGGGTTCTACCAGAAAAACACAACCAGTAGAAAATGTATTCTCTCTCTATATAAATATGTAATATTTGTATACACACGCACACACATATATATATACACACATCCTTCTCTCCTTATATATTACATATACATCTATGCATTATACATACACACACACAAACACACACACACATATATATATATAGAGAGAGACAGAGAGAGAGAGAGAGAGAGAGAAAAGGGGAAGGGGATGAAAATATTTTTTTAAAGATTTTATTTATTTATTCATGAGAGACACAGAGAGGCAGAGACATAGGCAGAGGGAGAAAGACTCTCCCTCTCTGTGGTGAGCCGGATGTGGGACTCAATCCCAGGACTCTGGGATCACACTCTGAGCCAGAGGCAGATGATCAACCACCGAGCTACCCAGGTGCCCGAAAATAAGTTTTTATTAAGCTCCTACTATGTGCCAGGCATTGTACTTTTCACATAATTTATCTTACTGGATCTTCACCATGTTCTATGAGCTTCTATTAAATAGCTCTATGAAGTACTTATAGATATAAGTGTTTGAATATAGACACTATAGTCTGGCTAAGTTGACACATAAAACTAAGCATCACTAAACAGCTTCATGCTGTGTTTCGCTGATGGCCAGTTAAGCCATTTATTGGTGTGGGAACAAAGGTAAAGTAAACACTTACCCTTGATTCATTATTTTTGTTACTATGTAGTTTAACAGGGAAAACAGACTCAATTAGATTTTTCATGGGCCTGAAAAGATCCTATACCTTTTTTTGTATGTTGTCACATAGCCTGTCTTTGTCAGGTCTTGATATTTTATAAGAAAAGCCGTAGAGTAAGTACCCACTACGTTTGCCTGTTTTGACTCCTTCTGGCATCAGCCCCTTTTCTTACCTTTCGAACCACCTGTTCTTGGTCCACCTCCCTTCTAGGAGGAGGCCTGGCCAGTCAGACAACTGCACTCCACGTCCCACAGTGAAGGGTTTGGGGATGGGCAGATGGCTCTGTGTTGGAATTCTTGCTGGAACCAGTAAGAAAGAAAAGATCCCTTTTAGCTCTGATTCTAAAGCTGGCAGAAAGCAGTCCTGGAATCGTGAATGGCTATCTTGCCACAGCAATAGGAGGACTTGCCTAAGAAAGCAGAGGTGAAATTGAGAGAGATTCTAAAGCCGCTGCTGCATCACTGAATACAGCCTTTCTGAAGCCTCTGGATTCCGAGGTGGCTTAACCAGTAACTCCCTCTTTGTGCTTAAACCAAGCTGCCTGTGCACCTGTAGCCTGCCACTAAATGTTTCTGACCACATAGATGCCAGTTCTCCCTGTTCGCACTCAGGATGGTATGCACAGTGAGTTTCCTCCGCAGAGAAGTAAGTAAAAAGAGAAGCATTTCTTCTGCCCCCACCCTCAGCTCGCGGTTGAAGCCAGCATCCTGATGTTCCCAGGAGTGTAGCTTCTCAGGTGGCAGCCAAGGTCAAATAGGGCCAGGTTATACTGCTGAGCAAGGTGGGGACGCTCCTCTCAAGGGTCACTGTCACTCTCTCCTGGCATCTTCTGGGGGTGCTCACTTCCTCTGGGGGCTCAGAGGCTGGTGGAGCAACAATAATGTAGATGCTGCTGCATCTGGGATCAGCTTCAGTTCAAGCCATGTGAGCACCATCTGACACCAGCTGCCTGCCAAGTGGGGTCAGAAGGGAGGGAAAGAGGAAGGCAGGAAGGAAGGGAGGAGGGAGAAGGGGGTGAGAATGAACTTTTATTAAGTTCATTCTCCTTGCAATCCTACTATGTGCCAGGCACCATATCAGATACTTTTCACATAACGAATCTCCATGAATCCTCACCATGTTCTACAAAGTTCTATTAAAGAGTTCTATGAGGTATTTATTACCATATGCATTTTAATTGATGAGAAAACAGATCCATAGAGATTACCTGACCTGCCCAAGGTCACATGCTTAGACAGGGGCAGAACTGAAGTGCAGGCCTGCCTGATTCCAACGTGTGTGTGTGTATGTGTGCTTCTTTCTCCAAAGACATCTTTATAAATAACTCCAAGATATAAAAGAAGGATAGCTCACCTATCCATCCTCTCCTTCCCAGCTCCATGGAAGACCTCATAGCTCCCCCCTTGGAAATGTGGGATTTCAAGGGCACATTTTGAAAAGCAGATGGGTATAGTAGTAAAACCTCTGGACTGGTTAGGACTCAGCTCAGACACCAAGTTTTTTCATGATGGGAGAGAGTAAAGAAAATGGAATAAACTAAATAAACTTCTTTAGTTTATTTTTTTTTTAAGGGGGAGAGCTCCCAAGTCCTAGTACCTGCATAGAGCTGGACACAGTGGAGGTATTTAATAAATATTTGTTAAATGAATAAATAAACGATTAACACTGAATGACTAACTCAATTAGTTACAGTAAAGATAAGCGGGAAAGTCTGGATTCCTGGTTTTCTTTCTCGCAATCACAATTTTCCTTCATGTCTGCACTGAATCGAGATGCTGGACATTAGTGATGGCTTGCTGGCAGACTGCCTGATAAGATATGGTAGATACATTATCACCACTTGATCTCTGGCCTTCTTATCAGAAGAAAGGATGTGCAAGGCTTTTAGGATCACTGGGGAAATGAGTGGGAGTGGAAGGAAATGTTGAATAAAAACAAGGTAAGGATGTAATTCTTGCCCTTCTAATGATGACATCTATTGCCCCATTAAAACAAAGTTCTCCAAAAAGGCACAGCATCAAGAATATAGTCAATGATATTATAAGAGCCATGTAATGGGACAGAAGGTAGATGCACTTGCGGTGAATGGAGTGTAACAATAAACTTGTCGAATCACTGAATTGTACACCTGAAACTCATACAACGTTTTATGTCAAACTTACTCAAATTTAAAAACAAAGCAAACAGCAAAGTTCTCCAATGCCATTCCAGTTGACACAGTCCTGAGGAAGATGCTTTGTAATGGCATCTTGTGAGTCCCAACACAACAGGCCCGGAAACAGCATTGGTTGAGCTCCTCACAAGGGTCAGACACTCTCCTCACAGGACAGTGGGGTCTGGTGCTCTGCATCCACGGAGCCTCAGCATCACAAAGACAAGCATCCTGACTTTGCTTCCAGGGAAACCCCACCCCCACTCTCAGCCTCCATGCCTGAGGCAGCATGGACTTCGCCCTCCACTGGAGCAAATGACCAATGCCTGGCCAATAAGAGCAAGCAGTTTCCTGAGTGGCAGTGATTGGTTGGAGGACGGGCATGTGACTCAGGCCGAGCCAGTCCGAGCTCATCAGAGCTAATCCCCGCTAATCCCACAGCCCTGGCTTTCCATCTAGGTCTGCAGGTGAGGTTGGAGGCATCTTTCTCTCACTTGAAACCTGAAAATGAAGCCAGGTTAAAAAAGGAAAGAGTGGGGCGCATGGGTGGTTCAGTCGGTGAAGGGTCTGCCTCTTGACTTCAGGGCAGGTCATGATCTCAGGGTCGTGGGATGGAGCCCCCCTCTCACCCGAGTCAGACTTTGTGCTCAGCATGCAATCTCCTTGAGACTCTCTCTCCCTCTCCCTCTGCCCCTCTTCTGCTCTTTCTCAAATGCATCTTTTAAAAAATTAAAAATAAAAAAGGAAAGTGGAAAATGCAACTGAGAAGTACAGACACAACAATGCAAATGAAAAAAGATCACTCCATTTGGCTGTGAATCCAATCTGAGGTTCACCCTGTGACTTCTCAGTTACAAGAGCAAAGAATTCCCACTTTATTTTGCTTACATCGATTTAAGTTGCGTTTTCAGCCACTGACAACTGAGGAGTCCCATCGAACATAGGCATTTTATATACTCCTCTTACTTGATGTCTCCCTGTTAGTGATTCCAGGTCTGCAATAAGCAAACCCAAGCCTGGAAAGGTTAATTTACTTATCCAAAGTTGCAGAGGGTATTAACTCTAATTTTAGAGAAGGAGAATAATCCTTACTATCTGTGATTGTTTAAAATCATGCAAAAGTCACTGTCATAAGCACTGAAGAGAATTATTTGTGGGAAATGTGAAGATGGATAACTTGACACTTTGAGGTTCCTTCAACATCGTGTGTGTGTTCATTCAATGTCAAGAAAGAGATGGTCTCTGTAAGGGGTAAGAGCTTAGACTCTGGGATACATCCCCATGTTCAAATCCCTGCTCCACCTGTATCACCTGTTTGACCTTGGACAAATTAATCTTTAAATGCCTCTGTTTCCTCATTTGAAAATTGGAATGAGGTTCTGATAGCACTTGCCTTTGGGGATTATTGGATTAGGCGAGTTAGTATATGAGAAGTGCCTAGAAAGTATCCAACATATATGTTGACTATGGTTGATGCTGCTACTGCTATGAACATAATTACATGTGATATTCCCCACATGTCCCAAATTATAAAAACTTGTATTACTTTTGTGCCCTATTTGTTTATGCTGCCCTAAAAGACATAACTAAGCACATACTTGCCAATGTCTTCTCCCAAGCACAATTCTTCAAAAAAGTCTTCACATACACCAACTATTACAAGGCCAGAGTAGTACAAAGTTGCCCAAGTTAAGAAACCATTTCAAGACTCTCATGGTGTACTGTCATTATTCAAAGATTAAAAACACATTTTTGCAAGTGCAGTATCAGCTTCTAAGCAGGAATTGTTTCAGAGCCAAGTCACAGAGATACCATCATACTCACGAGGAGGAAGCAGCTACATTCTGGCCTAGAGGAGTAGCGATAAGATCCCTCTCTATCAGTACGGGTAATTGCAAACCCTTCAGTGTAAATGCCCTCACACTGCATCTTGCAATTTCTTGTTCCTAATATGTTTATGAACTTTAATTACACTCATCCTTAGTTTCTATCTTAGATACACTTACAGTTGGCTGGTCTAGAGGGAAGATCTGCTTGTTTGAACAGCAAAGTGGACTTTGTACCAGAGCATCCTTGTTGCCCCTCCCATCCTCATTATCTTCATCCACTACAGTCTCTCCCTCCAGAGAAACACAAACACACACACACACACACACACACACACACACACACTTGCTGTAATGCAAGGGATGAGCCCCACCAAATTCTTATCTTACACAACATGTAATGGAACAATCAGGAACCTGGCTTTCTCTGAACAAAGCAGCAAAGGCACCTGGCAAAAGGCAGATGGTGAGAAGTGGAAGCACCATAAAAAGTGACAAAGTCTTTCACCTCCTCCATATCACAATGAGAAGGAATCAGCAAGGCAAAGAACTTAGGGGAGAGTATCTAAGCAAAGCAAGCACTCCCACCATTTTTTTCAGACAGGATTTTGTGGTCTGGTCTGCTAACTGCAAAGTGACTGAATCAGTAAGTACTTTCTACTTCTTTTCATCTCGCACTGTGTAATATCCATTGGGAATCACTTGGTACAGGATTGGTCAATTACAATTACGTTTAGGTGCATGTGGGATAAAACCCAAACTAACATAACTCAAATTAGCTAAAAGGACATTTTTTTTCTCATCTGAACCAAAGCAGCCCAGGACCAAATGTGCTGTCCAGGAGTTCAAGGGTCCAGGCTCACCCTTTTTATTCCCTCTATCATGGTCCAAGATGGCTGCTGGATCTCCAATTGTTATTTAAATTTCAGTCAACAGGAGGGAAATAAGCCAGAAAAAGAGCCAAAGAATGTGTATAAGCATTTTTACAAAATTTCTTGGAACCTCCCCTGTCCTTTACCTAGTCTTTGTTAACACAGAGTTACCAGGTACCGTAATGAATAGATGTCTGGTCTAATGAACCCTACACACAAACTTGTGTACTTATAGTCTAGATCCTGGTCCCCAGAGCAGTCAGAGTGGGTAAGTATCATCTCTTCTGAAACTGTTACCTTAGCCAAACTTCTTATCTGTGGTGCTAGACGTCTCACACAGAGAGACTGCCAGCTTCCCTAGAGCCTGTATTAAGGTTAGCATTTTTTCTTTCTCTGTCTCTGTCTCTCTCTCTCTCTTTTTAACTACAAAATAGACTTGCTTGCATCTCAACATTTATTTCAGATCATTAAAGAAACCTAATTTGAATATTCCTTGAGACTATTACCTTATCTTTCTAATATTAATATTTCAATATTTTTTATCATTATGCTCTCAAAATATAATCCTATTCTGGAAATCAGAAAGGTCCGAGATCCTTGGATCACAAATACTTAATACTGACCGAAGCTTTCAGATACAGTCTTGCCACAGAAAACCTCCCTGCTTTGATTCCCTATCTCCTTCCTGAATCTGACTACCTGGGAGGGGCTGAGGGACCCAGCACCTTCTATCCCTCTACATTGCTCTTGACTAAAAAATAAGGATCCCAACTGTGTGGTTGGGCCTGGTGGCCACTCCAACGTGGAGTGTTCTTCAGCAGATGAGTAATGCTTGAACTGTGGTCCAACAATTATAATGAGGCAGCCTGGACTCATAGCTCAGTTCTAGCATTTACAGGGTGTGTGACCTGGGAGGAATTACTCTCTGGCTGAGGTGAGTAGGAGTCAACATATATGTCGTCTACGTCAGGTGGTTTCTGAGATGAAATGATTCTATAGGTGTAAAATTCTTAGCAACAAATACCTGATGGGTAATGATGGGCTTAGTGTTAACCATTATCATTAGTTTATACTTTAGAGGCTGCTTCTGTATGAAAATGTAAGGGAGACAATATTTTTGACTTTTTAAAGATAATGAAAAGAATTCACTCAACAAATATTTATTAATAAATCATTATGTTTATCTCAGTTAAGCACTTTCACCTATAGAGGTAAAAAGGAGAGAAGGAGGGAAGGAGTAAAGGAGGCAGGTGGGCAAGCAGAGTGTGTGGCAGATGGCCTGGGAGCATGTTTTTGAGGATCCAAGTCCATCACTGAGAACAAGAAGACAAGTCCCTCTCTGAGTTTGTATGCATTTCCAATCCCTGGGGGGAGGTTCTTCTCTGCAATTAATGGCTGTGTGTGCATCTAGGCAGGGAGCAGGTGTTAATCTACACAGACTAGTTAATAGCCATTAATAGCACTTAAAAATCCAATAAACCAAGAAGGACATTCTAACCATTCACTGGAGAACCAGAATTCTATGAGGCTCTTCTTGTGTGGTAACACACATCATCATCACATCTCCATCGTCATCACCATCCTTATCCCCTCACCATCACCATCCTCAATGGCAAGGCTTCCTGTCTAACAACCAGTAATAGAAACATTTTTCTGACCCATTCTGGGTGCTAGACATTCTTCCAACACTGAAGATACAAAGATTAATGATATCTGCTTACTGGCCCTGGAAGCATATGGTATGGAAACGTATGGTCTGGAACTGACCATAATACAGTGTGATATGAGCTATGGGAGGAAAATGAACTAAATTCCACAGGAGACTGTGATTAATGGTCTGTTTTCTGCTTGAAATGAGACCTCTTTGACATTAAATATTGTCCAAGACCAAAGGGATTCACCAAACAAAACAGCAGTGGTGGCACAAAGCAAACGAACATGACTAACCGCAGAGAAACATATCTCCAAAAAATATTTTAAAAATTTAGGGAACATGGCAGACTGAAACACTGTTAGTACATGCCTTCTTCCTGGCCAGGCTCTAAACACATAGTGGATAAAATATAACCATTAAAAAAATTCTAACCTGAATTCAAAATAAATATTTGAATATCTTTAAGCATCAGGAAACAAAAAAAAGGAAATTAAAAGCTACAGTTACAGCTTCAAGTTGATGCCATGGCTGTCCAGGGAAAAGGGCTAATGGTACCAGAGACGATGTAAGAATTTTGAGAGGCTAAAAATGGCCTTGAAACAGACCCTGGAAAGGTTATTTGCTTTGAGAAAGAAGGATTTAGAAAAACAACACCATATAATAGGGCCTACTGAATGGCAAGGAAGTATATCCCTTTCATGCCATTGGATGTGCAGAACTAAAAGCTACATTGCTATGCCATGTGCGAGTTAGAGATCTCAAGTTCACCGTTCCCTGCATGCTACCATGATGTTAACCCCAGGGAAATGGTCCTATGCAAATACACCCAACTGGACACCTGATGGAATAAAGCAAAAACACTCTACTCTATAAGGATGCTTCCTCATTCCAGGGTCAGAGATACCCACAGAGGAAAAAATAGCTCCATCTAAAGATGAACTTATACCTCAAAATGAAAAGCCATACTAGGGAACTACCCCTTGTGAGTAAAACCCAATAGACACAACACAAGAACACAGTAGGATATCTGAACAAGACACTTTTAAACCAACAAAACAACACAATTATACATGCCAACTTCACATAGCTGAATAAGCAAACATACTCAGTATGACTGAACGTAGGAAGGGCTTCACCCAAAGCCCACTCCCTGACTAGTGTTCAAATTTCAACTTTTAGTAAATCATTCCTTCATAGGAAACATTTTCTTCTTCCAGCTATCCTTTTAAAATATGCATATACTCCTGGGAGGATTAATACAAGCTCGCCTTTCTCAAATTTCAGTATTTATTGGAATCATCTGTGGAGCTCTTTTAAAAATGAGCCCTACCCGATGAAATTCTGGTTTAAGTGAACTTCGCATGAGAGCCAAGAATCTGTATATTTAACTTGTGTCCCAGGTGGTTTCCTGAAAGTCTCAGGAGGGCAGTACAGTGAGGATGGCTTTGAACAGCTGACCAAAGGGTCTACTGTAGAAACTTTTAAGGGGCTGGGAAGCAGTGTGCTTGGGAACCTTTAGTTAAGGACTCTGTATTTCATAGTAGAATAACTTTATTCATATAGAACTATACATAGTCCATAAATATTCTACACACCCACCTTTTTTTTTTAAAAAAAAGATTTTATTTATTTGAGAGAGTGTGTGCACAAGTGTGGGGAAGGGCAGTAGGAGAGGAGAGAAAGAATCTAAGGCAGACTACTCGCTGAGCACAGGCCAAATGTGGGCTTCCATCCCACAATATCAAGATCATGACCTGAGCCAAAATCATTAATTGGACGCTTAACCAACTGAGCCACCCATGTGCCGCTACACACACACCTTTTAAATCATATTGACTTTCTACCTTTCATTTAAGATTAAATTTTTTAAAGATTTTATTTATTTATCTGGCAAAGAGAGCAGGAAAGCACAAGCAGGGGAAGGGGCAGAGGGAGAGGGAGAAGCAGGCTCCCCACTGAGCAGGGAGCCTGACAAGCGGCTCCATCTCAGGATGCCGGGATCATGACCTGAGCTGAAGGCAGATGCTTAACTGACTGAGCCACTTGAGTACCCCAAGATTAATTTTTTAAAAGATGTATTTATCTATTTTTAGAGAGACAGAGACAGAGAGCTCAATGCAGGGATTGACCTCAGAGCCCTGAGATCATGACCTGAGCTGAAATCAAGATTTGGACATTTAACCAACCGAACCACCCAGGCTCCCCTTTTTAAGAATAATTTTTAACATCCAAATATGGTTATTGGTTGTAGGAGTGAAAAAGAAAGGAGATAGAGAGTGAAAGGGACAGTTGCTAAGTTGAAAGTTAAAAATTAAGCAAAAACAGGAAAATATTACCTTTATTATATCTGTCAAATATAGCTTGGGGTATCTGAGACATTTACTACTTGCCAAGCATCCATGGATTCTTCTACATGTTTGCAGTAGGTGTGGCCATGTGGCTAGTTCTGGCAGTGAGCAGAAACAATATATGTGCCTTACATAATTGACCCCTAAGGGCTGTGGGCAACTTTCTGGCACTCCATTTCTCTTCCCCATGCATGGAGGTCAATTGCTCAGTAGGGTCACCTGACCCCAATCAAGCTTGGGTGAACCATAAACAAACCTTTGTGATGTTAAGTCACAGAAATTAAGGGAAGGCAGTGTTTGTCACAGCAGCATAGCCTAACCTGATACAGTGGTCTATAAGAAGGGAAAATAAATGTAATTTTGTTAAAGAAAATGGCCTCCCATGCCATAGTAGTTACAGATAACAGTTCCTGTCTTGCTCCCTCGTTTGCTATGTATTTTCCATTCCTGCCTCTTTAAATTACTAAAGATGTGGGGTGCCTGGGTGTTTTAGTCATTTAAATGTCCAGATCTTGGGGCAGCCCCGGTGGCCTAGTGGTTTAGTGCTGCCTTCAGCCCAGGGCCTGATCCTAGAGACCCAGGACCGAGTCCTACGTCGGGCTCCCTGCATAGAGCCTGCTTCTCCCTCTGCGACTCTCATGAATAAATAAATAAAATCTTTAAAAATAAATAAATATATAAATGTCCAAATCTTGATTTCAGCTCAAGTTATGATCTCGGGGTGTTGAGATCGAGCCCTGTGCTGGGCTCTGTGCTCAGCACAGAGTTGGCTTGTCTCTCTCCCTCTGCTCCTACTCTGCTTGCTCTCTGCCTCTCTCAAATAAATAAATAAATAAATAAATAAATAAATAAATAAACAAATAAATAGAATCTTTTTTAAATAAATAAATAAGTTACTAAAGATAGAGATTTCCAGTAACCTCCAAGGTACTACTGCTTATTCACTTGCTTATTGTACTACTTGATCCTTTAGGAAGAGTTCCATGAAGCTGTGTGTGTGTGTGTGTGTGTGTATGTGTGTGTGTGTGTGTTATTTTTAAGAAGCAAAAGATCCTGGTATTTCTGATCCATACAGGCACTTACTGTCAATATACACATCTCACTGATCTCTTTAGAGTTAGTTTCCTTTTGTCGTAAAGAGAATAGCAGAACCAAGCAGATGTTCCGGACACTCTGCAGCTGCTTGATTTACAATGTGACACCAAATTTATGAAATCAGCTGGGGGACCCCATGGCATCTTAAGGTTTCAGAAAAAGAAATTCACAGGTTTGAGTCAACCCAGTTTCCATATTGTCAAGTTGTCTGCAATGGGAAGTTATTGTGAGCTCCCCAAAGGACATCCTTGGGAGTTGGGGGAGGACAAAGAATGAATATGAAACAATATGCTTCCTTCCTTGACAGGACCAATGGGAGGACCAGGAGGAGGAGGAAGCATGGAGAAAAATCCCAAGAAGGAAAGAAAGAGACCCCATTTTTCAAACTGATAGTTTCCCCTGGGTTTGCCTCCCAACCCCACCCAGCATGGGGAAGACTCAGGAACCTTTTCAACCACAGTGAGGGAGCACCTGCCCTGGGTTCATGTGGAAGGTTGCACTGTTCTTTCGGTATGCTTCCCACTCCTGTTGTGCTCACAATAAAATAAAAAATAAATAAATAAATAAAAAAAAACGGGTTCTCTGTGGGCTGAAAAGAGATCTGGTTTGGAGATTAGTGAGCTAAAGAGAGCCAAATAAAGTTTGACAACATCAGAGTTGAGAAGTCTGTCCTGAGGCAACACACTTAGTAATTTGCGATGTTTCAGTGCAGGAACTTGGAAAGAGACAATCCCCACAATCTACTGTCTTCTGCTTCTAAGTGGAGTGCATGATAATTGCATTTTAAAAGATCTCTTTGAACTCCCTTGCTTTAAAAAAAAAAATTACAAAATCATTGCCCATGAAGTTTGCCGGCCACCCCCACCCTTGTGATAAAAACAGAAACAAAAACAAAACTCAAGTGTCCCATAGGCCTTGCAACACTTGTTGAAGAAATGAATGAATGCAAGATCAAGAGAAGGTAACGGGAGAACAGTGGGAAAGGTAATTTTAGACATTTTGGGCTTGAGATGCTAATGGAGACATCCTACATTAGAGTGACAGATTTGAGTACTTAAAAATTTAAAATTCTGTGTGACCAAAAATAAACCCCAAGAACACGTAACACATTTTAGGAAAATATATACAAAGTACTAAATAAAAGATTATTATCCCAAATATATAGATTTCCTAAAAATCTGTGAGGCCCGTATCTCCATAGTTAAACAAGCAAGAGTTATGAACAGGCAATTTGCAGAAGAAGAATTACAAATATCAACAAACAGATGGTGAAATGTCAATAAGAAGACGGTGAACCTTATTTATAATAAAAGAAATGCACATGAACAATCAGATACCAAAATTTTTGCCCATTTGCTTGACAAAAAAAAAAAAAAGGTGGGGGATGATTTCAAATGTTGAAGATGCTATAAAGAATCAAGCATTCTTATTCAATGTGGAAGAAATATAAATTTGAAAGCCTGTTGCGTATAGGGAGAAACAATTTAGCAGAGTCATCACAATTTTAAATGTGCCTGACACAGCAGTTTCTTTGCTATAAACCTATCCTAGGGAAAAACACATACATGCTCAAAAAACAGGATTAGGTTATTCTTGGCTGCTTTGTTTGTAATAGTGAACACTGGAAACAATTCAAACATTCATCAATAAGGGAGTAATTACGTATATTATGGCATACCCTTATAAAGAAATGTTTTACTGCTATTTGTAAAAGAATGTAGTAGATATTTATATGCTGATATGGGAAGATCTCCAAATCAAAAAAGCAAGTCAATTGTTAAAATACAGAACATGTGAACTCATTAAGTTACATGGAAAAAGGACTGGAAAGCTATTGACCAAAGTGTTAACATTAGTTTCCTTTGGGATGGATGATGGTTATGGGAAAGGTACAAAGGTTACTCTTACATTTTACTTCAACCGTTTCCATATATGCTTTGCCACAAGGAATTTTAGGAGACAGGAAAATGATGGACTGCAAAGCAAGAGAATCCATTTGCTTTTATTGCTTACAAAGGCAAGACCAGTGTAGTGGTTAAGACCATGGGCTTTCGAATTGTATTTCCTAGTTTCAAATCCTGTCCACCCTCCTCTCCTTAACACTCTGTGGCCTTTGGGCAAGTTTCTTACTACTCTGCCCCTCTGTGTGCTCATTTTTAAAGTAGAATCGGTAGATTCCGCTTATAAGTGACACCGTACAGTATGATGTCACTTACATGTGGAAACTAAAAAAGCCAAACTCATAAAAACAGAGAGTTACCAGGGGCAGAGGATAGGGGGAATTGGGGATGTTGTTTAATAGCATAATATGATAGAGATGTTAGCTAGCACTACAATGGTTATCATACTGTAATATATAAGTGTACAAAATCAACACATGTACACCTTAAAGTTATACAATGTTATATATCAGTTATATCTCAAAAAAATTCACATTTTAAAAATAAATAAATTGGGATTTGTGGTGTTCCATACATACTAGTTATGTATATAGTTATACTAATTATATATATATACTAGTTCCATACATAGCTGTTATTAATATTGCTTTGGGTAGCAATAGTTTATATTCTATTTCCTTCTCTCAGAGGTCAATCACAATAATTAATTTGGAAATAAATAATATTTACATAATGAAATGGTACTGATTTTGATCATTGTTAATACTCAGAAGGACATATGGATGATGCATGGAATAATTAATCATATCTATAGAACAGAAAACAAATGTTATTAATACTGACACTGTAAAAGCAACAGTTGTTAAAGTTATAAAAATAACCAAAACAAGAATGGAAAATAACCAAAAAAAGAATAACTAATTTTAAAAATGCAAAGAGAGGGCCTACACTCGTTAATGTAGGCTGATTTGGCTGAAACATTTCATAGTGGAGAAGACTAGATCCTATTCAAAGTGGGTGAGTCAAGAAATAGAGATACATACATCTTATTTAAAATACAGAACTGGACATCTGAAGCACTAAAAAACAAATAGTTCAAATAATTTTCATCAAGGAGAACCATCGAGGAGATTTTTATATTGTAATTGATTTTTATAATATAAGGCATTTTTTCATGATATTCAAAAACTAAGAAGCTCTTGCCATAGTGGAGGCACGGTAGTGTGTAATGTGTATGTGTTGATTGTGTATACAAATTTAATAGATAAGAGAGTTATGCCCCTAAACCTGATAGCAGTTGCTGTCACTGGGGAATTCTTCCCTAACGCTACCTACCCCTAACGTGGGTAGCTGAGGGGCAGGAGTAAGGTGAGTGACTTTCACTAATTCCATTTTGGATCTTTAAAATTTTATGCCATGTTCATACGTCACCTACTCCCAAAATAATAACTTTGTGAAGCCTCCACCTTTCACAACACGGCCCTGTCCATAAGGCTAGAGCCCCAGACTTCCAAATCAGTGTTACCCAGGCTTGTACCAGTCTCTGGTGTCTGTGTCCACACTCTGTTCCTCCTCCATCAACCCCACCAGACACCCATGAGGTGAGGACACCCATGGTAACCTCCAGAATTCCAGGAAGAACAGGTGCACCCCCTTATGGAGGGTTACGAATGTACATTTGAACTGTCTAGTTTTGCAAAATGTTACCTCCTCTCATGTTTTGATTATTTAACAACCGTGGTTAGAGAAGAATGCTAAGCAGTGTATGTGACTAGTCACAGGGTGAAAAGGAAGGATGTCATGGGCTAGTGGCTGACCCACATTGGGGGGCAGAGTTGCCTAGATAACTGTCCAGCTTTTTTGGACGTGTGTCTGTAGATAGGAAGACTGATCATGTACAACCTATTTCTTTTAATAACTCATAATTTCAAAGTAATGATGAACATAAACAATATTTCAAGATAACTGAAACAACTATAATAATACATGAGAGAATCTTTGATTTATTTTGCTGGCAAAGTTCAGAGTCATAGGATATAGCTAATATTAATGGAGTTTGTTGCCTAGATTCATAATTGAGGGAAATGCTGTATTTGGGGTTGACATTAGTGAAAACAAACATTTAATTGTTCCCATTTAAGATCATGAACACCAAAAAAAAAAAAAAAAAGATCATGAACACCTTAAATTTTATCTGTGGACCCAGGATGAGGACCCTGTCCTAGATCCAGTATATCCAGAATTATAAATCCTATCTAAGAAGGCCTAGTTGATCTGTAGCCAGGCTTGAAGCCTTAGATACATTTTGAGAGCTGTTTCAGACAGAAGCCACATGTCAGGCGAGGGAGGATTCCATACTGACTCAAAGTCAAACACATTAAAATTCAAAGGAAGAAATCTAGACTTTTAAATAGATTACCTGGGATGTGGAGCATATGTCATGGTTTTTAGCAATTAGAATTGTTCTCATTCACTTTATCTCCCCAGGCTAATGACACATGATTACAGAAATCACAAGTTAGAGATATTTTGAACTTTTGACAAAACTTGACTCCTTTAGTTGATTGGCCTGTTTTATGCTGCCTGCCCAAGGATATCTATTAATGTGCCATTCTGTCTCAGTTTTAAAACATGGCCTCAAGTTTTTGTTCTTGCTTCTTTTACCTTCTTCCCATCAATCTTGAATTAAGATTGGCTAGTGACCGTTTGGTTAGTAGCATACTATAGAAATGATGCTGTGTGATTTCCAAAGTTAAGTTATACAATATTATGGAACTCCTGCCTTGTTTGATTAAAGTACTTGCTCTTGGAGTTCTGAGCCACCATGTAAGAATTCTAGCCTGAGGCTGCCATGCTGTGAGGAAGCCCATGCCACATGAGTCAGTCCCCTATTTGAACTGTCAAATAGTATAGCACCCCAATTGACAGTCTCAAATAGCCTGGGCTTCACATATGTAAGTGAAAGAACTTTTAGATGATTCTACCTTCCAGCCATTTGAGGAGACCTCCAGATTTTCAAGCCTTCCCAGTTGAGTCCCCAGTCACTGAGGAGCAAAGTCAAGTCATCTTTGCTTTGCTTTGCTTAGCTTGCTCAAATTCCTAAACCACAGAATCATTGAGTGTAACAAAATGATCGGGTGTTGTTATGCCATGAAGCTTTGAAGTAGTCTATTACACACCCAAAAATAACAAAATAAAATAAAATAAAATCCAGTATCTAACCAAGAAGCAGCAGGTAGAAAAGCTGAAGTGGTCAATATGCAGACATAGTGACAAGGCAACAGTAAAAAATCATCAAAGCAACTCCAACTAGACCCTTTTATATACATGAAATTATTGTTCCAAATCAATGTATTAGCTTTAGGCCAGAGGTCAAAAATCCAATTGCCATAAGCACTTATCATATGTTATTTCTGATCATTGTGAAATCTGATCTTTTTCTACACCCTTTTCCCCATCGACCAGTTGCATGCATAGGACTCCAAGGTTCATATGGCTAAACAGGGAGATAGAAGCCTGAGTCCCTGAATGATTGATTGTATGAAGGAAGCCCATCAATTCCCAGAGACACCCACATTGGATTGTTACATGGGTAGCATGATATACTTCTATATGTTATTGAGTCACTGGTATGTCAGAGTTTATTTGCTACAGCATCTAATGTTACCCTAACTGATACAGCAACTCATACTTGACCTCAAAGTCAAGGGACTAATAAACATGGATAAAGATCATGGAGAATATAGAAACATCAGTCCCAACTCCATTCTAACCAGTTTTTGTCATGTGGAAATGTGGAACCAGCTGCCAGATGTTCCTATTTATTTGAGACATGCCAGTGATCCTTATTTTTACAGGCAGTTTTAAGTTTAATGGTTTACTCGATTAAAAAAAAATCAGTGAAGCCAAACAAGACTCACCTTCCAGCCCATTTTGCCACATTGCATCTCTCTGGGCTGGCTGGTTGAAGGGATCCCTTTGCAATCATGGTGTTAGACGGAGGGACTAACCACTATTGAATATCCACTCTATTGTACCACACATTTATTCCATCTGTCGCATCTTCATCAGAGCTGTCATCTTGGAAGACTGCTCATCTCCTCAGCAGCCTTCCACTTCAAAAGACTAAAGTTCTTCCTTTTAGCTCATCTCTCAAAGACCCCCACCCTGCCCCAGTCTGGCCCTCATCTAACCTCCTGCAGTATGTCTTCTTCCAGCTGCATCAGACTCTGCCCTCTCATGTATCTTCTAAACTCTGTGCTTTGCTCAGGCTGCCCAACAGAATGCGTTCATCTCATGGTTCAAGATTCAGTTGATGGACAACACAGGCGAAGAAGTGAGAAACCAAACATATCTGTCCTTAGATTCTGTGATACTTGCTTAGTGGCCTTAGTTAAGCCACCTAAACTTCTCCAGGCTGCATATCATAGAGGCTGAAAATGCCAGAAACCCCAGCCATCTATTCAGCTACGTCAGGGGTCAGCAAACGCTTTCCATTAAAGACCAGAAAGTATTTTCAGCTTTGCAGAACACTTGGTCTCTGTACAGTGATCTACAGTGCCACTATAGTGTGAAAGCAGCCCTAGTCAACACATAAACAACTGGATATGGCTATATTCTAATAACATTTTTATTTATGGACACTGAAATTAGATTTACATTTAATTTTCATGTTATAAAATATTATTTTCCCTTTCATTTTCCAACTATTTAAAAATGTAAAAGCCATCTTGTCTTGTGGGCTAAACATGATCAGGTGGCTGGCCAGATTTGCCAACACTTGAACTAGTTCATGGCCATGTGACTAATCCTGGCCAATGGGATCTGTGGCAAAGTTTTCTGGAGTGGTTTCCTGGAAGAGTGTCCCCTCCTCATTTGTCCTCCCACATTGGGAGGAAACACTCTTCCTCTGGGGCTGGACATTGTTTTATCTCCAACCAATGCCATCCTGGGTCATTAGAGGCAAGGGTGGTGACTTAGCTTGGATAGAAATAGAAAGACTCTAGATCCTTGTTGATATCATTAAGCTGCCAAAGCAGCCCTGAAACCATCTGACTCCAGACTTTATTTCATAAGAAACAGAATTTTTTCTCATTGTTTAGCTGGGTGTTTTGCAGTGGTGTACCAAGTAGGGGGAGCAGTGTGCCCTGGGTGTAGGCAGTCAGGGAGTGTGTGGTCTGCAGGGAATTTTAAAAAAGTAATAAAAACAACTAAAAGTCCATCTGCTTTTTATTACCACTATGCACCAACAATTCTAAACCATGCCAGTGATCAAATCCCACCCCTGTTCGGGTCCTCTGCTCCAAACACACCCAATCTTGTTACCCAACTAATACTTTGTCCTAATACTTTGCACCTTGCAGTCATGAGGTTCCTAACTGATATGTATGCCCCAACACCCAGCATGGTGTCTTGGCTTTATAAATATTTTGCTGAAGTATTGAAGAACCCATGATCCACACACATGCACATGAGGACCTATATGAACCCGTGCAGTTGTCATGTTATAATTGCATTCTACTGGCTTAAGAAAGTGAAGAGTATTCTTAGATTTCTGCTTCACATTCTTAGATTTTGACTTGACATTTCTTAAACCCACAGTGGAATCATGAGGCCTCTACTCTATTGTGACCTCATATAGCTTTACCATGGTTTCTCAAGGCCTGGCTGCGTTTTCCAGGACGGTCTTGGAGAAGGGTGCATTTGTCTAAATTTAAAAAGAGAGAGAAAAATCAAAATAAACTTCAAACAGTGCACTTGAATTAACTCAAGAAATGCATAGTGTCCCAAAATAAGAAAATCAGCCTAACCTAGAAAAATGTAGCCCAAGTACTCAGGATTCAGAACCATATGAAGTGGTGTATGAGTGTCAGAAGTGGGCACAGCTCCTCCACAGCATGCCTCACTGCCCCTGGCTCTGCTCTGGGATGCCAACCATTTAATTGGGACTATAACTTAGCATGTTCTAGAGCTGTTTTCTATTACAAATGTGTATACATGACTTAAACATCAAGCTTTAATTTTTACCAAGATGGTTTCCCAGTTCTATTTTCATTGTACTATAAAATCACACACATGTGCATTCATGCATACACAGTCATACACAAACATGCATAAACACAAAAAACACATCTGTTGACAAAACATTTGTGCACTTACATGCAGGCAAGTATATGTGTGTGTGAACATGCAGCACACATCAACACACACACGGGCAAAGACATTTTCATACACAAGCAAAGCACATATACACATACACACATACATGAACACAAAGATATATACATGCACTTGTACACACACACAGTAAATACATGTCTGTACTCACATCCCTCAGCACTTGGACATGAGAGTTTTTTGGTTTAACTTCATATAGCAGAGTTATTAAGAAAGGCTCAAAACTCAGATCAAACTAATTTGAAACCTGGCCCCAACTCTTTCTAGCTGTATAACTTTGGACAAGTTATTTAACTTCTCTGAACCAACCCTAATTCTGTAACACAAAATACACAAACATACAAAACCAGAATATTTATTTTACAAAAACAAAGTTAAAATACACAAGATGCATCATTCGCACACAGCTAGAACAGTTGGCATCCTGGAGAAAATGGGGCCCATGGTGCAGTTGTCCAAGGGAGCAAATACAGAAAATTCTATTAGCCCAGAGTGGGGTGGGAGTAAGCTTAGGGGCAGCAGGTCTGCAGCTGTTCCCCCAACAACCTCTGTGCCTACTGTCATAACCCACTTCTTGGGATGGTCCTCAGCACCCTATCCCAAGAGCGGGTTATGAGACAAGATGTGGAAAAACCCTGCCTTACCCCCTGAGAGAGTCCCTCCCCATAGAGTGCAGTGGTTCATGCTGTCCGGCCCAGTAACTTGGATAGAGCATGGCCAGAGTTCACTTGCCTCACCTCTCCCCTCTCCCCTGCCAAGAGGGAAGATGGGGTCATGCGGGGGGCCACCGCCTGAGATGCGGCAGAGCCAGTTGCCCCCTACCCATCCTGTCTCCACTGCCTCCACTCTGTCCACTGATGCCTGCTCTTCAAAACTTCCTGATCACAAAAGGATAGCCCCCTCCCACTATAGGTCAATTCTGGGCCCGCGAGAGCAGGACTCCTCTTCTTCCTCCTTTTGGAAGCAGGCTGGTTTTCCCTGTGAGCCGGTCCCCCACTGGGCCTTCAGTGGACATGAGGTCACCATAGGGCTGCTACTCTGGCATAAGTGGCCCTTCTTGGGCTGGGGTGGCAGCTGGAACTCCTTGACACGGTAGTCTAGGCCTCCACGGTTGCAGCATCTGTCACCCTCTGCTCGGTGCTTCTGCCTGTTGTTCCCTTTGGGCGCCTCTGGACCCTGGCACAGAGCACCCCTCCACAGCCGGCTACTTGGAAGGTTCCATGTCCTCAACCAACTTCTTAAAGGTGGACTCCACTGCCTCATCCTCCTTGAGGCTCCGGAAGCCCACTATGTGCCACCTGCTCTGATGCACACAGACATCCACGGGGTAGGGGTGGCATTCCCCACCCCCCGGCATGGGCGCTCATGGACATGCACACGCGAAACCCCTTCCAGATGCGAGCTCCAGGCCGCTGCAGCTCCTCTATCCTCTGCTGCCAGAACTGCCTCTTCTCGCGCCTTGGCACTACCACCTGCACGTGCAAACTGCTAGTTTGACACAGAGACTCGAAACAGTGCCTGTTGTTACCTGGTTCATAAGATTTAAAGAACCCAAGGGTTTTGTGTGGCCCCATCCTTCAGAAATAGATGAGCCCATTGGCAGAAACCTGCCACTACCCCTAACCCCCCGGCTGTTCCAGGCACAGGCAGCTGCAGAGGCCCTGCTTGGCTGGGGTCAGGTGTCTGGAGGGATTGGCTTCCTTCCACAGGCCCATCTCCCTGCACGCAGTCTGTTCATCAGCATTTCCAGGAATCAGAGCAAACAGTTCTTACTTTGGAAGGAGGTTGGGTTAATGCTAAAGCTCGAAATCTCTAAAGCTCCATCAGGGATAGCCAGGCAGGAGGAGTTGGGGGATCCGTCACCCTAAGGCCTGACATTCAAGAGGAAGACGTAGATGTCAGCCAAAAAAGCATGTCCCTGAATCAAGTGGGATCTACACCAAGGAAAGGGATCGAGAAGACGAGGGAGTAAATGGTGAAAGTCAAGGCAGGGTTTATGAGGGGAAAGGGAACAGGACATTTTCATGGCAGTATCTTAAACCTGGCCTAGGACTTACCTAGAAACATCTACCTCAAATTAGCTCTCTCTCTTCCTCTCTCTCTAAAAGCATATTCAAAAAGTTGTTATATTTTCCTATTACTTCTGGACTAAAATTAAAAATAGGTTAAAGAATGGTTTATTATTAACTGAGCCAAAACATCTCCACCTTCAGCCAAGATTGACAATAAACAGTCTGATGCTATCTTGCCCAGCAGGAGTGCTGTTCTGCCTAAGAGTGCAGAGAGACGTACACCAAAAATAATAAACAAAATAAACAAAATAAAATTCAGCAAGACAAACTCCAGGACAAATCTGTTCCCTTTGGCCTCCTGAAGGGCAATGAGGATTGTTGCCATTCTGAAATTGCTTTCATGCTTTCTCTGTGTCCAAGCCTTGCTGGCTTTCCTGAAATGTATAATCCTTTTATGTTTAACAAGTATGGATAAAACATGGTAGAAACCCAACAGCAAAGTAGTTTTCAATGGAGATAATGGATGTAGGTTCCTCATAAATGGCTGTAGCTTTGCTGGATGCTCCCAGGAAAAGAGATGGAGAAGTTTGAGTGAGGACAAGCCAGTGAGAGAGGCCGATTTTTGCACTCAGGGGACAGTGGATGCCTCCAAACAAAGACAATTTGGAGATCATCTTCATCAATAGTTTTATATTCTAAAAAACAAAACAACAAAACAAACAAAAAACAAGAAAACATGGAATTGGTCATCCACCTATGAAAAACATGGTTGTAGACACACATTTATATTTTTTCCTATGGCTTTCCTTTGTAAGCCCGTTTCATCTACCCTATCAAGATGCTTAGTGTTTTTTGTGGGTGACAGCTACATCATTAAGAACTAAAAATGCCTCCATTTTTCCAACAGCAGTCTTGAAAAAAGTGCTCTACATCCCAACCAGGAGAAACTTACCTGACTAGTAAGCTGAGATTATCTTATCCAAACTAGGTAAAACGGGACCAGCAGAACCCCTTGCAAAATGCTTTGCTATTAAGACATAGCTAGGACCCAGTGAGCCAGCAGGAAAGCTTGTTCTCTGCAAGGGAATCAGCAAGGCTGTCAGGAAAACCATAAAGGAAAGAACGTGGAACTACAGACATCAAAAGTAGAACTAAAAATTTAGCTTTAAAATATTTAGTGGTAGTCTTGGGGCATCTGAGTGGCTCAGTCCATTAAGCATCCAATTCTTTGTTTTGGCTCAGGACATGATCTCAGGATCCTGGGGCTGGGCCCCGTGTCAGGCTCCACACTCCGCTTAGATCCTCTCCCTCTCCCTCTCCTTCCCACCACCTGCCTCCTTGCTCCCTCTCAAATAAATAAATAAATAAATAAAATCTTTTAAAAATTTAGTGATAGTCTTCATATGATGTAACAAGAATGGTACTTCATCTCTGTTGTATTCCTCCCAAAACTTGTAACCCCAGGCTGACTATAAGAACATCAGACAAATCCAAATTCAGGAGCATTCTAGGAGGCACTTGACCAGTAGTCCTCAATGTTGTCAAGGTCATGAATAACTGAGAAAGTCCAAGAAACCAACACAGGCCAGAGGAGCCTAAGGAGACATGACAGCTAAATATAGTGTGGTATCCTGAATGGGATCTTGGATTTGAAAAAAGACATTGGGGGAAAACTAGTGAAATCTGAGTAAAGTGTGGAGTCTAGTTATCAAAGTCTTGACCCACGTTGTTTCCTTAGTTATGCTGATGTACTACAGAGATGTAAGCTGTTGACAGTAGGGGGATCTGGCCGAGGGCTATGTAGAAAGTCTCTGTACTGTCTTTGCAGATTTTCTATAAATTGAAAACTTTTCTAAAAAATAAGTCATTTTTTACAAATTTCCATGATCATAACAAAGAAGTAAGTTTAGTTAAAAATGAAACCACCAAAATGTTCCAACAGATTCATGATTTTTACATATTAATCTTAACTGAATTATTACTATTAGACTACATACCTAGTTCAGCACTAGGACATGGTAAAGAATGTTCAATTCTTCAGACAATGCCCAGTTGACTGAGAAGTATGGTGTTCAGCAGTTGACCCCAATTCCACATCTGTGGGGTGCCCCGCTTGTCTGGACCACACAGTCATGACCAGGTCATACCATCCATTCTCTTGGGAGAGGCACACCAAAGTTCTAGCATGATGTACGTGAGAAAATCGAGAACTAAAGGCTTGGTGTCATACACATGATTAATTCATTCTTTATACCATCCACTCATTTGTTTGCTTAATTTCATTAAAACATTCAAAAGTATATTCAAAAACGTTTACATAAGGGGCTCCTATCTACCTGGCACCGTGCTAGATCCTAGTCCCTACACTAATAGGCCCAATAATTGACAATAACAAAGTTGTTAAAACCACATGCTGGTATCCTGAGTTTGTGACTGTGGGCAAATTGAATGGATCTTAAAGACGGTTTCTTCCCTTATGTCATTTCTATGGTGTGGGGGGGCAGGTTCGTGAGTGTGATGTGTTGAGCACACCCACTGTCAGCTGGCATTGTTTGTCAACACTACAGACACCAGGCACTTGGGTAGGAAAATGAATAAAGAGGAGGAGAAGCAGATCATTCTTCTGCTGCTTCAAAGGTAGGTGGTCTTAGTACTTATGGAACCACACTGGGACTCAGTTTCTTTGTCTGAAAAGTAGGGGAAATATTTCCCGTCTTAGGTTTTCAAGAGAATTAAAAGAAACAAGACATGTAACAGACTCACCAAGGTACCTGGCAGGTGACAGACTCTCAGCCACTGAGAGCTGTTATTCCTTAAATACGATGGCAAACATGACAGTCACAGAACTAGAGGGGAAGCGTTTGTCTGCGCCCAGAGAGGAGTTTGGCCCAATATAATAAGAAGACAGTTACAACAAAACAGTACCTAAGGGGGCATCTTTGGATGCTCACAAGATGAAGATGACATATTTTGCTGAGGAACACAAACCCACACAACTCAGCGTGAATCCTCTTTCCCAGGCTGCCTGAAGTTACCCAAATTATTTTCCTGGTGTTCACTTGGTTGCAATTCCTTCACCTGACAGCTGAGGCCCAGCCCCATCTGCCCCCAAATCCCTCCCCAACCCATTGTTTCTCTCTGCACCAGTCCAACCAGATAGTCCGCTCTCATTTCTCCTGTGTCTCCAAGCCTGGCACTTCCCGCCTGACTCATCGTCCCAAGTCCAGCCCACATCCTACCTGGTGCACGAGGCTGGCTTTAACTACCATCTTTTAATTTTAAAGGACTTTTTTCCTGACTCTTCCAACTAAAATTAATTTTTCCTTGCTCTCCATTCACATGCTGCAATCTTTTCTCCGTTCTTCTCTTACAGCTCCTGCCACCCATCCCTCACCTTGGAGCAATGGTTCACCCTATACAAGCTTAGAAGCTGTTTTTGGGCATGCTTCATTTCCTACTTCATCTCTTTGCCATCCAAAGCTCCAGGGAAGCCTTCCCACACATGTAGTCTGTAAGGATTTGTTGAATATTCCGGACTAAAAGATCACTCAGGACAGCTGGCACACAGGCAAACTGTAAAATCTGATGTGATCACTCAGTAAATTCTAAATAGTTATCCTATAAGGAAAGCAGTAAGAAAGATGAATTAAAAAAAAAAAAAAAGAAAGATGAATTTTGTGGCAATTGTTTGGTTCAGCTGCCCAGCCTGCCCGGCCTTCCTAAATGAAGCAAGGCTGATCCATGAAAAGCAGGGGGGCTTTACCCAGTTCTGAACCTAGAACTCATGGGCCTGGCTTAAGCCACCTGCTCAGGTAGCTACTGCAGGACCTTAATAAATCAAGCCTCGATTTGACCCAAACTTTGAGGACAACTGTGACACATTTCTATTGACCTGCTTGGGACAAAGAGAATTGAATAGATTCTCTTATTGAATAGAATAAAATAAGATTTTATTTATTTATTTATTTAAGAATGAGAGTGTGAAAGGGAGTATACGTACAAGCAAGCGAAGGAGCAGAGAAGGAGGGAGAAGCAGACTCCTCACTGATCAGGGAACCTGACTTGGGCCTCGATCTCAAGACCTTGGGATCATGACCTGAGCCAAAGGCAGACACTTAACTGACTAAGCCATCCAGGTGCACTGGGACAAAGAGAATTGTAAGATAAAGTTTAGCTTTTTGGTGTTACTGTGACACCTTTGTAATTTCCTGAGAGATAGGAGTGTCTCTTTTTCTAATGAGGTGACTCTGGGGGGCTCCTGGATGGGGCTGGAGGAGGACTGGTCACCAGAAACACCAAACATGATTAGAAGCTTGGAACTTCCAGCTCTACCCCATCCTCCTGGGAGCAGAATGGAACTGGAGATTGAGTTAATAATCAATCATGCCGACATCACAAAGCCTCTATTAGAAAATCCCCAAACTCTGGATTTCAGAGAGCTTAGGTTGGTGACCACATGGAATCACTGGGAGGGTGACATCTGGAGAGAGCATGAAAGCTCCTCACCCCCTCCCCATACCATGCTCCATATACTTCTTCATCCAGCTGTTCACCTGTATCCTTTGTCACATACTTTCAGATAAACATAAATAAGTGTTCCTCTGAGTTTTCTGAGAAGTCCTAACAAATTAGCAAATTCAAAGAGGGGACCCCTGATTTAGAACCAGTTGGTCAGAAGTACATGTGACAATCTAAGATTGACAGTTGACATCTGGAGTCTGGGCAGTCATGTGGAACTAAGCTTTAGCCCCTGTGGCCTGTGCTCACCCCAGGCAGTTAATGACAGCACTGAGCTAAATTACAAGACTCCCCACTGGTGTCTACCAAGAATTGGAAAATTGCTTGGTGTGACAAAACCCACACATTTGGTGTCAGAAGTATTCTGAGAGTAAAAGAAAGTGTTTCTTCTTTGCTTTTTGTTTTATTGAGGTAGAACTGACATGTAAGTTGCTTTTTCTTCTACTTCCCAGATCTACTAGCCAGTCTGCCAACCCCTCCCATTCTGAGAAAGACTTCTAACTTGCCAAGGAAAGAAGGAGAGAAGGAGGGGAAGGGGGGCGAAAAGGAAGGGGAGAGGGAGGGAAGCAGAAAGGACAGAATCTAGCTAGTCACATGTACTTATAACCACCACTTCCTGAATTCTGGTCAGTTTTGTCCATCATTTGATGGTCTACAGCTAACTACTACACATCTTCCAGACTGTGAAAATATGCTTAATACATCCATCTGAAACTGGCATCTTTAAAGAAGGAAACTGACACTGTCTGATTTTAAAGTTAAACACTCAACTCTCAAGCACCTAGAAGGCCTGCCAGAGTCCTGATTGGAGGCCTGGCTTGCCTTTATGAAAATACTTCTCTCTGAGACTTAACTCAGGTGAGGGGGCAGAGAACCAGTTTTAGTTGAAGGCTTCAGTGTGGGCAAATGGACCATGGGGAAGAGAACTCCACAAAAACTTCAGAATTTTTCTTTTTTGGAAAAACAGAGTTTCCAGTCTCTCAAAACTTAGTCTACTTTGACATGTTTTCCTCTTCACTTAAACCCTTACTTTTTCCAAAGGAAACTTAATTTAAACAATGTGTTATTGTAATTAAATAAAGAACTTAGTGATACAAACACCAACATTCTTGTTTGAAAGTAAAACTTTCCTAGCTTCCAGGACTGCCAGAGAATTTTTAAAAGGATAGTGGCAGCTTTTGAGCAAAGAGTTTTTGCAGAGCCAGAATGAGAAAATGAGCCGGGAATTTATTATCTGAACATGCTGTGTGGAGACTGAAGTAGATGAAACTCACCCTCCTTGTCCTCATAATTCTAACTACACGTGTGGATTAAGCAGCAACATTTCCGAGGAAACTCAGATGTCTCAGCAATCCTTCATTCACGGTGCAACCACCACACAGGGTGTCACGTTGGTAGAAGAAGAGCAGCCTGCTGTTAGATGCAGTAGATGCCATGTGAAAAATTTCCTGGGACCTTCAGCTGTGTTAGTTTATCACCAGCAATGCTTCATCCCAGCTACTGACAACCAAAATGATCAATGGAGCGTTAGTCTCCTGGGAAAATGTGAAGTTTTAAATGGAACCACAAGACAGAATGAAGATGCTTGGAAATAACTGAAAGCAATGAAGACCATCCCAACAGCAAAGGACTGAATAACTGCGAAGCCCAGATAAATTATCCTCTGGTGCATCAGGAAATGCCTGCTTATTTCTAGATTCATGTAGCACTGAATGATTATGGGGTCGTTTGCTATATGTTTGACCAAAAGAAAAAAGTCTATATTCACATCTGATTCTGATTATGTAAAAGAATCCAATGGGTCTGCCCCAGACAAGGCCATTCCCCAGACACCATGAATGGTGAGGCAGGAAGAGAGAGAAGCGTGCTAAGACTATAAGGGGCTATGTTGAAAAACAAACCTAGTCCCCTTCGTTCCTCTTGATAATCACCTGGATGGCTGGGGGTCCTCTCCTAGATAAGTCCATGTCATGGCCCACCCTAACATATGGTGCTACCATCATTTTATTTATGCTCAATACTAAAGATCTAGGAATTGATGAAAGTTCATTGTAGGCAGAGGACAAGGGTCCTCCATCATCACTCCTCACTAATCAGGGTCAAGGAAGATATAGAAGTACAGTGCCTCTTACCTGTGATATAAAAAGTAACATTCCCCAAAGACCATTCAAGGTCATGGGCAAGAAAGTCAGTCAAGAAAAATTAGCAGTTAAGAGCAGGCCATGGAAGCCCATTGAAGGGAGGTTAAACAACCAGTTTGACCAACCAGACAAAAAAGAAGTGGGCAGGCCAACAGGAACTGGATAAAATCTGAATGCTGCTAGTCAAAACATGAGTTTTAATGGTTGAAAGGCTCAGTTAAAAGGTCTGTGTAGGGACAAAGATCCCCATATACTCAGTGTACAAAATAATTGATAACATTTATTAATCATTTATTGTGTGCCAGACCCTTTAAGAAATTTTAATTACAGTATAGTTAACATACAGTGTTAAATTAGCTTCAAGCATACAATATAGTGATCTAAAGAGTATAATGCTAAAAAAAGTCAGTCAGAGAAAGACAAATATCATATGATTTCACTCATGTGGAATTTAAGAAACAAAACAAATGTATAAAGGAAAAGAAAACAGACACTTTTAAAAGGCTTTATGCATATTATTTCATTTATTTCTCACAACACAGTATACTGAAATAGGTACAATAATCAGCATCCCCCTTTCTCAGTTGAAGAAATCAAGGCACAGAGAGGTTGAGTAATTTGCTAAGTCACCCTGCTAGCAAACAGAAGAGATAAGATTGAAACCCAGGAAGTATGACTCTATAGTCCATAGGCTTTATCAATAAGCTGATGGGCTCTGTAGTATCTACTGCTCAACAAGAATTTTTATCTCTGCAGCACTCACAAGATATGTGGAGGCTCCAACTGGGGGCACCTGGGTGGCTCAGTTGGTTGGGCATCTGATTCTTGATCTTGGCTCAGGTCTTGATCTCAGGGATCCTGAGTTCAGGTCTCAAAAGATATTTGGACGTTCAAACAACCCTCAGTCGTGTGGCAGGATTACTTTCATCCAGTCTTGAAAGTAGAACTCACCCTTTCTCTTCAGAGGACCCCAGAGATGATCCATGCCCAAGAGCGGAGTAACCAGGAACCTTCCATCCTAAAACAATGGAAAGCTGCAACTATAGGTGAAAGCAGCCTCATGTTTCCTCCTGATCTTGCAGACCAGGATGTAATTTCCTCCTATTTACAGTGTTCAGTAAAATCCAATTTTAGAGTCAACTAGCAATGCTTTCGTTAGAAAGTCAAATGGAAGAGTTATTTAAGATATTAACTAAAAGATAAGTGGAAAAGTTGAACATGAAAATAAAGACATCTCACAAAATGCTTAATTAGAAAAGTATTTTAAACATTTTAAGTGTTCACACTTTGAACATCCCGAATATTTGCATAACTTGATTCCAAAAGGAGTCTCAATAAGGGGGTTTCAAACTTTCAAAGACTATAAAAAGATAGTGTGTTGTTTTCCATGTGTTTGTTTTTGAACAGAGCTCTGAAATTGTCTGGCAAACCCAAAGGGAGTCCTATTTTCCTTGAATGAATATACCAGATCTGTCTTCATTTTGAATCTACACTCTGTATTCCTGCCCACACAATACCCACTTTGCAACCAAGTCTGTACTGTGCCTCAACTGGACACCACTCTAAGGGTCAAGGATACAGAGGGGCAACACACAAAATCCTCACACGTGGAGCTTGCATCCTAGTGGACAAGGCAGATGGTAAACAAGTGGATATTGGCACATTGTGGTTAACAATGGGAGGGAAATACACAGGAGCATCTGATATATAAGAATAAAATAACAGAAGGAAAGGCTGTTTGGGGACTGATGGCCAAGGACGACTTCTCTGAGGGTGTGGCATTTCAAATAAAATTAAAAACTGTTTTTTTTTTAAATAATAACATCAGAATATAATGATGTACTATATGTTGGCAAATTGAATTTAAATTAAAAAAATAAAAATTTTTAAAAAGGTAAACAAAATTGACAAAACTTTAGCTGGATTAAGAAAAAAAAAGAAAGATCTAAATAAAATAAAACCAGAAATGAAAAGCAGACACTACAACTGATCCGACAGAAATACAAGGGATCATGAGACTACTATGAACAATTATACACCACCATCTTGGATATCCTAAAAGAAATGGATAAATTCCTAAAAAATATACAACCTAGCAAAACTGAATCAGAAATAATTTAAAAAAAAAATCTGAATGAACCAATAGTGAGTAAAGAGATTGAATTGATAATCTAAAACTTCCCAGCAAAGAAAAGCCCAAGGCCAGATGGTTTCACTGGTGAATTCTATCAAACATTTAAGGAAGAATTTAAATGAATCTGTCTCAAAATCTTCCAAAAAAATCAAATAGGAGGGAACACTCCTAAACACATTCTGCAGGACTAGTGTTACTCTAATATCAAAGCCAGATAAGAATACAACAAGGAAAAAGGAACTTAAGGCCAATATCCTTGATGAATATAGACACAAAAATTCTCAACAAAATATAAGCAAACTGAATTCAAAAGCACAGCTACAGCAATCAAAACAGTATAATAGTGGCATAAAAATAAACAAATAGATATATGGAACAGAATCAGGATCCCAGAAATAAGATGTTGCATATATAGTCAACTAATATTTGACAAGGCAGCCAAGAATACTCAATGGGTACCATTTATTTGAAAGTTGCTAAGAGTGAATTTTTAATGTTCTCACTACAAAAAAGAAATGGTAATTCTGTGACTTGATGAGTGTGTCAGCTGATCATTTCCTGATATATAATTTCCAGATCAACATGTTGTGCCCAGTAAACTTTTTTTTTTTAATTTTTATTTATGATAGTCACAGAGAGAGAGAGAGGCAGAGACACAGGCAGAGGGAGAAGCAGGCTCCATGCACTGGGAGCCCAACGTGGGATTCGATCCCGGGTCTCCAGGATCGCGCCCTGGGCCAAAGGCAGGCGCCAAACCGCTGCGCCACCCAGGGATCCCTGTGCCCAGTAAACTTACTCGTGATGCTGTATGTCAATTACATCTCAATAAAGCCAGGGATGGGGGGAGGAGATTTCACTGTAGTAAAGGCCCAAGGAGACCTGGAACTTGAGTTTTTCCTAGTACGTGAAATTTTCAGCTTATTCATAATAATCCAGGTGTAAATTAACACTTAAAATTTTTTATAGAATTCTGCAACAACACTGCTGCTCCCAACCTAACTTCCAATCATATTTTCCAAACCTTTCCCTTCCAAGCCCCCATTTTAATACAACCGGTCTGCTTGGTACTCCCTAAATGTGTTATGTCTATTCTTTCTTCCTCCTCACCCTCCTCCATGTGTTCTCTCTACAGGATTGCCCTTCTTCCTTCCTTTGCCCAAGGCTCTAGCTGGTGCCATCGATTGCATGAAGCCTTCCCTGGCTAGCTTTATCCACAACTGACTGAGAATACCTACAAACCATAATGCCTCTATCACTCATGTGATGACTGGCAGTTAGTGCCCTGACTCTGAGCTAACTTTTCAGTGTTTATATCCAGTGTTTTCAAATAAACTATATATGACTTGAGTTCCTTTGTGGTTTTCTTTGCATGTACCTTTGCTGGCCAGATGCCCCTAAAATCTCTTAGATCATTTAGCACAGCATATTATAATTGCCAATTTACTTGACTTTCTCCTAAATAACTCCCACATCCAATTAAGTATCCAGTTCTCCTGCCTTGGACTCCTATATGTCTCTTGTAGCTATATACCTCTTACCATCATCCTTCCATACCTATTCTAATTCAACCTCCCAGCACTTCCCACTGGAATTAGTGGACTAACCTCCCAACTGGTGTTTCTGCCTCCTTTTCTGCCCTTGCAAGCCATCCAACATTCAAGGCCAGCATGACCTTTCTAAAGGTCATATCTGATTACATCTCTCTCCTGAGGAAACCTGCTCTGTGCCTTCCCATTGCGCTTAGTACGAACACCAAAATTCTCCCATGGTTTCCAAGGCCCTGCCCAGTCAGGACACCCTTCCTCTGTGACCAGCAAAAGGCTCTTCTGCTCCAAAACTCTTATTTCTTCTCTCCTCCCCTTTCCATGTCTCCATCACATTTATTCCTGTCCATCCTCTAGAGCACAGCTCACAGGCCACTTCCTGACAGGACATGCTCTACCACATCCTCACAGCATTCTGGTCTAATCCCTTGTGGCTCCGATCGCAAGCATGATTAAATAAATAATTATGTGCTATGTGATTTAATGTCAGTGTCCCCCACTACATCTATGTTCCAAAGAATAGAAACCTTTATTTTCTTGTTCACTGCTTTACCTGAGCTGTCACCACAATGCCTGGATTATAGTTGGCCTGAAAAGTCTTTTAAATAAGCAAATTCACAATTTAAGCATAAGCTATTAAAGGCATGAAAAAGGTCTTATTCACGAGTTTACCCCCTCCATCTAGCACAGGCCTTCCACATAATAGGATCCAAAAAGATATTTTTATTTTGATTTTTTTTGAAGATTTTATTTATTTATTAGAAGGAGAAAGAGAGAGAAAGAGAGAGAGAGAATGAACAGGCAGAGGGGAGAAGGAGAGGGATAGGAAGAGGTACAAGCTGATTCTCACTAAGCATGGAACCAGTGTGGGCTCGATCCTAGGATCCTGAGATCATGACCTGAGCTGAAACCCAGAGTCCAAAGCTTAATAGACTGAGCCACACTTGGGCCCTCAAAAAGATATTTTTTTAATGAGTGGCTCTACCTCATAATGCTAGCTTTTTATTTTGTAAAAGTTGAAGGATAATAAGAAAGCCCTAAGTGTGAAAGTTCGAAAAAAGAAATATTAAATAATGCCATTTTTAAAAAGCCCAACTTCAGGACTGATTTAGGTCAATCATATTATTTATATTTACCTTCGCTGCCTAGAGAGCTAAGGCTGAGATTTGCATGGGAAGATAGGGTCTTCAGCTTACCAATCTTCAAATAAAATATGACTCTGACCTAAAGTTTAGACATCATCGGTGAATACAGATAGGAGCAATTTCCTATGCTGACTATGGATGAAAGGTCATTCCCTGTTTGGTTGTTGCATTACGTGCTCTTACATTGTTGCACCATAAAAATAAGCAGGACATTTGTTTTGAGTTATCAGAGAATTTTAATCTTGGCAGCTTCTCCGTCTGTGTAGAGCCAGGGTCTCTCAGACATAAGCTACTCTCTTAGACAGTTTCTAAAGCTACATTAACTGCTTCGAGCAAGTTGGACAATGTGCCAAGAACAAATGGAGATGCTGCAGTAAGGAAAAGTGCACAGCCGTAATATGGCTAGAGGATCAAACCAAGCATGCATACCCGAGAAGGGAAAGCCCTGGTGGGTGCTGCTAACATAGAATAGTAATCTTACCTTCATCACGAAAACTAACCCAACCGTGAGGTAGCAGTACAGCCTGAAAATTTTCAAAACTGCAGCTCGAATTTGCATGCCTAGGAACATAGGCATGTGTCAGTGAAGAGACTGGTTTGCTGAGGTTAAGTGTGAGAAAAAATAGTGTTGCTAGTTGCTTTAAAGTAGTGCTTCATGCAATGTTTTCTGTGGAGCACTCGAGTAGGATGATAAAGAGGGAGGGGGTCCTGTAATCCCTCCTGGAGATTCACCATGCATGCAATCATATGAAAACCCCTATAGTAAAGAAATCTGTTAAACCTGGCATTTTCCAAAATTAATTGACTGTGGAACCTTTTCCTATGTAGCATCCTGTTGTCATTTATCATTTTTTGGCTGGCAGACATCTCAAGTAGCTTCTTCTGTTTAGGGAATCCCCAACTGTGTGAGAATCTTGCAGAGAGGCAAAGCCTACCTCTTTCCACAGGAGGTAAAAGGCAAAGAATCCCCCTGCCTCACTTTGTGGGAACCAGGGCATCACATGCCCTTAGGGCCAATGGGCTGCTGCCTCCTGGGACTTGGACTCTGTAGTAAATGGAGGAAAAGCAGAAGCAGTGCAAACTCCTGGGAGCTATGATGGGCACAAGATTCAGAGCTCAGAGCCATTGGGGGTGCAAGGAAAGTGATAAGTATCTACAGGTGGTGGCAGTGGTGTCCTACCAGGCGGTCCCCAGGGCATGGTTTTAGCTGTGATTCTAGTCACCTACCTCACCCTGGGCTCCTGACCATTGTCTCAAGGTGTTCTCCAGTCTTCCATCAGGAAACATGAATTCAAGTACCTTTCTCTTCCTATTAAGTCATCCAGAGGCAGCCTCTGTTGCCTGCAGATGAGAATTTCACTCTGACTTGTCCTTTAACATCTGTCAGAATGAAGGCTTCAGTGGAATGACCCTGGAACGTGCTACCTTCTCATGCAACATGACCAACCTAGTAAGTTGGATTCTAAGATGACAGTATAGTAAATTGGTGTGCTTTTATGTCCTTGACCGGACATATTAATGCAACTTCCAACAAGCGATTTACTATTTCGTATGAAGTTTATGGAAAAAAAAAAAGTCTCAGAAAAAAAAATTCATCTCTGATTTCACCTCCAGATCATGTAATAGGTCTCTTGTAGGCACCACCTCACTTCCTCTGACTTGGCCATGACTTTTCCTCCCTGACCCTCCCCATACCACAGTCGACTATTTCTTTTATCCTTAAACAGGATCCACTCCATCTTAGTGCTAAGCAGTGTGAGTTTTGTGCAGATTATGCAGGCTGCAAATCTAAAAAGAAATAATAACTGTGCAACACAAACATGTTTCCCCCGACAGGAGATTTTACCTGCTAATTTTTTAAAAATACTGTAGTTCAAAATAAAATATGTCACATTAAGTTTTCCAGGAGGAAGAACCAAGTTGAAATGAACCACCTGAGTAGCAACTGGAGTCAAAATCCTCTAGTGTCACTGACGAGGAAACAAGAGGTGAAAGCACACAGGCAAATATAAATGTTAGAGCTACTACACATGTATTTTTTTTTTCTCCTTTCCTAGGTGGTGAAAACAATCTCATATATTTCCATCTAAAAATGTCATATGTTGAGAGTAAATTTGACATATTTCTTCCTGGTATGGGTGACCTCTGGACCTCTGTTTCAAATACACCATTCCCAAATCTGTTAAGTTTCCATATTGTTAATTGTGCTATCTTGGTCTTGCATCTCACTTGTGATAATGGACTGATAATGGATGAAATGGGATTTCCTGCTTGTAACTAAAAACAATAACAACAAACCCTTGATTTCTGAGCTATACCATCAATACACATGAGTAATTTCAGCTTATTTACACTGTCCCCCACCCATATTTCCTGCTGGTCCTTGTGAGAAAATGGGAGTATAGAAATACTGTGCCTTGTTAAAAGCTTTGACTAAAACAAAAAATTCTGGAGATTTTAGTTTTTTGCTTTGCATTCAAATACAAATATATCTACGTAATGGAAGAATTGACTTATTTGAAAAAATAACACTTTGAGTTACTAACTAAAATCTTCCTAGGGGTGCCTGGGTGGCTCAGTGGTTGAGCATCTGCCTTTGGCTCAGGTCGTGATCCTGGGGTCCTGGGATCGAGTCCCACAATGGGCTCTTTGCAGGGAGCCTGCATCTCCCTCTGCCTATGTCTCTGCCTCTCTCAGGAATAAATAAATAAAATCTTTTATAAATAAATAAATAAATAAATAAATAAATAAATATTCTTTCCATTTCCTCTTGATCGCTCTTCCCTTGGGCTGCAAACATACACCTGTCATTTTTCCAGGGGTGGTGGAAAGAGGACTTAGAAGGTCAGAAAGAAAATAGAACAAAAACATCCAATTCTTCAGTGTAAATCTCAAAAGCTAGGGGTTCAGGTACAAAAAGAGAGAATCAAAATGTAGATGTGTGAGTCAGGACCGGACTCTTCTCCCTTTCAATGACCCACCAACAACCTGAGAAGCATGAGGCTACAGCTCAGTAGGCCAACCTAAGGACAAGGTGACACAAGGCACATCTCAGAGACTGGCAGCAGAAAACATTGCCAGATAGACACCAAGAAACAGCCGAGGGACGTTTGAGTAAACAGCCCCCTACCTAAAGCTTAACATCCACCTGAGGGGCAATGTAGTTTATAAAAGAGGATAAAAATCCCCAAATGTAGTAAAATGTTTAACCTAAAGTGACTGAGAAATTTTGAAAATTCACTGACTTTACCTGAAAGTATTGAGATCCCATTTTCTGTATTAGGAAAAGTGGAAGCTCAAGGACAGAGATAAAAATTTTGTTCCTGAAAAAAATACTCCATTTTATGGGTAGTTTGTATCCCTTTGAGTCAGATCTACATAAAGAACCTAGGTCTGAGGGCAATCCACTCAGTACTGGCCTTTCTGATCAACCTGAACTGCTCGGGTCTTCAGGGCTGGTTGAAGTAGGGGAAGCAGAGATGGTAAAAGACATGGAACCAGGTGGCACCTGGAGAAGTTTTGAGAAGTCCACATCAGAAATGAGGCAAGGAGGGGAATGGGAAGGAGGAAGAGGACTGCATCATTATCTGTCTTTCTCTAAAGTCCCAAGGGGGCAAATCCCTTTGTTCATCACTTATGCAGGCTCCGGGTGGCTTAAGAGGGAAATGTCAGGAGTTACAGGCAAATGGAAGGATGTCTGCTGATTATGTAGGACAGATGGATGGGATGCAGTCTTTGCAGGAAGTATCTAGCCTGGAAACAATATTTTGAGAAATTCAAAATCAGAAGTTTTCATGCATAGCAGAATGAGAAATGTATATGGTGATAAGGAATGAAACTAAACCTTGGTACTCAGGATTCCCTTGTATTTGAGCTGCCAGTGTGGTATTATCACCTTGGATCAAAATCTGAGAGCTCGTTCATTACTGGTGATTATGTCCCACTTCCAGTACTGATAATTACATTCTACTTCCCTGACTCCCCCTGGACCATCTATTAAGCATGTTTCCTTTCCCTTCTGGTCTCGTGTTATTTCCTGTTCTGCATTTCTGGTTCCCAAGGGGCTGGTGAGCCATGGTGAGCTCGTATTCATCATATACCTTGAGATCTTTGAATGAGAAGTGCTATGAAAGTGCCAGTTGATCTTAGCAAGAACTAAGCATCCCTTATGTGTTAGGCCGTCCTAACCATGTCCCCTTCCATGTCCTTCCCCTCCTGTTTCTCCCCTCCTTATTTGCAAGCGGTTCACATTTAACTCAAGCCTTTCCTGCCTCCATTGTCAGCATCTCAAAAACAAGGAACATGTCTTCTCTTCTCTTCTCTTGGTAGCTTCCAGTGAATAATAAATATGCCATGGTGGTTGGTAATAGATTGTTTAACTACGTGTTCATAAAGCCACAATGGACTCCTACCTCTTAAGACCCCTCATAAACTCCCACCCAGAACCCTCTTCACGAGTCCTTCTATCCCAACTATCTAAACTAACATAGCTCTTAAAAATAATCTTTTCAGCATTTATCTGATTGGATAATGCAAGCAAGATAAGGAGTGAAAGCCATAAAAGGTACCACTTAGTGGGTAATTACAACATTTCTGAATGCACACGTACAGTCATGCATGAATGAAGTGATCAATCAGTCAATAGAGATAGAAGAGTAAGGCCCTTTGTGGTGGCAGTGACAGAGACCCAGTTAGATCTAGAGCACCAAAGGAAATGTACTGGTTTTGATTCAGAATCCAGGGAACACCACATCTCCACACTGCATGCATGGCAGGTGTTCACAGGGCCTGGGGGGCAAAGAGAATTAAGTGTATTTGGACTATCTCTCAGCTCTGTTTATTTGCATGTATCAGCTTCACACTTCTTTCATTCTGTTGACTTTCTAGACAAGATCTCCAACAGCTTACAAATGTTACGTCTATGGTTCATTCACCACCTGGAGGAAGATGAATCCTAAAATGAGCCCCAAGTCCAAATGACCTAAAAAGGTCCTCCTTGGTCCAGGTAGGGTCAGGTGTCCTACCCGGGATCTGTAGGGCCTTGTAACCAGGAGAGTGTGCAGGAAGGAGACAGGGTGGGAAGCTTCTGGGAGCACAACCCTGAAGGTCAAGGATTTCCTGGAGGAGTCAGGAAAGAGCTAAGAGAGGACTACACAAAAGCTACAAGATTATGTAAGACTGGGTGCATTCCAGCCTAGCAGTCCAGTCCTGTCAGGTGGAGTAAAGAAACAGCAAAAGCTTGAACTTGTCTCTGTCACCTCTCTCAAGCCACTCCTAATGCTGGATGGTGAATACTGAGACTCTAGCCTGCTCCCGGGCCAAGATAACCAACAACTTCAGTGGGATGCTGGAGAACCTCCCAGTGCTCGCCTAAGGGGCCTTCCCAGATGCCAGGATTTTGCACCCATACCCATAACAGCCCACTTGCCAGGCCTCATGCTTTTCAATGTGAGGAAATATTGGCAGAAGAGACAATGAGTGAAGGAGAAAGGAAAAAGAAGGAGGCAAAGACATGGACAGAAGAACAATAAAGGCAGTGGTTGTTGGCACAGAAGACAGAGAATGTGGACTCATTGCTGACACAGGTACAAGTGAGGCTGAGGAGCAGGGGAGACCCAGGAGGAGATCACCTCTTTAAGCATATGACTCCCAACCCTTTTCAGAACTTCTAAGCCCAGGCCCCAAGGCACACCATGCTGCTAAGAGATGGGTAATGAGGTAACCAGGAAGGATCTGGGTTTTCATCCTGCTCTTAGCAGGTCACTTAAATACTTAGTTTCAACTTCCTCCTTTGTAAACTTGGGGACAGGTCTATGTGTTTTCCATGGTTCCTTTCTCTTCGTTAGAGCTTTCATCCCCATGAATGGGGATCTGGGCAGGTGGAGAGATCAATAAATTAACAGGTAACATGGCAGCAAAGGACAAGCAAGATGGGAGGCAATCTTTTAAACATCTTTTGAGGTCCCATTAAAATCTGTTGATCATGCCTCTGCTGGCAAACTCTGGCCAAATTTTGTTGTCATCCCATAACTTTGACTTTCCTACCTTGGTGAGAATCAAGAATTCTGAGACCTTTACACAAGGACTGAAATGCTTTCAGATTCATGAGCTGAAGTATAAAAGGCCCTGGTCCCACGGTGATTAACTGGGATTTTATAGGCAGTGTTTCAAACCAGTGCCATACTACATGTCTTCACTTACTGTAGTTATGATTTCATTAGCCTCTCTGATAAATAATGCAGCGACTTTAATGATGCATTTCCTCTTAAAAAAAAAAAAACCCCACAATCGAAATGCCATTTCATAAAGCAGGGAAGAACAATGACTTCTGTTTAATTTTTATTACTTTTAAATTAATCTGTAAGGTTTTAAGAAGTGAAAACCACCTTCTTGCAAGAACAAACAAACAAAAAACCAAAAACGAAAGAAAAAGGTTAACTGGCTTTAAAAGGTACAGTCATTTCTGGGGGACTGCAGAATGGATATAGGTCAAGAATCAGCATGGAAGCTCCACCTTCGTCAACTGAGCCCTTTCTAGATCACAAAAGGAAAGTGGTCCTGCCAAATTAAAACCCTCCATAACAATAAAACCTGATTTAATGCAGTCATTATTTTTCCATTAAATCTGAATATCATCTAATGCATGGATGTTATTTTAAACCTACCACACTAATGCAAATGCAGCATTGCCTGTAAATCAGACCTAAACGTTCCATCAGTTGTCATTACTGCTATTGACAATCACAATACTTCATCCCCAAGGACACCATCCCCTCAGCCCCTGACTCCAGAGATGTAGGGGGAAAAAAAGGAGATGTATTTTAATTTCGAACAGAGAGCTGCTTACTGAAGTGTAGAGGTTGGGTCAGTCACACCCTGGAGGTCTCAGCTTAATTTGGTTCAACATATAACCCTTGCTTCTCCAGGCCACACTAGGCTAGAAAAAACCAAGGCTTAGGTTTGGAACAACTGGGAAAAGAAAAAACTCTCTAAATGTTTAAACCAGAGGAAACTTAGCTTTAGGAACTGGTGACACAAGGCATGAATTTGACTGGAAGAATTGAGAAGCCAAACAGGAGAGGATGATGATGCAACCCAGAGATTGGTCACATGTTGGCTGGATGGAAAGAGGGAATATGAAGTGGATCCAGGATCCTTGGGCCAGAGATGCTGGGGGGATTCTGGAACCACACCATCCTCGTCCCATGGGATTTGGAGACATGGACTCAGAGGCAACATTACTACTGCTGGATGCTGCCAGGGGCACAGGGTGGGTGAAATACCCTGACTTCTGTCTTTTCCTTACCCACCTACATCTGCCAGTGCCTCCCATTGGCAAAACCCTGGTAGAAGCCAACTTACCTCAGGGCATGGGGAAGGCAGAAGGATGTCTGTTCCCTTGCAATGAAGAGCAGGAGAAGAATGAGGAAAAGGTCAAAGAGCAAACAGGCCCAGAGCAGCAGAAGTTACAACCATGTTAATATGTGGCTTCTGCCTCCCTGAGCGGGGCTACTCCAACCCCTGCCTCCAGCCCCACCACAGACACTCTGTTGAGAGCTGCGGAAGTCCATGGAGGTTCTGCTCCACAGTGCGACACCTCTGTTAATCAAGTTTCTTCAACCTCAGAGTCTGTGGGGTGATGGATATCATAGTTGGCTCCCCAGTACCTTACACCCCTCACCCCTGTGGAGAAGCCCTGCTGTCTAGGAGGGGATGCAGTGTCTCCACCCTGGCTCTAAGTTCAGGTCTCAGTTGGCTCTGACTACAGCCCCCTTCACCACAGTGACTGGGTTGGGGTTGAGGGGTGGGCGTCCCACAACACTGGCCTAGGTGGTCAGAGCACATTGTCACCCTCAGAGTGATTGGTTCAGAGCAAAGGTATTTGTGCAACAAATGAAGAAAAGAGAAGTTACAGATAAGGAAGCATGTGGCCCCAGGAACCTACAGCAGAGATTTGGCTGCCTCCCTGAGGATGAGGCAGCCATCCAGAGGAAGGCAGGACCCAGAGAACCACAGAGACCAAGCCCCAGCCCGGATGACCACATGAGCCTAGAGAACAACCCCTCCTCCTGCACACACACACCCCTCAAGACTTCACAATTGTGTGACATGACAAATTCCTTTATGGTTTAAACCACTTGAGCTTTCTGTTGCTTGCAAATGAAGTCCTAACTGATTAAGGAACCATTGCTTCTTCAAAGATTTGGCACATGGTAGACAATAATAAGCAATTTTTTGCTCTTATTTTCTTATACTGCTATTGAAAAATTTATGCCAAGCTACCCAGGAACTGAAATGGGGGTAGTCTGGATTTCTAGTGTGATATGGTCTTACATTGGATTCTTAATATTTGTAACCCATGCTAAACCTGCCTCCAATACAGGACACATACCCTAACCATTTCTCTCTAACTCACGGAGAGTTTCCTAACTTGCAAAGGCTCTATCCTGCCACACCACACCTTTCCCTCAGCCCCTAACTCCGGAGGATTGAAGCCTCCATTTCTCCTTTGTTCAAACAGGTTCTGAGGGTCTAATTGTTAACTATCTCTCCTGGAGACAAGAGAGAACTCATAAAAGCACAGCCTCCTTGGGTGATAAAGACTAGGCTCTCCTCTTGTGGAGTCCTTTCTACGAGCCAGATGCACTGAAGGGTGTGAAGAATAAAGTAGCTGCAACAGGAGGTTGTGGGTAAAAACTTTCCCATGTGTCTAGCCTTCACAATGGCAACTGGAAGACAAAAAGCCAGGAATGCTTCTAAGCATCCTACAAAGTACAAGATAGCCCACATGGCAAAGAATTAACCAATTTAAAATGTCCATAGTGTCAAGGCTGAGAAACTATGCTCTAGAGGTAAAGTCTTAAGAAAACAAGGAAAAAAAAAAAAAAAAAAAGAAAACAATTGGAGGAACATTGTTCAAATAGGCTGAGTACATTTATTTTTTTATTTATCTTTGATTGTATGCTGCAGACAATTCTGCAATTTTGTCCTTGTTTTCTATTCATTGTATAGTTCTTTATATTGCCTTCCTACTCTGCCTTGGCGGTCTAGCACCATAGAGAAAAAAGTATAATTGCATGCACCCTTATCCTGCTCCACCATTAAGTACAATATTTGCTGAAAGCATTTTTATAGTAACTACTATCAAGTATAGAAAGTTTCAGTCTATTGCTAGTTTGCTAAAGGTTTCTGTCATCAATGTTAAATTTTATCAAGTGCTTTTTTTCTGTATCTATGGAGGTGATCAAATAGTTTTGCCCTTTCTATTAATGCAGTGAATTACATTAATTAATTTTTCTTATGCTAAACCAAACTTTCATGCCCATAACACCAAGCTTGGAGATGAGATGCTGTGTTTCTATCTATATTGAATCAATTTGATAGTAGTTTGCAAAGAATTTCAGTACTGGTATTCAGGAATGAAATTGGCCTGTGATTATCCTTTTTTAAAATTTCCTTTACTGATGTGGCATCAAAATTATGCTAGCCTCTTTCAATGAACTGAGAAGTGATCCCATTTCTATATTCTTCAGAAAAATTAATCTAAGACTGAAATTTTCTGTTTGTCAAATGTTAAGGAGAACCTGACCTGTAAATTCATCCAGGCATGCTCCTTTCTGTAAGGGAAGATTTAAAAACGATTGATTAATAGTTCTAGGACTACTCTGATTTTCCATTTCTTCTTGAATCACTTGCAATAATTTTTTCTTAGATACCATTGCAATAATATATATATTTCAGAAATCTCTCCACTTTAGCTTTTTAACTTCTTTTGTCATAAAGAATTTATAATATTTCCTCATTATCATTTGAGTATCTGACATATCTGTGGCTCTTTTGTATATTTTATTTGGCTTATTATTTTTATTTTTTTCCTCTTGCCCAGAGTTTAGTCAATCATATTAGTGTTTACAAAGACCTCTCCTATGACCTTATTCATTTTCCCTATCTGACAGTGCTTTTAACTTCTATTTCTACTGTCTGTAGGTTTAGCCTATTGTTCTTTTCTTAATTTCTTAAATTGGATGCTTATTTCATTAACTTTTAGCCTTCTTTTTCCTTGGTATGGCTTCAAATTTCCTTCCAAATCCTAAGTTAGCTGCACCTCACAAGTTTCAGTGCCATTCGTATTGATATGATTTTTTACTCACTGATTAATTAGTAAATATATTTTTTACAATCCCACACTTGTGAATTTTTCTACTCATCTTTTTTGAGTATAAACAGATAACAAAAGCAGTTATGTTTTGGCCACATGGCATGCTTCTTACATTGTCAGTCCTTTGAAATTTTTGAAGATGTGCTTTGTAGCCTAATAGGTGATTGTTTTTCATAAATTATTCACATGTACATTAGAAGAATATGTTTTTTTGAAATTAATTATAAACGTGCCCATTTGATCAAGTTTAATTGTACCATTCAAATATTCCATATATTTATTGGCCCTGCCATGATGGACTTATCTTTTATCCCAGGTACTTTTATTAACTTTTGCTTTGGATATGTTGTGGCATTTTAAGGGAACCTAGGTGGCAGTCAGTTAAGCGGCCACCTCTTGGTTTTGGGTGGGATCATGATCTTAGGATCATGATCTCAGGGTAGTAAGATTAAGCCCCTCACTGGGCTCTGCACTCAGTGGAGAGTACTTTGGGAACTCTCTCTTCTTCTCCCTCCCCCCTCCCCCACTCAAATAAATAAGTAAAACTCTTTTAAAACAAGAAAATTATTTAGATATGTTGTGACTATCTGTTGTGACTAATAACATTTATTTTATTAAATGTATACATATGTAGAATTTTCAATCTTCCAGAGAACTGAATCTTTTATATCTATCTAGTGATTCATTTCTTCTCTGCTAAATATTATTGCATGTCTATTTCATGAATATAATATATCAACTCTGGTGCTACTTACCTGGTACATGTTTTTTTCATCCTTTATTTTCAACTTTTCTTTGTCCTTAATGTCGTTATTAATAGACAGCATAAAGGGCAGCCCCGGTAGTCCAGTGGTTTGGTGCCGCCTTGGGCCCGGGCTGTAATCCTGGAGACCAGGGATCAAGTCCCATGTCGGGCTCCCTGCATGGAGCCTGCTTCTCCCTCTCTCTCTGCCTCTATCTCTCTCTCTGTGTCTGTCATGAATAAATAAATAAAATATTTTTTAAAAATAGCGTAAAGAGTTTTAATCCAATCTGATAATCTTTGTTTTTTATCAGGATTAATTTTTCATTGACCTTGACTGAGAGTGTTGATGTTTGGATTTATTTCTATCATTTGGTTTTGTGCTGCCTATTTTTTTATTTCTTTTCTCCTTCTTTCTCTCTGTTTCCTTTCTTTCCTGAACTATTTTTTTATTAAACTATAGTTGACATGCAATTTTCTTGACCTTTTTTATATTGACTCCATCTTTTCTTATTCTAATAATTTGAAAAGTATACATAATCATCCTTCCTTCCTTCCTTCCTTCCTTCCTTCCTTCCTTCCTTCCTTCCTTCTTTCCTTCCTTCTTTCCTTCCTTCCTTCCTTCCTTCCTTCCTTCCTTCCTTAGTGGTATTTTCACCAAATACTTTAATATGAAACTTTAACCTAAGAAATCCAAAATTGATCACTATCTTTACCTTTGTCACAAAGAATCCAAGAGCTCCAGAACACTAACTATAATCACCTCTATAACAGTTTATATGCCACTCTTAATCAGTGTTTATGTTCTATTGTTTTAATCCACAAATCAGACATCATTATCAGTGTTTTTGCCCAATCAATATATGTTTCTACAGACTTTTATATTTACCAATTAATACATTTTCCCTTTCTTCCTACTTCTCAGATCTTTTATCTAAGATAATTTCTATTTTCCCTGAAATGGACATTTCCAAATTTCCTCTACAGACGTCTTTGGGTGGATACATAATTTTTTTTTTATCTGAAAATAACTTCTTTTTCTAACTGAAAGGCATTTCCATCAGATGTAGAATATAGTGAATGTATATGAACTAGATATAGATTCAGCACTTATAAAAATATTATTTTACTGCTTTTTGGCTTTCTTGTGCTGTTACAAAATCAGCTACAAATCAAATTGTCATTCCTTTGTAGCTGATTTGTCTTTTCTGTCTAGCTTCTTTTGATTTTTCCCCCGTGTCAGTGATATCCTGTAATTTTTCTCTGTTGCTTCTAAATATGGATTTTTCTTTATTTAACCCTCTTAGAATTTCTTGGACTTCATTAAACTGAGAATTAGTGTCTTTCAATTTTCTAAATACAAAATACCAATTTTGTCTTTGTTGCTTTTCCTTCATTCCCTCTCTCCTATCCTTGAATCTTCCTCAACATCTTAAACCTGCTCCACATTTTCTGCCCTTTTATTATGTTTATTTATTATATTGTTTATTTATTTATCCCTTATTTTGTATTCAGTTTAATGAAGTCCAAGAAATTCTAAAAATAAGTGAGGATATAGAGTACATATTAGTACATATATAAGAACTGATGTCCTGAATGGAAAAGTATGCTTATTTGTTATGGCCAAAATAAATAAAATACTTGGCCACAAAGAAAACTCATAAATTGTATAAGAGTTGTAAAGGTCATGTGCTCAATTTAAGCTTAATAGTAATAATAATAATAATGATTACTTTAGCTACTTGTAAATTGAGAAACAGTCCTATTGCTCCTTATATCAAAGATGAAGTGAAACTGAAATTTTAAACGATCTAGAAAGTCTTTAGAATGTGACCACTTTATAATAAAATCTGCAGGACATAGCATTAGGTGTATTTAGAAATTATAGCCTTAAATGGCTTCAAAGCCTAAAATTAAAGACATTTAGAGTTCATCATAATAAATCAGAAAAAGAGTAATAGAATTAATTTCAGCTAGAAAGAGAATAGGAAACATAAAAGAAAGAAATAAAATCAAAATCTCATTCTTCAAAAACACCAACAAAAAGATAAACTTTTGTGAGCTTGATTAAGAAAAGAGAGAAAAAATATTTAAGACTGATCAAAATCATCAAAAGAGAGTATCTTGTATCATTTGATGGCAATGAGTTTTACAACTTAAGATGGGTAACTTCCTAGCAAAATTTCGATAGAAAACTTGACTAGAGCAGTCACAGTGTAAGCACTGAGAATGTCATTCAAAGTCCTTTATCAGAATACAACTTTTTTTTTAAGATTTTATTTATTTATTCATGAGAGACAGAGAGTGAGAGAGAGAGAGAGAGAGAGAGAGAGGCAGAGACACACAGGCAGAGGGAGAAGCAGGCTCCATGCAGGGAGCCTGATGTGGGACTCGATTCCAGGACCCCAGGATCACGCCCTGAGCTGAAGGCAGTGCTAAACCGCTGAGCCACCCGGGCTGCCCCAGAATACAACTTTTAACACAAGAAAGAACAGCACCTTCTAGAGCCGTAGAATATACAGAGGCTTCAGGGAAATTCCAAAGTAAACAGCTCCAAAAGAGTAGTGACCCCAACACTCTTAAACACTGTGTAATGTGTAATTGTAAATCCAATATTGAGATAATTGGGGCCAAGGTTAGAACATCACATTGAATCTTACTGAGGATCTCTGATTCCAGAACTAACTGAGGGCAGATTCACTGAAAGATGCTGAGAAGAAAAGAGTCTATGGGAATATTGAGTCCCTTTGGAACCAGTGTGCTGGACAAGTAATAAATTACTTTCAGGTAAATCCAGAGGCTGGGCCCTCCTAATTCCAATGCCTTGCTTCAAAATTCCAACAGTTTCTCAGGATGTGCAAATCATCAAATCCAGCCTTGTCAAAATCTGCATTCCTGAGCTATTGTTGGTATTGGCCATTTCTTGGGAGAGTGTCAACATCATGTTCATATGATTAGTGTTCAGATGGAAACGTTTAAAAACTCATGAAAAGGAGAAATTAATGATAATGCAGTCTCCAAGGTTAGAGTCATGAATTTCAGCAGAAGTTTACCTCCCTCAAAAACAAAAAGTGACACTGAACTGCAATTTCTGGTGGGGGCTGAAAGGGAGGAGTAAATTAACTGGCATATTTATCAAATGGGCTGCAGAGATTATGTATTATAGGGGAATTTTTTCCCTTACCAATAGCCTCACTATCGAACCATGAAAATTGTTTCATAATGCTTTGCAGTAGGGTGACACCCTGAAGCAGAGAATCTGGCTAAGTGGTGCCCAGAGTCCTGACCCACAGAAACAGTGAGAAAATAAATGTGTTGGTTTAAGCTACTAAATTTGTGGTGACTTGTTATGCAGAACAGAAAACTAATACACACTCCTGCTATTCTTCACCCTTCCCACTGACCATACAGCTTCCCACTCATTCCCATTCATCCTCTACATAGAGAATTCCTACCCACCTTTCAAGGCTCAATTTAAATATCTTCTCTTTTCAAAAATGTTCTCGTAACTCACCCTTCCACACCTATTCTAGGCTCCATAAAATCTGTAGATACTATTATTATAGATATATATTACACGTGTGTTTGGATCATCATCACCATCCTATAGGAGTATCCCCCTTGACTGGATGTGTGCATCTTTGAAGCAAGAAGCTATGTCTTAGTCAAATTTACATTCTCAATGTCAAACATGACGTCTGTCATGTAGTAAACACTCAAATGTTTGTGTGGTGAGTAGGCATCTAAGTCTTATTTTAAATAAATCAATGTAATTACCAACTTCAAGCCTCCTCTCTCAGGCTGGGAGGAAGCTTGCCTTGCTTGCCTTCAGTCCTTCCTTTTCCTTCCCCTTTCCTGAGAGTCACGTGAAAAATCAAAGATCTGGGGTGCCTGAGTAGCTCAGATCATGATCTCAAAGTCCTGAGATCAAGCCCCAAGTTGAATTCCCTGCTCAGTGGGGAGTCTGCTTCTCCTTCTCCCTCTGCTCTTCCCCCTGTTCATGCTCTCTCCATCCTTCTCTGTCTCTCTCAAATAAATAAATATTTATTTTTAAGTCAAGATCTTACTCTGTGCCAAAGTACTATGTGTAGGAAAGCTCCATCACCTATCTGCCCTGGTTGCTACTAAGTCTATCTATAACCTCTTCCAGTACTTCTGCACCTGGCTTGGGATGTAGGAATTAGTTGTATCACCCAACCATTCTCTGGAGACTTGTATCATCCTGGGGGCCCTGACAGAAAGCAGGTTCTGGATCCCCACTGCTCCTGGACCACAGCTTGCTCTTTCTCCTTTCTCCCCTCAGCTAAGGGCCATCTCCCCTTCTAGCAGTGGGAGAGATTTCCAAGACAAATTATCTGGAACATCAAGTCCCTTTCACCTTTCTGCCTCCTCTGTAAATCCTCCTGCAGACTTATACTTTTAGAAAACAAAAGCCAGAAATCCTTGCTGGCTTCCACTGCTTTCAGATCTAAGAGGAATATTTTCTGAGACAGTAAAGTATAGCCAAGACCCGCTCAGATGGGAGAAAAGCAAAGGAGGAAAATCACATGCGTTTGCATCTCAAAATATGAACCAGTCTGACTTTGGGGATGAATGTGTTAGTTACTTGACTGATCAAATTAGAGGAGGAATAATAACAATGCAAGGGTACCTTGGCAAAGGTAAGTAACCAGTAATCATTCATCCTAAAGGAATTGTTGGTGGTAAACAGGTCAAGTCCTCTCCTGAACATAAGGAGGAAAGGAAAAATACAGGCAGGTAAGATCTACCGGTGATTTTTTAAACCATCAGTTTAGGTCATCAATTGTAAACCCTCAGTTCCAAATCCTTCTCTTAAGCTACTCCTGACTGATTTAAATTTCACCCTCTCTGTAGGACACTGACTTATAAGCCCACTGATTTTTGCACTCCTGAGGTAGATGGTTGTAGCCCCACGGCCAGCTTTCCATCTTGAGTCTCATCTCAAAGATTTCCCTGCTGTTCTGCCTCCCTGCCTCTCTCCTCAGCCCTGGAGGAACACTCAGCCTTGGCTCAGGTTCAGCCCAGGAATAGGGAGGAGTTACCACCCCCAGGGCAGTCCTCTGTCAACGGCTCACAGGAGTTGGTGGATAAATGTCCCAGGATTCTGACACTCAGAAGGACAATTCTGAGGTGCATTCCACACAGTTCCTCAGAGGTCCCCAGGGAACTGAGCCTGGGATGCCCACAGTGGTAACCAGTTCAAATGCACCTTCTCTGTTGGGGTTTTTTTCTCCTTATCCTGTTCACTCCTTACTCCCACACTCCAGCTTCCAGGATTCACACTTCCAGATAAACTATATGTCTCAGGCTCTGCTCTTAGAGGAAACCGCCTAAGACAACCCTCTCTCCAGGGCACCTTTCCTGGAGGAGGTGCTAATGAGGAGTAATAAATCCAAGAGGTAAGTTCTAGACTGAGCAGAAGGGATGAGCATGGGAGGGGGGAACAGATAACCGAAATTAGAGAATTGGATAATCCTCTTCAGTGCCGCCCCAGCGAAAGGAATGTAAACTGGCCTATAAGAGTTCATCTGTGTGAGGTCTGGATCAAGTTCAAGAGGAGGAAAAAACTGCTTCCAGAATGAGGTATTGACAGGTCACTGACCGCAGGTGGATGACAGGCATGCATGCTCAGGCTCTGACAACACTGCCTGAGCAATGCAAGCACTGATGCACCAACCATGCTGTGACCTCACCCTCAGCCTCTCAAAGTGGGACAGTGAGAGCAGAGGATTGCTTAGGCAGCTGTCTGGGAAGAGGAACAATGCCAGCATAAACTGCGAGGTGTAAGCAATGAGGCTGCTGGGAAAGATTAGTGCATCTAGAGCAAGTCAATGAGGTCACAGTCAAGGAAGAGAGAGAAAGGGACGAATGAGGACAGCTATTTCCAGAACTCCTCCAAGGGGCTCAGCACAAGGCTAGGAGCTTGACATGTCACCTGAGCTTCCCAGGCCATACCTGTCCAGGGTTTAAATGGGCACATACTGTTTCAAAATATGAGCTTGATTATTCTTCAGGTCTGGTGAGGCCAACAGTATCAGGAAAGGACTGCCATGGAAAAGATAGCTTGATACTCACCGTTCCCAAGAAGAAGGGGCATGTGACGCCACACTGGGCCACACAGGAGGCATCAGGAGGCAAAGAGGTAAGGGCACATGGTGAAAGAGAGCCTCTATTGTGGTTTCCACTGGAAGAAAGGGGCAGCGTAGTGTGACTTCAGTTTAGCTAATTTGAATAGTCTCTGTGGGACCTGGGATGTAGGGGATGTCCTGACTTCTCTGGTACCTGGCCCTGGGGTGATGCATTGTTCTCAGATTCACCACCTTCTAGCCTGGTATGAGGACAGTGCAGTGTCTGAACAGCAGAGCCAATCCTCCTGACCTTGGACTGCCTTTTCTCCAGGGATGCTCCAGATGACCTCCCTGTGAGGACAGACGACCAGAGGCCTTGAAGTGTCAGTGAATCTTTAAAGTTTCTTGCAAAGATCTTTAGTCCTATATTTCTTGGAAGGTAGAAAAATGAATCCTTTTGTGGTGATTATGGCTGCTTTGGTGGTGGCTATTGTTTTTAACCACACTGATGATTCGCCAGGGCTCGGCTCCCAGGGATTACTAAAGTTCATACAGTAAGAAGCCCTGCCATATGTGTGTGTGTGCGCGCGCGTGTGTGCAAATCTTCCTCCAATACCCCAAGAACTCTGTGAGTCAGTCTTAACATTGGCCATTTGTCTAGACCACTCATATGGGAATCTAAAGCACCATGAGGCCTCTCACCTGTCAACTTGCTCCTCTGACACAGGGCTCAATCCCAAGACCCTGAGATCATGACTTGAGCTGAAGGCTGACGCTTAACCAAATGAGCCACCCAAGCAACCCCTCTCTGCCTGCTTCTGATAAGGACACTTGTGAAGTGATTTAGGACCCATCCAGATAGTCAAGGATAATCTCCCCATTTCTAGATCCCTAACTTCATCATGTCTGCACAGACCTTTTTTTCTGTATAAGGTAACACTCCCAGGATTTGGAGGACTAGTACCTGGACATGTTTGGGGGCCACATATTCAGCCTGCCACAGAGACATCCCCAGCTTCTTCTCAGGCCTGGAGAGAGGATCAGATTCATGAGAGGAAAGGCTAATAAACAGAGGATTGAAATCCAGTTCTTTTCATCTCTGAAACTCCAGCTTTCCCTACATAATCATATTGCCTCCTATGAAATGGTAATGAATTTCTGGATGTCGGAGGGTACAAATTTACCCAGGACCCCCAAGATGGAAAAGATTCCTAAGTTCCAGGTCTACTCAGAAGCAAATGTCTGCTGCCTGCCCCAAGGATGATGGAGGCAGCTTGGTGCCTGGTCTGGCTGTAGCCCGTGGGTGCCAGCTCGAGGAAACAGCTTAAGTCATTCCAAATAGCTAATGGCCAGAGAAGAATGTGAAGGGTCAGGTGGTCAGCAGAGCTTCATCACGGCTTTAAAAGCATAACTGGTGTCAGTTACCCTATGAGGAGTGGTCAGGAGGATCATTTTCATGGAGGCAGGAAAATACACTTATTACATTATAAAAATACCTGTGTTGGCTAAATGCTAAGTCAAATAATACTATGGCCATGGCTCTGCCCTGATTGTGTGTCATCACATGTAAATCCTGACTTTATTAATCTCACATGCATTCAGTTTACCCCTTTATGCTCTTCCCAGAGATGCAATTTCTCGCCATCTGTGTGAGCAAAACAAATGCAAGCAGCAGCTACCTTGCAATCACTTGGAATTCCCAGCAAATATAAATTCTCCTGTATTTCCAGAGACTTCTACCTGCTGTTGTTGAGTATGCAAAGGCAGCACAGCTTGACTCATAAATACTATTACCTAAGATGAATCTCCAAGCAATGCAGAGAAATGTTGGCAATAATGTTCCATTTTAGGGTTTTATTTTTTCATCAGACAGGTGCACTTAGCTTTACAGGAGAAATATTCCTAAAGAGTTAGCTATACTGTAAATTTTGTAAAGCAAAGTTCATTTTAACATTGATTTCCATTATGTCAGAGATGTTCTCCCAAATCTTTTGGTCTTGCTGCTTAGTTGTGATGACTGTACAGACTTGGGGAGGGGGAAGAGCCTCTTAAGGGTTGACTATCTCCCTGGAAAGGACAGTCTAACAAACTGAGAGTTTCAAGCCCCAAACATTTGGACTCTGTCCTGTGAACTCTGGTCCATTCCAGCTTATACAACCTCTGACCTCTCTGCTACCATAAACTTGATGGTGAGGCATAGAGAGGTAGAGACATGCCAAAGAGAGATATCAACCCAAGGTGAGGATGAGGAGCCGCAGTAGCTCAGTGGGGCCTGAGGGGACCTGGGGTACAACTGAAGGCATGTAGAGTTTGGTAAAATCTGGGTAGCAGTCAAATGCAAGCTTCATTCTGGCCGGGCGCTCATCCTCAGGCAAGTCAGATCCATTTCACAAGCCCGTTTCCCCATTTGTAAAAGAAGGGTAGAAATACTTACTTGGCTAGTGGTTGTAAGGGTTAGACACAGTCTAGGACCAGGATCAGCAAAATTTTCTGTAAAAGAACATATGGTCTCTGTCACAAGGATTCAACTCTGCACATGTATCGTGAAGAGAGTCATAGACGATGTGTAAAGGGTAGGTGTGGCTGTGTTCCAATAAAGCTTTATTTATGAAACCAGGCAGTTGGTAAATTTGACCTGAGGGCCATAGTTTGCCAGCCCTGCCACTAGAAGAGCTTGGTACACAGTCTGGAGAGGTGCTGGACTTGGCCTGCTTGCCCTCACAGCCATTTACTGGCCTCCAGAGCCCCTCCTCAAACTACAATTCCCATCCTCCTCTGCCAGCTGGCTTCTGGATGGATCTAGCCAACAGGAGGCTTTGGAAATTGGGAACTCTCTGTTGAGTCTGCCAGTGACTTGATCAGCTAGACAACCCATCCCTCAACAGCCCCAGTTTCCAGTTCTGCTTGGTGGATGCCTTGGCATCAAGCTCTAACAGGACCATCTCCTCCTGCTGGCTAATCTCTGGGCTCCCTCACTATCCTGTTGGCTTGCCAGCTCTCCTGGCCCCTTTGTTCCTCACCCTCAATGGCCTCTACTAAACTACTTGGCTTGAGCTTATTTATTTCCCTGATTGGACTCTGTCTACAACAGATGACAGACAGTTCTCAATAAATGGTTGATGTTCGTCATTCATTCATCCTAACACTCTGGATATTTTAATTTCATGATGCATAATAGGTGTGCAAAATCAGGTTCTTATATAATTCCTATAAGGCAAAATGCAAAATCTTGGCCATTCAGTCAACAAGAATGTATTGAGCACCTGCTGTGTACCAGGCACTTTTGTAGGCCCCAAGGTATACAGTTTAATAAATTAATCAATGGGTTTATCCATCACCTGACCCAACACCTTCATAGGACACACAAGGAAAAAAAAATCCAAAGATAATCATAGTTAATGTTTATTGAGACTTGTAATTTGTGCCAGGTTCTGGTCTAAGCACTTTGCATGAATGAACTTACTTAACACTCCTAACAGCCTACTGAGGTGGGTTGTATTATTACTCCCATTTTAGAGAAGACATGACCGAAGCACAGAGATGTAAGATGACTTACCCAAAAATACATAGCTAGTCAGTGGTGGAGCTGGGATCTGAACCCAGGCTCCTAATCACAGAGTACAGTGCCTCCCTCCCAAGAAAGTAAAGGATGTGCTCAAGGCCATGCTAAGTGGCATAATCATGACCAGAGTGAAGTTCTCAAGTTCTAATTACACGTTCCAACCATTAGTGAATTGGCAGCCACTGCTCTAATCATTAAGACCACAGTCATTCCTCCAGAAGAAAGAACAAAAAGCCATTATATGTCTCTTTATAGTCTTTAATATACTCCATAGAAGAATACAAAAGTCAATAAGGAATCTGCTGTATCAGCCATCAACAAACACTCTGCAAAATGTTCAATCTAACAAACACGGGAAAAATCATAAAATAAGAATTTTGTGCATGAGAGACTATCCACCTAAGTAATTCTGAAATTTTTAGTCTTGTAACCCTTTCTTTAAATAAAAGTTTCTAAAGGATCCCAGTATGTAAAATGGATAAAAGTGGACCTGCTCCAGTAGAAGATACTAGAAGGCCTCTCTCTCAGTTTCTTGTCTCCACTTTCCACAGCCCCTAAATAGACTCCCCAGAGCCCAGTTCAAAAGCCATCAGAGCTAGCCCACCCCAGTCTCTGAACACCTAAGAAGTGACAGCACTTCCCCAAGGTCACTCAGGTCGGTTGTAGCACAGTCAAGATCAGAGCCCCAGCTCAAGGCCCCTCACCAATTCTCTTTTCAACATCACCACTGTATGCTCTTCTAACTTGATATGCAGCAGGCAAGTGTCTCTGTCTTTTGAGCCCCTCCACATGGGCAGCAATAAAAGAAATCCCGATGGCCAGCTAGCTGGGGGAGGGTACATGGAGTAAAGCCTCAGCAAATTTGATGGAGCCCACCTAATTTCTGAGGATCTAACAATCTCCAGCTACAGCGTCAAGGCTGCATTGAAATAAATGGAGAAGAAAACAGCTCTCTGATCTACTTGGGGTAACACTCCAAACTGCTCAGCAAGACGCATTTCCCAAGATATCGAAAGCTCATGTTCCTAGGACCGCTGTGAGTTGGCGATGCACATCCGCATCCCCAGGCTTGCTGTTTGCAGTTGTTTTTATGGCATAATAGCAGGGCTCCCGCAGTGCTGGAGCCCAGAATCAGAGGGTATCTGCGGGCTTCCATGCTGCAGTGACTTTTACACATTATGTGTTTCTCTGAGGTTTTCCCCTGATGTAACTGACAACCTCTAGCTGCCATTTAGACTTCATGGGGGTTCCCAGATCTCAGCGGGGAGAAAGGAAAGCCCTGGAAACCCCAGCTTTGAAACAACACTCTCAGCCTAGGAGACCAGTGACAGTGACGCAGAGACAAGCCCGTGATAACTGAGCAGAGCAGGCTGGATAAGGGGAGCAGGATGGTAAACAGGGTCCCCGTCAGCCTTGTTAGCTATGTACAGTGGCCAGAGCCAGGTCACTGAAGGTCATGGTCATAAACCAAAAGGGTTTCACCTCTGAAATCACAAACCAGGTTTCACGTCTGCAGCTTCACATCATTTCTTTGTCCATTCTTCCTCTCCCCCTAAAGTAAATTATATTACTCAAATTTACTCTCCACAGACACTAAACTGAGGTATATTGTTCCTCTTATGACTCCTTTTCTCTGGATGGTTTATTTTCTTTGCCATTAAGGGCTGGTTGAAAACACAGAAGTTTTGCTTGAATTACCATCAAACCAAGTTGTATAAAGACATAAGGGACTGACAGTTTTCCATTTATGGATTAGGCACTTGTTATTTTTCTGGCTTTTAACAGCTTTTCAATCTAACTTGTCATTCCAATGTTCTTCCCATTCCAAGATGACAGAAAATTGGACATAGACCATGCACTTACAGCTGCCCTTCCAGAAACACTGAGTACCTAATGGTTTATGAGGTTATTGGCTTGTGTTTTTTCTAGTAAATTCTTTTAAAAATTCCAGTAAATTGGTTAAGTTCTTGCCTTAAAGAGGAAAAAAACCAGTCAATGTCCTTAATTGCTCTCTCATCTTTTAGGGTGTCCTCTCATGGGAATGGGCATCATCAGACTTGGCCAAGAGTCCAGCATTGTCTGCCTTCTTTTAATGTTGGAAATGGTCCCTCTTCCTATTGTTAGAAGACAAAAGTCTTTCTGTAGTCTTTAGCCTGACTTAGAAAACTTCATTTGGCAGCCAGTAACTGAGGCCTATGATGCAGCAGCCTAACCTGCCCTGCCTGGCCCACCCTGGATGTATCCAGGCTCCTCATTCAGCTCCAGGTTCTTGCTCTCTTTCAGTAAAACAGGCAAACGAATTAAAAACTCCAATTCAAACAAACTACCAAAAAAAAAAAAAAAAAACCCAAAAAACAAAACACAAACAAAAAAACCCCTGATAATGCTCATCTCTAATTGGTGGAATAATTTGGGGAGATTCTTATTTTCTTCTCTTCCATTTTTTTTTTCTAACTCTATCACGGATTTCCCACAGAATAAAAAAAATTATTGTCCTTGCTTTTGTGAGAATCATCCCCCTGTGCTTCATTCTAATTTTATCACCCATTTAAATACACATCTCTAAGCAATACACTTTTAGTTTGGCTTATTTTGAAATTCCACTTAGAAATAATTATACTTTTTGAAAAGTTTATTAAATAAAGACAAAAATGTGACAATGTGGAAAGAAGCTATCTAGAACTATACTTTTTGATATCAGAGCCACCAAGTACATGTGTCTGTGAGTGTTTAAAATGTGACCAGTCCAAATTGAGATAAGCTGGAAGGACAAAATGCACACCAGATTTTGAAGACATACTTTAGTATGAGAGAAGGAATGTGAAATATCTCATTAATCCTTTTACATTGATTACTTGTTGAAATGTTAATATTTTAGATATACTGTTTTAAATAAAATACATTATCAAAATGAATTTCACCTGTTTTGTTTTACTTTTTCAGTGTAACTACTAGAACATTTTAAATTACACATGTGGCTTGCATTATATTTCTGATGGATGACGCTGGTCTACCAACTCTCTGAATACCTTATATTCAAAATCCATAATTCTAAACATTTGATGATTAATGGACATCCATTCTAAGCCACTAATTTTGCTGTTGTTTCTTTTTTTTTCTTTTTGGTTTCCCTTTAGTCTAATTCCTTATATTACAAAGCTCCTTTCGCATTCTCTACATTTCTCTCCTACAACTCTGCTACCGGCCAACCAAAATGAACACAGTAACAATTTCTCAATGTCCTCCACAAATGGCCGGTGTTCTCATCATCCAGTCCCTTTGACTTTCCCACCTCCACTTCTCCCACCTCCACTTTTCTTCTCACCTCCACTTCTCCTGCCGTCACTGCTAGGACCTTGCTCCTCCACACTCACTCCTTTCTTCCATCGTGGAGCTCTTGGGGCTTACACATGACATCATGTGTAATGACATCACTCATGACATCACTCATGACATCACTCACAGCCAAACCAAGATTGCAAGAAGACTTTTCACTCTCCCTATAGTAACAGACTTGACACCGAAGGCCAAAAAACCCCCTCATCATTATTTCTGCTCCACAGCAGATTATTTTTTGAGAGACAGGGGATCCATCACAGTACTCCTACAAACCACAGGGGGATATCTGGGAAAATGCCCTGATATAGAATCTGAAGCCGGCTCTCTGGTTATGCATGTGCCTCCCACCCCTCCACAGAAAATTCTCCCATCTCTGAGGGCTGTCTTCTGTACCCAGTGTTTCCCAGGGTTCCCTCAGCCATAATATTCTACAGTAAGAAGTGGATTATTTTATTCCTCTTACTTAAGCCTCACTCCCCTCATAGCAAAACCAGAACAATGGCAGGCTTACCCTGCAAACGATGCTAAGCATACTGCCTAATACTTCTATTTCAGACAAGAATGCTGGTTCATGCAAAGACCAGTAACAGCCCCTATGGGAGCATGTTTTGCTCATTTTAATGAATATTTAAATTCCATAGCTATTACTTCAGAAAAGTGTGCTGAATTTATTTTGACTTCCCTTGGTTAGACATTCTCTCGGTTTCCTCTCTTCCTGACCAGTTTAGATTGGTTTCCAGTGTCAGCGTGGATGGATGGTGGAGTCACAGCCTGTGCAGGTCTCATTTCAGCTCTACATTACCCCATTACCATTACCATTACCATTACCACTCTGCTCAATATCCTTCCAGATGCTTTCTCATCAGACCCAACACAAGTGCAAACAGAATCTCAGATCATCCTCTTGTCCACTTTGGGGACTCTGCCTCAACCTCTTCATCACCAGAGCATGAAGACTTATTACTCACTGTCTAAGATCACTCTCCACCTCATCAGGGACCCCACAACTGTACTGTGGAATCTGGCAAGCACTAGCTACATGTGCCAATGGAGCTCTTTACCCATAATGAGCCCAAGTTGGAATGTACTGAAAGTGTAAAAAATACCCAGATTTTGAAGAGTAAGTGCAAAAATTCAAAAGGAATATAAAATACCTCACTAAAAATTGTTACATTGATTACACATTGAACTGATAATACTTAGACACATTAGTTAAGTAAAAATAGATTATCTTAAAATTAATTTCATCTGTTTTTTTTACTATTTTAATGTGGGTGCCAGAAAATTTTAAACCATGTATATGGTTTGCAAGATATATCTATTGGATGGCTCTGGATCTTCATTGGTCAGCTTTTGTTGCTTACTACTTTGGGGCAATATCATAGTCTTTCTGTCAAACTACTGCAACCAATAAATCAAACAAATGGATATGTTGTGTGTAAGAATAAAGCAAACTTCTTTTCTTTTCCTGTTATCCCTTCATTTGCTCAGGAGGGCTAGTTTTTCCCCTATCCTTGGATGAAACTTGTTTTCTGGTCACTCTTAGGTACTAGAAAATCTTAGAGGCAATTGATTAACAAAACATAATTTGGATTTGTACTTTGAATAACCAACACACATACTAAGAGAAGCTTCCAACTTCATTCAAACTTTTAAGGACTCACCCTTTCCTAACTAGAATATGCTGTTACAAAAAGAGAGAAAAAGCTGGAGTCAGTAGAGGGGACAGGACTGTCACATTCCTCTTTCTTCGTCTGTCCCTCTTCCCCCAATTTGCCAAACCAGATTTCTACATACTCCAGTGAGGGAGAACAGGCCAGGCTGGGAGGGAGGTGTGATGCCTTGTGTGCAGGCTATGGGCTTCCTGGGCCCTGCCAGTGCATAAAGCTGGTTCTTCTCAGACAGATGCTGGGAAATATTTTGAAACCTCCCTCTTTGCGAAGGACCATTCACCAGAAACTCCATTAGTGTGGTTGATGTGTTCTTCTCCAACTTTCTGCTTATTCTTTCTGCAGCCCTGAGGAATCCAGCAATACTTTTAATTTTTCTCTGATGAAACTTCTTCATTATTTTCTTAAAAGAAGTTTTGGCTGCAGTAATAACATATACATAAGTAAACCACTTGACATGTCTCAAGTGAGTAAACAAATGTGCCCCCATCTGAAACAACAGTCTGTTCACTTTTATAATGGCCCTTCTTGGACAAGGTCTAAAACACAAAAGCCCCTTCTCTAATTTGGCCACATCTGATCCCGGAGATGCTCATGCAGCCTTTGCTCCTGCAGATTCTGGGAGGATGTTCCCAGGACAGAAGCAGCCAGCCCTCCTTCACACTCACCACCAGAGTAGGAATCAAACTTTCTGTTTCTTTAGATATGAATCAGACACTTGTCTAGCCATCAGTTGACATCAAGCTCACTGAGTGGACTCAATGTCCCTCCATTTGTTTTAGAGGGAAGAAGAGGCATCTCCCACCCTTTCCTCCTAGGAAGTAGCACTGGGACTCATAGCATACTAATAATTCTCACTAAAGATGCTCCCTCCATTCAGAATCCCTTTCTTCATCTTCACTCCTTGTGAGGGGAAGGAGAACCCCATCCAGTTGTCATCCACTTGCTTTGAACATATTCACCTTGGTCTGATGGCCTCAGTTTGGTGTTTCTATCTATCTTCTCAGGATGTCAGCCAAAACATCCATTCTAAGGTCCTGTTTTAGCACCAGAGGGACCAGTCACCTTCTCTTCTCTATTCTCCCTCCTATCACTAAAGAAAAAGTAGGGGAGACATGATTCCTGCCTAAGTAATATATTTACTTTAAAGCCATGAAAATTTAGCTTTCCACCTTCTTACTAACCTCCACTTGCTGCAGGAGATTCAAATATGTCATCCACAAAGTCATGGATCCCAGCTACAGTCACTTAAAGTATGGGACCCAAGCAAGGTTGATGGAGGGTGGCTCTTTGTTTCAAAACCAAGCTCCACCATCTACTAGCCTCTCGGAGGCCTGGTTCCCCAACTGCAATAATATGCCTCACTTTGCAGGGTGGGAGGGAGTGAGGTTAAATCATCATAGGTGCCTAATGATAGCTTGCCATGATTTTTCTAGCTCACAAGCTAGTGTAAGTTTTCTTGTCTCCTCTTCCAAATCCCTTCTGAGGGTATTCACTTGTCACATAACTTTCCATAACTATCATCCACTGGAAACCTTCTCTTGGGTCTAAATAAGAGAGGAAGGGGAATCTAAAACAAGATGTAAGAGAAAATAGCCTAAAAATTATATTCATTTCTGCATAGGTCAGAGATCTGGGAAGACCTTGAAATATCATCTCTCTGGTCCTGACCATGGTCATGATCCATGTCAGGTTCGATCTTCACTGTCCACTTTTTATGTGAAAGAATATCACTGCTCCTAAAAGTCAGATTCTTTTTCTTCACCAAATATGCAATCTTCCAAGCAGACTCACTTGAAATTATACTATCCCTAAAAGGACTGATACATGGGTATAGTTTATATAGCACTTTGTACTTGTAAGAAGTCCTTTCTTATCTAATATAGAACCCTCACATTGTTATTTGTTTTTGTTTGTTTGTTTCTTAAGTAAGATGAAAGGCCTCACAGTCATCTGCTTCTACCACTGATCTGGTGCTTCTTGAAGGATCACCACCGTCCTCAACTTCTTGGAGCTGCTTCTCAGCCATGGCAATCTGTAGATGCAGCAGAATAGCTGAACAATGGGGAAGCTATTACAATAGGGAGCAGACAGGATGCAGTGCCTGTCATCTGCTACTGGACAGGGAATGTGTTCAGAGGCTGCCCTACTCTGGAATCCCACACATGTTTTCTGAAGATTGTACCTGGATAATTCCATTGTGATGGGGCAAAAATGGTGGCTGTGATGGGTCTATTCTATCAGCTTGGTGTAAATGTCTACTGTGGAAAAACCTACAGAAGAAAACTCTGCCCTCGGTCAGGGACGCCAGCCTGAAACCATGCAATGTGTGTGGTTAGTTAAAAAGGGACTGGGACCAAAAGTACTAAGGGGTCATATGACCCATCCTCTTGGTTAGGAAAACAACTCAGTACCAATCTTGCTGACAGTGGGACATCTCGGGAGGGGATCATAACACGCCATGGGGAGATGTCGCTCGTCCTGCATGGGTCTTTTTAACCATGTTCACAAACCCAGCCACTGAGTTTCATCAGATGCACCATCAGAGATATTAAAGACCAGAAGGATAATAGAAACCAAAGAGTTCCTGCAGTTGAGAGGGAGAATATTTGAAAAGCAATGCAGAGTTGCCTCTAGTCTAGGCCAGTGGCTCACCATGTTGTACAGCAAAGAGAAACGTCTGTTACTATTTGTAGGACATAAAACAGATGTAATAAAACCTGGAATCTGTACCAATGGACCCGTTATGCTAAAACACTACAAAATACCCCTGTTCGTTCTCGAAGTTTATAGAAGCTCCCCAGTGGAAACTCCAGTCTTGCCCTTAGATATCCGTCATTCAGATGTCACTACTAGACCCCTGGGTGTTGGTCAGAGGGGCAAAGAGAGGTCACTCTGCTGCATCCTTGTGCTGTGTACCCAGAGGGATAGCCTGTGCTGACTTCTGTATGCAGAAAACACCTTTGGAAATTTCTTCTTCCCACTATGATGTCACTTGCCTACACCACTTTGTTACAGGAAGAAAAATAAGTAATGGATTCTCTCACAAAATAGAGATCCTTTAAAAGAAAAAAGTACATACACACACAGACACACACACACACACCACTAGGGCCCCAGCCTAAAACCTCCAGGGCAATAGAGAATATTTCCAAGCCCAGCCACTATCTGAGTAAAAGTAATTTTTTAATTAAAACAAACTCCATTTCATACTTCACACAATGATGTAATAGCAGATCCTCATAGAAACTGCATGACATGCAGCAACACATGTGAAATGGAGGTAAAAGGAAAGATTAAATGAAAATACATATTTGAGCTGGTTATTAGGAACAATAATTTTTCCGGGAATGAGTCACTTGGGAAAACAGTTGATTTGGCTGGGGATAAACAGCGCCTCTTAGGTGTGCCCTGAGAAGACGTGATCAGAACTTAATTTTAAATCTGAGGATTGTAATAAGAACTTGGTTATTTAAAGCCATTGCCAAAGAGAAGAGAGCAAGCATAAGCCAGCCCCCAGAGGATGAATTGTAAGATGCTCGAGCTACCCTTGGGGTCAGAAGGAGGGGCGGAGACTAAATACACTTCAGCTAATTTCTACTTGTCTTTTTAAATACTCTAGCAATGGGAACCCTCTGATTACGCAGTCCTCTACACAAAAGATGCAATGATGAGTTTCTGAGATCAGTGTTAATGTAGGGGAAGAAAGAAGAGAAAAGATTCTTATGTCAACTCCATAGATTGCTCTCCACAGACTATGGGGTTTTGGTGAGATGTTTGTAATCTGATGCTTTTGGTCTCAATCTTCCCATTTATAGACTAATTTCACATTGCTGGACACTTACTGTTCCTATGGATGTTATTTTTGCAGAAAAATGACTACACAATAGACAATTTTCTTTTTTGCCCAAGCTAGAGTCTAAAATTTGAAACAGCTGATGTTCTTTTCCTTTCTTAAATAACTAAAGCACAGCTTTGGTACTTAAACTTGGTGTTCCGGTAAGAGTGCACTCAGATGGGCATATTTGAACTCTGTGCAGGGTAAGAATTGGATGATCAGGCAGGGACTGGGTGTGTGGTGGACCATTTCTTGAGACTGTGCTCAGTGTGGACACCTCACGGCAGTGTATGCTTGGAAATGAAGAATGTGGACCTAATAGCCCCTTATGTATGAACTTAAGATCAAGAGGAGGCTAATGAAAGAGTGATTTTACCTTTTATGTCATATTCATCTGAAATTAACAAGGGTCTTCATTTTTCATATTATCATAAAGTCAACAAATAAAACATACAAGGTGCAAGCTTCCCAGAGAGTAAAACTGGCTGTATTAATTTCCCTTTAAAGCATCATCATATTTCTCTGGCATTCAAAAACAAATGCTATGAGTCACAAAAGTATGAAATTTCAAGGTCAGTTGATACTGTGTCACTCAAAGCTTCCCAGATACCAAATAAAAATTCCATTATTTTGTGTGTGTGTCTTGCTGCCTTGCTCCCCATGCCTCACTACCACTCAATGACCTTCAAACGCTGTATCTATTGTTACAGCTACTTTCATCTTTACCTGAGTGAAGCAGAATCAATGTGCTTGACCAGCAATTCCAATTAAGCCACTATAGACCATCCTGCTGAATCTGCAAGCTTTGGATTTATATCGAATTAATGAAAGCTGAAAGAGTTTCCCATATCACAGCCACACTTAATGCATCCTTGTCAAAAAGAAATGTAATTACAACATTACATGAACATAATAGGTTGATCAACTTACGCAAGGTGACAACCATGAACTGATCATATGGGCATGCCATTGAAAATCCCAGTAGCTAATAAAATCTGCTACTTTTAGATTATTTAATCCCCTAGAGCCTGGATGGTTCAGATGATTGGTAAAGAGATATGCACTTAGTGTCACTTATTTTCAGGTCAACGGTTTAAATAGACCAGTAGTTAATATCAAAGGCAACTGTTCCATATCAATTAGGTTTCATTATTTAGACAGAACTTAGTCTAACAATTGGTTTCCAAGGGGCTAAGTCCAAGGAAAAAAATATGTTCTAAATGTTTATAGTTAATCTTTGGAGTGAAAAACAAATCTTTCCTGGGAATAAAAAAAGCAAAGGAATTGTTAAGATGGAGTAGGCAAAGCAACATTGACATTTACTGTCAGGGGATTCTTCTGATTTAGGCATTAGACACATCTTAGACACATATTAGACACATCAGCTTTGTTGATCAACTCTAGTATCAGTTTTTGGATGGCTGGATTTAATTAGAAAAAAAACTAAGCTCCAAAATAGTAAACAAACAAGTAAAAACTAAAAATGAGAAATGCATCTGATTACTTAGGTACTGTGAGCTGTTAAGCCATGTAATAATGTTGACCTAATGGTTGGAAAACATGACTATTTTTTCATTAGTGTTACATTAATTTTTTATTTGAGATAACACAGGAAAAAGACTCTATTCAGTCGTCCCCTCTAAACTAACTAAAATGAATAAGTAAAACGAGGAAAACACCTCCACTTTGAACCACAATTTGTGAAGTAGGGCTGTTAAATGCACTGGAAATTGTACCTGGGGAAGGAGAGGCTCAGAAAGAGGAGTGTGAGCTCTACAGACTCTGAGATAACTTGTTCTCCAGACTACATGGCTCCCCAGAGGGGTAACCACAGTGTCCTGATTGGAGTAGCAAAATCAGGGTGTGTGAGCAAGCCAGCTGAACTCTTCATAGAGGATCAGAGGACTTATTTCTGCAAGAAACAGGCTGTCAGTGAGAGTAGGTTTAGGATAAACCTGGGTGGCACACAGAGCTGCAGCTTTGATCACTTGCAGATGAGTAATATTTAAATTGCCAGATAAGAACGTGTGACCAAGTAGCCAGAATGATTTTCCCCAGCCAGAGGCAGAATCACATCAACCAGGTAGAGTACTGTGACGAAGTGATCAAAGCAACCTAACAAATGTTTCTGTTATCCCAGTGTGTCTCAGCTTATCCCTGTACTTTTGTGCTGCAGATAGCTGGTCCAGGAAAACTTCCAGAATGCAATGATGGACACTGGTGTGGAATGAATGCAAACACACTGCAGAGAAACAAGGAGGAGAGAAACATCACAAAACAAGGCAAATAAAGAATACGCACCAGGAAATTACGCCACAAATTATGTCGAGAGTAAGTGAAGGTATATTATAGATGACATCATCCAAGGCATGTGGTTCTCACCCCTGACAGCACATTGGATTTGAGGTGATGATCAAATATCTTTACAAAAATTAAAGAAAGCAAGTGAAATCTGATTTCAAGAAAAGGGGAGGAGCAGGAAGAAATGTAAGGACTTATAAGGGACAAACATAGGAGATGTTTTGTTTTTTTAAAGGACATGAATTGAAAGAAAACAGAAACATAACAAAAAACAAAGGTCATATCAAAAATAGAAATTACTGGATAAAAAGTTAGGAGCATCTAGGAAATGCTTTCGTAAATTTGAGAATATCAGAAAGGAAAGTAGTGTGTTTTTTGGAAAAAAAAATGACTAAAGGGTAAATGTTGATTATGGGGATAATTGGAAATACTTTGTCTAAGGAATACACACAACTCTTGTTTTTTGAAAGTAGACTTAGACTAGTTGAAAAAATATATTGCAATTCTTGGGAAACCAATAACATTTTTAAGAAATATAATTAATATGCTAGAGAGGAGAGAAAATTGGATCATATAAAGTGCTCAATTTAAACCAGAGAAGACAGAAAAAGAGGAGAAGATTAAAAAAAAGTGGAGCTAATAGAAAAGTTACAAACATTGAAAATATAACCTATCTATATTGATAATCACTTTATTTTTTTATAATAAATTTATTTTTTATTGGTGTTCAATTTACCAACATACAGAATAACACCCAGTACTCAGGGGGTGAATGGATGATGGGCACTGAGGGGGGCACTTGATGTGATAACCACTTTAAACATCAATGGTCTAGGGCCGCCTGGGTGGCTTGGTGGTTGAGGGTCTGCCTTTGGATCAGATTGTGGTCCTGGGGTTCTGGGATCAAGTCCTGCATCAGGCTCCCTTCAGGGAGCCTGCTTCTGCCTTTGCCTCTCTCTCTCTCTGTGTCTCTCATGAATAAATAAATAAAATCTCAAAATAAAATAAACATCAATGGTCTAAAAAGACAATAAAAAGGAATAGATTGTCATAACAAATAAAAAAACAAGAGCCAACTATATGTTGCCTACAAGAACTCTACTTCAAAAATAAAGACACAGATAGGTTAAAACTAAAGGGATAAAGATATGCCATACTAATAGTAATCAAAAGAAAGCTAGAATAGCTATATTGATTTCAGATAAAGCAGACTTCAGAAAAAAAAGAAAATTATAGGAATAAAGAAGAGCTTTGCATGATGAAAAAATGATCAATTTTTCAACAAGACTCAACAATCCTTAGTGTTTATGTATATAACAACAAAGCATCATGATACATAAGGCAAAACTGTGATAGAACTGCAAGAAATAGATGAATCCACTTTGGAGACTCTAACATCCCTCTATCATAATTAATAGATCAAGCAGGCAGAAAATCAGTAAGGACACAATTGACCTGAAAAGTACCATCAAACAACTGGTTCTAATTGTATTATAAAATATTTCATCTAATAACAACAGAAGAGGCATTCTTAAGCTCACATGGGATAGTTGCTATGATAGGGTACATTGTGGGCCACAAAAGGCACTTGAGCAAATTTGAAACAATAGAAATCATACAAAGTATATTCGCAAACCACAATGGACTTAAACTAAAAATCAATAATGAAAAGATAGCTGAAAATTATCTTTGGAGATTAAATATTTGGAGATTAAACAAAACACTATTAAATAACACATGAGTCAAAGAAGAAATCTCAAGAGAAATTTTAGAATACTTTGAACTAAATAAAAATGAAAATACAACTTACAAAGCTTGAAAAATGCAGCAAACTGTGCTTCAAGGGAAATTTCTAGTATTAAATGAATATCTTTAAAAAGAAAAGAAATCTAAAATCAATAATCTAATGTTCTGACATAATTAACTAGAGAAATAAGAGCAATTTAAACCAAAAGGAAAAAAAAAGAAAGCAGAAGAAAAGAAATAATTTAAAGTAGAAATTAATGAAATTAAAAACAGGAAATTGAGAAAACCAACGAAATTAAAAGCTGATTGTTTGAAATGATCAATAAAATTGATAAATCTCTAGGAATGTATGGGTGGCTCAGTCGTTGAGCATCTGTCTTTGGCTCAGGTCGTGATCCCAGGGTCCTGGGATTGAGTTCTGCATGGGGCTCCCCATAGGAATCCTGCTTCTCCCTCTGCCTATGTCTCTGTGTCTCTCTCTATGTCTCTCATGAATAAATAAATAAAAATTAAAAAAATTTTTGATAAATCTCTAGCCATATTAACCCAGAAAAAAAATAAAAAGAAGACAAATTACTAATATCAGAAATGAAAGAAAGGTCATCACTGTTAGTCTTATGGGAATTAAAAGAAAAATAAAAGATTATGAACAACTGTGTTTACAAGTTTGATAACTTGTATGAAATAGACCAATTCCTTGAAAAACACATAGCAACAAAATTTGAAAAAGAAGAAATTGACAATCCGAATAGGTCTATATTTATGACAGAGATTTAATCAATAATTAATAATCTTATAAAACAGAAAGCACCAGGCCCAGATAGTTTCACCGATGAATTCTACAAAGCATTTAAGAAAGAAGTTATACCAGTTCTCTACAATCTGTCAGAGAATAGAAGCCTCATTCCATGAAGCCATCTTCATCATACCAAAACCAGGCAAAGACATTATAAGAAGAGAACTATAGGCCAATATCTCCCATGAACATACATGCAAAAATCTTCAACAAAACATTAGTAAATTGAATCCAATGATGTATAAAGAGAATTATATATAATGACCAAGTGAGATTTATGCTGTGTATGCAAGGTTGAGTCAACATAAAAACCAATTAACATACTACTGCATGAGTCTATCAAGAAAAAGATATTCTCATGTCAATTGGTACTGAAAAAGATCTGACAAAATCCAACTACTATTCATGATTTTAAAAAAAATCTCTCAGCAGACTCATAATAAAAGAGAACTTCCTTAATTTGATAAAGAGCATTTATAAAAACCTACAGCTAATACCATACTTAATGGTGCAAAACTGATGCTTTCTCCCTAAGATGGGAAACAGGGCAAAACTATGCCCTCTCAACACTCTAAAGTAAAACACAATAACATCTATAATGACACCAAAAGAAAGATGTTGATATAAATCTAACAAACTATGTACAGGGTCTATAAGCAAAAACTAAAACACTTTGACACTTTGAGAAATTAAAGAAGATTTAAATAAAGGAGAAATATTCTGTGTCATAGATTGAAGGAAAATATTATTTTCTGAATTCTTCCCAACTTGATCTATAAATTCAGTGCAATTTCAATCAAAATCTCAGCAAGCTATTTTGTGGATATCAACCACCTGATTCTTAAAGTTTATATGGAAAAGCAAAAGACCCAGAATTGATGATAACACAACACTGATGAAGACCAGAGTCAGAAGACTGACACTACCTCACTTCAAGAGGTACTACACGGCTAAGTAATTAGGACAGTGTTGTTATCAGTGAAAAAATAGACACATTAGATAATGGATCAGAATAAAGAGCCTAGAAATGCACCACACAAATATTGTCAACCACCTTTACTAAAGAAGCAAAGGCAAATCAATAGAGAAAGGATAGTCTTTCAACAAATGTTATTAGAATAATTGGATTTCCATATGCAACAAGAGCAATAAAAAAAGAATTCAAACACAGAACTTACACCTTTCATAAGAATTAACTCAAAATGGATCATAGGCCTAAATATAAAACATAATTCTATAAAACTTCTAAAAAGAAAATATAGAAGGAAATCTAGATGACCTTGGGTTTGAGGATGAGTGTTTTTCATACATCTTTAAGAAACTATGCAGGGGTACCTGGGTAGCTCAGTCAGTTAAGCATCTGATTTCAGCTCAGGTCATGACTCCAGGATCCTAGGATTGAGCCCCCATTGGGCTATCTCCTCAGCAGGGAGTCTGTTTCTCCCTCTACCTCTGCTGCTCCCCCCAACTTGTGCTCTCTCTGTCTCTCCCTCATGTAAATAAATAAATAATAAATAAAAACACAATCCATGAAAGAAAAATCTGATAAATTTGAACTCATTAAAATTTAAAATGTCCTATCTTCAAAAGACACTGGTAAAAGAGTCAAAAGGCAAGCCATAGATGAGGAGGAAGTATTCGCAAAACACATGTCTGATAAAGGACTTAACTCCAAAATATACAAGGAACTCTTAGAATTCAACAATAATAAAATCAACAACACAATTTTAAAATAGGCAAAAGAATCTTAACAGACATCTCACAAAAGATTACATACAAATAGCAAATAAGCATTTGAAAACATGCTCATCATTATTTGTCATCAAGGAACTGCGAAGTGAAACAATGGCATACTGGCACTGTTAAAATGGCTAAAATCCAAAACCTGACAATACCAAATGCTGATGAGGATGTGGAGTAACAAGCACTGTCATTCACTGCTGCTGGAAATGCGAGTTGGTACACTTTGGAGGACAGTTTAGTAGTTTCTTACAGAACTAAACATAATTTTACCTGACAATCCATAATTTTACCTGACAATCCATAATTTTACCATACAAATGAGCAGGTAGACTCATGTCCACACAAAAAAACTTGCATGCAAATGTTTACAGTAGCTTTATTCAAAAGTGCCAAAACTTGGAAGCATCCAAGATGTTCTTCAATAGGTGAATGGATAGACAAACTGTGGTGCATCCAGACAATGGAACACTGCTAGGTACTAAAGAGAAATGAGCTATCCAGCCACAAAAAGACACAGAGGAACCTTAAGTCCATCCTGCTAAGTGAAAAAGCAGGACATTCTGGAAAAGGCAAAACTAAGCACAGTAAGAGGTCAGCAGTTGCGGGGAGGTTAGGAGGAAGGGAGGGATGAATGGATGGAGCACAGAAGATTTTTAGGGCAGTGAATCTATTCTGTATGATGCTATAATGGTGGATTTGTGACATATACATCAAAGCCCACAAAACCATACAGCACAAAAAGTGAACCCTAATGTAAACCATGGACTTTAATAATAATTTATCAATATTGGCTCATCAATTATAAATACTCAGGCAAGATATTAATAATAGGGAAAACTGAGTGGGGGAGAAAAAGTTTACGGGGGACTCTGTACTATCTGCTCAATATTTTTATAAACCTAAAAATTCTCTAAAGTCTATTACATTAAAAATGAGACCAAAAAATGTGTAATGCATTAGAAGTCCCAAGGAAGGTAAACAAACACAAATCCACACATAAGCACATAATAGTACAATCACAGAACAGAAACATTTATGTAAATCTTAGAAACTTCCAAAAAGAAAATAAATCTAAAAAAAAATCAGACTGTACTCAGGCTTCTCATCAGCACCCATAAATAGCAGACAACAATTGAGTATCATCTTCAAGGAGCTGAAGGGAAATATCTGTCCAACTACGATTCTATCAATCAAGAGAGAAGGAAAAACAAAAAACATATTCAGAAACAGAAATATCAAGATAATTCACTCTCCTGGACCCAGAAAGGAATATGATTAAAAGATACCTCAGCAGGGGATCCCTGAGTGGCTCAGCAATTTGGCACCTGGTTTTGGCCCAGGGCGCGATCCTATCCTACATCGAGCTCCCTGCATGGAGCCTGCTTCTCCCTTTGCCTGTGTCTCTGCCTCTCTCTCTCTCTTTCTGTGTGTGTGTGTGTGTGTGTGTGTGTGTGTGTGTGTGTGTCTCCCATGGATAAATAAATAAAATATTTTAAAAAGAAAAGAAAAGATACCTTAGCAAAAAAATAAATAAAATAAAATAAAAATAAAAGAAGCTTGAACTGAAAAGGACATGGAGGTACAAGAAGCATTTTAAGGGGAAAAAATCAGTAAGACATATTTGTCATTCCAATGATGATGGTAATTGCAGATGGGGGTGTTACATACACGTTGGAACTAAAAAATACATGGAACAAAGACATGGAGCAAGCTGGAACCAAAAAAACATGGAAGATGGGAGGGCCACATTTAGATTTGTGTATCATAGGCTTTTGTATTTTACAAGAGCAACATATTGATTAATCTTAGCCTTCTGAAATGAATATAAGCTAAATCTTTTTAAGATAATCCCTAAAGAGTAAAAATAAAAATAAAATATGTAACTCCCAAAGCTGTACAATGCAATTGCGTGCTCTACATTATCCAGTAAATCTCTGAAAGACATCACAATTTAATCATGTGCCTACCATTGCTCGGGTCTGCTGATGGGAGGACTTTCCTACTCACTAATTTTTGGCTCCAGAAATATCAGACTTCGTTTCTCTACCATTACTCACACTTCCTGTGCTGGGCACCAAAGGAAAAAAAAATTGATACAACTTTTGGCTCTGAAATATCAAATCAAAATACTAGAAAGGGGGTGTCTAGGTGGCTCAGTGTTTGAGCGTCTGCCTTCAGCTCAGGGCGTGGTCCTGGAGTCCTGGGATTCAGTCCCACATTGGGCTCCCTGCTTCTCCATCTGACTATGTCACTGCCTCTGTCTGTGTGTGTTTGTGTGTATGTGTGTCTCATGAACAAACAAAATCTCAAAAAAAAAAAAAAACAGAAAGGACAACAGAGGACGATATTTCTGGATGTCACTTCTACAAAAGTCACTGTGAACCATTTGAACATACCCCCATCAAACCCCAACAACATGCTTCCACAATTCTACTCCCTTAGCCAAAACCCCAAATTCCTGCTGCCACTTCATTGGCACTCACCTGATCTGAGAAGTGTAATGAATGGAAATCCGAGTGGACAAAAGCAGCAAGTTTAAGAATCTCAATTTAATTAATCTCACTTTTACAAAATCTACAAAACAAAACAAAACAAAACAAAAAAATATGTGCCCACATTAACACATTGCTAGGGCTTCCCAGGCCACGAAGGGTACTTTTTGCAGATGAGAGACCCTGAAGTTAAAGCCTTATTACTTTCACAGTAAGCATGCCTCTGTGCTCTGTTTTGAAAACAAAACAAATTGGACAAAACTTAATGCACAGAAAAAGACTGAAAGAAAATACCCCCAAAATGTTAGCAATGTTTGTATTTAGGTGTTCTAACCCCAAGTTGATTTTTTTTCCTGTCTACTTTTCTGTATCATCAAAATTTTCTTTGACTAACCAGTAAACAAACATTGAATTAGTTTAAGTGATATTTCTTCTGGCTTCCGTTGTTCGAAGGGCTGTAATCTTTTGATTTGTTTTTTTATCCAGATAAAGATCATGAAAGGTACTTTAATTCCCAAGGCATTTGAGCTCTTTGATATGTTTCTAGCTTTGTGCAGTGTGTATTCACAAGTTATAACTGCTCAACTTAAGTATTCTCTGCAGCACTTTATAGATGCATATACAAAGTTGCAATGCTGATAACTTCATTGATAAATGATAATATGCAACAGCAAGGGTGGACAAATTGCCATAATTCTTACTGACTATGCGACAACGGTATATGGAAAACTGTCTCCTCTTGCGTGCACATGAAATGTTTCACAAAAAGCAAAAGTGCTCTCAATTTTTATTTAGTAAAACACAGTCATATTCATGTTCAACTACATTTGCCAAAGTGTTCATGGATGAATCCAAGAATAATCTGATTCAATCATAGGATGAATTTTGTCTTGTGTTTTCCACTTTGGGTCTCTTGCTTAAACAGTGTAAAAATACTCTGCGTTTCCATCAATACAACAATAAAACCTAGAGGGTCTACATATGGTCGCCATGGGTAGGTAGATGGGTTTAAAGCAAACTTCCCAAACTGGTATTCCACGAACCTCCTTTCAAAGGTATTTATAGATATAATAAGAAAAAAATTATTCTCAAAATATTTGGTAAACACTGGGTTAAACAAATAGAGTGTGTGGTGTGTGTGTGTGTGTGTGTGTGTGTGTGACTTCATTAGTTGTTGTTTGTTTTGCTTTTTAACTAACAGAATATCAAGTTTAATGGGTAAATAAGTATTGTAGACTGTTAAGAGAGAATATAGTATGCTACATTTTTCAGACTTATTTGGTTATAGAACACATTTTTTACTCTAGAGCTACTAGTTTCTAGATGAACATTTAGAGGACCACCATTTGGGAAAATGTTAACTTAGATTCTGATGTCTGTTCCAGTTTGTGTATTCCACAAAGTGTGGTATATGGAATCAATGAAAATGCATGTCATCTGTCAACACTGAAAACTAAACAAAACATTGCTACTGGAAGTGGTTTACCTTTGCTTAAAGGCAAATTCCATATTTATATTTTTAGCATAATTCAATCTGGAACATTGGGGAAAAAACAACCACCCCAGGGTAGTCACTGTGGCAACCTGTTAAAAAAAAGGTGGAGGGAGGTGGGTGGAGGGGATAGAGAAGTCATGCAAAAGAATTATTAAAATGTTCAAGATAAAATTGTAGAAGTTCACAAATATATCCAGTTTGATGCACAGCTACCAGTTATCTACCTCTTTCAAGAGCCAGATGTTCTAAAGGAAAGCAGGAGTGCAGAAAAGGATCTCACATTTATCTTTCTGCAAATTTTTGCTAGACATATACAATTCAACGGAGTAAATAATGTGTTCCAGTCTGCCACTTTGCTAAGTAACACCATATACTGTCAATAATATCAATGTTCAGTTCAGTTCAATTCAGGAAAATGCTCTGACATTCTCAAATGAAAAGAAAAAGTGAAACTTATCATTCCACCATAACTCCAAAAGGAATACATTGATGAATTAAGGTAGCCATGAGTGCCAAAGTATTATACCAGATTATGAGACCAAGTGTGATAGCAAATATATGAATCATAAAAATAGAATATACTTGGTTGCAGATCAGCTCTGGAAAGGCAAACAAATGTCAGGTGGAGGTAAGATAACCAAAGCAAAGATACCCCAAATTCCAATGAACAAAGGACACTGCACATTGGAAAAATGAAAAATATGCAAGTGCCTACAATAATATCTTTGAAAATCGCTTGTGGGCACCTGGGTGGTTCAGTGGTTGAGCTTCTGCCTTTGGCTAAGGTTGTGTTCCCAGGGTCCTGGGATCCAGTCCCACGTCGGGCTCCCTGCAGGGAACCTGCTTCTCCCTCTGCCTGTGTCTCTGCCTCTCTGTGTGTCTCTCATGAATAAATAAACTTTTTTTAAAAAATGAAAAGAAAATCACTTGCAATTTTCTAAATATGATTTAGATGTCCTCTTCAAAAGAGCATCTCTAGAGTTGGAGCCATTCTTCTTTATGAGCTGCAGATAAAAGAATTTACAGACAGGCTTTGTCACCTCACCCTCAGATCTGCTGTCTTCTGCAGCTACTGACTCTCTGGGACTCATCCATTCTCCACATAAGACTAAGTTGGTGGCCATTGTTTCCAAGCTGGATACTTGTTTAGACTGATTATTCTTTGAACTTTGATAATCTGGTTTCAAAATTATCACTAAAAATTACAATACAAATATCAATGACCTCTTTTATGTGATGATCATAATATGATCCAGTGGGGTGCTGGAGACAATGTTACATGTGTCTCTTCCCAGCTCCATATTCAGTGATACCAATGCAGTGATAGCCTTAAATCTGCCATATTGGAAGTATTTGTACTACTGAAATTGGAAAAATACGAGAAATCAAGGCTTTTCTTTTCAGAAAGCCTATTGTTAGACACTTATTGGTGCATTTCTGTTCCTATGTGATTGTGCTCTGGTTATTATGATTATAATTAGCTTCCATTAAAATATTGAGGTTATTCTAATGCTTCTACCTAGATTCACTTTTAGGGTCTAATATAAAGGGATAAAAGTTATGATAAAAGATCAGAGATCCCTCCACAGTCCTGCCTAAAACATGGAGTATAATCTACTGCAAGAAATATCAAACTTCTCTGACCAGGGCCCAAGCACCAAGAGAATTTTGACGATCAGTGCATGCATGGGAATAGGAAAAACTCTAGTTAAATGCATAGCAACCAGGCTTTGGGGTAAGAATTCTGAAAATGACATTAGTAACTTCTAATGACATGGTGATTGTGGTTTACAAACGCTATTAAAAGTATTAGTAACCCTTAATGATTCACTTATTAGGAACAGAACCACCGTATGGAGGCATTCGGTCTATGCACTGCACAAAGGCACTTGCCGGAGGGGTGAGCATAGACCGAAATGCAATCTGACCTCCTCTTGCAAGCTGCAGGGCTGCAGCTACTGGGCATCTTGTTGTAATTTTTATAATGCTGTGGTTTGTGCTAAGGACTTCCCTGACAGTAAATAGCCCACGGTCATAGGTGAAAATGAAGAACTATAGAATCAGGAGTCGTTCACACAGAAGAAAAATAACAGAAGACTTTCATCTTTCAATCAAAGGGCTCCTCCAAAGACCAGCAGACTCTATGCTGGGGAATCCTGGCTGCGAAAGCTCTGTTACTTCCACTTCTGACACACCTTTGTGACTCCCAATACATAACAGGGGTAGATTTCTTTTTTTTTAAGTAAAGCAAACAAGTAACAGCCAGAAACCAACACAAGATGAACATGTCTGTGGACCAGAAACAGAAGTACAAACCTTTGAGTAGAAATGGAGCTGGAGCAAAAGAGTGGACAAGTAAAGGGAGAGAAAAATCAATAGGTAAACAGAGACATGGACCTTGAAATAGACAGATGTGCGGATAGACACGGTACAGAAGGGAAAACCACAATTCCAGACAAAATACCAACACAGATTGACAGTCCCTGAGCTGTTCCAGCACACGTTCATGTCACCACTGGTGGATAGAAAGAGGACAAAACCCGCCACATTATTAAAGCTCTACTGTTGGATGTACGTCCAAATGTTAAGGGTAATGGCTCAAAGATGGGAAATGCAATCTTTAGCTTCTAAACCAGCAGACAAGTCAAAGGTGAAGGTAGGAAAGTTTATCAGCCCATCAGATGCAGGGAAGGAGGCAAAAGGAACAAAATAAAGGCATGGCAAAGAGCATGAAATAAGGTGGCAAAAATGAAGTCCAGCCCAACAGTGCTCACAATGAAATTGCTATTGAAAGACAGCATTTGTCTGAATGCATTAAAAATAAAACATCTGTGCTGGTTATAAAAAAGCATACCTAAGATCAAACTACACAGGAAGGCATAAAATGAAGTGATGGAAAACATATATATTACACATTGCATATTATATATTCATAAATTTTTATTAAATCTGCATTTATAATATTTATATGATATTACTCATTTTTTTCTTTTTATCATCTCATTTTGCATGTATCTATATATCACCATAGACAGAAACAAATGTCAAACATCTAGCCAAAATAAAGATAGTATACCAATACTTGGATTAGATAAATAGAAGCTAAGGGAAAAAGCATTAAGAGAGATGATTTGGAATCCCACATATAGTGACTAGAACAATCTATCTGGAAAATATAAAAATCATGAATTTGCATGCAACTAAGAGCAGAGCCAAAAATACATATAAAGCAAAACAATACAAAGAAAGATGACAAGAAGAATTTGGCAAATACACAACCATGGTGGGAGATTTCCACATTTCTAATAGGAACTGATAGATCAAGCAGACCAAAGATTAGTAATGATATGGAAGATTTAAGCAACCACATTAGCAAGCTTGATCTAATAGATATATGGAACCTTGTACTAGCAGAGAACACACCATCTCTTCAAGTAAACATGGAATATTTATAGAAACAGACCACATTCTAGGTCATGGAGAAAGTCTCAACAAATTCAAAGAATAGCTATCACATAGGTCATGTTCTCCAATAAAGCAATTAAATTAGAAATAAGATAATTTTCAAAAGACGAGTCACTGCTAGAGTAGGAAGAACAGATGGGCCATGAACTCTGAGAGACATACATTTAAATCGGGTTCAGCACATGCCTGTTGAGTGTCCTTGGACAAACCACTCAATCTCTCTGGGCCTTGGTCACTCCACGCATCACATGGGCACAGTAAAACTCTCTCACAAAATTCTCATGCAGATTACATGAGGAAGTAGCTTAAAAGCACACAATACCTGGCAGACTCAAATCCTGTTTCTGTCCTTTCACATAATACGTGCTCAATAAACATCGCTTGAATTGATAGCTGCATAAATGAATACCAAGTAGAGATAAATATACATGTTTTTCCAATGGAATTTAGAAAGAATTTAATTAATCAACAAGGTTCTATTTGTTAAACAGAGACGAGAAAAAGAAGGGCACGTTTTATGTTTTCAGTTATCCTCTATTCAGAAAAAAAAAAAATGAACAGGTTTTGCCAGGGCCTCTGGAAAGTCCGGTGCCACATCCTGTGTCCCTCTCAAATTAATTTTTGTTAATCACTTCAGATCATGAGGTCATTTGATCCAAATAAAGAGAACTTCTCTTGAGAAAGATGAGAAACGTAGAAGGCAATATCTGATACCTCATAGCCCACGGTGCAGAGAAAACTACAGGCACTGGTTTTCAGAGGGGACCCAACTAAATTCAATGAGCTTAAGTCAGCTAGCTATGAGAAAGAATTCCCTAACAAGGGTTGCCACTCCATTACCTCAGGCAGGGGTTTGTGTGATCTTCTTCCAAGTTTGGTATTTCCAAACATCCTGAACTTAATACAGGCTGCAGGACAAGCTGAGATCCACCCAACCTGCGGCCATGATAGTTAATGAGGTGTATGCAGTGATATGGCACAGAGATAGCCTCATTCTCTTTAGCCTGCTTGGCTCTCCTTCCCACAAGGCTTTTCAACTTGGGTTTGGGCCAGTTTTCTGTTTGGTTGCTTCATTGCTATGAGACTCAGGAAGAAAGATTTTTTGCTCTCTTCATTTTTTCACTGGTTCCAGGGACTATCAATTTAATTGTTAGGTAGAGCATGATGTTCCCATGGCCCACATCAAGGCTATGATCAAAGGAGAAATCCATTTCAGGTTTTAGAGGTAGGTGGCTTTGGTGACAAAGCAGACAAGAACAGGATGGACAGTTCAGGAATTCAGCACTGCCAATGGGAAAATAGCAATGGTCCTTGACTTCATTTTTTTTTTTTTTTTCTTGACTACATTTTTGCCTGGAAATTACAACATCTTGATTTTTTCACCCTCACTTAAAAAAATTAAACATTTCCAAAGCACAAAAAGATTTAGATTAACTAGTGAAAAAAAATAACCAGACTAGCTAGATCAGTCATTTATATCATGTACCAAAATAAATTCTGGGTAGATTAAAATTTTAAGGTAAAGTTAATATAGGTAAATAGTTTTATAATCTTAGAAGATCTTCATAAGCTTGTGATCAAATGCAGAAACTAAAGGGAAAGATTGACACATTGCTAATATTTGTGTGGTTAGAAAAATCATAAATAAGTGTAAGACAACAAATAGGAAAAACAGTTTTAACATAATCTATGACAAAAAGTTCATATTCTTAATATTTAAAACGCTGAGGAGACCTGAGTGGCTCAGTCGGTTAAGCATCTGCCTTCAGCTCACGGGATCAAGCCTCTTATCAGGAACTCTTGGGGGTGGGGAGTCTGCTTTTCTCTCTCTACTTCTGACCCTTCCCCCTGCTCATGCTCTTGCTCGCTTATGCACTTTCTGTCTCTCTGTCTTTTTTTTTTTGTATATTTTTTTATTGGAGTTCAATTTGACAACATATAGTATAACACCCAGTGCTCACCCCATCAAGTGCCCCTGTCAGTGCCCAACACCCAGTCACCCCATCCCCCCATCCACCTCCCCTTCCACTACCCGTTGTTCATTTCCCAAAGTTAGCAATCTCTCATGTTTTGTCACCCTCTCTGATTTTTCCTACTCATTTTCTCTCCTTTCCCCTATAATTCCTTTCACTATTTTTTATATTCCGCATATGAGTGAAGCCATATAATGATTGTCCTTCTCCGATTGACTTACTTCACTCAAATGAATAAATTTTGAAAATTAAAAAAAATTTTTAAATCTTTAAAATATATAAGAAGCATATATCCAAAATCAAAAGGAAAATGGGAAATGGGCATGATCAGTCACTTCCAAAAGGAGGAAATACAAGTGACTAGTAAACAAACTTAAGAAAAAAGTGCAACTTAGTATTAAACAAGGAAATGCATATTAAAACAATAAAATACCATTTTATTTGTTCATTTATTCATTTTACTTATCGCATTGGTAAGAATTCAAGTGAATAGCCAGCATTACTGAACCCAGTGTTGACAACTACATGAGGAAGTATCTTACCAGGCTGGAGAGAGTAAAAAAATGCAATTTCCAGGGGTTTAGGAGAGGGAGCGGGGTGGAAATTGACACAATACACTAAAATCCTTAAAAATGGACCTATTCTTTGATTAAAGATTTTTATTTTTAGGAATTAACTCTGAGGAAATGATTGATCAAACAGAAGTACAGTTGACTCTTGAACAACACAGGGGTTAGTTGTTTGCATGATTTCCATGTGGTCAAAAATCCACATATAATTTTGATTCCCCAAAAACTTAACTGATAGCCTACTGTTGACCAAAAGCCTTACTGATAACATAGTCAATTAACATGTATTTTGTAGACTATATTCTTACAGCACAGTAAGCTAGAGAAAAAAAATGTTATGGAGAAAGCCATAAGGATGAGAAAATACATATACAGCACTCAACACTTTTTATCAAAAAATAATCTGCCTATTAATGGACCCGTGCAATTCAAACCCATATTGTTCAAGGGTCACATATACAGAGATTTGCCTTTAACTCTCCCAGGCTTGTTTGTAATAGCAATAAATCAAAATACAAATAGCAATAAATCAAATCATAAATAGCAATAAATCAAAATCAGTAAATAAATCAAGTTATGTGTCATTCAGTAGTGGAATTTTTAAGTAAATTGTGAAACATACAGATGATGAAGCACTTTGCAATGATTTTTCAATCATAAAGAGGTGAAACCAGATCTACTGACATGCACACAGGTCCACATTGAATTAAATGAAAACATGGAGGGAAACAGGATTTATATATATTTATATAGTCTGGCCCATTTTCCCCAAAACTTTAGTCTGTATATTTGTATATGCCTATAAATCTATGGATGGGGCGTCCAAGGGGATAAACAATGAAATTTTCAAAGCTGTGTTCTCTCAGTGGTAGATTAAAGGGAATTCTCTTTTTCTTCTTTATGTTTTTCTGATTATTCCCCCGCCTTTCTTTTTTTAACAATGAGCATTTTTTTCCTTTAGGGATTGGAAAATACCAAAGGCAATTTATACTAAGACTATAAAAAGAAGAAACTATAGTTTAACTAGGTGAAGAAATTCTAGGCTTAGAAACTTCTAGGCTTTGCTACAGAATTTAATCCATCCTGTGAACTTTAACATCTCTCAAGATATCTCATGATGACTCAAGAACTGTTTCCTCTTCTCATCTTCACTGTACAGCAACTCTGTGCAGACATCCAATAGACATCTTCTCAGTTCCACTAACAATACTTGAGGCCACTGTCAGTTCCTATAAGAAGGTGTTCTGGGACCCCCTGGCAGGTGGGGCCCAGAGAAGCATCACCCCTTAGGATCCTTCTCTGAGATACAAGATGTTTATCACCAGTGCTGAAGCCAGACTTTTGTGTGTTCCAATACCCACTCTCACCTTAGCTGCAGAGCTACAGGCAAATTATTTTGCCACAGGTGTTTCCATTTCCTGATCTGTAAAACAAAGATGATGAAAATAGTCCTTCCCTTAATAGCCTGTTGCCAGGGACTGGTCTATGTAAGACACTCAGAACAGTACCTAGCACGTTGGAAGTACTCTGCATTGGTCAATTACTCTCCCTGGGGCTCCCAGTCTCCCAGCTTCCAAATGTAAGGAATGCATTGGGGCTTAACAATGACCACATTCACCTACTAGCTTAAGGTTGCTGACAAAGCCTGCTCTAAGGGAAAGCGCTCAAGGGGTCTGCTCCCTGGTTCCTAACTGTCCTCCTCTCAGCTATTTCTGGATGGTTAAATGACATGCAGGTGACCGGGTGAACTAAGGCTGATGACCTGGTGGAGTCAGAACCCAAACCCATCTCCACCTGCCTCCCCAACACCCCTCCATCCAACATTTACCCTCTACTCTTGGTAATATGTAAAGAGGTAAATATGTTTATAACACCTGGCTTACCAGGTGAACAGAGATGAAAATGAATGTGCCCCAATGATACATGCTTCTAGAATGTATCTGGTCCTGTGCTTGTTTTTGTTCTTTGTGGCACTTTAATGTTTCATCTTGCAGAAGACATATTTGTGGAATTGCCAAAGATATTTGCCATCCAAAAAGATAAGAAGTAAATCTGCAAAAGGGGCCAAATTTTCATTTAAAAACAAAGGCATCCCTGTACATGCTGCCTGAATTTTCGAGAAACTTCAGACTTGTGAAGCACACACCACTCATCTCTCATGCCCCTTGTCCATCTATCTTCCCCAGAGGACACCTTCAGCACCCCTTTGGGTCCTATGTCAGAAACATTGATCCTAAATATTTTGCATATTGTGGCTTAGGCTTCAAAGGAGATTTTGTTTCATGTTTCACATTTTAAAAAAATTGTGCAGGGGCGCCTAGGTGGCTCAGTGGTTGAGCATCTACCTTCAGCTCAGGGTGTGATCCTCGGGTCCTGTGATTGAGTCCCTACAGGGAGCTTGCTTCTCCATCTGCCTATGTCTCTGTGACTCTCATGTGTCTCTCATGAATAAATAAATAAAATATTTTTAATAAATAAATAAATAATAAAAAATTAGTGCAACTTAATGATTACTGGGGAAAATGTTTCTAGTTTGCTTCAATTGTGCTGACACCTAATAGTGTGTATGGACACTTGTTCTATCATATAGTGGTCACGGCTTCTGAAACAAAAATCAGGGCATGTGGTTTAACAATCACAGGTTTATTTATGAGGGCAGAATAGTTAGCAAACCAGAAAATCCAGGCTATATGCATGCCATTAACTATATAAAAGGAATGATGCATATGAATAATGTATGAATACATGAGATGGCTTGCGTCTTTCAGCTGGCCAGTATGTATAAACAAGTTTTGAGAGGTCAACTAATTGAAAGTCACTGTGCATTCTGCTCTCTTTGCAGTTGCTTATTTAATTGATGTCGACTCTCTTCATTAGCTCAGTTAATCTGAAAAAAAAAAGATTATCCTGATATTTGTTCTTCTCTAAGACAAATATAAAATTATTTCATAAACCTTTTAGATTTACTAAGAAACTTATGAGAACCATTATGTAAATAATCCTTTGGTTTGCAAATCATGACTAGAAAAATACCACATTAATTTACCGATCATTGATGGATAAAATCATGACCCACAGACATATTTTGAAATTAAACATATATTTTAAATGGAAAATAAATGTCATGGCCTGTTTCTCTAAACAAAAGGTCATATTTGCAAAAGAGCAGGAGAGCCCGTCTAGATGTGACATAGGGAACAATACCTAAAAGCACCTATATCAAAAAAAAAAAAAAAAAAAAAAAAAAAAAAGCACCTATATCACAGGGCTGTTCTGTGATTTCAATGAGTTTATATTTGCAGTGCACTTAAAACAGTGCCTGGCACATGCTAAATGCTATATAAATACTGTTAGTAGGGTTGGCTTTAAGATAGAATTATTAACTTTTCTTTTCAAAAGTCTTTTGAAAAGCCTGTCAGAGGTTTTAACTAAAGTTTCTTTTGGATATGAGGTCTTTTTTACTTTTTAAATGTAAAATCTATAGATTAATCATCACGGATTAAAACTCATAACCTATTTGTACATATTTGTGGGCATTTTTTCCCCCTTGCAACTGTGTAGTTTATGGCCTGGAACCAAATGTTTGTCTAAACATGATCTACTGTTCCCTCTTCTTCTGGCCAATATGACCCGTCAGGACATGATAAATATGCATACACAGATATACTATGATCCTAAATATGGTTTCTGAGCAAACATAACAACCATATGAAACCTTGAATACATTAAAATATGCTAAATAATTTGAGTTAATTACAATACATGTAATTATACTCTCTGCTGTACTAAATGAGTCAATGATGCTCCCAGATGGTCTGAATAAAGTCTGATGGAAAGTAAGAGAAAGCAAGGTATGGCCTTAGATGTTCAGGCTGCTGAGGTGGATGGAAGGACCAAGAAGGGATAGTCAGCTTTTTTTTGTGCTGGGGAAGAGCTGTCTGAACCTGTCTGATAAGCCAGCAGGGCGTGGCCTTCCAGAAAATTCTATTCTATGAAGGCCTAAAAAGTTTTGTGAGAAAGAACTCATAAGAAAAGGATATTGAGACAAGTTTGGGCTGGCAGAAAAGCCTAGCATTGTTACAAAAGATGTGTCTCCAGATGTTAATCTATGTATGAAATGTATGTAGTGGGTGAGTGTGTGGCTGCAAAGGGAAAGTCAGCAAAAGTAAACACTGCAAATGCCACTCCACCAAGCACTCTAAGTCATGAAGACAAGAGACACACACAGAGCTTTGATATTCTCTAACAAATATGACGGGAAGAAAGTTGCATCTCCTTTCCCCACTTTCCACAGACTGCCATCCTACCAGAAAGTCGGAGTTACCTATACCAGGAGAAGGGGCAACTTCTGGCAGAAGCAGGGCAGGAACCGAGTGGCAGCCTGTGGTGTGTGGGGGCAGGGCAGCGAGCAGGCCCAGACAGAAAGGCCCAGAAGAAGTAGCTGTGTCTAGCCAAGGCACTCACAAGACCATGACCCTGAAGACACAAGAAACACAACCAGAAGCATTATGAGGGCATGAAGAGCCTGCCTCACGCAGAAAAGCAGCCGTTACAGAGGTGTTGAACAGCAGATCTGAGCAGGCAGAGGAAAGAAGCAACCAACTGGGGCCATTGACATTATCCAGTCCAAGGAGCAAAAGGAAAAAAAAAATGAAGAAAGTGAACATTTATTGGAAAGTGAACTAATATGCTGAACACACACTATACTTACTCATAATTTAAATGTGTACCTACAAAGATTTTGTGCAATACATGTGGTTTTGGAAACAAATAGAATTTTCAAAAATGAAACTTTCAAAAGAGTCACTTTTTTTACAGGCTCTGCTAAATAATGAATAACATTCCACAAATGTATCTGTCCATGGCCTACCATGTATCAGATCTGCTATGTGCTTGGGATGCAAAGGTGAACACAACAGAGAGATCATTCCAGTGAGTGTGACCAGGGCACTGCCGTGCTTATACACACAGGGCAGTGGCATACTTCATTTTGTTTAATGCTCTACTGTCACTGTTATGAAATTCTTAGTACACTTTTCTGGGTTTTTTTAATTTAAATTCAATTTGCCAGCATACAACATAACACCCAGTGCTCATCACATCACGTGCCTCCTTAATGAACAAATCTTGAATAAGAGCAATCAGCCAGAACACTGTTCAGACTCATTCTAGACCATTTCTGTCACTTATTAAAAAGATTTTATGTATTTATTTCCAGAGAGAGAAAGGGGGGCACAAGCAGGGAGAGTAGCAGGCAGAGGGAGAGGGAGAAGCAGACTCCCCATTGAGCACAGAGCCCAACTTGGGGCTTGATCCCACGACACTGAGATCATGACCTGAGCTGAAGGAAGAATCAGAGGCTCAACTGACTTAAGCCACCCAGGCGCCCTGAGAGCATTTTTTAGGAAGCGTATGTTAGGATTGGCTGACTCAGTTTCTAGACCAAGAGTCATAAAACTTTACTCTGTATAGAGCCAAGCAATAAATATCTTCAGCTTTGCAGGCCATGTGGTCTCTGTCACAACTCCTCAGCTGGCCACAGTAGTGTGAAAGCAGCCAGAGAGACAAGGCTAAATGAAAGGGCCTGGCTGTGACCACAGGCTACACAGAGCAGCCCCGGGCTGGTTGCCAGCCCTGCCCTGGGACCTGAAACATCCACTCCCCATTTACTATGATAAAGTCCCAGACTGGGTAAAGTTACATGTCAACCTGTAGACTGAATAAATGACAATTTGTCTGGTGCAAACCACAAATTCCAAAGTTATAGCTCATTGTCCTGCATGATATTCCCCAGTTTTGTATTAATTTTGCATAGTCCTATGCCAGTGATCTTTTTCCCACTCACTACATATATGTATATGTAGTAGACACAGGTGTGGATAAGCACCTAGATGGGACTATCAGCCTCTCTTCTCTGCCTTTGTATCTGCTTTGTCATCCTGCTGGTACCTTCGTTAATTAGCTAAATCTTTGATGCATGCTTAACTATTTGTATGGAAATAGTGGGGTTTTTTTACTTTTTAAATATTGTACGTTATCAACAATCCAGAAGAGAGGCATGGACAGATACAGAATGAATTCAGAGTTTTATCAGGCAATGCAGCAAACATGATTGTCCCTAAAGTCTCTGCAGCTTGCCTCAGTGAGCCTGAATGAATCTGCTCCAACACAGAAATATCACAAGCTGCCTTATTTTTTCCATGAAACCAGCTCCAGGAAAAAGATCTGAAGAAGAATGGCTTCTTCCTTTTTTATACCAATATTAAATGATCATCATTCAACTACCACCCTACAGGGAACCTTCCTGGGAGGAAGGGTCAGCTCGCTTGGCTCTCCCCATCACTGCTCACTCCCTGTAAGGCCCACTCATTCATCTTCCCATCTGTCCCATTCCAAGCCAGGAAGCCGGAAGGCAAGTCCTTCCAGAACTTTTACTGAATTCCTCCGTGTTCTCCAGACTTCTGAGCCACAGACCTTTCTCCTTGATTCCACTAAGATGGAACTCAAATTTTTCAAAGTAATGGTTTACTCCAAAACCAAAGGAACAGAGGTATAAAATGAGATCCCTGCAGGGATGCTATCCCAGGTCTGTGCTGCAGCCCAAGGCCCTCAGTGGTCCATGCACCTGTGGCTCAGAGATACAAAGTGCCAGAAACAAAGCAAGAGAGCAGTGGAAGGAATGGTCACACTGGGTTACTCTTCCAGAAGGTTCCTAATGACTTACTTGCATAAAAGCAGAATGCAGCGTGTGGATTCTAAACCCTGTGTTTAGATAAGCTAAGGGTAACTACTACTTTGCAAAGTGGAGGCAGAGCTGGGAATTGAGTCCAGAAAGCTTCCCAAATCCCTGCTCATAGCTCTCCAACTATTAGCAAACACAAATACACTCATTCACATTTGAATTCCTTCAAAAAAAGAGAAGCCCAATAGTAAATTAGAAGGAAAGAATCTAAACAATTTGCGGCAGCCTGTTTGCTAATTGCTTTCATTTTAAATTCTCTCCATAGCTTTCTGACATGACTGTTTTTAACCAATAAGCAAACAAAAAAAAAATAAGCAAACAAAATTTTTTTAAAAAGGAAAAGATTTTTTTAAAGGGACAGAGACATATTTTTGTTTACCAGTAGATAAGGTACCTCCTGTGCAGATCTGTGTGTCAGGAAGTCATGACCATTCCTCTCTCCCTGTAAATCCTCCTCCCCTAAAGTCATTCCCAAACATAACGTGAGCCTGTCAGTTCTTCATGACTTTGTTCCAGATCATTTACAACCCAGCTCGCTTGCCCTACTTACAAGGGGTCTTATCTGATTGTTTCTACAAGCTTATCTACAAGTGTTCTTGAACTGACAGCAGTCAGGAATTTAGGATCGGTGACAAAAGACAGTTGAAAATGCAAGATTGCAGTATCCCAAGGAGAGAAAAGCTATATACAGTTACTCTAACAGTTTGGTAAAATATTATTTGTCTTTGAAAAAACTTTCTTTCATTAAAAAAAAAAAAAAAGCTTACATGACATATTAAAAAGAAGGTATATATATTTTTAAATGTACATAGATATATTTATATTACATGTCATGTGAACATATAATATAAAATTCAGTCCACTACAACACACTGCTTGTTTCTCACAATCTGAATGCTGCCCATAGTTCTCATCAAAGAGCTAAAATGTGACTCATATCCTACCATCACTCTTGGCCAACGGTTGTTTGTGTCCCTCGCTGTGAGTTTCCTTGGCCAATGAGCACATTCTCTTGCTCTCCAGAGTTTTAAGTGCTGTATCATGTGTGTTGTTTACTTTCCTATAAGCCCCTTTAATATGTGATTTATTTGTACTCTGGTAATTTCTATCCACTCTAGCTGATAAAAGCTGTACAAATCACTCAAGATGTGAAAATGCAAATTTTATGGCAACTTATGGAATCTTAAAACGGTCAAGAAAACTAAAAAATGGGGTTCTAAGATCCCTAAAGGTTTTATCAAGACGTTTCTTATCTAGCTAAAATAAGGTTTAATTTTTATTATAAAAGTAAAGCCACAAAATCCTGTAAGCAGATTGCATTCCCAAATCAGATACTCTGAGTCCTGGATCAAAGTAGGAAAAGTTCTTCTGGCATGGGGATTGCAAAGCAAAGTAGCCGTGTGATTGCCAACTACAATTCTAATTTAAGAGGCTTTGCGAGTGTGAAATCACAGAATTTTCCCTTGATCAACTCAATCTGATTACCAAATCCTCACAATTCATGCCTGCTCTGTGATTGCAACCACACCAATGGTGCAGATGGTCCTGGGTAATATTTTTTTGGCATGATGTGTGCACTGGGCTTGCTCCCTGAGTTAATCAATAATTGTGTTTTCTTAATTTTTTTGGTTTAATTAAGTGTGGATTCAGAGCACATTGGCTTTATAGATGTGCACGTGCTAGCAAACCACTCAACCTAAAGAAGCAAATACTACTTTTCCCCTTGCTAACAGCTTATTGTGACTTAATACACCAAACATAGTTTTCACAGTAAAAACATAAATATGTATTAAAAATACACACAATTTTTATTAAAAATGCATTTAAAATGCAGCACCTGGGTAGCTCAGTCAGTTAAGCATTAGACTCTTGGTTTTGATTCAGGTTGTGATCTCAGGGTTGTGGTATTGAACCCCTCCTGGGACTCCAGGCTGTTTGTGGAACCTGCTTGGGATTCTCTCTCTCCTCTCTCTGCTCCTCCTCCTCCATACCCACATGTGCGCTCTCTCTTTCTCTTTCTAAAAAATAAAAAAAAAAAAAATTCCCCTTGAAAGTACTGAATAAGGAATCAGTATTATAATTTGCCAAAGATTTCTTTGTCCCCCTTTGATGAAGAAAACAGACAATAAGCATTTCCCATTGACTTCTGGATAGGAACAGGTCAGCCAGCACAGTCTGATTATTAAAGGATTAACTAGCCTGTTTAGATAGTCTTTCAAGATCATTAACAGTCCCCCCCCCCCCTTTGAACTGGCCTCACCTTGTGGGTCTTTTCTGGAGCAACAGACACTTCTTGAATCTCCCTTTTCCAAATGCTTCCCTGACCCAGTATTCCTGTTCCCTTCGAATATCTCTGTCTCTTCCACAGGTCTTCATGAGATCTTTTACTGACATCTTGAATCCAGATGATCCCCAAAGATAGTACATTAATGACATGATCATTCACCCCACTCCATATTCATATCCTTTGCCACGTGCCTTTGAAGTTCTTCCCACTCTGAAGAAAGAGTGTATATTTTCCAGATCCTTAATTTAGGGTCCGGGCATGTGCCTTGTTTGGATAAATGGAAGGTTAATGCATAACAAGATCAAATGTTTCTCGGGTGATTGGGTTTGCCTTCCTGTGCCTCTGTTATTGCCATGAGAGTATACCCAGGCTAGCCCACTGGTACCAGGAGAATCAACCTGCCGGTGCTGAAAACAGGATAAAAGACCCTCAAAGCAGAGTCCAGCCAAGGTCAGCTGAATGCAGATCCATGGAAAATAAATGAATGGTGCCTTAGCCACTGGATCTTGGTATGATTTGTTACGCAGCACTGTTGGGGGCATATTTTAACTGCTAGATGTCCCTGAGACATCATACTAAATGTGATGTATTCCTGATGGCCTAGGGACTAAGCTGCCCTATCATCTGATAATAATACATGATAATAGATAAATAATAAAATACAATGACAATATAATAATTAATGGAATTTAAATAAATAAATGATAAATGAGAGTTACCTTTTTTAAAGCTCCTGCTGCTTCAAGGATCACCCCAAGAGCTTTACATGTGCTACATCCAAAACTCATGACTTTCCAGAAGGAGAAGATATGACTATACTCACTTACAAAAGTGTAAACTGAGGCTTAAAGAGGTGAAGTGAAAAAATAATAATAAAGGGGTAAAGTGATGTGCCCAAGCCCTCAAAGTAAGAAATTGGTATCCAGCATTTGTATTAGATCTGTTTTCTACACAGCAGACCAAATCAAAACCACTCATTCCCTGGATTCAACCACAGCAGTTTTGCCTTTTTATGCTTTCTATGTTGGTATTTCGCGGGCTCGATTTTTCTTAACCTAGGTGTCCTGTTATTAAAAAGAAAAGTTTGGAAAGCTAATGCCCTGCTCCCATGATCTCAGGTCTTGTGAACTCTCCCCAGCAGCCAACCATACACTGAGAGAGCAGCACAGCAGAGACCCTGCCTCCCTTGAGTTGGATCATATCCACAACAACCCCTGTTCACCTGACAAATACAGCTGACCTCCTGGCAGCCGGAGTTTATAGAAGGACGTCTTGAAACTTCAGAAACGGAAGCCTCTTGGTCCCCAGAATCATAGGACTCATTCTTGTGTGCCTCGAACAACTTTGTCTACACGGCCCCTCCCCCAAGCCAGCACAATGCAGACCCAAGAAGGATACCCTCTGCCAGGATTTCTCCACTGAGGGAGAGAATGAGGTTGGCCTACAACTTACCCAGTATTCCAGAGCTCTACTGAGAAGTCCACTTCTGTCTTGCCTCATGCAAAATAGCAGAGGATCTGGCCTAGCTAGATCACCAGGGACAGCTAAGAAGCAGAAAAGGGTGGACAAGCAATAACAAAGAAAGTCGGAAAAACTCAAATAAATAAATTAAGTAATACATTTTCAAACAACCATTGGGCCAAAGAAGGAATCAAAAGAAATTTAAAGCTACTCAAGACAAATGAAAATGAAAACACAACATAGCAAAAAATTATGGGACACAGCCAAAGCAGTACTAAAAGGGAAGTGAACAGTAATAAATGCCTTCATTAAAAACAAAAACAAAAACAAAAAAACAAACAAAAAAAACATAGGAAAGGAATGCCTGGGTAGCTCAGTGGTTGAGTGTCTGCCTTTGGCTCAGGGCATGATCCTGGGATCTGGGATCGAGTCCCATATCGGGCTCCTTGCAGGGGGCCTGCTTCTCCCTCTGCCTGTGTCTCTGCCTCTCTCTCTCTCACACTCTCTCTCTCTCTCCCCCTCTGTCTCTCATGAATAAATAAATAAAATCTTAAAAAAAAAAACCAGGAAAGATCTCAAATAAGCAACCTAACTTTATGCCTCAAGGAACTAGAAAATGAACAAAATAAGCCCAAAGTTTGTAGAAGAAAGGGAGATAAAGATTAGAGCAGAAATAAGTGAAATAGAGAATAAGGAAAACAGTAGAAAAAATTGATAAAACTAAGAATTGATTTTTGAAAACATAAATAAAATCAACAAACCCTTAGTTAGACTAAGGAGAAAGGGGAAAAGATTTGAATAAATAAAATCCAAAAGGAAATAGGAGACATTATAACTGTTGTCACAGAAATAAAAAAAGTTCATAAGATCCTATTGTGAACAACTGTACACAAACAAAATTTGACAATTTAGAAGAAATGGAAAAATCCCGAGAAGCATACAACCTACCTAGACTGAATCAAGAAGAAAGCAAAAGCCTGAACAAATACTGAGATTGAAAGAGTAATCATAAACCTCCCAACAAAGAAAAACCCAAAAGTGAATTCTTCCATTCATTTAAGAATTCATACCAATTCTTCTTCAACTCTTCCAAAAAATAAGAGGAAATATTCCCAAACTCATTTTATGAGTCCAGCATCACTCTGACATCAACGTCACACAAAGACACCATAAGAAAAGAGAACTACAGGCCAATATCCCTGAGAAACATAGATGCAAAAATCCTCAACAAATACTAACAAACCAAATTCAATAGCACATGAAAAGGATCATACACTGTGACCAAGTGGGATTTATCCTGGAATGTAAGGTTTGTTAAACATACCACTAAAGCATAGGTATGCCCAGGTGGCTCAGTGGTGGAGCCTTTGGCTCAGGGTGTGATCCCAGGGTCCTGGGATTGAGTTCTATAGCCTGATATAGAACTGCTCCCCTGTGGGGAGCCTGTTTCTCCCTCTGCCTACATCTCTGCCTCTTTCTGTGTGTCTCTCATGAATAAACAAAATCTTTTTTAAAATGCCACTAAAGCAATAAATATGACATACCACATTAACAGAATGAAAGACAAAATTATATCATTTTAATATATGCCCCCCAAAAAAGTATTTGACAAAATGCAACACCCCTTTTCATGATAACATGAAACATGATAACATGATAACAACTCTCAACAAATTAGGTATAAAAGGAACTTAGCTCAACACAATAAAGGCCATATATACAAGTCTACAAGTAGCATCATGCTCAATGGTGAAAAACTGATAGCTTTTTATCTAAGATCTGAAAGATCTGGAACAAAGCAAGGATGCCCACTCTTGCCACTTCTATTTAGCATAGTACTGGAAGTCCTAGCAATAGGCAAAGAAAAGAAATAAAAGACATCCAAATTGGAAAAAAAATACAAATTATCTGTTTGAAGATGACATGAACTTATATGTAGAAAACTCTGAAGACATCCCCCAAAATGAAACACTATTAGAAATAATAAATAAATTTAGTAAAGTTGCAGGATTGAAAATCAACATATAAAAATCACTTGTAGAGGTGCCTGGGTGATGCAGTTGGTTAAGTGTCTGCCTCTTGGTTTTGGCTCCAGTTGTGATCTTAGGGTCCTGAGTGATCCAGCCCCATGTTAGACTCTGCTTTACACAGAGTCTGTTTCAGATTCTCTCTCCCTCTACTTTTACCCAGTCCCTTCACTCCCTTCACTGTGCTCTCTCTCTGTCTGTCTCTTTCTGTCTCTGTCTGTCTCTGTCTCTCTCTCTCTCTCTATATATATATGTATAGGATTACATATATATAATAAATAAATCTTTTAAAAAATCAATTGCATTTCTATACACTAAAAACAGAATAACTAAAAATAAAAATAAGAAAGCACTCATATTTATAATAGTACCAAAAAGAAAAGTATGAAATATGAAATACCAATAAAAAAATTAAGACAATCACAAATAAATAAGAATCTATCAATTTATGGATTAGAAGAGTTGATGTTGTTAAAATGCCCATACTACCCAAAATAACTTACAGATTCAATGCAACTCCTATCAAAATCCTAGACATTTTCTACTGAAATAGAAAAAAACAATCCTAAAATTCATTTGGAACTACGAAAGATCCCAACTATCCAAGGTAATTTTGAGCAAGACAAACAAAGCTGGAGGACATTTCCTGACTTCAAAATATAGTACAAAGCTATAATAATCAAAACAGTATGATACTGTCATAAAATAGATATATTTATCAGTGGGACAAAATATCCCAGAAATAAACTATTCTTATACAGTAAAATTATCTTCAACAAGAGTGCCAAAGACACACAATGGGGGAACGATAGCCTCTTCAATAAATGGTGTTAGGAAAACTGGATATCCACATATTTTTAAAAAATTAAACTGGATTATTTTACCACTATATACCAAAATTGACTCAAAGTGATTAGAGACTAACAAGTAAGATCTGAAATCTTAAAACCACTAGAAGTAAACATAGGTAAAAAGCCTCTTAACATTGGTCTCAGCAATGATTTTTTGAGTAGGACACCAAAAGCAAAAATAAGCAAGTGGACAGTATCAAACCAAAAGGCTTCTGTATAGCAAAGGAAATAATCAGAGTGAAAAAGCAACCTACAGAATGGAAGAAAATATTTACAAAACATACATCTGAAAAGAGACTAATATCCAAAATATATTGGGAACTCTTAAAACTTAATAGTAAAAAACAAACAAACAAACAAACAAACAAACAAAAAAACAGCCTGATTTTAAAATAGGTACCAGGACCTGAATAGACACTTCTCCAAAGAAGACATACAAATGGCCAACAGGTATATTAAAAGATGCTTGACTCCAATAATCATCAGGGAAATGTAAGTCAAAACCACAATGAAATGTTACCTCACATCTGTTAGGATGCCTATTATCAAAACAACAAAAGATAACCATTATTGGAAAATCAGAACTCTTGTGCACTGTTGGTGGGAAAAACAGATGGAATCTCCTCAAAAATTTAAAAAGGAAAATGCCACATGTCCCAGCAATTCCACTTCTGGGTGTATATCCAAAAGAATCAAAATCAGGATCTATCTGTGTTCCCATATTCGTGGCATAATTATGTACAATAACCAAGATATAGAAACTACCCAAATGTCTACCAACAGATAAATGATAAGGAAAATATGGCCTATACCTATAATGGAATATTATTTAGCCTTTAAAAAGAAGGAAATCCTACCATTTGCAACAAGATAAATGGACCTGGAAGATATTATGCCAGGTGAAGTTAGTCATAAAAGGACAAATACTGCATGACTCCTCTTACATGAGGCATCTCAAATTGTCAAACATATGGATATAGATAACAGAATGGTGATTACCAGGAGTTGGGGGAAAGGGAACATGGTAGCTATTATTCAATGGGTACAAAGCTACAGTTAGTTATAAGACACAAGTAACTTCCAGAGATCCTGCTGTAAAACATAGTGCCTACTGCTAATGACAAGGTATTACGCACTTAAAAATTTAAGAGGCTAGATCACATGTTAAATGTTCTTACTGCAAAAAAAGAAAATATTTACAACATTTATGATTGATAAAAAGGTAATCTCCTTAAGTTTATTCTTAAAAGTTCATATGGGGTGCCTGAGTGGCTCAGTTGGATAAGTATCTGACTCCTAATTTCAGCTCAGATCATGATCTCAGGGTCATGAGATCAAGCCTTTCATCAGGCTCTACACCCAGTGTAGAGCCTGCTTAAGATTCTTTCTCTCCCTCTTCCTCTGCCTCTACCATCCCCTTCTAAAATTAAAAAAAAAAACAATTTTAATAACAAATTTTTAAGTTCATATAGTTCAATAAGTTTAAAAAATCCTTGATTGGAAATGTTAAGACCATAAAGTCAAATACTCAAAAGAATTTTATAAAGAAAAAGAAAATTAGGAGGACCACCTCAGAGGGTCAGATAACTGCTACCATCCAGTATCCAGGAAGCTAAAGTAATAGCTGCTAATTATTGACTCTACCAAACCCCTGAAACAGGTGAACATCAGGGGAATCCAAAGGCTGCTGCAGTCTTTTGTCTGGGGAAGCCATCACTGCCAGAGGAAAAAAACTACCTGTCTTCCATTTTTCAAATCCATGAAAATGCATCTCAGAGGCAGAACTTAAGTGGCTTCCAGAATATATGGCATGGAATTGTAGGAAATGTGGTTTCCAGGTTCCCAATCCTTGTATACAGGGATGCCCAAAAGCAGAGTCAGTTAGAGATAAGGGCTCAAGTGCAGGTAGTTTAGGAAGTCCATTTGTTTTATATTGCTGTTCTAACAAATTACTGCAAACTCAGAAACTTACAATAACACAAATTTATCTTCTAATCCTGAAGGTCAGAAGTCTGAAGTAAGTTTTATGGGGTATAATGGATTGAATTGTGCCCTCCTCCAAAAAATATGTTGAAGTCCTAACAACCCCCAATACCTTAGAATGTGACCTTATTTAGAAATAGGGTCTTTATAGAGGTAATCAAGCTGAAAAGGCATCATTCAAGTGGACCCTAAACATTATAAAGACTGTCTTTATAAATAAAGAGAAATTTGAATACACAGAAAGAATGCACAGAAAGAAGACCATGTGATAGCACACAGGGAGCAAATGGCCATGTGACTGGGATAGTGCAGGTAAAGCCCAAGGAACACCAAGGGCTGCCAGTGCCAGCAGCTAGAAGAGGCTAGAAAGGGCTCTCCGCTAGAGCTGTCAGAGAGCACGGCCCTGTCAACACTTCAATCTTGTACTTGCAGCCTCCAGAGTAATGAGACAATGAATTTATATTGTTTTAAGTCACCTAGCTTGTAATATTTTGTTACAGCAGCCCTAGGAAACTAATATATGGAGCTAAAATCAAGGTGTCAGTAGTGCTGCGTTCCTTCTGGAGAATCTAGGAAAGAATCTATCCCTTTCCTTTACCACTTCTTCATTCCTTGGCTTATGGAATCATCACTCACATCTCTGCTTTCACTGTCACATCTCTTTCTCTTAGTCTCCTGCCTCTCTCTTATAAAGACCCTTCAGAGACCTTAGACCTCTCTGAATAACCCAGGGTCTTTAACTTAAAATCAAATATATAAAATTACTTGGCCATATTCATAAATTAAAGTAATGTATTCACAGATACCTGGGATTAGGCCATGGACATGTGGGGAACATTATTCTGCCTACCAGAGTAGGAGATCCCAAGAAGCAGGAATGGGAGAGAGGGTAGAGAGACAGGAAGGAAAAAAAGCCCAGGTGAGAGTATATCAGCAAAGTCATAACTGGGAGCAACAGGGTGCTGATTCCGCTAGTACCTCCTGATTCCCCTACCAAAGGCCCTCAGACTGGACTATCTGAGCTATGGGGATCTAGGACACTTATTCCCTGGCCTCCTCCCCAATTTGATTAAGGTCTGTGTCTGAGAATATCAGCCTCATTTCCAGGCTGCATTTTCATGCTGGCTGAGGAGGCTGCCAGGACATCAGAGAAAGCCCTAGGCATGCTCTGGAAGTGGGACGTTATGGAACTCATCCGGAACTATTCACTGAAACTATGGATGAAATCAAAGATGGGCCAAGGGGATGTGATGCGGGACATAAGAGGCATCTGCTACAAAGTGAATGCTTAATGTTGCTTGCCAAAAAGCCATATACTATCCAACACACATATCCCTGGTAACTGCCTAGAATTTGATATTTGATTTTAAGTAACAACCCTAGCCTATTTCTAATCTGCTACCCCAAAACTTATGTGTTTCTTGTTCAGTAGTTAATCTTGGGGAGTTGTTATCTAACATGGCTGTCTTGTTGAAGGCACAGGGCAAGGCTTGCCATGTGGCTACTGGGCAAAGTTACTCCTGTTAGGATGGATATTACCAGTACCAATCATCGGTAGCAAGCAGGTTCGAAAACAGGATTTTGAAAGGAGTCCAGGAAAGGGTCACAGAGGCAGGGAGAGTAGCTCTAGGCTACCGGCAACTGGAAAGGAAATTGCCAGGTAGACCAGGTCATTCCAAGTAAGATTACATGTTGGTGAAAAATATATTTCACTCTATACAGAATCTTGGTTTATTGAAACAGTCAAGAATTCAATTTTTAAAAGGCATGATTCAAACCCAGATTCTCTAATTATAAATCCCATCCTCTTTACCCTACTCCAGATGTCCTCTCATTTGTTAATCAAAGTCCAGAGGAGAATGTTTTAGGTGTTTCAATAATAGGTAAGCAGTGTCCCACCCTCTGCCATCTGCTGCTGACAGAGGAAGACAGAGCAGATTTCCAGCTGTATGAAGGGTCCACCATAAAGAAGGTATCTAAAGAAGAGACAGGATCCCAGTGACCAGGAGCAGAATATAGACCAGATGAAAAGAGGAAGAGCTAAATTTTTCTGGGGGCTCAATATTGTCAGGCATCATATCCCCCCACCCCATTACCTCCCTTCTGATGCAGGGACCTAGTGAATGAACTCTCTAGGATTACACCAGGCTATTCTTGTCACATTTTCCAGCAATATTGGTGGGGGGGTGTACCAAACCTCTGTGGTAAACTAACTGGCAGTAAAGGTTGTCAAAATATCCAAAGGCTGAGCAAAACGGTCAGGAGCTTCTGGACACTCCCAGAAAAATAAATAGCTTTGGATCTTGTTGGGTAGAATCAGGAGAAAAATAGGATCACAACATCTGAGTGGAAAAACTTCCAAGGAGAGCTGTAAAATTTGGAGGAGGGAGAGAGAGAGAGGCAAATGCTCTCTGGAATCTTATGGAATTGTCTCAGGAAGAGTGTGAGGCATTATGTATACCTCTCCTCCCTTTATAGTTGAGGAAAATAAACAAAACAAAGCAGAACAAAACACCAAAAGACTCCCTCAAACAAAAAAATACCTAGACTGGGATCCCTGGGTGGCTCAGTGGTTTAGCAACTGTCTTCAGCCCAGGGCGTGATCCTGGAGACGCAGGATCGAATCCCACATCGGGCTCCTTGCATGGAGCCTGCTTCTCCCTCTTCCTATGTCTCTGCCTCTCTCTGTGTGTCTCTCATGAATAAATAAATAAAATCTTTTAAAAAATACCTAGACTTAGAAAAGTAAGGCTTCTAGCTCACCCCAACCACTCTTTCCTGCCTAAGATTAAGGTTCAATGCTGTCAATATAATTTTTAGGCAAGGAAACTATGAATTTTAAACAAAGAGACATGTCAGAATCCATCTTTTTAAAGCTGTAGATATCCTCCAAATTTTGTGGACTCAACAAAAATCTATTACATTCTACTCTCTATGCTAGAGAGCATACAATAGCCCAGCATAAGCTAGAATAGAATGCAAGTAGAATTGTCTGTGTGTGTTTGCAGGAGTCTTTTGGTGTTTTGTCCTGCTTCATTTTGTTTGGGGTTTTGTTTTATTTTGTTTCTCCTGACCCTCTTTATTCTTAAAGTTTGATACTTTTCCCAGCTAGATCAGAATAGACATCAGGCCCTAATCCTCTCCACACTACACCAAAGAAACCTGCACTTCAGTATGGTCGGGAGGGGGAAAAAAAAAAAAAAAAAACACCAGGATTTTTTAGCCTGACTCTCCTGGGTTAGAATCCTAGCCCCATCATTGCTAGTTACATGACTTGTGCAAGCTGCTTAAATTTTTTTTTTTATTTATGATAGTCACAGAGAGAGAGAGAGAGAGAGAGAGAGAGGCAGAGACACAGGCAGAGGGAGATGCAGGCTCCATGCACCGGGAGCCCGACGTGGGATTCGATCCCAGGTCTCCAGGATCGTGCCCTGGGCCAAAGGCAGGCGCCAAACCGCTGCACCACCCAGGGCTCCCTGCAAGCTGCTTAAAGTTTCTGAACCTCAATTTCCTCAACTGTAAAAGGAAAAGAGGTGCACATGTACCTCACATTGTTGCTGACACAGTTCCATAAGGTTACACGTGTGTGTGTGACTCATAGGCTCAGCACAAAACACTCTGAATGTCAACCTCCTTCTTCCCCTTCCTTATCATCTAGCTTCCCATCCCCTTCACACCAAAGAGTTTGCTATACACTATTTGAAACTATCTACATCTGAAGATTAAGGATAAATGGCTATTCTCTGGAGGAATAAAAGCTCTGACCCTCCCTGACATAATGTCCAGAGAGGTATTATTATATCATATACTTTAGTTACAGCATACTCAGGGCATTCTGTATTCATCATCATTACAACTAATATTTTTAAGACTTTGTGGCAAGAATTATCCTAAGGTACCCTATACCTATTCACTTAATACAACAATCCTATGAAATATGTATTATTATCATTATCATTTACAGATGAGAAATTAAGCCTCTAACACCATTCAGCTGGAATAAGGTGGGACGGTAATCTGACTCCAGAGCCCTCACTCCCAGTGGCCATGCTAAACCCCATGTGCCTACAACATTCAGAGCACCAGGGAAGATGGGTCTTCAGTGAGTCACGGAAAAATTAAACATTGTTTCCAGTAGCTTGGGTCTGCTATACCTAGCTACTCCACAACCCTGCCACTGGTCATGAACATAGCAATGGCCAACACACAACATGGAAGTTAAAGTCAAATCAAAGAGGAAGTATTATTAGCATTAATGTGTCTTTTACATTTATCCAGAGAATGAAATTAGGTGGTACATAAGCACATTTCCTGGGAATCAGAAAAATAAGTTATGGAAGGAACAAAACAGCAGGTTGGAGCTTGAACCCAGCCTTCTGGAGCTAGACTATAGTTATCTTAGTAACTGTGGGGAAAGAACAATTAAAATGAAAATAAAGGAAATAAAATCCAGTAGTGTCTAGGCACTTACAGTTGATTAGATAGTTGTTCTGGTTATTTACTGCTATGTAATGAACTACCCCCAAACTCAATAGCTTAAGTGGCAGCCATTTTATGACTCCATATGACTTTAAGTGGGTCAGGAATAAGGCAGGGTATGGCTGGGTGATTTTTTTACCTCCATGTTCTAGTACTTGATGGTTGGTATCCCACTGGTAATGGCTGGTCTGGAGGCCCAGAAAACTGACTATATGTTTGCATGTGAGGTTTGTTATATGATCCATATTCTCTAGGATGATTTCTTCTTTCCTTATGTTCTTTAATAAGATGTATTCAGAATGTTGACCTATCTCAACTAACCTCAAGAGAACAGAGGAAGGGGGGCCTGGGTGGTTCAGTTGATTAAGTGTCTGCCTTCAGCTCAGGTCACGATCTCGAGCTTCTGGAATCAGGCCCCCAGCGGGGCTCCCTGCTCAGCAGGAACTCTGCTTCTCCCTCTCCCTCTCCATCTACCCCACCCCCGCTTGCACTTTCTTGCTCGCTCTCTCTCTCAAATAGATAAATAAAATTTTTTTAAAAAAGAAAAGAGTACAGAGAAAAAATACTTAACCTTGAAAGAGGAAATATATTCCTTAGAGACTAAGTGTGGTGGTAGCAATAGAAATGAAGATGAGAGAAGTGAAGCTGGGGAGCAAACGTCTGCCGCCTGTCTGCCACCACCTTCTGGGAAATATCTTTCTTAAGCTTTTTTCCACAGAAACTGTGGCCCAGCTGGTGATGATGGGAGATGGCTTCTTTGAACAAGGGGTTGTCCCTTGTTCAGTGATATTCTCCATGAGCCCATGTGGTTTCTGGGCTAACACAAGTGCCAAGAGCCTCCAAGTTACTCAGTTACACAGGCATGGAGATAGCCACTGGCCAGCTGCCCTAGCCAGTTAACACTTAACACCAACAAGAAAAAAGGATAGCTGGTTTCATTTAGTGAGTTTCCAAAGTGCTTCTCTGGGAAAACAGGCGATGAGGGTGGAAAATTGTGAAGGCTATATAATTATTTTAGCGCCATCCTCTTGGGAGTTGCTCTGCCATGAATTACAAACCTTTCAAAGTCTAAGGATAGTATTGGGAAACAAAGACTAGGGGATGCTCTAACACACAACCCAGGGGACAAGAAGCTCTTTGAAGCTCCTTACTTGGCTCACTCTTTGACTCCATACTCCCTCAGCACATTGTGGCCAAAGCCTGCACTTTGAGCACTTATATGTATTTGCCAGGATTCATATAAATGCTCTCTTGCTAATTGTTTCCACTGTTTTTGATGTAAACACTAAGGTTAATTGGAGATGGCCACATTTTTACCTCTTCCTGCCATTGAGATGTGGAGTCCAATTCTCTTGCTCTTAAATCTGGGCTGACTTTGATGACTTGGTTTTATGATGAATGGATTTTTCTTTTCTTTTCTTTTCTTTTCTTTTCTTTTCTTTTCTTTTCTTTTCTTTTCTTTTCTTTTCACTGTTTTTTTTTCTCCACACTTACTTTCACTCTTAACCACTAAATACCTTGCTATGCACCAAGGAGAAACCTAATCAAGGGTCTGGAATAAGTGCATTTTCACCTATCTCTTCCTGTTTCATTAAGAATCTAGGAAGAATCCTTATTTTTATAGTGAACAAATTCCCTTCAGTTAGAAAAAAAATCTGATTTACTTTGCCAATTTCCTATTTTATATTTTTTATATCCTGTCTATATTTTAGAGACAGTTGGTGTGAAAGTTTGGGGTTTTAATATTTCTATTATCATCTTCACAATGACTTCTTACAAAAAGAAATGTGACTTTTATATACACTCTACTTCATTTACATTATTTGGGCCCATTTGAAAGCCAAGTCTGATAGATGACCACAATATAAAAAAGGTAGAAATTAGCAACAGAAGGGTAGAGAATATGGCCAAAGTAGTGTGCTATGGGGAATGTAATATGGTTTCCCCTGGGTCTAATATTTAGACTACTACTCAGCACTTCATAAGCACTCAATAAATGTTAGCTACTATTTGTACTAAAGACATACATAATTTTCAAACCCAGTTTTATATCAACAGGAGATAACTAATGCTAGTCTGCTAAGTTAAAAAATTCAGAGCCAAAATTGCCAAGAAATGTAACATTTTTCTAAGCCTGTACAACCTCATCAGAAAATAGGTAATGTTTTTGCTGGACGTTTTGACACATTATAAGTAGTATGAGAATCTCCTGGAAACCCCCAACTGGGAATTACTAATATAGACACAGTCTTTTATTTACAAATGAGGAAACTAAGTTCCAAAGAAGAGTTAGTAATTTGCCCCAGACTACACTGCTGCACCCAGAGCCCATGACTCCTAACTTTCCATCCAGGACATTATCCATTCATGCTGCCAGTCTTGAAACAAACCAAAATGAACCAGTTGTTTAGAAAACAGAGAAAAAGTAAAGGTGGGGGTGGGGAGAGGTTCTCCTGAGCTCTGCTGTTTTGTCTTATAGATAATGGCAGACTACAAAAATAGACTTTGTACTTGACTTTTATAATGTACTAGATCAAGAGCTCAGGGTATATATTTTAGGAGCATAGGAACCTTTTATAGGGTTTCTTCCAGATATCCAGAAAATACTTGAGGACTGAGTATCCTATGAATATCTATTGCAGCAAATGTAATTTATGAAGAGGAGATATTACCTGATCTTATCAGGTCATATCTTACTCCTTAGATTTAGACATAGCACCAATATATTTCCATCCCCTAGCTAGTGGTGTATTCTTAAATAATCAAAGTTTACAATTATATTGTTATACATTCAAATGATCTATTCTCCAATATGCAATGAGGTTTCTCCCAAAATCATTCCTCAGACAAGTAGTCCTTTTGTTCTAATCCTTATAAATTCTCTCAGATCATGGAGGTACTCCTTCAATTGCCTTATTTTTGGGAGAGCTACATTAACCTGAACAATTTCAATAAACGATAGTTAAACTGACTAGAGAAGTTGCCTCATGAAAATTTATTTTTTAAAGGCTATTGATGTATATTGGTCAGTATAGAGTAAGCTATGCTGCAGTAACATTAATCCTAAAATCTCAGATGCTTAAAATATAAAAATGTACTATCATTCACACAAATGCCATGATGGGCCTGGGGTGACATTTCAAGTGGTCCTTCAAATGATGACTTCTCCTTAATCTTGTGGCTCTATCCTCCAACACAGGCTTTCTTAATTGCCAGTGTAGGGGAGAGAAAGTTGGAATGCCATGCAGGGATGTTTCACTGTCTCAGACAAAAGCAACACATGTGTTTCCACTCATATATAATTGGCCAGAATTGCCTGATTGCAGGAGGTTAGGAAGTGTCTTCAGGGAAAATGAATATGAAAAAAAGATCTAGTAAATGCAATGCACTCTTTTTCGCGGGAGATAAATGGTTAATAGATATTTAGTAATTATATGCCCTCACAATTGCAAGAATTGAAGGTCATTATTTAAAAGCTTCCTAAAAATCACTTTAAAAAGCGATACACTGGAGGCTAGAACTAGACATTCATTTGAAGGAGAAAGAAGACAACCTTTGCCTTAAACATATACAAAAATTAAATTGGTATGGGTCATAGATCTAAATTAAAAGCTAAAACTACAAAAGTTTTGGAAGAAAAGTACAAGAAAATCTTCAAACTTATGGTAAAGATTTCTTCAAAAAGTAAAAGTTACAAAAGAAAATATTGATAATTGTACTTTATCAAAATTTAAGTTTTGCTCTATAAAAGACGCTTCTAAGAAAATAATAAGGCACTATGTTGTACCTATACTACAACACTATATGTTAACTGTACTGGAATTAAAAATTAAAGACTTAATAATAAAAATAAAAATAATTTTTAAAGAAAAAATATTCCTTAGATTCAGTAGAATATCTAATATATCTATGTTGAGTATATATTACAAATACGTGTTACAGTTCATTGATAATAACACACACAGTCCAATTTATTTTACGGACAAAAGATTTGAACAGATATTTTCAAAGAAGATAAGCCAAGGGATGCCTGTGTCTGCCTGGGTTGCTCAACGGTTAAGCATCTGTCTTCAGCTCAGGGCATGATTCTGGAGTCCCAGGATCGAGTTCCACATCGGGCTCCCTGCATGGAGCCTGCTTCTCCCTCTGCCTATGTCTCTGCCTCTCTCTCTCTCTCTCTGTGTCTCCCATGAATAAATAAATAAAATCTTAAAAAAAAAAAAAAAGAAGATAAGCCAATAGCCAATATGCAATGAAAAGATGTTCAGTATCATTTTTCATGAGGAAATACAAATCAAAATCCTAATGAACATGAAACCATAAAACTCCTAGAAGAAAACAGAGAGAGAACTCCTAGATGTTGGTCTTGGAATGATACTCAGGGTGTGTAACACCAAAAACGCAGGTAACAAAAACAAACAAGTGAACAGCATCAAAGTAACAAGCTTCTGCACAGCAAAGGAAATAATCAACAAAATGGAGAGGCAACCTACGGAATGGGAAAAAAAATTGCAAACCATGTATCTGACAAGGGATTAATATCTAAAATATATAAGGAACTTTGAAAACTCAGAGTCAAGAAACAAATAACTCAGTTTTTAAAATGAGCAAAGGACATGAATGGACTTTTTTTTAAAAGACATAGAAACAGGTAACAGATATATGAAAAATTGCTCAACTTAACAATCACAGAAATGTAAATCAATGGGATGCCTAGGTGGCTCAGCAGTTGAGTGTCTGCCTTCGGCTCAGGGCGTGATCCCATGATCCCAGATTGAGTCCCACATAAGGCTCCCTGCGAGGAGCCTGCTTCTCCCTCTGCCTATGTCTCTGCCTCTGTGTGTGTGTGTGTCTCTCATGAATAAATAAATAAATCTTTAAAAATGCAAATCAAAATCACAATGAGCTATTACTTCATACCTGTTAGGATGGCTGTTATCAAAGAGACAACAGACAACAAGTGTTGGTGAAGTTATGGAGAAAATACCTTGTACCTGTTGGTGAGAATGTAAATGAGTACAGCCATTTCAGAAAACAGTATGGAAGTCTGTCCAAAAATTAAAAGTAGAACTACCATATGATTCAGTAACCCCACTTCTGGGTATACGTAGATAGGAATCTGGTTGATTTCATGCAAGAAGTTGTTTTGCTGCCCAAACAGAATGGCCGTTGGATTTCTTCAAGGAGCCAACTCAAAGCTGTACATTGCAATTACAATTCCATTTAGCATAGAGTTGATAATACATGCAATCTCACAAAATTATTCTGTGAAACTATTAGTACCCCTTTCATTTGTGCAGCACATTAAAAGAAAAATGGCTTGCTTTTACAAATCACTCCCATATCTGAATTGAGGACAATTTCACTACCCCAAGGAGACATTAAATTCGTCTGTCCAGTTGGCAAGACTAGAAGGCCAAATGAGTAAGTAACTCAGCATCTCTAATGCCACTGAACTAGCTAAAGCGGAATGTGGTTGGCACTTGCTAAAAGTGAACTAATTCATTTATCATGTGGACCATCAAGGTGCTAGGACCCCACCTCCAACCAACTCCTTCAAATCTTTCCTAATTCGATATTGTTAGGGAAAATTCTGCTTGTTAGAATTGAAGAATTGCAGCCTCTACTGGCAACCTACTGAATCATATAACTAAGTATTCTCACATTTAGAGAGACTCATGTTTAGAGAGGCTAAAGTTGTCAGTGGGGTAGAAAAGAAAAATGGACACAGGACAATTTTAAGAAGGTTGAATTTACAAGATTTGGTTTTGAGGGAATATGGGAGACTGTAAAGTCAAAGACAGCATCTGGATTTCTGGCTTGGATGACTGGGTGTCACTCACCAAGACTGGAGACACCAGAGAAGGAACAGAGCTTCTTAAGAGTTCTACTTTTGCTTCCACCCACTCCTCCCATCCCTTAAATGTGTTGTTCCCTGGGGTACTTAATTTGACCTGTGTTGCTTGTCTTTTGACACATCTGATTTCAACGGCGTCAACCCTCCCCCACATATACTAACAACCTACTCGAGGTCCCAAAGACACATCTAACTCAGTTTGTGATCTTTTTCTCAAAATCTACCCTACCTCAATCTTTCAGTTAATGGAATCCAATCTATTATCTACCTGTGCATTAAAAGGAGAGACCTAGAAGTCACCAAAGAGTTTAGCCTCTCTCTTATCCCCATATGAAATTAATCACCAACCCTTAACTCCCTACTCCTCATGTTGCTTATATCTGCCCCCTCCTCCCAACCTCTTGGCTCCTATATTAGGCCATTATTGCTCACCTAAGTTATTGACCCGAGTCCTTATGTTTTCCCTATCACCACTCTTGTTAATCAACCTTGGCCTGCCCCCCATGCCCTCCTCTTCCTATGTGTAAAGTTCTACTTCTAAGACACAAATTTGATTATGTCATTCTCTTGTTTGATACTCTTCAGTGGCTCTTGAGCATTCCATTTGAGGTTTTCCATAGCCCTACCCTGCCTACTTTTCCAATCTCATCTCCTAGTACTGGCCCAACATACTTTGCATTCTTGTTTCCTGCCAACTTTACCAATCTGAATAACAACATGGACCAAACAGTAATCGCAGGCATCCTATACAGCTTTTAGTTCATTGAACCCTTACAGGGCAATTATCTCCCAAATTCAAAGCTTCTTATTGGGTCCCCAGTATATTCAATATTGAAGGAATGAAATTCATTAGTAGAAGTTTGTTGACTACCTTTTTTGTGGGCAGTGTTCCCTAGATGCTCTGGGACATTTATTCTGTAAACTTTATTCTGTAAAATAAACTTTCCTGATTTTTTATTTTTTATCTTATTATTTGAGAGAGAGAGTGTGTGAGCATGTGATCCAGGAGAGGGGCAGAGGGAGAGGGAGAAGCAGATTCCCCGCTGAGCAGGGAGCCCTACATGGGGATCAATGCCAGAATTGCAGTATCATGACCTGAGCCAAAGACAGATCCCTAACCAACTGAGCTATCCACTCGTCCCAAAGTTTCCTTATTTGAAAGCCCAGGAAACACATTTAACTTCTTATTCTTTAAATTACCACCACTTTTTCTCATAGCCCAAAATAGAAAAGATCATTGAATCCTACGTTTGGAGCAATGTTTATCAATATGGTGTTAAGTAGTTCCTATGCATTTAGTTTGCCACTCCTGGAAAATGATGCTCAAATACATGTGTATTGAATGAGCAAATGAATGAATGAAGCAAAGAGCTAGTGAGTGGCAGAGCTGGTATCAAACCCAGGTGATCTGACCAGAGAGTGGCTGCTCTACACTCATAATAGAAAGCCCAGCATAGGAGAATGTCAGCTGTTAAGAGACCTGACCATGTTCCTCTTTTGCCCACTCTTTCTGGGCTTTCTATATGTGATTTGAGAGAGTAGAAGGGAAGAAAACCTAACCAATCTCAAAAGGGTGTTGAGAAGAAAATTTAAGAAACATTTTATGAAACCTTGTAAATATATAACACTAGAAAAAAATTAAAGATGAATCCTAGTATCAGCATTTAAGGTCTATTCTGTGTTTCATTATGGATGTTGAATATACATTCTTTTCTAGGATTAATGGAACAAATGAGCAAAATACCCTTGCTTCATCTGGTATCATTCTCACCATTTCATGTCACTCCACCACCACCACCATCAGGGTTAAAATGGTGAGATGAGTGATTCTTATGTAACCTTCTGAGGGGTTGTTACGAGGTCACACAGATCCATACATGTCTGATAGATTTACATCGAACACCCCTTGTGGGAAAAATTACATTAACTAAAATGAGGTGAATTAGGTCCAGCTTTAGGCATTGCCTATTAAACAAAATCTATTACACTGTCAAGGACACTAAATTGTTTAATTCAACATTTTAAATGTGAGAAGTTAATGTTGGTGGAAGAGTTAAGCACATTATACATTTATCACCCAAAAGACAGAGATATGAAAATGTCTAAACCATTAGCCATATAATAGCTTCAAATGCTTTATTCTGGTAACCTTAAATTGGTTAAATTATGAAACTACAATCAAGAATAATTATTATCCCTGCAGTAGTCAAGTAGATGTAGAAACCCCAAGAAGCAGACATTTTGGTGCAGTAATACATCAGCTTACAACCTGAATCAACCTGAATAGTGATAGAATCATCAGAGCTATGTTCCTCTAAGAATGTTTCACAATGCATCAAAAGAGTTTGTGGCAATAAGCAAAGAAAAATTGGAAGATCCAAATCCAAACCTGTGCCCATCTAAAACAGGAAGTGAAAATACTCCAGAAATCTTTTTGTTTGTTTGTTTAAATTAACATGGATGATATTAAAGTCTTTACTTATATTGTAAGTCATCCACTTTATGAAACTATTCTGCAGTCTTTTAAAAATATTTTTGTGTCTGTAGATTTCAATAAATAAGCCAGTGTTTTTAAGTTGATGAGAGATAACTGATTATATTTTTGGGATCTGAATCTTACTTCCAAAAGTCTCCCTTCAAGGTCTGTCATGTTTCTTCTTTTTTCCCCCATAACAACTGTGCCAAGTCAAATCCAAATGGTGACCACTCAATAAACATTTGCTGAGGGAGTGAATAAATAAAGGATCAAATGCATGAATGGCAGATCTCACCAAGACACCTGAACAAGATCCCAGAAGTTTTACCAACTTCCCAATCTTTCTGCTCTCATTCAACCCACAGACTTGCCAAATTAAGCTGGCTCCAAATACCACTTTCCATGATCAACCTCTTGCCCAAGAACTGCCAACTCCTTGCATAATGGTGAGATTCCATCTCACTTCGTTCCAGCTGACTGGACTTGAACCTTTTGAGCACATTGGTCCCCTTCCTATAAACGAGCTGTCTGCTCAGCTTCTGAGGGATCGCCCGGCTTCCCATCATGTCAGAGCACAAATTCAACCTTGGGCCATCCCCCTTATACCAAGGCCTCTCATTCCAAAGGCCAGCAATGAGGTCTTGAAACAGAGCTGGAAACATGCTGACATTGCATTAATGCAGCTGCACTGATGTGCTCTGAGGTTTTATTAACGATAAATATTTATCCAAGTGCTTCTCAAACTTTAATTAGCTCAAGAATCACCTGAAGGCCTGATAATATGCATTTCCAACAAGCTCCCAGTGACATTGATGTTGCTGCTGTGTAGACCACACTAAGTACCAGGGACCCACAGCAGGGCATATCATACTTGGTTGCACATTGGAATTATGTAGAGTGTTTTAAAGATACTAATGCTGGGGCATGCCTGGGTGGCTCCGTGGTTGAGCATTTGCCTTTGCCTCAGGGCATGTTCCCAGAGTCCTGGGATCAAGTCCCGCATCGGGCTTCTTGCATAGAGCCTGCTTCTTCTCCCTTTGCCTGTGTCTCTGCCTCTCTCTGTATGTCTCTCATGATAAATAAATAAAATCTTAAAAAAAAAAAAAGAAAGATACTAATGTTGGGTGGCTGGGTGGCTCAGTTGAGTAAGCCTTCGGCTCAGGTCCTGATCCCAGAGTCCTGGGATTGAGTCCTGCATCAGGCTCCCTGCTTCTCCCGCTATCTCTGAAATAAATAAATAAATAAATAAATAAATAAATAAATAAATAAATAAATAAATAAATAAATAAAATGTTTAAAAACAAATAAATAAAGATACTAATGCTTGAGACCAACCCTAAAGACTCCTTTCTGGTTGGTCTGGGTGCAGCCCAGGCATTGAGATTTTTTAAACCTCTGTGATCATTCTAGTGTGCAAAGTTGAGAATCACTGCCTTAGATCAGGGTTTCTCAAACTTTTTTCTTCATTATTTCACCCCTAAGGAGAGTTTTTCAAAATTTTTCCTCTAAATATTCCTCATGTAATTTTAATATCACAGCTTACTGCATGTCAGTTTATATACTATATGCATACCTGGGTTTTATACATAGAAATATAATGTTTTGTTCCCCGAGAAACATTTTGCATGCTGTTGGGAGTGATATCCCCCCCATTCAGAATGCATGCTTTAGGCTATGCCTACAAACCTGATTTTGTAAAAGCATCCACATGTCTGTCTCCATCACAAATCCCTTCAAGTGGAAGCTGTAGATCTCAAGCACTAAGGCCAGGCTGGAGAGAGACGACAGGAAGGCCATCAGATCAATGCAGCCCCCATCCCTGCATCCTAAGCCATGGCTGGCTGTATGGCCTGTGCTTTTTACCATTTTGTAGCCACAAAGGACAGTGAATGTCTTTACCTATTCAAGTAAGTCAGCAAAGGTGCTTGACAGTATATCCCTATCTGTGTTCACAACCCAAGCCTCCTTTATATTGCCTGGAGACAAATGGGCTGTGTAAAGCAAAATGTCTATAGGAAAACTTTTTTTAATTCCAGTATAGTTAACAGTTTTATAATAGGTTCTGGTGTACAATATAGTAATTCAACAATTCTCTACAATACTCAGTGCTCATTGTGTAAGTATATGCTTCATCCTCTTTACCTATTTCACCCATCCCCTACCTATATCCCCTCTGGTGAGCATCTTTTTGTTCTCTACAGGTAAGAGTCTGTTTTTTAGTTTTTCTATTTTTTTCCTCTGTTCATTTGTATTGTTTCTTAAATTCCACCTATAAATGAAATCATATGGTACTGGTCTTTCTCTAACTGACTTATTTCGTTTAGTATATAGTACACTGTAGCTCCATCTATGTTGTAAATCACAGGAGTTCATTCTTTTTTTTTTCTTTTTTTAAAGATTTTATTTATTTATTCATGATAGTCACACAGAGAGAGACAGAGAGGCAGAGACACAGGCAGAGGGAGAAGCAGGCTCCATGCAGGGAGCCCGACGTGGGATTCGATCCCGGGTCTCCAGGATCGCGCCCCGGGCCAAAGGCAGGCGCCAAAC